>NC_137155.1:31291618-31891618 GCF_951394435.1 Stenella coeruleoalba | reverse complement strand
GACAACCACCTGTTTGTTCTCTGTATCTATAACTCTATTTCTGTTTTGTTATGTTTGTTCATTTATTTTGTTGTTTAGATTCCACATATAAGTAAAATCATTCAGTATTTGTCTTTCTCTGTCTGACTTGTTTCACTTAGCATAATATTCTCTAGGTCCATCTGCGTTGTCAAAAATGGCAAGATTTCATTCTTTTTTTGTGGCTGAGTAATTTTCTATTATGTGTGTGTGTGTGTGTGTGTGTGTGTGTATACACACACACACACACACACACACACACACACACCACATCTTCTTTATCCATTCATGTATTGATGGGCATTTAGGTGGCTTCCATATCTTGACTATTGAGAATAACGATGAAGTGAACATAAGGGTGCATGTATCTTTTCTAATTAGTGTTTTCACTTTCTTTGGATAAATACCCAGGAGTGGAATTCCTGGGTCTTATATTAGTTCTATTTTTAATTTTTTGAGGAGTATCCATACTGTTTGGTGTAGCGGTTGTACCAATTTACGTTCCCAGCAACAGTGCATGAGGGCTTCCTTTTCTCCATATCCTTGCCAACGTTTGTTACTTGTTCTCTTTTGGATACTAGCCATTCTGACAGGTTTGAGGTAGGATATTTTTAAATATAGATATTTACAGCTGTAAGTTTCCCTCTAAGCGTTACTTTATATGTATCCCCTAAGTTTTGGTATGTTGTGTTTTCGTTTTCCTTCATCTCAAAGTCTTTTACAATTTCCCTTTTGATTTCTTCTTTGACCCATTGGTTATTTAGGAGTATATTGTTTAATTGCTAGGTATTTGTGAATTTCCCAGTTTCCTCCTATAAATGATTTCTAGTTTTCTTCCACTGTGGTCAGAAAACTTTGTTATTTCTGTCCTTTTAAATTTACTGAGATTTGTTTCACAGCCTAGTATATGATCTGTCCTGGAGAACATTCCATGCGCTCTTGAGAAGAATGCTGTTGTTGCTGGAGTGTTCTGTGTATGTCTGTTAGGTCTTGTTTATTTACAGTGTTATTCAAGTCTTCTGCTTCCTTGTTGATCTTCTACCTAGTTGTTTTGTGGAAAATCACTGAAGATAGTGTATTGAAATCTCCAACTATTATCATTGAATTGTCTATTTCCCCCTTCATTTCTGTCAGTTTTTACTTCTGTTTTGGCACTCTCTTTTTACTCTTGTTTAAATGCATGTATGTTTCCTGATGGATTGACCCATTTATCCTTATCAAATTTCTCTCTTTATTTCTAATAACATCTTTTGTTTTAATGTTTATTTTGCCTGGTATTAGTATAGCCACTCCAGCTTTCTTGTGGTTGTTTGCATGATACCATTTTCCATCTTTTTACTTTCCAATATCTTTGTATTTTTGTGTCTTTAAATGTAAAGTGTGTCAGCTATAGATGGTACATAGTTGGGTCTTGTTTTGAATCTAATCTGACAAAATCTACCTTTTTATTAGTTTATATAATCCATTTACATTTGATGTTATTATCAGTATAATGAATTTATGTCTGCCATTTTTACCTTTTGTTTTCTATGTCTCATGTCTTTTTTTGCTCCCTTATCCCTCCCTTGCTGCTTTCTTTTGAATTAAATTAATATTTTAATTTGTAATATAGCATTATAATTTCATTAATGATGTTTTCACTGTGCTTATTTCTCTAGTGCTTGCTCTAGGCCTTACAATATATTAATTTATCATAATCAGTTTAAGATTTACGGTAACTTAATTCCAGTGAGTTATAGAAATGTTACTCCTATATAGGTCTGTTCCCTTGTGCTTCTTTTTATGGTATTACTGTTAAATACATAAGGGTTACAAACCCCACAATACATTGTTATAATTATTATTTTTATAAATTTATGTCTTTTAAATTTGCTCTGTTAACTTTATCATTTCTGGTTCTCTTTATTTATTCCCATGAATTTGAGTTCCTATTTGGGGTCATTTCCTTATGGCTTTGCTCCCAGCCACCTCCTTTGTGCTGTTATTGGCAGATATGTTACATATGTTGCATTTCTCTAATGTTACAGTCTTGACAATACATTTTATACATATTGTTTTATAAAATTGCTTTTTATTTTTTTATTAAACCACATTTTTGGCTGCTTTGGGTCTTTGTTGCTGCATATGGGCTTTTCCTGGTTGCGGCAGGCGGGGGCTACTCTTTGTGGTGGTGCACGGGCTTCTCATTGCAGTGGCTTCTCTTGTTGCAGAGCACGGGCTCTAGGCGTGTGGGCTTCAGTAGTTGTGGCATGCAGACTCAGTAGTTGTGGCTCGTGGGCCCTAGAGCGCAAACTCAGTAGTTGTGGCACATGGGCTTAGTTGCTCTGTGGCATGTGGGGTCTTCCCAGACCAGGGATCGAACCCATGTCCCCTGCATTGGCAGGTGGATCCTTAACCACTGTCCCACCAGGGAAGCCCAGAATTGCTTTTTAAATCAGGTGAGAAGAAATATGCACTTACACTGTCCTTTATAATTACGTAATTGCCTTTGCTAGTGCGCTTTTGTTTCTTTATATATATTTGAATTACTTGCTGGTTTCACTTGCTTTCAGCTTAAAGAACTTCCTTTAGTATTTCTTGCAAAGCAAGTCTACTAGCAACACATTCTCTTAGTTTTTGTTTATCTGGGAATATCTTTATTTCACCTTCATTTTTGAAAGATAGCTCTGCTGGATATAGGATTCTTGTTTGAGGGTTTTTTGTGAGCGTTTTTTTGTTTTTTTTTGGTTGGTTTTTGTTTTGTTTTTGAGTACTTGAATATGTTTCTACTGAGAAGTCAGCCTTTAATCCTACTGGGCTTTCCCTGCAAGTGATGAGTCATGTTTCTTGCTGTTTTCAAGATTTTGTCCTTGTCTTTGGGTTTCAGGATTTTTAGTGTAAAGTGTCTATTTGTAGATCTCTACATTTATCGTATTTGGAGTTTGTTGAGCTTCCTGAAAGTGTAGGTTAATGTTTTTCATAAGTTTTCAGCTGTTATTTCTTTGAATATTTTTTCTGCTTCATCCCCCACTCCCCTTTTCCCTCTCGTCTCCTCTCCTCCTGGTATTCTCATTCATATGTTGGTGTTCCACATTTCTCTGACATTCTGTTTATTCTTCTTCTGTTTCTTGTTTGCTTTTTGGGTTGCATAATCTCTATTGAACTGTCTTCAGTTTCACTATTTCTTCCTTCTCTTGAGTCCCTCTTGTGAATTTTTCATTTCAGTTGTACCTTTTATCTCAAGAGTTTCCAATTGGTTCTTTAAAAAATCATTTCTAGCTCTTTATTGATATTCTCTGTTTGATGTGATGTCATTATACCTTGCTTTACTTCTTTAATCATGATGTCCTTTAGTTCTTTGAACGTATTCATAATGGCTGCTTTGAAGTCTTGTTAAATTTGTTTGCTCTCACAGGCAGTTTCTCTTGCCTGCTTTTTCTCTAGTGTATAGGTCGTTTTTTCCTTCTTTGTTTCTGGTTTTTGCACGTCTCATAATTTTTTGTTGGAAACTAGAGAAATAGTATATTGTAGCAACTCCTAGTACTGCCTTCTGTCCTTCTCCCACCTCTGGCTTGTTACTGTTTTGCTTGTTTGTTTAGTGAGGAGCTGGATTATTTTAATGAAAATCCCTGCCCCCACTCCCCTGCCCCTCTCCAGTATGAAGCCTGTTGCTCCTTAGTGACCCTGGGATGACAGTGGTTTTGGTAGGGATATTTTTGGTTCTTTCTCTGACCACACCCAGCTGTTAAGCTCCACTAATTGCCAGCTGATTGCTCTGTTGTTTTCAGTAATACCCTGAAGCATATATTGCTCCACAGCCTGATCCAATCAGAGTTTTAAAAGGCAGAACTTAGGTCTGTGCTTGAGATTTATTCTGATCCTGTAGGACTCCTACCGGCTACCTCTTTCCTCAGTTCTTTCTGGCAACCTGTCAGTCTATAGTTTAGCTTATGTCTCCAGTGAATCTATTAGTCTCCTCCCAGTTGCCTTTTGCAACAGTCTCCACTGTCTTTAAGATCATCCTTAGGCTCAAACCTCTCCACACTTTGTTGCAAATGAAGTCAATTTCTTGGGAAGAGATTTGGAGCCTTCTGTTTTATGGTATACTCTTCCTCTGGCCAAAATCTCTGTGTCATGGCTCTTGAACTGGGGGTTGGGACAGTGACACATTTCTCCCTATGCATTCTGTGCTCTAGGAGCTGAGTACGTGGGGGCAGGAGGTCAGCAGTAGCCTCAAGTTTTATTGGCTGGTCACTCCAGGCTTGGAACCTCTGATTTATGAACTACAAATGAGCTGGGTCAAGGGTCATCTGGACCCCAGTGTTTTCATCATGCCTTATCCAAGGTTGAGCCTGTGTCTCAGGGGTTGGGATTGGGTGGAAGAAGGTTGTTCCCCATCTGTCAGCCACACTCACCTGAAACTTAGCCTCAGTAACAGGTAGCTGCGGGTAGATTGAGAAATGCTGATGTCCTGCCTTTCTTGGGGAGATAACCCAGCAACTAGAAGGGTGGGAGAAGAGGGAACCCTGTTGTTGATTGCACAAGTCTGTAGTGTTTCTGTGTCAGGGGAGGTGGAAGGAGGAGGGAGACACAGAGTGAGTATTGGTTCAAATACAGCAGACTCTCATTCTTCTTACCAAGTTCTATTTGATTTTCATGAATAAATGTTTCTTTATTTGCTGTATACTCATAAGGCCATTTCCAGAGATTGTAAATGTTATTTGCTTTTTTTGTTATCATTTGCACTGGTTTCACTGGGGAGTAGGTCCAGGGAGCTCTTCGTGCTGCTTTTGCTGGAAGTGAAACTCTGAACGTTACACTTTTAAATGAGGATTACCATTCTTTGGTATTTTAGAGGAGAGTTTTCAAGTGTCTTGAAAAGTTTAAAGAGATTTTTTTCCCAGGGGAGGAACGTACTAGGAAATGAACATGTGAATTCCATGGCAGAACATACATTCTCTAAAATTAATGTGTTTTCATACCACTTTTGAGTTTTACTACACAGTGCTGTTTTTTTCTGATTTTTAACTACAGTTGTGGCATCATGATTTTAAAAACTCATTTAGAAAAGCATCATTTAATTACCTTGATTCCCTTTTACTTTTCCTGAATTATAAGCTTGGTGTTTGGGAGTGTAATTAATGTTTGGTTTTTGTTTTTGTTTTTGTAGAGGCAGTAATGAACCAGGAAAGAAGAAACAACATATCTGTCATATTGAAGGATGTGGAAAAGTTTATGGCAAAACATCTCACCTACGAGCACATCTTCGCTGGCATACTGGAGAAAGACCTTTTATATGCAACTGGATGTTTTGTGGCAAAAGATTTACAAGGAGTGATGAGCTTCAGAGACATAGAAGAACCCATACAGGTTAGTTGATTTATTTTAGGACTTGTACTTATTATTTCTTTTCTCAGTGCTTAGATGAAAATTATAGTTATAGTTAGCTATCAAATTGGGAAATATGGAAATTAAAGAGAGAAAATTCATTTTAGTGATTATATGAAAGATGTTTAAGATCAAAATTCTTTACCTCATTTCTGAGATATATTTTATTCTACTTTTCGTAAGCTTTATCAGCATAATTACATGACTTGGAATTTATTCCATTTGCTTATCTTGCATTCTTAGCATGTTGAACTCACATATTACTTTTTGTCAGTATTTAAGTTGATGAGAAGAGAGTTGAATTATCATCTTGTTGGTGACCTTGATTAGTTTTTGTTCAATCCAGAAAATTGACTGAAGTATCAAGAAAAGTATAACAAACACCTACCTTAACTCTCACTCAGAATTGACAGCTGTTAACATGCTGTATTATCTGTTATTTTTTAACAAAACAAATCATTATAAAGTTAACATCATCTTTGTCCTCCTACCTCTCAAAGACAACAGCTACCATGAATTTCAAGTGTAAATTTTTAGTGTAGTTTTAATACTCTTACATATTTTCTTCATGGATATATGTGAATATTGTTTTGTGTTTTCTATGAAATTTTATGTAACTGATATATTACAGTATAATTTTACTTACTATGTTTTGACATCTATCCAAGTTCATATATATGTGTACATATGTGTATGAATACATGTCTATTTCTCTTAACTGCTATGTAGTGTTCTATCACATGACTCTACTACACTGTATTGATCCATTTCCCACACTATTTAGATGAGTTCAAGATTTTTGCTGTCACAAACTTTACTACTTTGAACATACAGTGAACATGTACAAGAAGTAGAATTATTGCATCTTAGAGAATGTGTATGTTTGATTTTGCTAGATAACCACTAGAGTCTCTAAAGTGGCTGTTACCATCTCTACTTCACTAGTGTTGATTGAGAGTTTCCACTTGGCTGTATGTTCACTCAGTAGCATCAGGCTTTGAAAGTTCTTGTCAGTCTAAAATGGTTTCTATTTAATTTTTTAAATTAGCATTTTTCCTGATTATAGTGAGATAAGCATCTTTTTTCCTGTGTTTATTGGTCATTTATATTTTGTTTTCTGTTGATTCTTTTGATCTTTTTTGTTGTTGTTGTTTTCCTTTTTCTTACTGATTATATATTGCAATTTTCCCCAGTATTGCTATCTTTTTATCTTAGTGCTATCTTTTGTCATATGGAAGTTTTATATTTTTATTTAGTAAAATATAAGGATATGTAAATATATTCCTTTGCATTTTGCTTTTTTTTTAAATGAAAATTTCTCCTATCTCAAGGTCATAACGTTTTTAAAAACATTTTCTTCTAATTGGCTTTAAGGTTTTCTTTGTGTAAGTTTATTAGGCTAAAAAAATTTTTTTTTTTGATGATGGACTAAAAAGGGGATAAAATTTTGTTTTTCTTTCATGTGGAAAGCCATTTCTTGAATAGTCCAGTTCTTTCTTCATTGATATGTAATGGAACTTCTCTCATATGTTGATGTCCTCTTTAAGAATGGCTCAATTTCTGAGTCCTTTGTTTTGTCTGTTTGTCACTTCCTACTGTAATACTATACTGTTTTAATTACCAGAAGCTTATATTAAGTCTTGATATCTGGTAGGGCAGTTTTCCTTGTTTTGGTATATAACACTGACCTTCTCTATTTAGAACATGTCTGGTATATATATTTGGGACTCAATGTTTAATTATTGAATAAAGTAATAATTTGGGTAGATTTTTTTGAATTAGACATTAAACTTTAACTTGTATCAAGGTACATGTAGGACAAAAGGGGAACTAGAGCTGACTTTTATTGATCAACTACTGAATATCAGATGTTTCAAATATATCAGCTCATTTAATTCTAACAGAAGCACTGTAAGCTAGAAATTGGCTCCATTTTACAGATTAGAAAATAGTCTCAGAGAAGAAATAATGGTTGCTAAATCTATTTAAAGTGATAAATAAAAATTACTTAGTTTGATATGCACACAACTTAGTAACACAGAAGAGTCTTAGTGTAATGGCTCAATCACTGAGTTAACATTATATTAAAAATAAGAATTTTAATTAAAAAAAGTTTTAAAAACTCTGTATGGTATTACATTTGGGTTTCTAATGCCACCTCACCTTTCATATTGGCAAATATGTTGTGATTAAAAATTAAGCCCACCGTGAGCCATGGCTGCTGAGCCTGCGCGTCTGGAGCCTGTGCTTCGCAACGGGAGGGGCCACAACAGTGAGAGGCCCGTGTACCGCAAAAAAAAAAAAAAAGCTGCAGCCTCTCTATCACTGGGGCTGCCACCCTGTGGCCATCTCAGTGCCTCAGTCCTCCCTCCTGTGCCCCATCGTCCAAGGCCATCCTTCTTCAGGCAACTTTCCTGCCCACACGCTCTGCCCAGGACCTTTCCTGGGGACAACTTACCGGGATGGGACAGGAAGACAGTATAGTAAACTGTCCAGAGGTAAGCCCTAGAGTAACCACTAAGAAAATAGAAAAAAAAAATACAGTTAAAAAAAAAAAATTAAGCCCATAACAATATTGATGTCTGTTTTAGAAAAATACTGTGCTGTTTATGTCAGTATGAGTGGATGCAGTATTTCTGCCCTGGTTTAACAGTGGGGCAGATTAGGGAAGCCAAGAAAATTTGGAACCTCTCACATTGTGATTTCATCATTTTGTTTGAGAAGCGATGAGTTTCTAAAGTTCCTTTCTGTTGCACATTCATACTCATACAGATAACACAAGGCAGATTTACTGAAGGATTTATATAAACTACTTCAAAAGATTAATGAGTTGGAAGCATAATTTCTTTCTTCTTTTTTTTTTTTTTTGCGGTATGCGGGCCTCTCACTGCTGTGGCCTCTCCCATTGCGGAGCACAGGCTCCGGATGTGCAGGCTCAGCGGCCATGGCTCACGGGCCCAGCCGCTCCGTGGCATGTGGGATCCTCCCGGACCTGGGCACGAACCCACGTCCCCTGCATCGGCAGGCGGAATCTCAACCACTGCGCCACCAGGGAAGCCCTCTTTCTTCTTTTTAAATGGTCCACACCATTATTGTCTTCTAATAACCTGAATAATTCAGAATTTAATATACTTACAGCTTACTTTCAGTGTTTCAGACATCTTGAATACATCATACACAAAATTGTTTATTTAAACATGTTATTTTGAAGTGTTTGGCTTAACATCAGATACCTTTTACTTTTAAAGAAGTAGTACAAGTAACTTTCATTCTAAGTGTTTATTAAAGTTGTTGAAAAGAAAATGAAACAAGTCTTTTGAAATAAATAAGTATTGATTAAGCATTTTATATGTTAAGTTGAAAGCCTTGGTCATTCATGGCAGTAACTGTTTTCTCTAATGCCCAACCACTGCACTAAGTAGAAATTCAGTTATCATCTTACTATGAGTGGACAAGTGAGTTATTTTTATTCACTGTTGAAAATAGTGCAGATTTTTTTTCTTTTGCTTTCTGTAAAATAAAAATTTTTTTTCAAAAGATACATGGATATGGTATTTAAAAATCAAATCATGTAGAAGAGCTTGGATTGTTAAGCAGACTCTTTGGCCCACCCCATCTGCTCCCTGGAGAAAATCATGTTTAATCCTTTAACTATTTTTACTTTTTTATTCATCCTGTGATGGCTGTGCATACCTGTATAATATGCTTACACTGGTATTTATTGATACAGCAATATTAGACACTGACTATTCTTGCATTAAGAGTTAAGAATTTACCTCACAGATGGCCAGTAGGCACATGAAAAGCTGCTCAGTGTTGCTAATCATCAGGGAAATGCAAATCAAACCCACCTGTGAGAATGGCGATCATCAAAAAGAATACAAATAAAAAATGTTGGTGAGGATGCGGAGAAAAGGGAACCCTTGTACACTCTTGGTGGAACTGTAAATTGGTGCATCTGCTCTGGAAGACAACATGGAGGTTTCTCAGAAAACTAGAAATAGAACTACCATATGACCAACTAATTCCACTCCTGGATATGTGTTCAAAAAAAACCCCAAAACACTAATTTGAAAAGATACACACAGCCTAATGTTCATAGCAGCATGATTTACAGTTGCCTAGATATGGAAGCAGCCTAAGTGTCGATCAATACATGAAGTGAAATAAGTCAGATAGAGAAAGACAAATGCTGTATGATATCACTTATATGTGCAATCTAAAATATGCAACAAACTAGTGACTATAATTTTTTAAAAGCAGACTCACAGATATAGAGAACGAACTAGTGGTTACCAGTAAGGAAAGGGAAGGGGGTAGGTACAATTTAGGGGTAGGGGATTAAGAGGTACAAACTATTAGGTATAAAATAAGCTACAGGGATATATTGTACAACATGAGGAATATAGCCAATATTTTATAACTATAAATGACGTATAACCTTTAAAATTGTGAATCAGTATATTGTACACCTGTAACTTATTCAGTATTATACATCAACATACTTCAAATTAAAAAAATGATCACTCAGTTGTAAACTGACAGAAATCAGTACTCCCCCCAAAATAATTTATCTGACTTTACACCATCAATGACATTGCATTTTTTCTTTAACTGTGTGCAGGCCAAATGTTGTCTCATGACTCACCACTCTGATACCGTATTACCATGTCTATCCTTCAGTTTCCATCCCTTTCACCTTTTAACTTCTCTCACCTAAACTTTTACTATCTCTTCTCTTTCTCTTGATGTTAAAATGCTTACATTTTCTTTAATAACCACTGCCTTCGTTTTTTTATAGCTTAGTTTTTAAAGTTGAAAATTAGTAAATAAATAATAATTACATTATGTAATGGACTGTGATTACCTGTCCTTTCCTGTGTATTTTTTGTTTTTTTTTCCCTGAAGTTTCAAATTGCCTTCTTCCCCTTCGCATTGGTTAACTTTATTACCTCCTTTTGTTATTTTAACTTTTCAAGAAAAGTATCAACTCCATCAGGTTTCTCCTTATTCCTGGAGGACTCCAGCTTTCCTTTCAAACACTGATTCCTGTCTAGGGCTGCTGCACAACTGTAATCCTGAGACTTTTCTTCCCTGCTCTAATGGTTTGGATCCAGTGTTCTCCAGATCTCACATCTTCAGCTTTCTTAGTTTATTCCCTTGGTTTCTGGAAAACGTTATGAAATGCTTCCTACAAAAAGGCATACAGAAGTAAATTTGTTTGAAAATGCCTTTATTTTACTTTTCCATTTCATTGATAATTTGGCTAATACAGAATTCTAGGTTGAAAATTATATTCACTTAAAACATTAATGGCACTGCTCTGTTGTCTTCTTGCATCTGTTTTACTAATAAGAAGTTCATTGTTCTCTTCTCATATTTTTTTTGTAGGTGACCTAATTTTACCCCTTCAGCTTTAAGGAACTTAATTTATTTTATTTATTTATAACTTTTTTATTTTGAAGTAACTTTATACTTACAGAGGAGTTGCAAAGATAATATAGCGAGTTCTCAAATACCCTTCACCCAGCTTCCTCTATAACTGATGTCTTCCATAGCACAATGTTAAGAAATTAACATTGGTACAATACTATCAGTTAAGGCTTCCCTACAAATATACTTTTTCTATTCCAAGATTCAGTCCAGAGTACCACATTGCATTTATTTGTCATGACTCTTTAGTCTCCTGCAGTCTATGAAATTTCCTCATTTTTTTTCCTGGTCTTTTCATACCTTGACACTTAAAGGTTAAGTATCTTGTAGAATATTCCTCAATTTGGGTTTGTCTGATATTTTCTCATGATTACATTGAGGTTATGAATTGTTGCTGGGAAGAATATCACAGACATTATTGTCCTTCTAATCGCATCATATCAGGGAGTACATGATGTCAATATGTCTTATTATTGGTGATGTTAACCTTGATGAATTAGTTAAGATAATGTTTGCCAGGTATCTCCACTGTGAAGTTTTTCTTTTTTCCTTTCCATATTTTGTTTATTAGAAGCAAGTGACTAAGTCCATTCAGTATTCAAGAGGAAGTGAATTAAGCTCCAC
Organism: Stenella coeruleoalba; assembly: GCF_951394435.1. NCBI lineage: Eukaryota > Metazoa > Chordata > Mammalia > Artiodactyla > Delphinidae > Stenella > Stenella coeruleoalba. The sequence goes on along the minus strand of NC_137155.1, from coordinate 31,880,176 downwards.
CTCCTAGAGGGAGGAGTATCAAAGAATCTGTGGACTTAAATGAACACAACCACAGTAATTAGTAAATATTTTAGAGGAGATTTTTTGAGTCTGCACAAATGTCCTCTTTCTCTTTAAAGAAAATACTATTTTCACTTTTAGCATTCCTCATTGTATCTTTTCTTTTTTCCTGAATATCCATAATTATAATGGGTATTTTAATATATTTTCTGAGGAAATAAAAACCACAATATTTGTTAGCATACGAAAGCTGAGGAAAGAGTTGATAAAATCTCTCTCTGAAACAACTACAGAATCATTTCTTTCGCCAAAACATGAACAGACTTTTAATCATGTACAATCAAACATAACTGAAAACAAAGAGGGATTATATTCAGCTACAAGTAACAGAAAGCACCCATACTTTTCCTGATATGAGGAAGGAGCTTATTCTCACATTGAAGGAGTGGGTCAAGGCAGCCACTGCACAGTGCAGCAAACTCCCATGTCCTTGTTTATCGCTGCACCATTGTGAATGTATGGTGAATCAGGAAAACATACTCACTAACAATGTTAACAGCATAAGGTGTTTCCTACACAAATTAGACATGATGAAGCTGTAAATCTACAGAAGGGTAATCTGACAATATTCCCAACCATGAAATTCTGAATTATTTTCCAACTGGACACAGGATGCCTCACAGAAGAATTCAAACTCTGACAGATTTTTATGTAGAATTGTGAAGACATCAGAGGAAAACTACACTTCTGATAATAGGAATCAAACAGTTGTTGGTGGTTTTGAGGATATTCTTGAATACAAAGACCCAGAATCTGGAAAATAGGATGAAAGGTGGTGTCCTCAAACCTCCTATGTATCTGTCTCTCTCCCAGCGTGGTGGCTCCAAAATCTGAAGTATGCCTTCTCATCTGCCTTTAAATTGCACACAGATGACGCTATTGGTGAATTCTAACATGGAACCACAAAGGGGTTAGATTCTGGAAAATCTAGGTCCTAATATTACTCACAGGCAGGATATCTCCAACGCTAGATTTTTTGTCCTATCACAAGTCTCTCTTCTTCAAAGTCTATTCACCAAATACCAGTCAGAAGGAATGAAGAAGCAAATGGAAAAACATAATTTACGTGAATGTACACCCTTTGACAACCTGGCCATACAGAAAAAATTATTCCAAGTATTTAATAGTAGAGAGAATGGAAAAAGACTCCTATACTCACCACCCCCCAAAAAAGATCTTTCTGTAATAAAGGTACGGTATATATAATAGATTAAGGATATTCGAGAACTGCCACCCAAGGCCAGTAGGAAAATACCAACAAATACCAAGCCTAATTGCATATTAGAACTACACTTTATGCGGATATACGTATATGTACAGCAGATTCACTTTGTCACGAAGCAGAAACCAACACACCACTGCAAAGCAACCGCACTCCAACAAAGATGTCAAAAAAAAAAAAAAATACACTTCAATCACCCATAGGTCCAACAGACTTAAAAATGGAAAGAGAAAATATCATTATCTGATTAAAGGAAAAATTGCTACCTTTTAACCTTATGAACTACTATTAAAAGATGACTTACAGAATTACCTCACCTAAATACTCATTTTTGAAGGTAACTAGTACAAATCCAATGTCAAGAAAGACACTTTCATAAAGATCCTTAGTAAACACACATATTTATAAATTTTTATAACAAGTCTTTTATATTGAAGATTTTCTAAAACATTATTCCTGGATTACTTTCCAACAAGTTACCTCACGTTACTGACATTTATATTTGTTTCTCATGAGAGTTTTCACATATAAGTATGTGGGCCCACTGAAGTCTTTCCTAGGCTCTATAAAAACTAGATTTATTATCTAGTGAACCCTTTCATGCTTTTGCAAAGTAGAGAGATCAGAGAAGTTTTTCCCTCATTCTTCATATTTACATGGTTTCTGTGTAGTATGCATGTGTCTCTGAATGCCTAAGACAAATGTAGGCTTTCCCACATTCCTACATTCATAAGGCTGCTCTGCAGCTTGAATTCCTTCATGCACTTGAACATAAGTGGAAGCAAAAGTTTTCCCACATATTGTACAGTCATAGGTTTTTTCTAGTATGAGTTCTTTCGTGTTTTTGAAGAGAACTGGGAAAACGAAATGCTTTAGAACATATTTTACACACACACAGTTTCTTGCCAGTGTGAGTCCTTTCACGTGTTTGAAGAAAACTGGGAATAATAAATGCTTTCCCACATTCTACACATTTATATGGTTTCTCTCCAGTGTGCAGGCTCATGTGTCTTTGAATGCCTGAGAGAGAAAAATGTAGACTTTCCCACATCCCTTACATTTATAGGGTCTCTCTCCAGTGTGAATTATTTTCATGCACTTGAACATAAGTGGAACTGAAGGTTTTCCCACATATTTTACATTCATAGGGTTTTTCTCCAGTATGTTTTTTTTCATGTTTTCGAAGCTATCTGGGAATACTAAATGCTTTATAACATGTTTTACACACATACAGTTTCTCTCTAGTGTGAGTCCTTTCATGTATGTGAAGAGAATTGGGATATTGAATGCTTTCCCACATTCTTCACATTTATATGGTTTCTCTCTAGTGTGCAGTCTCTTGTGCCTTCAAATGCCTGAGGGACAAACGAAGGCTTTCCCACATTCCTGACATTGATAGGGTTTCTGTCCAGTGTGAGCTCTTTCATGCACTTGAACGTACGTGGAAGCAAAGGATTTCCCACATACTTTACATTCATAGGGTTTTTCTCCAGTATGGGTTCTTTGATGTTCTTGAAGCTATCTGGGAATACTAAATGCTTTACAATATGTTTTATACACATATGGTTTCTCTCCACTGTGACTCCTTTCATGTATTTGAAGAGAACTGGGGTTAATGAATGCTTCCTCACATTCCTTACATTCATAGGGTTTTTCTACGGTGTGATCTCTTTCGTGTTTTTGGAAACCTTTTGAGAACGTAAACCTTTATGCCATTGCTTATATTCATAGGGCTACTCTCCAGAGTGAACTCTTTCATGTGTTTGGAAACCTTGATGAATGATTACTGAAACTTTTTCCACATTGCTGGAATTCATACAGTTTCTCTCCTGTGTAAGTTCTTGTGTGAGTGCTTCTGTAAGGAACTGTAATATTTGTAAACTTTCCCACTTTCCTTACATTTATATGTATTATACAGCCCTGATCATATTTTTTAAAAATCTTGAGGTTTGTGTTCAGTGTGACATTTCATGAGTCTATTAAGAGATGAATGATGCATGAAGACTTTTCCACATACACTGCATTCACATGGTTTTAATCCAGGAGTTTTCTTGTTCTGATCAAGAGATGGAGTAAGGTTGAAGTTTCTTCCACGTGGACTACTGTCTTTACTCTCAGAGAATCTCACTGTCATATGATTTCTTGGTTTTCCCCCCTGGTTTTTGTACTGCTCTTCAATGTCATCACCATCCCATTTTGTTCCTGCTGAGGCCAGCTTCCTGAAGGTTTCCTGCATCACATCTCTGTAGAGTTTCTTCTGTGTAGGATTCAGTAGAGCCCACTCCTCCAGGATGAAGTTCACAGCCACATCCTTAAAGGTCACTGAGTCCATATCCAGCTTTTTGGGGTCTCCCCGAGTCCCTCCTACACGTCCCACGACCAGTGCAGAAAAGACTGGGACAGTTAAGGGCGGGGGACGCCTGATATCGTCTGTGGGATGTCAGAGTCCGTGGGGTGTCAGAGTCCATGGGATGTCGGAGTCCGTGGCAACTTTCTTGCTGGTGTGGTGCATCACCCCGCCCACCTGTATCTTGCCTGCAGATACAATGTGATGTTCTGTGTGATGTTACTGTGATGTACTAAAGGTCATTTTCTATTTCCCTCACGTTTGTACAATTTTTAATTGTGACTCTTATATAAGGAAGATCTATCTATACTTTCTTCCCCAATTATTTGTTTATTCAGACATTTATTTTTACCACTATGGTATGCATTCATGAGTATTTATTTATAGAGTTATGATCCAATCCCATCGTTACATGCAAATCTCAGATATGCCAGGTTCGGTTCCAGACCACCTTGATGAAGTGTGAATATCTCAGTAAAGCCAGTCACATGAATTTTTTGGTTTCCCAGTGCATGTAAAAGTTAGGTTTACACTATACTGTAGTCTGTTAAGTGTACAGTAGCATTACATCTAAAAAAATAATACATATACCTTAATTAAAAAATACTTTATTGAGCTTCCCTGGTGGCGCAGTGGTTGAGAGTCTGCCTGCCGATGCAGGGGACACGGGTTCCAGCCCTAGTCCGGGAAGATCCCGCATGCCGCGGAGCAAGTAAGCCCGTGCACCACAGCTACTGAGCCTGCGCTCTAGAGCCCGCGAACCACAACTGCTGAGCCTGTGCTCTAGAGCCCGTGAGCCACAACTACTGAGCCTGTGCTCTAGAGCCTGTGAGCCACAACTACTGAGCCCACGTGCCACAACCACTGAAGCCTACGCACCTAGAGCCTGTGCTCCGCAACAAGAGAAGCCACTGCAATGAGAAGCCCGCGCACCCAACGAAGAGTAGCCCCTGCTCAACGCAACTAAAGAAAGCCCGCGTGCAGCAACTAAGACCCAATGTGACCAAAATAAATAAATAAATTTATTTTTTAAAATGTCCAGGATACAATCCAAAATTACTCAACATACTCTGTATCTGACCATGATACAAGATAATCCACAAGTTAGAATTATTAGACAAAGACTTTAAAGCAGATATTATAACCATCATCCATGGAGTAAAGGTAAGCATGCTTACAATAAAAGGAAAGACAGAAGTTCTCAGCAACAAAATGTGGCAGAGTTGGACAGCCACATGCAAAAAAGAAACTTTGACCTGCATACCTCATATGTTTTATAAAAACTAACTCAGAATCACTCAAACCTAAATCTAAACCTAAAACTGTAAAACCTTTTAAATATGGGATAAAATCTTTGTGGCCTGAGGTTAGACCAAAGTTTTTAATACAACATCAGAAGTACAATCCATAAAAGAAAAATTGAAAAACTGGATTTCATAAAAACTAAAAACTTCTGCTCTGTGAAAAATTCTGAAAACGCCAGACACAGACTGGAAGAAAATATTTGAAAATCATATATCTGACAATGTACTTTTATCTAGAATATATAAAGAAGTCTCAAACCTCAACAGTATGTGAACAACAGTACACTTTTTAAAAATTGGCAAAGGATCTGGACACTTCACTAAACATTATACATGTGGCAAATAAGCACACGAAAAGATGTTCAACATCGTCTTTTATTTGGGGGAATGCAAATTAGTACCACAACAAGATACCTGTATACACCTATTAGAATGGCTAAAATAAAAAACAAGGACACCAAAACCCTGACAATTATAAGTACCGGGGAGATTGCAGAACTGGAACTTCCTTGCTGGTGGGAATGCAAAATGACACAGCACCTTTGGAAAACATTTTGGAATTTTCTTATAAAAGTTAAAACATACACTTAACCATATGACCTTGCATCCACTCCCAAGTATTCACCTCACCTTTGAATATATATGGAAGATTTATTTATAATCACCCAAACTGGAAACACCCCAAGTGTCCTTCAGCTGGTGAATGGATGAAATATTGTGGTATATCCATACATTGGAGTACTCTTCCCCAACGTAGAGGAATGAATTATTAATACACACAACCACATGGATGAAATTCAGATGCATTATGCTAAGTGAAAGCATCCAGCATCAAAAGGCTACTTGTTGAATGATTCCATTTGTATGATGTAATAGAAAAATCAAAACTATACAAAAGGTGAACAGATCAGTGTTTTCTAGTGTGTGATGGAGGAGGGAGTTTGACTGAAGAGACATCATGAAGGAGTTTTTGGAAGTGACAGCAGTTCTTCTACATTTGAATTTTGGAGATAGCTACATGACTTAATACATTTATCAAAACTCATAGAACTATGTAGCAGAAAGAATGAATTTTACTGTATGTAAATTAATACATTTTCAGAAGTGTGAGACAACTCTTATCTTTGCGAAATTGCAGTCTAAAAAGGGAGAGAGATTTTCTAGTTTATTTTTATTTTAACAATCCAAAGAATTTCCTGCTCAGCCTCATGCATATGCCTCAATGTCATGAAACATGTCTCTTTATCAAGAATGATAGGAGTTGGGCTTCCCTGGTGGCACAGTGGTTGAGAGTCCACCTGCCGATGCAGGGGACACGGGTTCGTGCCCCGGTCTGGGAAGATCCCACATGCTGCGGAGCGGCTGGGCCTGTGAGCCATGGCCGCTGAGCCTGTGCGTCCGGAGCCTGTGCTCCACAACGGGAGAGGCCACAACAGTGAGAGGCCCGCCTAAGGCAAAAAAAAAAAAAAAAAGATAAGAGTTAGAGCCAGAGGGACTCCTGAAAATGATTTTGTGCAATTCCATCATTTTATAAATAAGGACTAATGAGAAGCTTAGTTCCTTGAGCCAAGTTGAGTTATTTAGTAATGGGCAAGAATGAGCCATGGAAGCAGTAAACAAATACAGACAGGCAGTAACAGTAGTAGTTAACGTATCTGATCCCCTTCAGTGTGCTGGGTTTCTAAATGCTTTTTTAAAATCCATTTTCTCATTTTATCCTTTGAGCAATAATATGAGGTAGGTATTTCTGTTACTCCCAGCTAAAAATGAAGAAACTGAGAATTGGAGAGAGAAGTTGCCTAAAATTATATGACTGGGAGGTGGAGTAGAGTCACCTGGACTAGAATCTAACTCATACAAGAAAGAAAGTATGATATGTCAGAACCTACAAGCAGTTCAGTGTTTGGGAACCATGATATTTGTGGCAATAGATAAAACAGAAAAGGTAGGCAGAGGTCAGTAGGATGTTATGTACTATTTGATTTTGTTCTTTTCTGCAGCCATAGGAAATGAGGAACCATTGAAAGTTTTCAGCAGATAATTAGATGGTCACCTTTTCATTTTAGACCATTTAGTATTTGTATGGAGGATAAATTTATAGGGAATAATTTTGAGACCAATCAGCAAAGACAGTAAGGACTTTTGGTAAGATACCAACTAAAACAAGTTGTAAGGTATATTTGGGACCAGTTTAAGAGATGTTTGTGTAATAAAATTGACAGGACTTGGTGATTAATTAGATGTGAGAAAAGAGATGAAAGGTACCAATGATGACTGCTACCAGTTGAAATGGAGAATACAGGAAAGCGATAGGTATAATGTAGAATTGTCTATCTCCCTTCAATTCTGTTGATTTTGCTTCTTATGGTTTGGGACTCTGTTGTTAGGTACATACATGTTTCTAATTGTTATATCTTCTTGGTGGAGTGACACTTTTATTATTATAAAGTATCCTTACTTGTCTCTAGTAGTAATTTTTATCTTATTGTTCTAATATTAATATAGCCATTCCGACTCTATTTGCACAGTGTATCAGTTTTCTGTCCTTTTACTTTTAGCCTATTCATGTCTTTGAATTTAAAGTGAGCCTCTGGTAGAAAGCATATAGTTGTATCATGTTTTTTCTTAATCCGGTCTGTCAATTTCTGCCTTTTGATTGGAGTGTTTAATACATTCATGTTTAATGCAATTACTGCTAAGGACTTCTGCCATTTTGGTATTTGTTTTCTATTTGTCTTCATGTCTTTTATCTTTTTTGTTCCTGTGTTTCTCCATTATTGACATTTTGTGTTAAACAAATATTGCTCATGTGTTATTTTAATTACCTTGTAATTTCTTTTAATATATGTATGTATGTGTATGTATATATGTATGCATATATATATACACACACATACATATATATATATATATATATGTATGTATGTTTTTTTAAGTTATTTTCTTAGTGGTTGCCTGCTTTGGGGATTGCAGTTCACATCTTAAAACAGTCTAGTCTGGATTAATACCAACTTTATTTCAATAGCACGCAAAAGCTTTTCTCCTACATAGCTCTGCCTCCACTTCTGCTGTTTTTTTCACTAATTACATCTTTGTATATTGTACCCATCAACACAGATTTGTAATTACTGTTTTATTCAGTTGTGTTTTGAACTAGATGCAGGAAAAATGAGTAAAAAATGCATTTACACTGTCTTTTATATTTATCTATGTAGTTACTTTACCTGGTGTTCTTTATTTCTTCATGTGTATTCCAGTTATCATTTAGTGTCTTTTCATTTCAGCCTGAAGGACTCCCTTTAGTATTTCTTATAGGTGCAGATGTGCTAGTGATAGATTCCTTCAGTTTTTATTAATCTGGGAACATCTTAATTTATCCTTATTTTTGAAAGATAATTTTTCTGTATATAGAATTCTTGATTGACAGGTTTTTTCCTTTTATCTCTTTGAATATATCATCCCATTGCTTTCACACCTCCGTGATCTCTGATGAAAAAAATCAGCTTTTTTCTTAGTGATGATCCCTTGTAGATGATGAGTCACTTCTATTTTGCTGCTTTCTAGATTCTGTCTTTGTTTTTCGCTTTAAACAGTTTGATTATTGTGTCTCAGTGTGAATTTCTTTTCACTTAACCTACTTGAAGTTAACTGAGCCTCTTCAATGTGTATATTAATGTTTTTCATCAAATTTGGGGAGTTTTCAGCCATCATTTCTTCAAATATTCTTTTTTTTTTTTTTTTTTTTTTTTTTTGCGGTATGCGGGCCTCTCTCTGTTGTGGCCTCTCCCGTCCTGGAGCACAGGCTCCAGACGCGCAGGCTCAGCGGCCATGGCTCACGGGCCCAGCCACTCCGCGGCATGTGGGATCCTCCCGGACCGGGGCACGAACCCGTGTCCCCTGCATCGGCAGGCGGACTCTCAACCACTGCGCCACCAGGGAAGCCCCAAATATTCTTTCTTTTAAAAACCTAGGACCAATAAGTCTCTCCCTCTTTGCTGAGAGGCTTTGTGTGCATGTTGGAGCCCCCATCAACACTCAGCCAGACAGTTGACAATGCTACCATAGCCTTCACTTTCTGCTTTTGCAGAACCTCAAAGGATAGGCATAAGTGAGAGTTTGGTTCTTCTCAGCCCTTTCCTGAGTAGACTCACAGCCCTAAGCATGTATGTGGCCTTCTAGATTCCAAGGAGTATGTCAGCTTTTTCTTTTAAGCTTTTTGTTTAGTCTGTTTATTGTTTGGCCCAAGTATTATTCATTGTTTTGGACATCCATGAAGTTAAAACACTTTCCTATAATTGTTTTAGACAAACACATGCCATTCTCTACCCCGGAAGAAGACTTTTTGCATTGGATATTTCCAAGGAAGGTTAAATAGAAAAGTATTTTAAGTGGGGTCCTCCAAAGAAACAATGATGATTCTTTGGGAAAGAAGTTTTGAAAGGGCTCCAGCTCTGTTCTGTTCCCTCTGGTGACTACCAGGCTGCTGGGGAGTAGAAAATGGAACTAGGCAAGTTAAAACACCACAAAACTTGCTCTTCTTACCAAGATTCAGACATTTTCTTTATTAAACACTCCCTGAGTTACTGGAACGCTTGATTAATTTCCAGAGTCTGAAAGGGTTGATTTGATTGTTTTTTCCCAGTTTCTGATTCCTTTCACAGAGGAGTGAATTTTTGGAGATCACCATGTTTACTGACATTACCTCTTTCATAGTTTGGGGGACTTTTCCCCTTTATTTCTGAGAATTATAAGGATTGGAAAGTTAATGAGTTCTGTTTGCGACATGTTGAATGATGCTTTCTATGGCACATCTTGGAGATGTTAAATTCATAGTTTAGGAATCTGGATCTTGATGTACCTATCCATTTATAGATGATAGTTAAAACCATTAGAGTAGATAGATTGCCTTTTAAAAAAATGTTTAGGGCTTCCCTGGTGGCACAGTGGTTGAGAGTCTGCCTGCCGATGCAGGGGACACGGGTTCGTGCCCTGGTCCGGGAAGATCCCACATGCCGTGGAGTGGCTGGGCCCGTGAGCCATGGCCGCTGAGCCTGCGCGTCTGGAGCCTGTGCTCCGCAACGGGAGAGGCCATAACAGTGAGAGGCCCGCGTACCGCAAAAAAAACCCCAAAAAACAAACAAACAAAAAAAAGTGTTTATAATGAAATGACCAAAGGGCTTCTATATCTGAGTAGATAATTGCTGAAGGAAGAAATGAAAAATTACTCGTGATGCACATTTGATATCTACAAATTTATGGTCTCAAATCTCATCCAGTCTCTCAGACAGCCTATCAATCTTATTCTTTTTTTCAGCTTCCTCATTACCTTAGCAATTACCTAAACCTCCTTAAGTCTTCTGAATTCCCTTGTCACTCCCAGTTAACTTTCCCTTACTCTGTCTTCTACTTCAAGAAAATTTGAGCCATATAAATTCTCTCAAACTATCATTCCTCCCCCTTTTAATTTGTTTTTATCCACAGGTAATGATAGAGGAGAATTGAGTGCACTTATGAAAAGATTCATTTAGATATTCTAGGCTGAGTAGGTAAGGGAGAGTGTCCAGGAGGGACTGATAGGTCCCTCCTGATAGACATTGGAGGGATCCAGGGACTACAGGTTTCTCAGTTTGAATAATGAGGTTTTTTAGAACAAATCAAAATATGATTTCTGTAGAGTGAGTTATATATAAAAGTCTGATAAGAAATTGTATATATGCTACAAATGGACGTCTAGTTGAAAGTTATTCATTGAGCAAAGGGTGTGTTTTTTACTTAGCTGTAATAAATGCCAGACATTTAAAAATGTCCCTGTAGTGGGTTGAATTGTGCCTCCCAGAAAGATATGTTTAAGTCCTAATCCCCAGTATCTGTGAATGTGACCTTCTTGGGAAATAGTTATTTGCAGATGAGATGAATTAAGATGAAGTCATACTATGCTTAGTGTCTAGGATTTAGGACCTAGTGCACCCTAAATCCAATGACTGGCATCCATGTAAGGAAGGGAGAAGACACAGAGACACAGGGGAAAAGGCCATGTGAAGACAGAGGCAAAGATTGGAGAGCTGCACCTACAAGCCGATGAATGCCAAGGATTGCCAGAAGTCACCAGCAGCTAGGATGAGGCAAGGGAGTATTCTTCTCTAGAGCCTTTGATGGGCGCATTGCGCTACTGACACCTTGATTTGGGGCATCTAGCTCCATAACTGTGAGAGAGAGAATATCTGTTGTTTTTAAGCCACCCCGTTTGTGATTTTTTGTTTTTGCTTTTTTATAGTAGCCCTTGGAAACTAATATAGGCCCTCAGTTCACTCCTGAAATTATTTTAATTGATAAATATGCAGGTATGTTATCAAATGACAAACGTAGAAATAACATCAGTAATCCATAAAGTATGTTTTATATATTACATTAGCTTAAGTTTGAGGGTAACACTTTGAAAATGAGATTGTAGGCAGAACTGTGGCAGCTAGATAATTGGCTCTTGATGGGTACCTCAAATACATAAAGCTTAAAAGATCTGATTTAGTTCCGTTTATCCTTTCAAGTCTATGATTCCATTTGAAAATCTCAGCAAATTTTTTTTCTGAGAGAAATTACTGTTAACATCATGTTAGCAAATAATCTACATAATTTCTAAATATGAATCTTCTACTTAAATCCTTTTAAAATACTACCATATTTTAATAGTTGTGTAATACAGCTTGGCATTTTATTAATAATATAGGTGAAATAAGCAATTTTTCCCCTATATTCAGTGTATTAAACCAAAATCATTTTGCTTACATCCTTGAGATTTTCTTAGAGAAATAAAATTTGGAATTTCTTCTTGATATGCTTTTGATACTTGTGATGTAGATATTTCACAGATCTTGATCCATGTAACAGATCAGCTGTAATTTTTTTTTAATTAGGCTTTACCTTTTTCAAGACTGTGTCTTATATAACTATCAGTTCTCTATTGCTCCTACAGCAAACTACCACAAATTTAACAGCTTAAAATAACACACATTTTTATATCACTGTTTGTTTAAGTCTGAAGTCCTAGTAGGCTCAGCCGGGGTCCTCTGCTTAGCCTCTCACAAAGATGAGATCAGGGTGTTGGCTGGGCTGTGTTCCCGCCCCGAAGGCTCTGGGAGAGCATCTGCTTCCAGACTTACGCTATCAGCCAGATTCAGCGTTTGCTGTTGTAGGGCGTAGGTCCCTGTGTTCTTGCTGCCTGTCAGCAGGTGGGCAGTGGGGCTGGCATTTACTCCTGGAGGTGACCCACGTTCCTTCTCACACTTTCCACGTGGCACCCCTCCAGCAACAGCGGGTCAAGTTCCTCTCACACTTCTGATTTCTCTGATTTCTCTTGCTGCGTCTCTCTGATTCCAGCTGAAGAAAGCAGTCTCCTTTTAAGAACTTATGTGATTAGATTGGGCCCACGCAGGTAATTCAGAACACTCTCCCTTTGTTAACCTTTATAAACTTAGTTACATCCCTTTTGCCATGTAATAAAACGTATTCACAAGTTCCAGGGATTAGGGCACAGACATCTTTGTGGGGGATTGGGGCATTTTGCCCACCATAACTAACTAATATCAACAGTTTTGATAATTAGTTGCATTAATTATAAAAAGTATTAACCCTACTAAAAATAATTATAAAAATAATTAAAATAATTATAAATACAAAAAAGATATTATAGTGTATTTAGTTAGTACAAGAACCCTGTACCTCCCTGTATCCATATATTATAAAGTATAATGATAATGTTTGCTAAGAGGTAAGAAATTCAGAAATTGTCTTACACCATAGAAAACACACTTCTTTGTGGAAAAGGTTAATAAACTGAAATGTCATTCCCCTAATGATAGTTGAATTGTACAACATAATTTACTTATTTTGAGATTTTATCCAACTTTCATTGCTTGAAATTAATTGGATACCCACACCTCTTAGGAGTAGACTAGAAAGTCCACACACAAACCATGTCCCCATCATTTCTCATTTATCTTACAGTTTCCTGCTGAGTAGGTGGGGACTTGAATTTCTTTCTCATTTGGTACCAGTAGCTCCATGTGGTTACAAATGACTCTCTCAAGATAACGGAAGCTTCTTAAAATCAGAGACTCTGACTTGTTCAGATTTGTATCACCAGTGCCTGGCACATTACAGATGTTCCACAAATATTTGTTGAAAAATGACTGAGCTCATGAATATCACAGCTAACAAATGTTTATTAAACAGCCAGTGTGTACAAGTTGATCACCCATTGATTCAGTGTTTACTGAATGATCTCGTGCCTTCAAGCCATCACTTACCTGATTTCTTTCTGATTATTCTTGGCCACTGTTGCTGTAAAAGAACAGAGGTCTCTACTACAGGTGATTCAGTACAAAAAGCCTGAACTAGAAACCAGGTGCCTTGAATTCTGCTCTGATATTAATAAATTGTATGTTTCCCAAGCAAATTAATTAATTTCTGAGCCCCAACTTACTATCTATAAAATGAAAATGTAAAATAAGATCCTTAAAATTTCTTCCAGCTTTTAAATTTTTACACTTAGAATTTTTCTTTTGAAGTAAAATGGGAAACTTGAAAGATAAAAGAGTTCAGGATTGATCCTAAACATAAACCCTCATTTAATTGTTTTTAGCCCTTGTCTGGCTGTTAGCATTCATAAGATGCAAGTCGTTTTACCTTAAACCTTAACTGCCTTTATTTTTAATGTCTTTAAGAATTTTGTCTCAACTATTTATTTATCCTTTCATTTAATTTTTCAAGACTGAAAGAGGAAGAAAATTTCAATGAGATACCTCAAATGCAATTTTTTAAAATAAAACAAAGAATAGGGGATAATATCTGACATGGACACTATAGATTTTCTATTAGTAAGTCAAAAGCAGGGCCAGGTAAAAGAAGCCAGCTGAATTGAATATTCTTATTATCCAAGTTCTACTATCAGACTGGGAAAAAATATTGCTTCTTTCCCTTAAGTAACAATTTTAAGGGAAGGACTAAAGCTAATAGTTTATCCATTATGAACGTGACAATATACCAATTAACCAAATTTTTATGTGCTGCACCCATTATACACAAAATGAAAGGACTTTTTTCTGAAATACAGAAGTAGTTAGTTCCAGTAGAACTATCTTATAACTTAGAGAGAGAATATATAAGGATCACTCCGTGTACCAGAATCTAATAGTCTTAATTCTGTGAGACCTAAAAATTCTGTTAAATTTGAAATGTAGTGTTTGCCCCACTCTTATTTTTGCCTTGTGAAGAAACTCAGTACACTACAAAATTATTAACTGATTTTATTTGAAGTAGTTCTAAGATATTTCCTGCCTCTAGGCATTATATTCAAAACCTAGACAATAGTTTTTAAGGAAGGGCGGATATGAGCCTTGAACATTATGTATTGTTATACCTGGAAGAGATTTTTGAGATCATCTGTTAGAAAACCCTCTTATTTTGTAGATAAGGAAACTGAGGAAACAGCTTTTATTTTCAGTTCTTAGCAGAATCATGACTTTAAAGTCATGTACTGCACTGTGTGTTGGATGGCATTTTAAAATAAAAACATGAAGTATTTTGCAACTACTCAAAAGTATAGTATGACCAGAAGAGAAATTATTTTAAATTATAATTTAATTTAGATAAAGTGAATTACTATTCATTTATTATTTTTCTGTTTAGGTGAAAAGAGATTTGAATGTCCGGAATGTTCTAAAAGATTTATGCGGAGTGATCATCTCTCCAAACATGTCAAAACGCACCAGAATAAGAAAGGTGGTGGGACAGCTCTTGCCATTGTTACCTCCGGAGAACTGGACTCATCTGTAACAGAGGTGCTTGGCTCCCCAAGAATTGTCACAGTTGCAGCCATTTCTCAAGATTCAAACCCAGCAACTCCCAATGTTTCAACCAACATGGAAGAATTCTGAAAAGTTATTTATAACAGAGACCTCTAGTGCTGCACTTAAGTTTACACACATTTGAAAATCTGGAAATGGGCTGGTCAGGTGAATTACAAAGTAGGAAATCATGTTTTCATTCTTGGCTTCTTTAAGTATTCCAAGATTTTGGGTCAGCACATGAAGTGTTGAATTTTTAAAAATATAAAAAGCAAACAGATGTACTGGAAACAGGTAGAAAAGTATTTCCTCCATATTATACGTTGTAGTTATTTGGAGATCTATCACATTATCTTTAAACTGAATCTTCCCCTCTCTTAACATCATGTGTTAACATGTTTAAAAAGACAGACCTCAGTAGTTTGTAGGCTGGACCTTAATTGGACTTGTTTTCTTTGAAAGTACTTTGTTATAAATTCAGTCAGTAATAATTTATGTGGATTTATTTTTTTTTGCAGTAGCACAGAAAACAGATAGTTAACTGATGATAGAGATAATACTTTATTTCCTTAGCTTGATTTTTGGAAAATCAACTGAAAATAGTTTTGGCCGTCTTTTCTAAATATTAGAAGTTCTTCAACAGTTGAATTAGGTAAGTTCCAAAAAAGTAATCTGAGAGGCATCTCAGATCTTTATTACCACTACATTGTAGTAGTGCGTATGCAGACAATCAGTGAAGTCCAAGTACTTTCTCCATTTGGAGACACAAGAGGAACTTAGAGCTAAACCTTAGGTTAAATTTTAGATTGAAACCTTAGGAAAATACTGGGGGGAAAACAAAACTCATAATAGCTTCAGAAAAATAAAATGAGGCAATTTAACAGGTAAGGTTTTGAAGTTAGGATTGATTATATTCCTAACCCTAGGTTGAACCACAAAGTTCATTTTAAATGTTTATATTGGAAATATTTGCATAGAGTTTAAATCATTCTGTAGTTTCATATTCTGTAAATATGAATTATGTTGACAATGTGCAAAATTCTTTATGCTTTGACTTGGTAGCCAAAGAAAGAATTATCACACTTTTTTTAAGGCCAGCAGAAAATTATCTTTTAACTACATTACAATTTCTGTTTTCCTCTTTACTAAAAATTAGCGAATCCCATTTTATTTCTAGCACTGTGTTAGAGGCTGATTAAGAATTTATAACACAGTAATGTCTTTATGTTATGCCAATAACTGAATTTTCCCTAAGAAGACAGCCTAACAAATATATAACAGATGTGATACTATGAAACAAAAATTATTTTTTAAAAATCAGAATAATTTCAATTAAGTGACTAAAGAAAAAATGTATTTCATTGTTTATACAAGGGTCTTAATAGGAAAGATGGCCAAAAGTTTCATATAAAAAAAATTGGGAGTATACCAGTAGCTTAAATATTAGTAAGATATTTAATAGTTTAAAAATATATTTACAAAGAATTATAATGGAATTGGAATTGACCATTTGAAAACTAAAGTTTTTAACTGCTCGGTTTATTAACACCATTAGTTTGGGGACTGTTTGAATATAGGTGTATGTTTTCTTGTGCATTCCCTATTATTTCAGGAAAAGTACTACTCATGCGAAATCTCTTCCGAAATTGTGATGTTTCTTGTATTTTTGATGAAGGAGAAATACTGTAATGATCACTGTTTACACTATGTACACTTTAGGCCAGCCCTTTGTAGCGTTATATAAAACTGAAGGTCTTTTGTGCTTTCAGTTTGTATAAAAAAGCTTTGAGATTAAAGGAAAAAAAAATTTTTACACTGTGGTTATAAATTTCAAGTTTCTTAAAGCTTTTGTAGACTTGTAACAAAGTCTTTAAATTTTAGTTGGATTTTGTAAATTGTTTTGTATATTTTATTTAACGTACTCTTAACAACTGATGTATCTGGCTTTAAAACATCAGAATCAGTTTGTTGCTTTGTTTGGTACAGAGGAGCATTTGGTAGTATTAATTTTAATTTTATTATATAGGAGCTGAAACATCAAATATATATTTTATCTATCATTATGCTACACAATCAGTGCTATAAATTTTTTTATGCAAAGAAACTTTCGTAATGTTTGAATCATGTTTCCTCAGAGTGACACTTTTTGTTGTTGTTAATACCGAGTATGAGCTCTCTGCACCATTATTCCATGAACCAATTTTAATGCATACCTATGTATGCTCCTCAGAAACCGAAGTTATTTTTTAATCAACAATGAGGCCTATTATAAATTTAACAAAATGAATTTGGATAGCTTTATAGCATATAAAATATATTAATTTGTGTTAGCAGGTGCACATTTCACCACTGAAATTAGAAATCTTTTGACAGTCTGTTCTGCATACCATTCTGAATCCACTCTTCTGTCTTATAAGAATCGTAAATTTCAGTGTCCTTTATTTGACTCAGTGGGATATAGCTGTTATAAGTAATAGGGCACAGATGTGCAGTAGAGTCTTGTTTAATGACATTTCACTGTTCATTCCCTTTGCCACTGTTATAAAACTTTTCTTTATTGTAATTATCAGTGCAAAGCTATGTATTTATCATGGTAGAACTCCAGTGTTAGAATAGTTTTTTCTTACAGTATACTTTCTTTGGTTAGGTTTGTGTATGTGTTGCTGATTACATTAGAACTTGATGTTAAGTCATTATTTATCACACTCTCATGAGAGCAGTAATAAAAGTGTGTAATCTAGGAGAAAAAGTTAATTTGTCAAACTTAGATAAGCATGATGTTTAGGTCCTATTTTTCAATTTTATAACTGTTTTATTGCAACAATATTTGTATTTAAGTCTTCATTTTAAGGCCTTGTGGTGTTTTTTTATGCATGTCACTAAGTTGTCATCCCACATAAATTGATGTGCAGCATAGGGTATTAAATCTACATAATGATTTTAAAACAGAAATAGTTGATGGTAAAATGTAAATGTTTTGCAAAAATTCCTTATAAAAAGTTTTGTAGTAACATTTCACTTGTAAATTTTTTTTTGTAAAAAAAAAGAAAAAAAAAAAAAGATGAGTCCAGAAAAAAACCTGTTTCCCATATCCTAGAATTTAGACAATTATTCTGCCAGCAAAGCCTCTGGGGCTGTAATTGACATTTTTACAGTGCTGATTTGTATAAAATTTGTTTTTTGTGGATTTGGAAATAAAATCATGTACAAGTTGTTGCCTGCAATAACAATTGCAAGTAACCTATTAAAAATTCCCTTGAGTTTAACATGTTTCTTCATTTAATTATGTATGCTATAAAACAGCAATAAATTGTTTGAACTATCAACCTTTTTATAATGATGAACACTGGAAAGTAAATGCTTCTCACTAGAAAACATATTGGCAACTCTTCATAATTCCTGGTATTAAGATCTGGTCACCATTTCTCTGAACGTACCACCAAAGAACACCAATTCAAATTTCATGTTAATTTGTAGCCATTGCTCTAGACATGTATGGAAATTAAAATTTGATTTAGGGACATTTTTTACTTAAATATTTTTAAACAGTAAATGTTAGGAAATTATAGGAAGACCTAAAAACGAAAACGTAATTAAGATGTTTCTTAAGCTTACAGAAACACTAAGAAGCAATGTATGCCATATATATAGATGCCGCAGTCTATAAGCAGAAGCTATTGTCTTTTCCTCTTGGGAGAGCCCTGCAAATCTCATGCAGAACCTTAATGGACATAATGAATACATTACTATAACAACTTCAGTTAACAGATTTCCAAACCCAGGACAGATTAGATATGGCCAAGTGAGGGGCAGGGGATGTTAGGCAGCAGGGAAGTACATTGATCTACTAACAGAAGACGCCAAAAATTCTTTTTAAATCTGTAGCGACCAAGGCTTACATAGTGTTTGGGTAGATCGCGTTGTATAGTAAAACCCTAAGGTAAAGACATGGCTAGTGTAATAATATGTGTTCATTAACAATTCCTGAATCAAGAAACAGTTAAATTTATTCTACTCTGCCAAACAAGACTAGTAAGGAATAAATTTTTCAAAAGATTTGCATCAAACTAAAAATGTAAACTTCAGTTATGTGAAAAATTCACATTTGGAAGCATCAGAACGATATTGTATAAAAGGGATAATGCAAGTAGTAAACTTTTTCTATATTTTTTTATTTTTTATGTGGTAGTACAAGTTTGATTCTTGGACTTCTAGGAACTTCATACTCGGAACCAGGAACCAGGCGCCAAGAGTGAGTCAAAGAAAATACCAAAAAAGTAATGCTTTTTACTTTATCATAGATTTTTTTTTTTTAACTGGATTATATTTGCTTTACACTGCTATGTCAGTTTTTGCTGTACAGCAAAGTGAATCAGCTGTACATATATGTATATCCCCTCTTTTTTGGATTTCCTTCCCATTTAGGTCACCACAGAGCACCAAGTAGAGTTCCCTGTGCTATACAGTAGGTTTTCATTAATTATCTGTTTTATACGTAATAGTGTATATATGTCAGTCCCAATCTCCCAATTCATCCCACCTCCTGCCCTTTGCCCTTGGTATCCATATGTTTGTTCTCTACATCTGTGTCTCTGTTAATGCTTTGCAAATAAGATGATCTTTACCGTTTTTCCAGAGTCCACATATATGTGTTAATATACGAGATTTGTTTTTCTCTTTCTGACTTCACTCTGTATGAGAGTCTAGGTCCATCAACATCTCTGCAAATGACACAATTTCGTTCCTTTTATGGCTGAGTAATATTCCATTGTATATATGTACCACATCTTCTTTATCCATTCCTCTGTTGATGGACATTTAGGTTGCTTCCATGTCCTGGTTATTGTAAATAGTGCTGCAGTGAACATTGCGGGTGCATGTATCTTTTTGAATTATGGTTTTCTCTGGGTATATGACAAGTAATGTGATTGCTGGGTCATATGGTAGTACTATTTTTAGTTTTTTAATGAACCTCTATACTGTTCTGCATAGTGGCTGTATGAATTTCCATTCCCACAAACAGTGTAAGAGGGTTCCCTTTTCTCCACACCCTCTCCAGCATTTATTGTTTGTAGATTTTTTGAAGATTACCATTCTGACTAGTGTGAGGTGATACCTCATTATAATTTTGATTTGCATTATTAGAAATAGTGATGGTGAGCATCTTTTCACTTGTTTGTTGGCCAACTGTATGTCTTCTTTGGAGAAATGTCTATTTAGGTCTTCTGCCCATTTTTTGATTCGGTTGTTTGTTTTTTTGATACTGAGCTACATGAGCTGTTTGTATATTTTGGAGATTAATCCTTTGTCAGTTGCTTCATTTGCAAATATTTTCTCCCATTCTGAGGGTTGTCTTTTCATCTTGTCTACGGTTTCCTTTGCTATGCAAAAGCTTTTAAGTTTCATTAGGTTCCACTGGTTTATTTTTGTTTTTATTTTCATTACTCTAGGAGGTGGGTCAAAAAAGATCTTGCTGCAGTTTATGTCAGAATATCATAGATTGTTGACATAAAACCACTGGTGTAATAAGTTAGGAAAGTTGAAGCAGTGCTCAGCACAACACTAAATATAATAAGGTATAGTTCACGATGCTGTTCATGGTAAAGTCAAGATATCAAGAAAAAAAGATGGCATAGCTTGTTTATTTTTATTTAAAATTTCAGATGCTTAAAGAGTGCAGACTTCAGGTATGTACAAGAAATAAATACTTTATTCTTCAATACATCTGAATTACATATTATTGTATTTACTGCCCAAGCAATAATGTTTGATTCACACACAACCAACTTGTAATTGTGTAGCAGGATTTTTAAGGCATGTATTCTGTTCTTCTAAGGGTTGCTGATTAGTGTACGTCTTAGGCTGTGTTCTTCTCTGAAGCAGGTGGCAATGAAATAATTTATTTTTGGGTACCTGAGAGTGATTTCAAGTGCAAATAGTAAGAGAGAAACACAGAGCAAGGGAGGAAGGAAGATGGTACAAACCTTCGTTTTTGTCTAAGGTAATAGTTTGGCAACTGCTAGGAGAATTTCTCCTGGAGGAAAATGTTCCAATTAATAGGGTTTCTAGATTACAGAATTTTAATAATCAAGTTTTCATGTATAAAAAGAAAGAAATCAGTATGCTGTTTATAGTACTTTAGCCCAGAAAAGCAAGTTATGTATGCATATACATATATATAACAGCTTTTTTACAATAAGGATTTGATTTAGCAAATGAGTTAGCAAATTACATATTTTGTATTAGACTGTACTGACATAAAATCTATTCTCTTTAAATAGAAAAGGTATTTTCCTGATAAATCATGCATCACTATGCTGCCCACAGTTAAATACAGATACTCAAGCCTTAAGTACATTGTACATTCTCTTACGAAGTCAACCAGGAAAATTGGATGATAGTCAAGCGGAATTTTCACATGCGCTTATGATATTTGAAATGTTCCATAAAAACAATATTTTTACCACAGTAAAACTTTTTTCAAGGAAACAGTAGCTGTGTTTCCAGTTAACAGTATAATTGTGGCACTGTTTAAAATTTTTGTTCAGTGGAAACGTAATCCACAGGGTTTTGTGTTTCCTATATGTATTTTAATAAAATTAAGTACATGTATATAGATAAAATATATGCTATGTGTAACATTTTAGCTATATATCACTATAACATTAGGATTGGATTAGGAAGTTCAAACTTCAGCATAAAACTATTTTGTTTTTAAAGCTGCTGAAAGAAAGACTGCAAGAAATACAGATAGGCCTAAAAATACACACATACCCTAAAATTCTGTATAAAAGATTTGTACCAATAGTTTCCATAAAACTACATTTTTATCTAGCCCTTCTACTTTTGGAAATTAATTTGCTTCAGGACTTAATGATAGCAATGACTAATAGGCTTGTATTTTGAGTCTCCACTCATTGGACAAATACTGAGGGTCTATTTGGTACCAGGCACTAATCCATGTGTCAGACCAAGAAGAAGACAAAAAACCCTATCCTCTGCCCTCACAGAGTTCACACATAGATTTGAAAGTGGTAAGGGCAACGGGGACAAGTAGGCTAAACGTGAAGAGTGCTGGGGCTGCGATTGTAATTAGGGGGGTCAGGAAGCCTCCCTGAACTGATGTCTGAGTAAAACTGGAAGTGAGGAAGCAAACCTTGCCGATCAGTATCTGAGAGGAAGCTGGGGGAAGAGGAATCAGCAAAAAGGATGAGCCCTACGCCTGACTGGACCACAGCTAACGCGCAATAGTCTAGAGGGGCCAAAAACGAGGAGAGCAGGAGAGAGGTAAGAGGTGGCGGTGCATCCTTGCCATGGAGATAAAGGCCTGCTCATAACGCAGAGTGTTGAGCAGCCTGGTAAAAGCAAAGCCGTGTGACACAGAGATCACCAACTGGGAGGCTGAGGAGTGTGGGCTTGATTCCTGGTTCTGCCACTTCCTACACAACCTTGGGCAAATTATCTAACTACCACTTCTGCATCCTCTTTTTCTCATTTCCAAAATGGGAATAATACCTTGTAGGTGTCTTAAGAGGATCAAATAAGGTAACTCTCAAGCCTCTGACACAATAGTATTTAATAGATAGAAGTTATTGTTATCATAACTCAACCCAAAAGGGGGCAGGGAGGATGGAATAGTTCCCAGTTGGACCAATCTTGAAATGCTTTGGGTACCAATATGTTGAAAAGTTAATGCTCAATATCCCATTTTAAAAAAGAGAAATTTCAGTGAGAATTTCTTGATTCAACTGTACATTTTTTCTCACACTGCCTATGAGCTAGTTTCTATCTCAGATTTATATGATGGTCATCTTTTCCCAATGCTAAGCAAAATTAAAGTTTCAAATCTTAGTTACTTTCTAATTTTTTAAAATTAATTTTATTTATTTATTTTTGGCTGTGTTGGGTCTTCGTTGCTGTGTGTGAGCTTTCTCTGGTTGTGGCGAGCAGGGGTTACTCTTCGTTGTGGTGTGCAGGCTTCTCATTGCGGTGGCTTCTCCTGTTGCAGAGCACAGGCTCTAGGCACGCAGGCTTCAGTAGTTGTGGCATGCGGGCTTTAGTAGTTGTGGCTCGTGGGCTCTAGAGCGCAGGCTCAGTAGTTGTGGCACACAGGCTTAAGTTGCTCTGCGGCATGTGGGATCTTCCCGGACCAGGGCTCGAACCCGTGTGCCCTGCGTTGGTAGGCGGATTCTTAACCACTGCGCCACCAGAGAAGCCCAGTTATTTTCTAATTTTAAAATGTTAATTTCAACTACTTGCCTACCTAAGTGATAGCAGACAACCAAATGAGTGAACTAAGAAGTAAACCAAACGGTGAAAAACAGAAACATCGCCCATCTGCTGTTCAAAAACTTTTATTTTGTTGTTAACGTGTGGAAAACTTTCTGTATCTAAAATCATCCCCTGTGTTTAGAGATACACTTAAATAAACAAAATGAAACTGAGCTTACAGGGCAAAAGTACTCCTATGTTTTTAGTTCCCTGTTAAATTGCAACCATGAAAAAAAAACAATGTGCATTTTGGTGTCCAAACCTTTTCTTATCCTAGACAACTTTCTCTCAGACTTGGTTCAGAAAAGAATAGGATGCTCTGCATTTATGAGCTCTAAGCTATCTTCACTTAGCTTTTCAGATTCTTTGTGGAATAAGATAAGATATAAACAAATAAATTGTTCAGACTGGCTTCGTGCCCTGCCAGGCTCAGAGGCACCTCCGCTGGCTGCTGCCCTCCACTTCCAGCACCTCTTCCATGTCACTATCTTAACTGGGCTTCAGATCCTGTTCTTAACTCTGACTTGCCCCTTTCATTCCCAAGCTAACCTGTAGAGATGCTTTTTCCAATCAGCCAGTCCATTTAGCACATATTGTGTGCCACCAGGTTCAGGCGTAAGGGATGCTCTTCCTCTTTTCTGTATTAATCCTGCCTCCTTCCATCTCTCCCTTGGCTAGATTTCTAGAGCACCTCGAAATCCCCTTCCCCGACTCCTAGGATGGGCTGGCCAGCACTTGCAGAGATGGGAGTGCAGTAAGCCCTCATCCGCAGGGAGCAGCCAAGGCTCAGATCATGTTGGGCCACAGGTTAAGATGAACAAGTCTCGAGTCAGAATCAGAGAGCCAAGAAGTCAGACCCTGGGAGCTAAGATCAGACAAAAGCAAATTACAGGGAAGAGGAGGAAATTAAACTTGAGCAGTTGCCTCCCACACTCATTCTTCTTTGAAGCATACCTTTCTAGACGGTTGGCTTGACTCAAATTGTGTTATTTATTATCTTGCTATGAAATGTGGTTTAATAAATATTTTACTGATAGCAGTATTATTTTTGAGATGTGGAAGCCATAATAAGGTTATATTTTCTGCTGGTAAAATTGTTCCTAGCTTGTATAATTTTATGTTGGAATTAAATACATCAGTAATTCATGGTTCTAAAGGGCATCATGGTTTTGAAATGTTTGGTCACCCTAACATGTTTGGAAAACCACTGTTGAGGAAAATAGTATAAAGGCAAAGGGCAAGCTAACTGAAAAAAGATTCCAACTCAATTCAGCAATGTTGTAAATGGTTACGACTTTAACTGTCTTATGTCTTTGAAGCTTTTATGTTAGCTTATTCTTTGTCAAATATATATATGTATGTGAAATATGTGTGTGTGTGTGCATGTTTGGTGAAGCATCATATACATTTCTAATTGCTGTTTGTAAGTCAGAATTAAATTATAAGTTACTATGGTTTTGTATTATAGTCGCTTCCTCTCATTTTCTATAATTATATGGACAGAAAGGTAATATTGTTAGAAAATTATACCCTATTCTAATGATGATATATAACCTTTAATTCTCATTTTTATGGAATAAATCATGACTAGAACAGGGTTATGGGTCCTATGAAAAGAACCTCAGTTCTTCATTTATTTTCTTGTTTGTTTTGTTCTTCAAAATCCAGGGGATGTCAATTTGTATTAAAAGTCAGTGTAAGCAGTGATCTTTTTTTTTTTTCTTTTTTTGCGGTACGCGGGCCTCTCACCGCCGCGGCCTCTCCCGTTGCGGAGCACAGGCTCCGGACGCGCAGGCTCAGCGGCCATGGCTCACGCCCCCAGCCACTCCGTGGCATGTGAGATCTTCCCGGACCGGGGCACGAACCCGCGTCCCCTGCATCGGCAGGCGGACTGTCAACCACTGCGCCACCAGGGAAGCCCGCAGTGATCACTTTTTAACATATAGAAATATTGAATCAGTATCTTGGGCACACAGAACTAACATAGTGTTGTAGGTCAATTATGCGTCAAAAAAATACATCAAACAAACTAATAAAAGAAGGAAAAAAAGAACAGTCTAGTAAGTATGTCCACCCATTCCATAAGTAACTAGGAGTACTTTTATTCTTATGTCCAATTGTAAATCCAGACTTTGACATAAAATAGGAAAAGATAAAAGGGTGAACCTTCCTAAAGAATTTTACTGATCATTTTGTAGATCTAAGATTTATTGTTCTGTATTTTTAGGAAAAGTGTTACCTTGTTTACAAAATGTTTTTAAAATATTAATTTTCTTTTAAATAGTATCCTTATTCAAATCCATGATCTTAACAAATTCTTTAAAGAATGAATGCGATGAGAAAAGAGGTAATAATCACCAGAGAATATATTCAAATAAAATATTTGTCTTCAGTTTATACATTTTGTTCTAATAGAAATATTGATCAGATTTATGATTTAAGTATTTATGCCTCTTACTAAATATGTCTTTTAACTCTGGCATTGTTCAGAATACTCTCAAAGTAATTATCTCTAAAAAAAAAACTCTGTTTTATTTTATTTTTTGTAGGTGAGCTATAACTTGGCCTAAAATACATCAAGCTTGTGAATCCAGAGGACATTGCTTTGTTCTCAAGAATCTACAGCACCCAATCAAAATTTAGACATATTTAGCTATCAGACTAAGAGTTGCCCTGTTCCAAGTTCAGTTCATTCCCTGTAAACAAAAGAATATAACAATAATTATTGTTCCTGATTATTATAGATAGAGATAACAGTCAAAAATTTTAATAACAGGGCTTCCCTCGTGGCGCAGTGGTTGAGAGTCCGCCTGCCGATGCAGGGCACACGGGTTCGTGCCCCGGTCCGGGAAGATCCCACATGCCGCGGAGCAGCTGGGCCCGTGAGCCATGGCCGCTGAGCCTGCGCGTCCAGAGCCTGTGCTCCGCAACGGGAGAGGCCACAACAGTGAGAGGCCCGTGTACCGCAAAAAAAAAAAAAAAAAAAAAATTTTAATAACAGACACAGCACAGCAGCCATCAATCAGAAGGGATTGATTGGAGGGAGGTCCCAGAGCCCCTCCCTGTTTCTGCATCCTATACTCCACACCCCCATCCATCCCTCCAACCCCACCCCCTGGCATTACTCTTTCAGTTGCTAGATCTTGGGGAGGTCATGGGGTGGTAGTAGGGGGATTGGGAACCAGAGTGGCTATTTAGTTTCCAGTATGGCATTATCTCAGCATTTTAATAACCAGTGTGGCTATACTGGCATCCTAGCTGAATGTGAACAGTGGACAGGTAGGTTTATACTCCAAAGTGTGCCATGAAGAGTATTAATGATGTAGCATTTCTTAAAAGAATGCTCCACTGTTACCTCCAGGAATTTCTTCTGTGCTGATAATGTTCCATTTTGCAAGTCTTGTTGCAGATGTATGGGCAGTAATAACGACCACAGACATGCCTCTTGGCAGACCACAAAAGTAAGACAGACCCCAATTGCAGAGATGTTAAAATGTGAAAAAAGTTGCATCACAGAATCAATGAACTACACTTCAAGATATGTTTATTTCCTTTCTGCTTCCATCAATTCCCTCTCTTCCTCAACACCCTGAGCTTGCCAACTGTAGTTTTGTTGACCATTTCAGGATCAAACTACTGAGATTCACAGGAGATTACTTTATTTGCATTGTCTGTTTACATGGGGAGTTACGGGTTTGGATGGCCACAGGAAAAGAACTGTTAGTGCGCACTGAAAGGATGTTTTATTAATTCTAACCTTTCCCAGCCCAAGTAACCTTGTTGTGTGTCACAGAGAATGCCCTCTCTGTAAGGAGCTGGAATTGCTGGGAAAGCTTTGGGGACTTCTTGGTGCTGGTAGAATTTGGGCATTCTAGGGTATTCTAATCCTTGGAGATTTGGGGATATTACAAATTATATGTGATATTCTATATCCTGGAACAATTCATATTAGGAATATAAATATATATTTATATTAGGAATTCATATTAAGAACATCTATATTTAGGGAGAAAAGCAAGAATGCAAACAATGCTTACTGGTTTAGGAAGAAAGCTTAGCAGCTTTACAATGGGTACATCAGCAATGTAAATAGAAAAGAGAAGGCAGATTTACCTGATATAAACACACTGCTCTCCTCCTCAAATCTCCCTCCACTAACTAAGTAGCACCTATGAAAGGGCTTTGTAAACTGTTGAGCACTAGACAAATGTGTGCGCTGCCTCCACGGGGGGAGGGATCACGAATCCTCATTTAATTTCTACCTGTGCCCAACTCTGAGCACTTTCTCTAAGCTTTCTCCTCATTTCTGATTTCAAAGAAAGGTTTAACAAGCAGGAATAGAAATAATAATGTGTTTGATACGATGTAGGAGATATTCAGAAATAATTGTGTTTATACTCCCTACAACTTAACTCATATTCTTTTGTAGAATTTATTTAATCTCTAAATCCTCTTCCTTCTCTGGAACTAGTGCTCCAGAAATAAAACTTCTTTTCTGTTCTCTTAATTAATTAAATTAATTCATCTCTTTTTACACATTTATTTTTCTCTTCTCCCTTCAGAGGCTCTAACCCTTTCCTTGACTAAAATTTTTTGGGTTACAGAAGTCCTTCCCTTGTTGGCATTTTATTTTGAAGTGCTTATTTCAATTCAACAAATATTCGAACGGTAGTATTGCTGGAGGGTCTGTGTTAGATGCTGCAGGGGGTAAAATAAATAAATGGCACAGTCCCTGACAGCACCTGCCTTCAAAGGGCTTTGTTGCTAATAAGGAAAAATAAGAAAGCTGCACAAATAACTATAATGCAAGGTAGAGTACATCATACAGGTACAGGAAGAGATTACACTGTAGACTGGTGAGGATTTCCTCTCCAGAGTCCTGTGATCCTTGTTGCTTGCTTGCTTCTGTCAGTCATTACAAGTACACCTCAGAATTGTCTAAATGTTACAAAATTATTCTTTCCTGCAAATCTGTTGGTTTTCTATTACATTTCCCCCTCTATCTCCTAAATTCATGCTTAGACTCTGCAAAGATGCTTTAGGTTGTTTTTTTGTTGTTGTTATTTATTATTATTATTTTTTTAATCAAAACCAGCAGTGGTAAGAAACTGTAGCTTAACTATTGTTGTGTATCTGCTTTGAATGGCCTTGACCTTATGAGTTGACATTCCTGCCTTTGATTTCCATGTCCCTTCACTTGGTATACAACCCTTCTCTGCCCCCACTCTTGACCATGGCACATACCTGATGGCCTCAACAGTGGCACCCCATTATATTTGTCCTTTACCCACTTGTTTCTGTCTTGATATCTCTGGAAATCCAGACAGTAAAATCCCTCAAATCACATAGTTTTCTCAGTTTTACCCTGTTTTTCTTTTTCTCCTTCCAAAATCTCAAGTTGACCTTAATCCAGGCTTCTCCAAGAATAAAGTTCTTTTAATGTTTAGCCACACTTAGGGGGAAAAAAAGTAATAAAGTCTTCATAATTCTTGGGAAATTGTATTAGTGTGAAGAGATACTTCCCATGATGTTATACGTTTATGGGGAATCTGAGAAAAAAACACATCCATACCTTTCTTGGTTGACTACCAAATGGACAGTTTTTACCCTTTTTCTTCACTAGCAGAACCCACATTTTGCTCAGGCTCCTCCTACTGGGCATATCCTTAAAAGGAAGCTGGAGTTGGATCTTGATCTCATTTCCCTTGACAAACCCAAGTTTAGATATGGACATGAGATGGAATACTGGCCAATCAGATGAAAAGGAACATCTTCTGGAGGGCTTCAGAAAGTTTTCTTTACACAAAAATGAAGATGCTGTTTTCTTGCTTCTGGACTTTGTCACCTGCAAGGAGTGCTAGAAAACATGATTGCCACTTAGCATCCATAATAGGAGAATAATTGACTGGTTGGAGACCACAGAAAAGGGAGATGAACAACAGTCTCATCCCAGAGTCCTTGTGTTAACCAACCCATGGCTCTTCTACAACCAGACTTCTTGGGTGAGATTATAAATGTTCTTATTGTAGGCCACTATTACTTGGGTTTTCTGTTAATTGCTGTTAACTGCAGATTTTTGTTCATTACAGATATGAATTACTTCTGAAATACACAATTTTTTAAAAAAGCCCAAAACGGAAGTCAAGATTATATTGTCCTATAGGACATTAAGGAGTATTGTATCTAACCTAGCGACCTTATTTCAATAGTCTTTCTCCACTGCCTGTGAATCTCTTTCTCTGATTCTCCCGGAACCAACTTCACCATTTTGTTGATATCCTCATTAATGAGTTGAAGACATCTTTGACATGTCTTCATTCTATATTTTGAGTTACTATGTGACTTCTTGAAAATTGTACTTAAATAGTAACACTATGATCTAAATTTTTCTGAATTTTAAAGTGGTTTTTCACTTCAATTTAGTTCAACTCTTATTTACAGAATTCCTGTGTCTCTGGGGTAGGAGATGCAAAGGTAGAATATAGGCGTGAGAGGAGAGACTAAGAAGCATTGTAAGGTGTTTACAGTGATTTCCAGGCTTGCTTAGTAACCACTGGGTGCCCCAAGGATTGCTTTGGACCATACAAAACAGCCTTCCAGGAGCCTGTGTTCATTCAAGCGTCTGATGATATAACTAGAAAATCTTATAGGTGGTTATCAGACACAATTGACATCCTAAAAAGAAAAACTGTTAAAGCACCAAATCTTGCTGGATACAACCTATTTATCAATAATCAGTTATGATAATGGATTATTGAGGGCAGCACTCCTTCATAGTTCCTATGGGAAACAAGGGGTTTGAAGTTTTTACTTTGAAATGAACAAATGGAAAGGACTAAAAAAACTTTAGTTTGAGGACTGCCCCTCAAAATTCTGGCTACTTCGGTCTCAACAAATGTCATTAATAGGCCATACTGAAATCCATTTCAACATCACGGAGACTGTTACTAATCTGGAACTTTTCCCCCTTGAGCTTTTACTCTTGGATTGAATAATAATTCTATATATTTTCAGAGCACTTTGCTATTTACAAAGACGTCATGCATTCTTTCATTAGGTGTATTAACATCCCAGTAAGTGGCAGGTGAGGTTCAGAATCAGGATTTTGAATACCTAGATCTTGGATTGCCACAACTAGGAAAGCTGAATTGTAGTGTTGGCTCTTTTCTGGAAACATTCTAACAGCTACGGGCAAGGGAAATTAAAAGCCCTCGACGCGAGTCCTGAATCCCGGTTCCACCATCTCCTTGTTGCTTAGTCACTTTGTGACTTAGTTTCTTTGCTCATTAAATAAGCTGACCAGTCGAAGCCCTGCCTTTCTAGGTATTAAATAAAATAATCAAGGGGATGGACTTAGCACGGAGCTCAGCACAACCCAGCACTGCTCAAAACACAGCAGTTAATCAATACTGGGTTGCCATTCTCCCTTCCCGGGAGCCCCAAGATGTCCAGTGTGCCAGGGCGTCAGAGGGCAGCGGACGAGGCCATCGAGTGGCTCATGCCGGTCGAGGGCACGCTCCTCCCCTCCAGAAAGCTGCTCCACTCGGCTCTCACTCCGCCCACAGAGGGCCGGGGCGGGGACGCCGTTCCCCTGGAAACGGGACGCGGCGGCTCAAGACTCGCCAGAGCCCTGGCGCGTTGCGCTCGCATTGCGCGCAGACGCCGGCTGCCAAGTGGGAGCAGGTGTGGGACTAGCGGCCGCGCTCCCGGTGATCGCTGGAGGAGGTGGGCGCCTCTCGGAGCGCGAGTGTGGAGGTGGCCTCGCCTACCCGGAGCTGGGCAGGGGCGCGCGCGTGGAGCCGGCCAGCCCCGCGTCCCCTCAGACGTGCTGGATGGCAGCCCAGGTGGCAGCCCGGGAGGCGGGAGGCTTCCGGGAAGTCCCGACCCTTCGCCTAACCCCGGGCGCCGGCCCGGAGGCGGCGGGCCTAGTGGAGTATGAAGAGGAGGACGAAGACGAGGAGGTGGCGGCGGCCAGGAGAGCGCGGACTTTCGCCCAGGACGCGCGGGTGCGCTTCGTCGGCGGCCGTCTGGAGCAGATGCTGGGGCTCCCGGAGGAGAAATGGAGCCAGCATTTGGAGAGCGAGGACAAGCGGCAGGTCCTGGGGGAGTTTCTGGAGAGCCCCAGCCCCGCCTGCCTTGTGTTCAGCGTCGACGCCTTGGAGCGGCTCGCGGCGTCCCAACAGGTAAGGGGCGACGGGCGAGGGAACCAGGTCACGCCTCCCGCCCAGCCTGACGGACACTTGAGCGGGACAGGCCAGTTGTGCTTCCTTGGGTTCTCTCGGGGCACACATGAGGGCGCTTTAAAAAACTTCAATCAAGTGCCTGCCGAGAGTCCGCAGGGCCCACGTGTGCCCACTCTGCTGTTAAGTGGTTGTTGGTTAGTTTTCTAGAAGGTCAGCCTTTGGGCCTGCTTCACCCGGATAAAGCAGGAAAAGCAGCGCGTCCTTCAGCTGCCTGGGCGTGAGGCGCGAGGTGAGTTCTCTTTGCCAGATAACTTTCCTTTAAATCGCTCTTGTGTCACTCCGGAGCCAAATGTGGTGTTTGGCGGAGCCCAAATAACTTGTCATGGCTCAGTCTGCCTGTCTAGCACACTTCATCCCAACGAATAATACTTAGGACTCCTTTTAAAAAAGAATTGCCCGGAAATCTGCGCTCAGGACAGTTCTCTCTCCCTCTCCCTCCCCACTCCCTTTTCTCTTCCTTTTTTTTTTTTTTTTCTTTTACCTTTTTAAATCTAGACTTCTTGTACACTTGAGGGTTAACGTATCACCTACGATCACGGCATTTATACTTAAAGAGTTTGCGAAGACTTTGGAGCAAGATTTACAATTTTGAGATGCCTCACTGTCAGTGTTGTAAAGTGATGCCATCATCACTAGATGTGGTCGTAATAATGGCGGGGAAATAGGGACCCAAAGAAAGAGAGTAACTGGAGTTAGCCTTAGGGTTTTGTGAGTTCTGAATTGTTTTTGTTTTGCTACTGTCCTAATTTTAAAAGTTTGTCAGTGGAGTGGACAAGAACAGTTTAGTATCACTTAAACAGTCATGATATCTGAAGAAATGACTTGATAGTTATGGAAATGTTAGAATATCTGATTAAACACTGCTTTGAGTATAGAAATACAATTTAACCTCTTGGTCTTTATCTCGGTTTGGCCTACTTCTGAACAAGAAAATGTTACACAAAAGAATAACCTTTGCTAAGATGGAAACATTCTAATTTCTTCCTGTATTTGTTTAATTATGAGACTTTATGGTATATGATGATCCTAATTGACATGCTTTTGAAAGGACATTCCACACCAATAATACTGTGAAATTAACATTATAAAAGAACAAAGAAAATTGTATAAACTTTGCAGAAGAGCAGTGGAGCAATCTTATTTATAAAGGTAGGTAAGATGCCAGGTTTTGTTTCGTATGCTAGCAATCTACTTACAAGTTAGATACAGCAAATCCTGCTTGTTAACATGGAAGCTACATTGTGGACTTAAAATAATTATGTTACTCTTGTTTCAGATTCCAAGAGATGCAAAACATAAACTTGTTTATATTGCCAAGAAGAGTACTGAAAACATTGGAGTAAATGATTTCTCTCAAACAGTTTTATTTGGAGAGTTACCTGCCTCATCCGTTGGACATGTAACTGCTTTCCTAGACGAGGTACTGGTCTATCCTTAATATTTTAATCTTTCATTTATCTTTATGACACTTGGAATTATTCAGGACAACTGTGGCTATTAAAAAGAGAATTTTTAGAAGCCAGTCATCTCATTAGCCAGGTGGATGGAAAATGATAGTATTTAGACTGTTCCTGAAATGAGCTGTTATTGATGCTAATGTTCAACAGGTGGTTAATTTGCAGGATCCTCCTTTTCCTCTCTTTCTAAATAATGGAAGGAAATTAAAAAGCAGCTTGAATTGAATAGGCTCCTGTACTTAGCTATAGGTATTAAACTTCATGTTCAGAGTAGAGACAAATTTACCCTTTGGAAAGGGGTATTATCAGTTTTTCAGATTCCTGTTAGTTTCTAAGTGCACTCATGTTAGATAATGGGAAAGGGTAATGGAAATAATGTATTAGGAATGACTGCCTTAAAATTCCTCTTTCTCTCCCCTTAAGTCAGAGAAATGCTCTCTAAACCTGTGTTACTGGCACTCTAATGTGCATTAGAACCACCTAGGGATTTTGTTAAAGGCAAACTGATAAATTAGGTTTGGAGTAGGGCTGAAATTCTAGATTTCTAACCTGGTGCTGATGCTGTTTGTTCATGAACCAGCTTTGAGGAGCAACCTGCCAAATAACTAGGTTTGAAAGAACCAGAGCAGTGGTTCTCAAACTTTGCTGAACATTTGGACCACCTGGGGAACTAACATGCCTCGGCCCAGGTCACACCTCTTACCAATTAAATTAGAATGTCTGGGGGCGGGTGGGAGCCAGGCTGCAGTAGTTGTTAAAGATCTCCAGGTGACTCTAATGCACCCCAAACTCTGGGAAACACTGGGTTAGTATCGCTAAACCAGATTTCAGTAGCCAAAGCAGTCTTGCCAACGCCAATATTTAACATAGGAATAATTGCCAACATACTTTTTACTAATGATTTGTCAGTCTCCATCTTTCACACCTCTTCTCCTTCCTGAGTCTCTTCTGCTGTCTTCTTGAAAGGAGGTGTTTTCTTGCGATCTCTGGGCTAACTAAAGCTTCTGTCCCCCAACTTCAGTTCTACCTTGGTTTCACTCCTCTTCTGTTGAATTTACATGGTTTTAGTTGATTTCATGGAGTTAACTAGGAAGAGTTTTCTATCTTCAGCACTTGAGACAGTTTTCGGTATGTAGCAGGTGTTCAAGAGATTTTTATTGAACTGAATCTGATGACAGGATTTCACATGGTATGTGAATGACCTTTGGTCCTGTGAATCCAGGCTGCCATCAGCTGGCCTTGGAAGGGCAAGGCAGCACTCTTCATTGGAATTCTCACTCTGTCTGTGTACGGTGACAGAAGATACAAAACCTTTCCCAATTCATCGGAATTTACCTCAATACCAGGGTCTGCACAGCCCTCTGAAAAGTTTAAGTGAAAGAGAGTAAGCTGTCCCTGAGCACATCTATAGAAGGCACAGAACATTCAGAACCTCACGGGTTTAACAGGTTTGGAAGATTCTCATTTATTTAATTATGCTTGAGGATATGAGCATTGGGAGGAAAAAAGTGAGGACATCACGCTCAAGATGTCACTTGGGTTTCTTTATGGACAAGGCTTAAATTCAGAATGAAGGGGCCCTAAGGCAAGACTATAGATTTTTAGATAAAAAAAATGTTCAAGGCTTGTCTTTGCTTAGTATCCACAGTGGCTCACATAATTGGCTAATTAACTGTGGCTTACGATGTTTGAAGGACTCCCAAACTTTTCTCTCCAGGCAAGATCTCTCTTCCAAATTCCAAAAAGCTCCATATGCCTTCCTGACATTCCACTTGGTGTGCAATAGACATTTCATACTTAACATTCCAAGTTGAGCTGATGTTCCCCACCCTGTGCTGTTTGGAATTATTCCCAGAATAATGGATGTGAACTCCATCCTTCCAGATGCCCAAACCAGAAAAACCTCCTAGTCAGCCCTGACTCTTGGCTTTGTCTCACACTTTATATCCATTTTGTCAGGAAATCTTGCAAGTTCTGCCTTCAAACATACCCAGAATCAGTTCCCCTCTCCCCTCCATTGCTACCACCCTGGTCCAGCTCACCATTATCTCTCACCTGTGTTAATACATCAGCCTCTTAATTGGTTTTTCTGCTCCTATATGACTCCCATCTAGAACCTATTCCCAACACAGCAGCTAGAGTGATCCTTGTTGAAACACGAGAAAACATGTCACTTTCTGCTCAGACCCTGCACTGGTTCTCCTTTTACTCAGAGTAAGGGCCCAAGAGCTTATAGCAGTCTAGACTTTGCATTGTTTCTCGCTGTGGATCAACAGTATCAGCATTAGCTGGAAGCTTGTTAAAACTGTAGAATCTCAGGCCCCGCCCCAGAGCCGCTAAATCAGGACCAAGAAGCACAGGTGATTCTTAGGATTGTTAAAGGATGAAAGCATGGGTTCGAATTCTCTGTGACCTCCCCATGACCTCTCAACTCAGTTGCTAACTCATGGCTTCCTTGCATTTCCTTAATTGTCTCAGGCACACAGGTGCCCCAGGGCCTTTGCTCTTGCCATTTCTTCATCTTCCCCAGAATCCACTCAGCCAACCCCTTCATGTCTTGCAAGTCTTTT
Source organism: Stenella coeruleoalba (assembly GCF_951394435.1). Taxonomy (NCBI): domain Eukaryota; kingdom Metazoa; phylum Chordata; class Mammalia; order Artiodactyla; family Delphinidae; genus Stenella; species Stenella coeruleoalba. The sequence goes on along the minus strand of NC_137155.1, from coordinate 31,844,860 downwards.
TTGCTCAAATATCTATTTTCCGTGAAGCCACCCTCCAGGTAAGCAGGGATCTTTGAAGGTCAGGGACTTAGGGTCAGGCAAGTGAGATACCCACTTCAAGAACAAAACTTCCAGAGAGGTGGAGAGAAACAAAAACAACCCAGTAATCAAGAGGAGTAATAATTTAAGGCAGTATTATTATTACTATTTTGGCTGTGCCACGCAGCTTACAGAATCTTAGTTCCCCAATCAGGTATTAAATCTGGGCCCTCTGCAGTGAAAACACAGAGTCCTAGCTACTGGACCCACCGGGGAATTCCCAAACGCAGTATTTTAAAAAATAAAAACTAATGCAGAAAAAAATCAGCACTTGAAGTAAAAGTAGGATCACTAATAGTGCCATGCCAAGTCATGTTAGAGGCTGAGGCAAAAGGTCAGTAATACTCATCCTGTCTTTACTCAAAAATGTTGATACTTTATTCATCATTTTTGGATTAGCTTTTACTTTAAAAATATTCATCTCAATTATTGAGGTTTGTTGGGTTTTATTTTTGATGCCCTCTTATGCTCCAAAGTGAGTGCCTTACTTGCCTTACAGTAGTCCCAGCTCTTAATCTTCGTTGCTCACTGATGAGTCCCAAACACGCAAGACTCTGCCTGACACATAGTACGATCTAAGTAAGTACTTGTTAAACGAATGAAGGTTAAATAAGGGCTAAGGATAGCCTGTTCTTATAAGAGACAAAACACTGAAGCTGCAAGATATTTCGTTAGAGAAAAAGCATTTGGTGTACGATCTCTGCTATCTCCATTTGAATTTTTTGGACCTTTATATGAAAAGGACACTTTGTGGGAAATTGTATGCTAACTAAGCCCATAGTTGTCGTTTGTTCATTTAATCAGAACTTAATGAATATCTGCTTGGTGCCAGTGACTGAACACACCTGGCAATTAGGACGATCCTGCCATCGGAAAGCATGCCGTGTGAGCCAATAGTGATATGATGTGGTGGACGTAGTGGTTTTAGCAGGATGCTGTGGCACCTGCAGGGTTGGCAGGGAAGGTGGGGAGTCTCAGATAGGATGATTGTAGGTCTTGGTTTGCTTGGGGGCGGTTCCACTTTCCTCCTGTTACAGATCAGTTAACATCTGCTCATTTTTATTGCTTGTTTTTATTCTCTAAAGCATCCTCAGTTGTATGGTAAGTTACTTGGTCCCCATAGTGTCGAAGGACAGGAGCAATAGCTAGATGTAGGTGAGGGAAGAAGGGAGAAGCAGTGCAAAGGCACAGAGGTGAGGAAATGCAGATTGCATTTTTATTTATTATTATTTTTTTTTGCGGTACGCGGGCCTCTCACTGTTGTGGCCTCTACCGTTGCGGAGCACAGGCTCCGGACGCGCAGGCTCAGCGGCCATGGCTCACGGGCCTAGCAGCTCCGCGGCATGTGGGATCTTCCTGGACCGGGGCACGAACCCGTGTCCCCTGCATCGGCAGGTGGACTCTCAACCACTGCGCCACCAGGGAAGCCCTATTTTTTATTTTTTTGCCGTACGCGGGCCTCTCGCTGTTGTGGCCTCTCTCGTTGCGGAGCACAGGCTCCGGACGCGCAGGCTCAGCGGCCATGGCTCACGGGCCCAGCCGCTCCGCGGCATGTGGGATCTTTCCGGACCGGAGCACGAACCTGTGTCCCCTGCGTCGGCAGGCAGACTCTCAACCACTGCGCCACCAGGGAAGCCCCAGATTGCATTTTTAAAAATGGACTGCATTAATACGTTTAGATTGGGGAAGAAGAGCTGGAGGGTGGTGAGAAACAAAGCTGGAGAGGCTGATTAGAAAATTAACACCTATGTAACTTTTTCATCCAATGGTTGCCACCAAAGCCGGTTGTCAAACTCATATCCGTGTGTTTACTGGAAGATGGTAGCAGTAAGGCATGTTCTGTGAAGGTTTTTATCAGGACAGGCTTCAGTGGAAAGTTTTGAAATCAAATGGTCATTTATGACTTGCATTCCAAGCTAAACACTTCTGTCTTTCTGGGTACTTTGTATATGAAGAAGAAAAACATTTAGTGCAAGGATTGGTGAATTGGTGACTCAATCAAGGAGCGAGGAGGGACTGTGTTATTGAGGTAGTGATTGGAATGAAAAGGATTGAGGTAGTTTTCCAGTGCTATGGTTCTTAACTGGGGTAGAATAAAGAAGGGATGGACCAAGTGTTTGAAAGGAATATGGGGAAGGTCATTTGACTATTTTTTCTCGTTTAATGACCTAATATGCTCTCACTTGTATTCAGTGTTGTATAGTCTTTGAAGTTTGACTCAGATATACAGTGATTAACAGTAATTTATGTTGAGAAGCTGGAACCTCCCAAACTTCTCTCTCCAGCCTTGATCTCTCTCCTGAACTCCAAGCTTAGACTTCCACTGCCCTTACGGACATGGCACTTGCTGTGTAATAGACATCTCAAATCCAGCTTCTCCGAAATTTTACTCCCGATCTGCTGCTCAACATTATTATGTGTCCCTATACATTATTATTTCTAACTCTATTATATAATTAGCAAAAGTATTAAAAATGTCATGTAGTTATTTCCTTAAGTATTATGTTGACCCAAATCTTGAAAGAAACAATAATTGTAAATGCTTATCAAGCCAGAATGAAAGTTATGATTTGGTTTTTGTAGTTAGTGTCTGGGGCCCATTCCTAGACATTTCCGTTTAAGAAGTCTGGCAGAGGACCAGGCTCCTGTACTTTGAAAGTGTTTGTCTCGTAGTAGTCTCTACTGATTTAAGAAGCACTGTAAACAGAAACACTTTTTAAAGAGTGTTTTAAAAAGAGATAAAAGAAAGGTGAGTAAAGAGATTTAAAAAGAGATAAAAGAAAGGTGAGTAAAGAGAACTCTAGCAAAGGCACCATGGCTCTTTTATCTGTACTTGTATATCCCCTAGTAAACATGTCCAAATTATTTTGGTTTAGAGAAAGTTCACGGATTTTTCTTATAAGTCATAAAACCTAGACCAAAAAATTTACAGCTGAAGACAAAACCCCAGGTTAATTGAATTACTTTGTAATACAGCTTGTTGATAACAAGATTTATTGTCATTAAAGAGCACATCCCAGGTCAATTTGTTCTAAATGATGTTCATGGAGTTACTCTTGTTGCTCGCCTAATTGCTCCACAAAGCATGGGGCTCAGAATTTCCTAACAATTTTATCTACAGCTTGTGACACAAATATTTAATTTTAAAAGAAGTTGGCCTCGTCACAGAACAGTAAATAGAGTGAAGGTTTGAAACAGTATCCAGTAAATTAGAAACGTTGAAGAACCAGAATTATCCTCAACCCTGACTTTTAGAAAAAGCTGTTGCTATTGGGAATTTAATCTAGAAAGCAGTTTTTCAGTGGATCAGTGCATGTTTAGCCCAGTAAGACTAAACTGTTCAGTCTGGTTTCCAAAGCTCTTTATGAACCTTCCCAGCATTTCTCACAGCTCCGCCTCTTAGGGGTGCTGGCTCTAGTTTCAGGCAGACCAGACTGGAACTTTCTCAGAACCCTACGCCTGCAGCCCTCAGTGATTTTGCATCAGTGTTCAGTTTTCAGCCTGCCCTGCGTCGTTCATCTTAAAGATTTAAACCAAGTAGCAAGTTTCCTGGCAAGTCTTCCCTAATAACCCTCCTGGCCAGAGATGGGTGTTTCTCCTGTGTTTCCACATGACACAAAAACGTGCCTTTCATGGCAGTTCTGATATCGAGGTACCTAACCCACGGAGCTCATAGAAGACACGCTAGTTCTTTTCTTTTTTAAAATTTATTTTTATTCAAGTATAGTTGATTTACAATGTTGTGTTAATTTCTACTGTACAGCAAAGTGATTCAGTTATATATATATATTTTTTTCATATTCGTTTCCATTATGGTTTATCACAGAATGTTGAATATAGTTCCCTGTGCTATACAGTAGGACCTTGTTGTTTATCCATCCAATATATAATAGTTTGCATCTGCTAACCCCAAACTCCCAGTGCATTCCTCCCCTACACTCCTCCCCTTTGGCAACCACAAGTCTGTTCTCAATGTCTGTGAGTCTGTTTCTGTTTCATAGATAAGTTCATTTGTGTTACATTTTGGATTCCACATATAAGTGATACCATATAGTATGTCTTTCTGATTTACTTCTCTTAGTATGATAATCTCTACGTCCATCCATGTTGCTGCAAATGGCATCATTTCATTCTTTTTTTATAGCTGAGTAGTATTCCATGATATATACCACATCTTTTCTTTTTTTAACATCTTTATTGGAGTATAATTGCTTTACAATGGTATGTTACTTTCTGCTTTATAACAAAGTGAATCCGTTGTACATATACATATGTCCCCATATATCTTCCCTCTTGTGTCTCCCTCCCTCCCACCCTCCCTATCCCACCCCTCTAGGTGGTCACAAAGCACCTAGCTGATCTCACTGTGCTATGAGGCTGCTTCCCACTAGCTATCTATTTTATGTTTGGTAGTATATATATGTCCATGCCACTCTCTCACTTTGTCCCAGCTTACCCTTCCCCCTCCCTGTATCCTCAAGTCCATTCTCTAGTAGGTCTGTGTCTTTATTCCCATCTTGCCCCTAGGTTCTTCATGACCATTTAGTTTTTTAGATTCCATATATATGTGTTAGCATACAGTATTTTTTTTTCTCTCTCTGACTTACTTCACTCTGTATGACAGACTCTAGGTCCATCCACCTCATTACAAATAACTCAATGTCATTTCTTTTTATGGTTGAGTAATATTCCATTGTATATATGTGCCACATCTTCTTTATCCATTCATCTGTCAGTGGACACTTAGGTTGCTTCCATGTCCTGGCTATTGTAAATAGAGCTGCAATGAACATTTTGGTACATGAGTCTTTTTGAATTATGGTATTCTCAGGGTATATGCCCAGTAGTGGGATTACTGGGTCATATGGTAGTTCTATTTTTAGTTTTTTAAGGAACTTCCATACAGTCCTCCATAGTGGCTGTATCAATTTACATTCCCACCAACAGTGCAAGAGGGTTCCCTTCTCTCCACACCCTCTCCAGCATTTAATGTTTGTAGATTTTTTGATGACGGGTTCTGACTGGTGTGAGATGATATCTCATTGAAGTTTTGATTTGCATTTCTCCAATGATTAATGATGTTGAGCATTCTTTCATGTGTTTGTTGGCAATCTGTATATCTTCTTTGGAGAAATGTCTATTTAGGTCTTCTGCCCGTTTTTGGATTGGGTTGTTTGTTTTTTTGATATTGAGCTGCATGAGCTGTTTGTAAATTTTGGAGATTAATCTTTTGTCAGTTGCTTCATTTGCAAATATTTTCTCCCATTCTCAGGGTTGTCTTTTTGTCTTGTTTATGGTTTCCTTTGCCGTGCAAAAGCTTTGAAGTTTCATTAGGTCCCATTTGTTTATTTTTATTTCCATTTCTCTAGGAGGTGGGTCAAAAAGGATCTTGTGGTGATTTATGTCATAGTGTTCTGCCTATGTTTTCCTCTAAGAGTTTGATAGTTTCTGGCCTTACATTTAGGTCTTTAATCCATTTTGAGTTTATTTTTGTATATGGTGTTAGGGAGTGTTCTAATCTCATACATTTACATGTACCTGTCCAGTTTTCCCAGCACCACTTATTGAAGAGGCTGTCTTTTCTCCACTGTATATTCTTGCCTCCTTTACCGAAGATAAGGTGACCATATGTGTGTGGGTTTATCACTGGGCTTTCTATCCTGTTCCATTGATCTGTGTTTCTGTTTTTTGTGCCAGTACCATACTGTCTTGATTACTGTAGCTTTGTAGTGTAGTCTGAAGTCAGGGAGCCTGATTCCTCCAGCTCCATTTTTCGTTCTCAAGATTGCTTTGGCTATTCGTGGTCTTGTGTTTCCAAACAAATTGTGAATTTTTTTGTTCTACTTCTGTGAAAAATGCCAGTGGTAGTTTGACAGGGATTGCATTGAATCTGTAGATTGCTTTGGGTAGTAGAGTCATTTTCACAATGTTGATTCTTCCAATCCAAGAACATGGTATATCTCTCCATCTATTTGTATCATCTTTAATTTCTTTCATCAGTGTCTTATAATTTTCTGCATACAGGCCTTTTGTCTCTTTAGGTGGGTTTATTCCTAGTTATTGTATTACTTTTGTTGCAGTGGTAAATGGGAGTGTTTTCTTAATTTCACTTTCAGATTTTTCATCATTAGTGTATAGGAATGCAAGAGATTTCTGTGCGTTAAATTTGTATATTGCTACTGTACCAAATTCACTGATTAGCTCTAGTAGTTTTCTGGTAGCATCTTTAGGATTCTCTGTGTATAGTATCATGTCATCTGCAAACAGTGACAGCTTTACTTTTTCTTTTCTGATTTGGATTCCTTTTATATCTTTTTCTTCTCTGATTGCTGTGGCTTAAAACTTCCAAAACTATGTTGAATAAGAGTGGTGAGAGTGGGCAACCTTGTCTTGTTCCTGATCTGAGTGGAAATGGTTTCACTTTTTCACCATTGAGGACGATGTTGGCTGTGGGTTTGTCATATATGGCCTTTATTATATTGAGGAAAGTTCCCTCTATGCCTCCTTTCTGGAGGGTTTTTATCCTAAATGGGTGTGGAATTTTGTCAAAAGCTTTCTCTGCATCTATTGAGATGATCATATGGTTTTTCTCCTTCAATTTGTTGATATGGTTTATCACATTGATTGATTTGCATATATTGAAGAATCCTTGCATTCCTGGGATAAACCCCACTTGATCATGGTGTATGATCCTTATAATGTGCTGTTGGATTCTGTTTACTCGTATTTTGTTGAGGATTTTTGCATCTATGTTCATCAATGTTATTGGCCTGTGGTTTTCTTTTTTTGTGACATCCTTGTCTGGTCTTTGTATCAGGGTGATGTTGGCCTCGCAGAATGAGTTTGGGAGTGTTCCTCCCTCTGCTATATTTTGGAAGAGTTTGCGAAAGATAGTTGTTAGCTCTTCTCTAAATGTTTGATAGAATTCGCCTGTGAAGCCATCTGGTCCTTGGCTTTTGTTTGTTGGAAGATTTTCAATCGCAGTTTCAATTTCAGTGCTTGTGATTGGTCTGTTCATATTTTCTATTTCTTCCTGGTTCAGTCTCAGAAGGTTGTGCATTTCTAAGAATTTGTCCATTTCTTTCAGGTTGTCCATTTTATTGACCTAGAGTTGCTTGTAGTAACCTCTCATGATCTGTTGTATTTCTGCAGTGTCAGTTGTTACTTCTCCTTTTTTATTTCTAATTCTATTGATTTGAGTCTTCTCCCTTTTTTTCTTGATGAGTCTGGCTAATGGTTTATCAATTTTGTTTATCTCCTCAAAGAACCAGCTTTTAGTTTTATTGATCTTTGCTATTGTTTCCTTCATTTCTTTTTCATTTATTTCTGACCTGATCTTTATGATTTCTTTCCTTCTGCTAACTTTGAGGGTTTTTTGTTCTTCTTTCTCTAATTGCTTTAGGTGTAAGGTTAGGTTGTTTATTTGAGATGCTTCTTGTTTCTTAAGGTAGGATTGTATTGCTATAAGCTTCCCTCTTAGAACTGCTTTTGCTGCATCACATAGGTTTTGGGTCGCCGTGTTTTCATTGTCATTTGTTTCTAAGTATTTTTTGTTTTCCTCTTTGATTTCTTCAGTGATCTCTTGGTTATTAAGTAGTGTGTTATTTAGCCTCCACGTGTCTGTATTTTTTTCAGATTTTTTCCTGTAATTGATATCTATTCTCATAGCATTGTGGTCCAAAAAGATACTTGATATGATTTCGATTTTAAACTTTAAAGTCCCCTACTATGATTGTGTACCTGTCGATTTCCCCTTTTATAGCTGTTAGTATTTGCCTTATGTATTGAGGTGCTCCTATGTTGGGTGCATAAATATTTAGAGTTGTTATATCTTCTTCTTGGATTGATCCCTTGATCATTATGTAGTCTCCTTCTTTGTCTCTTGTAATAGTCTTTGTTTTAAGTCTATTTTGTTATAAGGCAGAAACTAACACATCATTGTAAAGCAATTATACTCTACATGATGTTAAAAAAATTAAAATTAAAAAAAATTAAAAAATAAAGTCTATTTTGTCTGATATGAGAATTGCCACTCCAGCTTTCTTTTGATTTACATCTGCATGGACTATTTTTTCCATCCCCTCACTTTCAGTCTGTATGTGTCCCAAGGTCTGAAGTGGGTCTCTTGTAGACAGCATATATACAGGTCTTGTTTTTGTATCCATTCAGCCAATCTATGTCTTTTGATGGGAGCATTTAAGCCATTTACATTTAAGGTAATTTTCGATATGTATGTTCCTATTCCCATTTTCTTAATTCTTTTGGGTTTGTTATTGGTGGTCTTTTCCTTCTCTTGTGTTTCCTGCCTAGAGAAGTTCCTTTAGCAATTGTTGTAGAGCTGGTTTGCTGGTGCTGAATTCTCTTAGCTTTTACTTGTCTGTAAAGGTTTTAATTTCTCCATCAAATCTGAATGAGATCCTTGCTGGATAGAGTAATCCTGGATGTAGGTTTTTCCCTTTCCTCACTTTAAATATGTCCTGCCACTCCCTTCTGGCTTGCAGAGCTTCTGCTGAAAGATGAGCTGTTAACGTTATGGGGATTCCCTTGTATGTTATTTCTTGTGTTTCCCTTGCTGCTTTTAATATTTTTTCAGTGTATTTAATTTTTGATAGTTTGATTAATATGTGTCTTGGCGTGTTTCTCCTTGGATTTATCCTGTATCAGACTCTCTGTACTTCCTGGACTTGATTGACTATTTCCTTTCCCATTTTAGGGAAGTTTTCAACTATATTCTCTTCAAATACTTTCTCAGTCCCTTTCTTTTTCTCTTCTTCTTCTGGAACCTCTATAATTCGAATGTTGGTGCATTTAATGTTGTCCTAGAGGTCTCTGAGACTGTCCTCAGTTCTTTTCATTCTTTTTTCTTTATTCTGCTTTGCAGTAGTTATTTCCACTATTTTATCTTCCAGGTCACGTATCCGTTCTTCTGCCTCAGTTATTCTGCTATTGATCACTTCTAGAGATTTTTAAATTTCATTTATTGTGTTGTTCATCATTGTTTGTTTGCTCTTTAGTTCTTCTAGGTCCTTGTTAAATGTTTCTTGTATTTTCTCCATTCTATTTCCAAGATTTTGGATCATCTTTACTATCATTACTCTGAATTCTTTTTCAGGTAGACTGCCTATTTCCTCTTCATTTGTTTTGTCTGGTGGGTTTTTGCCTTGCTCCTTCATCTGTGTGTTTCTCTGTCTTCTCATTTCGCTTAACTTACTGTGTTTGGGGTCTCCTTTCGCAGACTGCAGTTTCGTAATTCCCGTTGTTTTTGGTGTCTGTCCCCAGTGGCTAAATTTGGTTCAATGGGTTGTATAGGCTTCCTGGTGGAGGGGACTAGTGCCTGTGTTCTGGTGGATGAGGCTGGATCTTTTCTTTCTGGTGGGCAGGTCCACGACTGATGGTGTGTTTTGGGGTGTCTGTGGACTTATGATTTTAGGCAGCCTCTCTGCTAATGGGTGGGGTTGTGTTCCTGTCTTGCTAGTTGTTTGGCATAGGATGTCCAGCACTGTAGCTTGCTGGTCGTTGAGTGGAGCTGGGTCTTGGCCTCTAGATGGAGATCTCTGGGAGATTTTCACCATTTGATATTACATGGGGCTGGAAGGTCTCTTGTGGACCAGTGTCCTGAAGTTGGCTCTCCCACCTCAGAGGCACAGCCCTGGTACCTGGCTGGAGCACCAACAGCCTGTCATCCACACGGCTCAGAGTAAAAGCGAGAAAAAAAAGAAAGAAGATAAAATAAAGTTAGTAAAATAAAAAATAATTATTAAGAAAAATAATTTTTTAAGTAATAAAAAAAGGACAGAGAGAACCCTAGGAGAAATGGTAAAAGCAAAGCTATACAGACAAAATGACACACGGAAGCATACGCATACACACTCAGAAAAAGAGAAAAAGGGAATAAAATATGTATTATTGCTCCCAAAGTCCACCTCCTCAATTTGGGACGATTCGTTGTCTACTCAGGTATTCCACAGATGCAGGGTACATCACGTTGATTGTGGAAATTTAATCCGCTGCTCCTGAGGCTGCTGGGAGAGATTTCCCTTTCTTTGCTTTGTTCGCACAGCTCCCGGGGTTCAGCTTTGGATTTGGACCCGCCTCTGCGTGTAGGTCGCCGGAGGGCATCTGTTCTTCGCTCAGACAGGACAGGGTTAAAGGATCAGCTGATTCGGGGGCTCTGGCTCACTCAGGCCGGGGGGAGGGAGGGGCACGGAGTGCGGGGCGAGCCTGTGGCAGCAGAGGCTGGCATTACGTTGCACCAGCCTGAGGCGCGCCGTGCGTTCTCCCAGGGAAGTTGTCCCTGGATCCCGGGACCCTGGCAGTGGCGGGCTACACAGGCTCCCTGGAGGGGAGGTGTGGAGAGTTACCTGTGATCACACACTGGCTTCTTGGTGGCTGCAGCAGCAGCCTTAGCGTCTCATGTCCGTCTCTGGGGTCCACACTTATAGCCGTGGCTCACGCCCGTCTCTGGAGCTCCTTTAAGCGGCGCTCTGAATCTGCTCCCCTCGCACACCAGGAAACAAAGAGGCAAGAACAAGTTTCCTGCCTCTTCGGCAGCTCCACACATTTTCCCGGACTCCCTCCCGGCTAGCTGTGGCGCACTAACCCCCTACAGGCTGTGTTCACGCCCCCAACCCCAGTCCTCTCTCTGGGATCTGACCAAAGCCCGAGCCTCAGCTCCCAGTCCCCGGCCGCCCCGGCGGGTGAGCAGACAAGCCTCTCAGGCTGGTGAGTGCTGGTCAGCACCGATCCTCTGTGCGGGAATCTCTCCGCTTTGCCCTCCGCACCCCTGTTGCTGTGCTCTCCTCTGTGGCCCTGAAGCTTCCCCCCTCCGCCACCTGCAGTCTCCGCCCGCGAAGGGGCTTCCTAGTGTGTGGAAACCATTCCTCCTTCACAGCTCCCTCCCACTGGTGCAGGTCCCGTCCCTATTTTTTGTCTCTGTTTTTTCTTTTTTCTTTTGCCCTACCCAGTTACGTGGGCAGTTTCTTGCCTTTTGGGAGGTCTGAGGTCTTCTGCCAGCGTTCAGTAGGTGTTCTGTAGGACTTGTTCCACGTGTTGATGTATTTCTGATGTATTTGTGGGGAGGAAGGTGATTTCCGTGTCTTACTCTTCGACCATCTTGAAGCTCCTCCCCTACCACATCTTCTTTATCCATTCATCTGTTGATGGACATTTAGGCTGTTTCCATGGAAGACACACTGTTCCTTACTAATCTCCTAGCTCAACAAGTAGTGGGTACAAAGCAGGAAATTGTAATAATAATACAATTTGGAAAGATTTGTTTTATCCCCATTGGAAAATAAAATAAAATTTCAGTTTGTTTTTAGTTAACTAGAAGATTGTGTTCTCAAAATCAGCTTTAAAAAGGTGGAATACCTATTTTCTAAGCATTTTAGCTAATGGAAATTTTATAGGTAATGCTGATGGTCTGGACAGATTGTGTCAGGAAAATGTTTAATTAGTACATATTGAAAATGAGTGAGGAAGCAAGAAGAGACCAACTTCGTTAACTCAACAAACTCTTACTAATTACGTAAGATATGCTGGGCTTTGGGAACACAAAATAATTTTGGAGTGTTTTCACACATATAATTTCATTGGTATTTCCAACTTAACGGTGGAAGGAGTTCAAAAAAGGTTCATATGATTGAATGAACATCTTTCTATCAAAATTTAATCCACTGGGATGTCACCCAGGGCTGGAGAAGGTTAATTTACTCTTGCCTCCATGTGATTCAAGAAGATTTTTTTACATTACTATACCTGCCAGTGTGCGCAGTTTGCATTAAGAAAGCAGTTTACTTACTTGACGTGATTTTGCTTATTTCATGCAGAGTTTAAGTTATTGGGAGCCTCCATAAATGTTTGATAAATGGGTAAATGAATGAACAAGTAGTATAGTATTTCCACTTCGAAAGAATTTATCTAATTAAATCTAAATGGGTCACTGACTTTGTCATCTCTTTGTAGATTAGATATCACAGGAGGATATTTATGAAATTGAAATTGGGTGGTTTTGTTGCTGATCTTGTGTGACAAGAAAATCTTTGAAGGAGCACATTGTGTATAAATTAATTTCACTGCTTTTTAAAATGTTTCTCTTTCTCTAGATTTTAGTGCCAATTATTTCTAATAAGAACAACCATAAATCCTGGTCCTGTTTTATTTCACAAGACATGGAACGTCACATAGAAGTCATGAAAAATAAAATGCATATTTTTAGGGGCAAAATGTTGAGAAGAACTCTTCTACCAATTCCCACTATTGCAGGAAATGTTGACCTGGATGAGAAATATTCAGAGACCAAGTACGTAATGATATGGTTTACACAGGATATCAACATGGAGAGCCAACACACCCATTTAATATCATACCCCCAGCAAACTGTTAGCAAAATATCAGAATTATTATAACTACAGCATACTTTAAAAAATAATGTACAGAAACACCATATATATTATTTCCTTTCAAAGTATTCTTTCTAAAAGCAGACTGTACAAAAAGCAAGCAGTACCAATTGCCATAATGTCAACAGTACTCTTCTAGTAAAACGTTTTTGAGGGCATTATGATTCTTTAACAAGTTTTTAAATGTTAGAGACATGCCCATGACAGAATAACAATGTCACAACTCAAATTGAGGCTATAAAAATAATAGATCTGATTTTGAAGTATTTATATTTAGAAAACTAGCTTTTATGGATTCATAAAATACCTATTAAAATTCAAGTCCTATCCTTATTTGGATGAAATGATTCATTTTTGTATTTTTAATCATTTCAATGTTTGTAGACTAGAGCCAAATGAAAGGACAGTACTCCATGCAATTGAATCAGTAGTTATTAAATGGTCGCATCAAATCCAAGAAATTGTAGAGAAAGATTTAGTGCGGCCTTTGCTGAATGGTCTTCACTCAAATCCTCAAACTGAACTGGATTTCTGGATGATGAGGAGAGAGAACCTAGCATGCATTTATGATCAAGTAAGTTGAGAGCCCTAGAAATTGCTTGTCAGTTGAATTAGCAAAGTCAGTTGTAGAGTTTGGTCTCCAAAGCCATGATTTCCAGTAATGTTAAAGGTTTAATACACTGTCTTTGAACAACTTAATTGTCTGTTTTCTTATTCCAAAGTTCTGTATGGTATGCATTCTTAAAATTAATGGGGATTAAAAGTAATTTTGCCTTTTTGAGACTATTTTGACAGTAATTGGAAACACTTTGTGGCAAAGAAAGAGTAGTTCCCAAGGGAAATGTTGAAGATTGTAAGATTTAATTAATCTGGTTGATGTAATTAATTTGGGAAAGGAGTAGATTTTGCTTAGTGGAGAGATGCAACTTTGGGAGAACTAACTGGTTCCTCTGCTGGTGTTTGCCATTGGAAGTTATTCAGTTTAATGTTCTAAAAACTAAGACATTCATTCACATGTTCACCTATCTGTTAGAGATTTTCTGAAACAGATTTTATATGGAAAAGTTAATATTTTACATGTATAATAAAATGTATATTAACAGGCTTTTTGAAAATACAAATTAAGAGCTATACATGTAAAATAACATACAGTCTTAAGGAAAAAAATTATTTTTAACTTGAAACCAGGTATGTCTTTGAGTATTAAATACTGTGTGTACTGTGCATGAATGGAATACAATTTAAATATTTTATTGCAGAGTGCATTTATTTAGTCATTAATCTAGCTTATATATATATATATATATTTTTTTTTTTTTCTATTTAGCTTCAGGCTCCCATTGTCCTCAAGATGGTTAAGGTCCTGAAAAATAAGCAAAGCAGCTATTTTCCAACTTTGAAGGGTATCCTCATGGCTGTGGAAAATGGTAAGACTCATGTTCCTCGGCCTGGCATCAGTGGTCCCTCCTGATCTGACTCCTGCCTGTCTGCTCAGCTTCCTCTACCCTTCTACCCTTAGCGTGCTCATGAAATGACTGCACTTGACTCTTCTAATGATAAGTCCATCTTAATTATCTGCAGTTTATTCTCCGGCTATATTAAACCATTTTTCAGGTATATAGTAAGTACCTACCAAAGAGGCTCTAGATTGAACTTTCAGTGAGAGTGTATGTGTGTGGAGGGGAAAGGCCTTTGGTGTTTAGCAGCGGGTCATTGAATGCCCAGCATGGAGGTTTTCTAATCAACAGTTGGGCTGCAGTTAGTCCAGTGACTCCCCAGTAGAATCTCTGAATTTGCTTAACATCCATCATTTATTTAACTCATAAGAACGCAAAGTCATCATTGAAGTTTTGGTGAAGATTAAACACAGAGAGGAGGGTTTGTTTGTTGAATTTTGAACAGGTAATACATGTACATTGTTAAAACCCAGAAATTATAAACAGGTATTTTTAATTTAAAAAGGAAATTGTGTAAGTGAAAAGTCTCCTTATCTTCTCAGTACCCAGTTTCAACCTCACCCAGGCGTAACACCCCTCCGTAATTTTTTTATTTCTGTTTCTGTTCCTTTAGACATGTGTAAGCAAATACAGATATGATCCGTGATACTGAAGTTTTAAACGATAAAATTGTAAGATAACATGGCCCAATAGCTTGTTTTTGTTTCTAACATGAGAAAATTATTTTTAAATTTTTTCCTATGTAACATGTGGAAGGTTAGGAAATACTTAAAATCTACTTTGAAAATGTTTTGCTATCTCTTTAGGCTTTTCTCCATGAACTCTGTTTGAAAAGAGGCCTTAAGACAAGCGGGCATTAGATCTGTATTTCTATCCCAGATCCATTCAGTACATCTTAAATTTGCTGCGTCCCTGGTTTCTGTTGGCCAACTTGGCATACTAACACCTTCCTTGTATAATTGTTGCAAGAATTAGAGCACTGTTTCTCAACCTTGTCACCACTGACGTTTTGGGCAGGATAATTCTTTGTTGTGGGGAACCACCCTGTTCATTGTGGGGTATTTAGCAGCATCCTTGGCCTCTATCCACTCCCCCCATGCCTGTTGTAAGGACAAAAAGTGTCTCGAGACATTGCCAAATGACCCTTGGGGGAAATCCTCCCCTGACTGAGGACCAATGAATTGAAGACCTAATATACAGTGCCCAGAGTACTAGGCACATAGTAAGTGTACCCTCAATAAACAGAAGCTGCTTGCATTTTTTTCTGCTAGTAAGATTCACATTTTCTGTGAATAGAACTTCTCCAGGAATGAATCCCAGGCGTCCTCAAAGCCTTTTGAGCATATGGACTGGAGAGTCAGGAGAAAACACTTTCAGTAGAACAAGTGGCCCAAAGCTATTCTCAGTTAGAGGTAGAAGGCTCTCCCAAAGACCTGCTCGAGGCTTTGTAAAATCACTAGAAGTGCTTATCACATTTTAAGGGCACTTTACCTTTACATGCAATTATTGGATTTTGAAATTAACACTGATGAAAACACACTAATTTCAAAACATGAGTGCATCTGAGGAAAAAATAGTTCCTGGACCCTCTCTTTCTTCCCAGGTCTTTATTGTTAGGTGGAGAGATTAATTGGTTACATGTCAAGAAGAGCAACATGGGTGGGTGCATACCTGACTCTGACAGCCAAAAAAAAAAAAAAAAAAAGAGTCTGGCAGTTTGCTTTGTTTTTTTGATTTCTGACAGGAGTCTTTTGGGATAACACCAGAAATTAAGGAATTTACTTTCCTTCATTCCCTACCTTCATAAATAAAGACCATTTTCAGTTAATCAAAGGTATTTGTAGCCTCAGGAGTACAATGAAGTCTGATGGAGATCCATTTAGGGTACATTAAAAGGACCAGTTTTAATCAAGAGAAAATTTGGATTAGATTAACCAGTAATTAATCATAACTATTTCAATGTTGTCTTCATATATACCTTTTTAAAAAAGTATTCCTTATTCCTACCATGCATAACAATTTTTTAAATTGAGGTAAAATTCACCTAACATTAAAAAAAAGTTTTTAAAGTGTACAGATTGGTGGCATTTAGTGTATTCACAATATCCTGTAACTATTGCTTTTATCTAGTTCAAAATATTTTCATCACCCATGCTTGACAATTTCAGTAGTTACACTGTGGATAATAATATAATGGAAAATTTTTCGTGGTATGAGTTACTCTTATAGGACATTAGAATGAGATAATAAATGATTCAGTTGTGCTGGTACCAAGTGCGTGGGAGGAGTTAACTTTCTGGTGAGTCTTCAGTCGCGATTTACTTGTGAGTAACTACGCCTGGGCTCTCTTTGAAGGGTTGTTACAGCTGGACAGTGTCGAAAGCCTTCCTAACCTGTCCTGTGTCAATGGTAGGGTAAGTGATATAAAAAGAAAGAGGCAGCATTTAAGTACAGCCATGTTGTTTTGCATTGTTCTCTTGACCTTGTGAAGTGACTTCAGATAAAAGAGGCTGCCTCACATTAACGGTGGTTTCCTTTCAGCTCTTCTCGAAGCCCAAGACGTGGAACTTTACCTGAGACCCCTGAGGAGACACCTTCAATGTGTTCAGGAGACGGAATTCCCACAGACCGGTGTATTAATTGCCCCGTTATTTCATACCATCTGTCTGATCTGGAGTCATTCCACGTTTTATAATACCCCTGTTCGGATTATAGTTCTACTGCAAGAGTTTTGTAATCTCTTCATTGACCAGGTATGTAGCATGAAAAACATAAGAACAATGAGAATTATTGCCGTTTGGTAGGTTTTATGAGATCAAGGAGGAATGAATAAATCCAGTCTACAGAACACCTTTTTCCCTTTTCTTTTTTCATAAGACTTTTATGGTAACAAAGGCCAGATGACTTTGTATCCTAAAAGGCAAAGGAGCTCTGGAAATAAGTCAGATACAGTCAAGGGACAGGTTGTTACTGGATTCTGTTTGTTTAACATCCTACCTTTCTTCAAAAGAGATTTAAGACAGCTTCTAATAAAAGGCACACACACGTAGTACTTTCTTTGTAGCTTTCCCTTTGGTTTCCACAGGAACACTGGCTGGGGGAAGACTTTTGGAAAGGGAAGTAAGTTAAGAGAATCTGGCAGAAAAAAAATGATCCTCCAAAAATAGTAGTAGAATTATATTAAAAGAATTCTGATTCATGGTTGATCTTTAAAAATCTTGTTTATAATTGTTTCTCTACGCTTCACTTAACTTGCAAAATGTTTAAAAAAAATTGGACTGCTTCCTCATCCTGTGGGAACTTTAATTACTCTTGTGTCCATAATATCAGAGAATATTTCATAATTTGAGAGCTAAAAGATACTTGCAGGGCATATCATCCAGTGATTCTTTGTTGAGGGTGTGTGTGTCTTAGTCTGCTTGAGTTGCCATAACAAAATACCACAGGCTGTGTGGCTTTATTTTCAGGAATTGCTTTCTCACATTTTTGGAGCCTGGGAGACCAGATCCAGGTGCCAGCATGGTCGTGTTCTGACTAGAGAATTCTTTCTGGCTTGCAGATAGCTGCCTTTTCTCTGTGCCCTCACACTGAGAGAAAGATCTCCCTCTTCCTCTTTTTAAAAAACCACAGTCCTGTCAGATCAGGGTCCCGCCCTCATGACCTCATTAACCTTAATTACCTCCTAAAGATTCTATCTCCAGGTAGTCACATTGGTGGTTAGGGCTTCAACACAGGCACTTTTTTGGAGCGGGTGTCACACTTTAGTCCATAGCAGGGTCTATATCAGGGCGTGTGTCTGAACACCTAAGGAGTTTTTGTAAGACAGATGCCAGAGAATCAGAATCTGTGCATATGGCTTAGCCTTTGAGTTGCTAAGTAAGAGCGCTTCCTATGAGAATTGGATCGTTTCCAGCTGTAACTGGCAAACAAGCAGAAAAAGAGTAGTATCTAAGTTCATGTGAAGTGGAAAGTCTAACAGTGCAAAGACTTGAAGATTAGCTTGCTCCAGGGGACACAGATGATAATTTCAAAGCTCTGTTTTGCTCGTTTGTGTTTGACTTGATTCTCAGGCTCTCATCACGTGTTAACCAAGGTGGCTTTTGGTAGCACCAGATGGATATCCTTCTAGTAGAGGAACTTCCCTGGAAAGAGGCTGACTGTTTTTTTTTCTGGACCAGTGGGTTTTATTTTCACACCTGGAACAATCATGTGGCCAGGGAGATAGGATATCTTGGACAGGCCTGGATCACTAGCTCAGAGAAGGGTGGACAACTGTGATTGACCTAAATCCCTGATCTAGTCTAATGCTTCTCAGTGGTTTTCACCTCATGACTCACATAGAAATTTAAAATTTTGCATTGCATAGTGGGGTAAAATTGGAGGGGACTGGGAGCCCTGAAAATCTGTTCATAGACAGGGCAACCTGTTTGGAGCTTCTGCTGCCCCAGGCCAGAACCTTGCTTTTCTAAACGTTAAAGAGAGGAGTGTTGTAGCAGAAACTGGTTGGGGAACTGTGTGCCATTCTAATCCTGATACTTTTTCAGGTGAGTTAATGGAAACTTGAAAGATATCATTTGCTCACTTTGCTTGAGCATTTAGCGGGAAATCCAAATTAAAGAACAGGTTTCCTGACTTGTAGTTTACCGTTTCTGGAATACATATGAGATTGAGGTGTGCTTGTGTGTCTTCCTCTCTGCTTCCAAAGAAGTGGAATGGTGTATGGAAAGGACTTTGGGCTCAGACCAACCAGGATTCAAATCTAATTGAACCAGGGGACTTCCCTGGTGGTGCAGTGGTTAAGACTCCACACTTTCACTGCTGAGGGCTTGGGTTCAATTCCTAGTCAGGGAACTAAGATTCCACAAGCCGTGTGGCACAGCTGAGAATAAAAAAGATTAAGTTGAACCATTTTAGAGTAGTTAAATTACTTTTCCGAGCCTCACTTTCCACGCTTGTAAGTGCCCTGTTTATGGGCTTTTGTAAAGATCAAAAGAGAGAACCTCAATGAAATGCTATGTGTGGCATTTAACAGAGACTCAGTAAAAGTTAGTTCCAAACTCTTGCCTTACAAAATAGTTGCAGCTGTTGATAGGAGATAACAGGTCTGTTCCTTGCTATATTTGAGCATCTCTTCTGGCTTCATTCTATTTGTTTCTCTGTTGTGCGGACTCAGTTTTGCTGTTTTGTTAAGTGAGTGCACTGCGTCCTAATGGCTTGGATCCCTACTGCAGGATTAACCACTGTGACCACCGCTTCTCCCAAACCCCTTTTGAGGGATCCTCATCTCATTTTGAGAATGATCCAAACTTTTACTGCAAAGCTGTGTTAGTGTAGAAACCTCAAATGTTGTCATTCACTATTGTAGTTGGCTTGCAAGGAGCCCTGGTTACCTGTAAGACTATAAACCTATTATCCCCGGCTCCTAGGCTGTGTCAATGGCCAGAGTTTGCCAAGCTCCCAAGGAAATAATGTCGTTTCTCTTGTTCCTTAGTTACTATTCTTGGCTTATGTCCAAAGGTTCCGTCGACCTGATTTCCTAGATTCTCCAAGTGGACTTTGTAGTAAATCTGCCCCAACATGTTAGGAATCAAAAATGGGCAATGAGTCAACTTTCATACCTGGGTTCTCTGAAGAGCTAAACTCCGCACCACCTGCCACCACCCCCAGTTGTTTGCTGTCTAACTTATTTTTAATACTTATTTAACAAGCACTGTATAGTGCCTCTTATTTGCCAGAATTCTTCTAAGCCCTTTACAAGAATCTACGAGTTTAATTCTCTAGCAACACTATGATATAGGTGCTATTAGTAGATACTTCATGTATTTTTTTTTAAAAAAAACAACCCTTTTTTAAAAAAAAAAGTTCAGAGAAGATAAATAGCTTTCTCAAGGTCACCCAGCTGACAGAGTTCTTACTCATTTTGCTCCATATTTTAATGTAAGTTTTTATTTCTAATTACTATTAATATGTGGTATATGAATAATTGTAAAACACTCTTATTGCATAAAATTTATAACAATGGAAATAGTCCTGCAGTTCTATCACCCTAAAATTCAGCATTTAAAAATTTTCCTTCTTCCAAAATTTACACGTATTTATGCATTTTATAATTCTTTTTTTTTTTTACTAGCTTCTTGAAAAATGATTGCTATTGTTGGATATTTACGTTGCTTCCAGCCTCCTGTATTATAAACAACATGCAGAAAACAACTTTATACAGAAATCCTTTTCCTTAACTTGGATAATTGGCTTAATATAAATTCCTGATGTTGATCAAGGGGTACAATCTTTTCATGACTATTGAACGCTATTTGATATTTACAAATTCTTTTTCAAAAGATTATGTTAATTGCATTGCTATTATCAATGTGTAAAAAGTTTTAGTATAATTCAGCTTTGAGCATTACCAGCTTTAAAAAATTTGCAGTGATTCATTGAGTATACACTTGTACCATGTTGTTTCTTAATTTTGTACATTGCATGATTTGTGTGATCACACATTTTATGTGCCTTTTATAATTTTCTTATATAGTTTTCATGTACTTTGTTTTTGTGACTGTGTAGACTTCAACGTGTTTATGAAACATTTGAACCCTTGCTGTGGTGTACGTCAGAAGTCATAAGCTGGCATTCTGTCAACTGTCTTTGGCCAATGGATCAATGCACTGCTTTTATTTTGCATAGTATTTTGAAATTTAAAAAAAAATTGTTTCTGATGCTTAAATTGAGTAGGTCTCATTGAATTTCCAACATCCCAGCCTCTACTGAAAAGTCAGATCTCACTGCATTGGCTCTTGCATCCCCATTGACATAGTCAGCTGCTAGAGCTTCACGTACCCCTTTAGATGGGTCATGTGCTGTCCAGGTGACCATGGTCTCCACTGTTCACTGTTCCTGATCTGCTAGAATTGAAGGAACTAGTTAGTAGGCTTTTTAGACACCAAATGAATGATATTCTTACTACTTTACACATTTATGGCACAGAGTCTATATTGCATGTAAAACCATAGCCATTATTGGGAGATGGAGGACAATATGTCTACATTTAGAAAAACATTTCTTCTATCTGCTGTGCTGAACCCAATGGCTTTCAATACTTTCTCCATTGAGATCTGTGACAACTTTCTAAGCAACTGCAGAATTAAAGGTGTGCAGTTTAAACGTATAATTTATATGAGGTGAAGATGCATCAGGATTAGATTTTATAGGTTCCTGAGGCTCCTAAACAGGGAAATTGTGAAAGTTCATAACAAATATGCAAAAGGAAGAACTGAATGATGGTCCTACGAGAGTTGCTACATGAATCTGCTGGTTTTTCTATAATCGTTCTCGCCTTTGCATTTCCACTATTGAAAACTAGTTCATATGGCATATCTCGGCTAGATTTTACGTCCTATAATGAGTTTAAGCCCCCAGAAGAGAAGTCTGCTAACCTAAAAGAATTGCCAATGGTATAATCACCTATGTTAGCTCTTTCTCACCTTTTCAAGTGACCTTGTGCTGCCAGGTAACGTGACCGTATTTTTAAAATACATGGTCTTATAGATGTCCCTTCCTGGCTTATACATTTCTTTATATGAAAAAACAGTTGTGCAGAATATTTGCTGCTAGGAATAGCCATGCAAATTCTGGTTACACAGTTGTTGTATCTTTGAAGCTTAGCAAAAATGTAGTCATTGGCAGAATGTTTAATTCCAGAAATTGCAGCATCTCCTGTAGAAGTCTCTAATGTATGCAAGTATGTCATTGAAACCTAAGTGCCTGAATTTCTAGAATTTGTATTTCCTGTTTTACAGCATTGCTGGCCCAATTCTAGACATTGTAATTTAAAAATCATGCACTGAAAAAATAAAACAGTTCATTGAAACAGTCATTTTCAGTAAAACTATTAAACATTTTCTTATTATTGTTTCCTTTCATTGAATCCTAGGCACTAGCTTACCTTTTGCCTGAAGACCTTTTGAGAGGAGAAATTGAAGACTCTCTGGAAAAGGTGCAGGTGGCCGTTAACATCTTAAAGACTTTCAAAAATTGTTTTTTTAACTATAGAGAAGGATTGGCAAGCTATTTTATGGGAAATAAGGAGCTGAAACCATGGGATTTCCAGTCTCATCTGGTGTTTCTTAGATTTGACAAATTTCTCGACCGCTTCATAAAAATAGAGGTATTCATTTATTGACTTGTAATTTATTCATATTGTAAGTTGTTTCAGAAAATCCTATAGCTTTTTATATGATTTAGGGAATAGTTTGTTCTACTTGGGTGGGAGGTGGGAAGTCTGCTTTCTTGGTGATCCTCATGAGGAGTTTACGAGGCCCGTGCTATCAAGATACAGTAAAAGCTTTAGTTTGTTTAGTTTCAAAGCTTTGTTTAGTTTTCAAGCTTTGGCTTCTTTTTCTAAAAAATTCATTTTTGATTATTTTATTATACTGAGTGTAAGTGAATCTCTACGTACCAGTGACCCTTGTCCTACAGCTTACTACGTTCCTAGAAAATGGTTGTAAATCAGGAAGCTATAAAATAACCCCTTTTTTCCTTTACATGTTTGATGGTTTTATTGGGATTCCATAGCTGAAAACCCATTTGATAATCTAAAATATCATGGTAACTTTTAGTATATAAATATATATGTTATACTATTCAAATATTATAACTATTCATAAAAATAGATGAAAAGAACATGAAAACATGTGCTTTTTATAAATGTTTTAAATGCCAAAAAACCAAACATGAATTACATACATGTAAACACACACAACAACTTGTATGGAGCCAACTGGCTAAGGTTTCTGTTTTTGTTTTTGTTTTTTTTTTCATTTTGAACTTCCTTGTTTTCTTTGTAAAACTCTTTCTAGCATGTTTGGGCTTTTTTGTTGATAGATTTGTTGAATTTCATTCAAAATTAGAGCTTTATGTTTTGAAAATTCTCATCATTTAAGCAGCCTGAATGCCTCTTAAAGTTTGAGTGCCAAATGCCTGACTCTGGGTAACTTGCATCACCCTTTCATAACAGTCTCTTAAGCTCCTTTTCCATAAGAGAGCCCATCACTGCAGTGTTGGTGGCTGAAAATGAGTTTTGGATCTCACCCGGACGTCTGACTTATGATTAGAAGGATATGAAATTAGAGAATCAAATGTTTAACTATGGTAAGCTAGGTGTTGCCTGTACTGCTTGATAATTTTCAGTCCATGTGAAAATGGGAGTATGATTTTAAAAGTAGGCAGTTACTTAGTTCAGTTACATCATCAATATTCACTTTATGTCATGTAAGTGTCCATTGACTCACTGATTTTGAATGTTGGAAAATGTTCTTTCTTTGAAACTTTAAAATGTTCTTTTCCTACTCAAGAGGGTGGAAAAATCTTTACGATGTTTTTTTCAAAGGATATATTTGTCACCATACTGGAATTTGAAAAGCTGGAAAGACTTGAATTTGGCGGTACCAAGGGAGCAATTTTAAATGGACAAATCCACGAGATGAGTGAAGAATTTATGGAACTCTGTAAGATTTTTAAACAGAGCACATATGACCCATCTGATTACAATAACATGGTAATACTGTATCTTTTTGTTTTCAATTTCAAAGAATCGTATTTTAAAGCTGGGAAGGACAGTAGGTCACAGTGATAATAGGTCCCATTCAGTCCAACCTCTCCCGGGTGAAAGAGGGGAAATGACTTGTCTGAGGTCTCTCATTTACTTAGTGGTAGATCAGGGACCAGAAGTTAGGTCCATAACTTTTGCATTTTCAGTTTAGAATATTTTAAACTGTTTCTAATATAACAGTGGACCTCAGTCTGGATTTGTCTCTTGTTGATGTATAGTGGAAAGGAACTTTCCATATTAACTCATTTAGATCTGATTATCTGGTGTCCATGTAACTTGTGTGTTTTATTTTAGCCTTTTCTTGAATCATTAGGTAAATTTTTCATCTACTTGAATATTTACTTTCACCTCATTCATTACATATATTATTAACATGTATGTTTTCTGAAAAAGAGGGAAGCTTTCAGGTTTAAGCTGCTTCTGTTTTCTGTCACTGCCAGGAGGTTAGGAGCCAAGGAGTTCCTGTGGGCATCCCTGCAGCTCTAGGATAAAAATAGCTTCATTTTAGTGGTTTGCTATGACAGTGAATCCCAGGTACTAAAAAAAAAAAAAAACTAGATTACCTCTCATCATCATTGTTTTTTGTGGAATGTGAATTTATTCACTATAATGTGTATATTTGGCCAAATAATTGACTCTCTGAAGTGTACAAGTACAGTATGTTAGCTTTGTAAGGACATGGTTAGCAAAGTTAATCCCTCTGAACTGCTGACAGTTTTTGGGAAGTAGAGTTAATGGTAAGGAAGATATGGTCATTGTGTGTCCTGCTCATTTGTGGGGAAGTAAGAGAAATCTAGATCTGTGGTGATGATCTAGGGGAATGCATGAGCTCATCCCCAGAGCCTGGTAAGATGTCTGGCACCCAGCAGGAATTCGGTGAATATGGACAGGATGGGACTCTTGCGGGGGGGGGGAGGGCTTGATTTAGCTCTTATGAGCAACTAAGCAGAGGAGCGTGAAACCCAGCGTGCACAGGACCGTCGGGTGCATTCGAGTTACAGGAGAGCCTTGATTTGCTCATGATTCCAAATCCTGGCAGGTTTTCAGTGTGCCAGGGTTGGAGGACATGGCTAGGTTTAGCTGATATCGCTTCCCTGGTAGTGCTAAAGGTCCTGAATTTATCCCTGTGTCTGCCCAAACCCTGCACAGTCACAAACATAGAATAGAAAATTCACTTGCTCTTGACACACACACACGCACGCACACACACGCACACACACACACACACACACACACATATATCTGCTTGCTATTTGTATTTAGTATAAAATGGGCAAGGCTTACCTGTGATCTCCAGATCTGGGTTAGAGACATTGATAACCTGCCCTCGAAGTTCCCCTTCATCCTTTTATCTGATTACTGTATCCTGCTTTAGAATATAATTTAAAAGCTCCTTGACTTTGGTTATTCCTCGAAATCGAAATTTGAATTAACTGAAAGTTCACTTAGTTGGTGTGCTTATGTCAAAGATGACCTTTGCTTTTTTTGAATGTGTCTTGGTTATCAGTATTGCCTCAGAATATTGCAATGATTATATATTTTTGCTTAATAAACTGTTCATTTGGGGGCTTTTTAGCTGAGTTTCATTGTGTTCCGGTTTTTATGATGAAATCAGCTGGTAATTTTTAGGAGATATTATGTTAGCGAACTACCTGCAAACTCATATATTCATACAGGTGTTTCCCCATGACACATGCCCACCCCTATGCCCTTCCTCTCCCACTGCACACACCCCTCTGCATTCCCCAATCCCCATTGAATAGTGCTAATGTAACTGTCCAGTGTATCATAGTCAGACTTCCTGCCCTCTGGTGTAGAAATGGTTTATATATGTTCTGGTAAATTAGAGAAACAGTGACTGACAATTTGCTTTTGGAAATGCTGTTTATGTCTCTCTCTTCATTAATCTCAAGCCTATCAATCAGGCTTTGAGCCTTTATTGGTGTGACAGAAGTTCTGCCAGTATAGTCTATTTAGAGAAGATGGGGATTTCTCTGGTGTGTCCATAAAAATGTTCTTGGGTTTCTGAATTATTAATACTGAATATAAAGTTCACTTTAGGTATTTGCTTTGACTTCTTCCTATGGAACTCTTTGAGATCCAGACCATTAGGGGGAGAGACTTGCTTTCTAATTTATTTAATTGAAACATGTAACATTGTGCATATTTAAGGTGTACAGCATGTTAATTTGATACATTTATATATTTTAATAGCCAGTGTAGTGATTATTAGCACCTCTATCGTGTTGCATAGTTATCCTTTCTTTTTTAGTGGTGGAAATCATTGAGTTGTAGTCTCGTAGCAAGTTTGATGTTAGTGAATATAGACAACAATTTGTATCATTTTGAACTTGGTAAGAGACTTGCTTTCTTAATTGTATTTAACTGATGGGCAGGTGACTTGAGGCTCAGCAGCTTGGTTTTTACCGACATTCTGAGCTGTAGCTTGAGTAAATAAAATTCCCTAGATAACTAAGCAAGGATGGTGGATATTCTTGAGAGTAACCTCTTGGCTCCACTAGTGTCTGTTAATGAGTCCATTAATAATTACTGAACAAGTGTTGGGTGCCAGGCATCACGCCAAACCTTTACACACATTCCTGCTTAATTCTAGCTGTAACCCTGAGAGTGACCACCCAGGCAGATGAGGATATGTAAATTACCCGAGATTACACAGTTCCAGGGAGTGGAACAGAGATTCCAACCCAGAACTCTCAACCTATCAGGTTTTTTTTGTTGTGCCATGTCAGTTCTTTAGTGTTTATCACCCTCATTGCGTCTTCCTAGAAATGAAGGGAATAAATTCATCTGGGGCAACTGGAGGAACTCACCTGAGGACCTGTGCCCTGAGGTGGTGTGATCCAAGATGCTGTGGCTAGTTTCCTTTTGCCTGCTAGTTTTTAGTAGGAAGATTGATCCAGGTACCTAGCCCGCCATTACTCCAGTATCTAAAATTCACTTTAAAAGTAGTTATTAATCTGTACTAGCTTGTGTTCTAGTTCCTACAATTAGTTTTCTGTTCTGTTCTAGTCTCCTGAACTATTTATTAATTCTTTTGCTATTACAGTGTGTAGCATTTAAAAATTTTAACTACATAAATTTCTTATTAGTCATCTGTAGGATTTTCAGGTCTTGCCTGCTTACTTTTCAAGGAAAAATTGATTATTTAAAAACATTACTTACTTGTTCTTTTGGAAAGGTAACATGCAAAAATGCAAAAATTTAGTCCCGTTCTTCTCATTCCCTGCTTTTCCCCCTAGTCTTTCATTTTCCTTCCCCAAGGACATTTACCATTATGAGTTTCTTATATAATGTTCCAGTGATACATGGTGCATGTACTAGTGTATACATGGGTGTATGTATTTTGAATTCTGTTTTTGCACTCATAGCATCCTCTACAGATCATGTATACCTTTTGTCACTTAATATATTTTAGCAGTCATTCTGTATCACTGCAATAGCATTACCTATTTTTAGAAAAACAATTGTATATTATTCCGTGAATTTATGTATTATTTATTTTTTAAAGTTATTTAAAGTAGTAGATATCACTGTTTAAAAATTTACTTAGGAGCTTCTTCTGGGAAGATGGAGTAGATGTACTTTTCCGTTTTCCTCTAAGTACAACTACAGTACCGGTCACTGTGTAAAAGACACATAAGAAGACTCTGAAAGGTGAAAAGAAGAAGACAGATGGACCCAAAAGACAACATAGTGATGAGTTACCTGAATTTCCTTCTTGCCTGAAATAATGCAGACCTAGAGGTGAAGACACTGGCAACCTGGAAACACCAGTGGTCACAGACATTAAAAACCTCAATTAAAGCCTGATCCCTCTCAAGAAAGGGACAGCCTGGCAAGACAGAAAACTTGTAGACTGCAGTCTCTCTTGTCCGGAAAAATATCACAGAAGAAACTGTTCCCTACCCCCATCCATGCCAGCAAAGACTGTATGGGGAGACTAGACTTACAGCCAATGTGTAAAATGCTACCCCACCCAGTCCACACCTCCACTGGGGTGGTATCAGTGATGGCCAAGTAGGGAGTCATGATTTTCATCCTAGCTAGCCAGTTATGAGCTCACTCTCTGTGATGTCAGTGGAGAACACATGAGAATCCTGAATTTCTTTCCTCACCCAGAAGTGTCCTTTACCCCACTAGGGTAGTGTCACAGGAAGCCTCTAGAAAGTCAGTGCTTTCACCATGACCAAATAGTAACCAGGTCACCAGTACTGTGACATCTGTTGAGACCACATGGGAAACTGGAACACCCAGCCATAACAGGAGCTCCCCACCCTTAGGTATTAATGGTTGCTGAGTGGAGAAACTGGACTTCTGTCTCCACTTGACAGTAAAGGGGCCAGAGCAGTATTGTAGAATGCTAGCAAAAACTGAAGGTTTAAATAAAATCCAGTCTCATAATATGAAACATAGTATGAAAACATCCAGGTTCAATAAAAATGTACTCATTATACCAAGAACCAGGAAGATCTCAACTGAACAAAAAGAGACAACTAATAGATGTCACCATTGAGATAAGACATGTTAGAATTATCTGACAGGCTTTATAGAGCCATGCCAAAAATGCTTCAACAAGCAATTATCAACATAATGAAACAAATAAAAAATAACCTCAGTAAAGAAATAGAAATTCTCAGCAAAGAAATAGAAGATATAAAAAACAAATTGGAATTTTAGAGCTGAAAAAAATAAAAATACACTGCATAGTGATTTGAGTTCAGTGTCAGGATGGAGTGACAGAGGAAAGAATCAGTGAACTGGAAGATGAAACAATAGAAAGCACTCAGTCTGAACAACAGAGAAGGTAGACTGAAAGTAAATGAGCAGAGCCTTAGGGACTTATAAGACTGTAACAGATCTAGCACTAGTGTCCTCAAAGTTCCAGAAAGAGAGGAGAAAGACCATGAAGCTGAAAGTCTCAGAGAAGTAGCTGGAAACCACCTAAATTTGGCAAGAGACATAAACCTACAGATTCAAGAGGATATCAGTAGCAGAAAGGTAAACCCAGGGATAAACCCAGGGAAATCCATGCCAAGACACATCATAATTAAACTTCTGAAAACTGAAGATAAAAAAATCTCAGAAGTAGTGAGAGAGAAAGCACAACTTACCCAAGCGGAAAAAATGGTTTGAATCACAGTGGTTTTCTTATCAGAAATCACAAGGGCCAGAAGGAAATGGCAAAATATTTTTAAGTGCTGAAAGACAAGAATTGTTAACTCAGAATTCTGTACCCAGTTAAAAATACCCTTCAAGAATCAAGGGGGGGATATCAAGAAATTCTTAGACCAAAAAAAAAACCCTAATAATTTGTCACTAGTAGACTGATCCTTAAAGAATGGCTAAAGGAAGTTCTTAATACAGAAAGGAGGTGATAAAGAAGGGAACCTTGGAACAGCAGGAAGAATGTGGTATGTAGAAATAAGTGTAAATACAATAGAATTTCCTTCTCCTCTTGAGTTTTCTAAATAATGTTTCATGGTGGAAGCAAAAATTATAACATTCTCTGTGGTTCTAAATGTATGTACAGAAAGTATTTAAGACCATTATAAATGGAAGAGAGTAAAGGGATCAAAATAGAAGGAAGGTTTTTTTCTGTATATAAAATTGTGGTAAAATGTATTTTACATTAAATTTAGCATTTAAACCATTTGTGAGTACGATTCAGTGGCGTTAAGTATATTCACAATGTTGTGCAACCATCACTGCTATCCACTTCCAGAACATTTCATCATCCCAAACAAAAACTTTGCACCCATTAAATGATAACTCTTCATTGCCCCCTCCCCTTGGTACCTGGTAATATCTGTTCTACTTTCTCTCTCTATGAATTTATTTATTTTAGATACCTCATATGAGTGGACTCAAAATAATTCTTTTGTGTGTGGCTTATTTCACTTAGCATAAGCCTTTAAGTTTCATCCATATTGTAGCATGTGTCACAATTTCCTTTAATCCCTTTTTAAGGCTAAATTATCCTTTTTAATTTAATTCCTTTTTAAGGCTAAATCTATTTTATATATATATATATATATATATATATATAATGTATTTTGTTTATTCATTTATTGATTGATGCTTGCTTGTGTCCACCTCTTTGGCTCTTGTGAATAATGGTGCTATGAACATTGTTGAGCGAGTATCTGTGTCATCCCTGCTTTCAATTCTTATGGATACGTACCTAAGATTAAAATTGCTGGATCATATGGTAATTCTATTTTGAACTGTTTGAGGAATTTCCAAACTGTTTTCCATAGTGGTTGAACTATTTTGTCTTCCCACCAGTAATGCAGGATTCCAATGTTAGCACATCCGCATCAACACTTATTATTTTTCATTATTTTGGATAATAGCCATATTAGTGACCATGAAGTAATACTTCATTGTGGTTTGATTTGCATTCCATAATGATTAGTGATGTTGGTCATCTTTTCATGTGTTTATTAGGCATCTTTATGCCTTTGGAGAAATGTCTATTCAAGTCTTTTGCTCATTTTTGAATTGGATTCCTTTGTTGTTGGGTTGTAGGAGTTCTTATATTCTGGACATTAACCCCTGATCAGATGTATGACTTGAAAATACTTTCTTCCATTCCATGGGTTGTTTTTCAGACCCATGGTAGTGTCCTTTGATGCACAAAAGTTTTTAATTTTGATGAAGTCAAATTTATCTTTTGTTGCCAATGCGTTCAGTGTCATATCCAAGAAATGATTGCTAAATCCAATGTCATGAAGATTTTCTCCAGTATTTTCTCCTAAGAGTTTTATACTTTTAGCTCTTACATTTAGGTCTTTGATAAATATTGAGTTAATTTTTGTATATCTTGTAAGGATCCAACTTTGTTGCTCATAAATACCATATAGAAGTGCAACTGATTTTTGCATCCTGCAACTTTGCTGAATTACCTCTGATAGTGGTTTTGTTTTGGTTTTGGTTTTGCTTTTGGTGCAGAATCTTTAGAGTTTTCTAAGTATAAAATCATGTCATGTATTAACAGAGATAATTTTACTTATTCCTTTTCAGTTTGGATGCCTTTTATTTCTTTTTCTCACCTAATTGCTCTAACTAGTGTTTCCCCAGCTAGTATTGAATAGAAGTGGTGGAAGTGGAACATCCTTGCCTTGTTCCTGATCATAGGGGGAAATCTTTTAGTCTTTCATCACGGAGTATGCTGTTACCTGTGGGTTCTTCATAGATGGCCTTTATCATGTTAAGGAAGTTTCCTTCCATTTCTAGTTTATTGATTGTTTTTATCATTTAAGGGTGTTGAATTTTTTTTTTTTTTTACATCAGTTGAGATGATCATGTGGTCTTTTCCGTCATTCTATTAATGTGGTCTACTGACATTGATTTTTATTTGCCATCCTTGCATTCTGGGAATAAACCCACTTGGTCATGGTGTGTGATCCTTTTAGTATGCTGCTGGATTCCGTTTGCGACTTTTTGTTGAGAGTGTTGGTATCGCTATTTATAAGGAATACCAGTCTGTAGTTTTCTTGTAATGTCTTTATTTGGCTTTGGTGTCAGGGCAATATTTATCTGACAGGATGAGTTAGGAAGTGTTATATCTTCAATTTTTTTTGCAAGGGTTTGAGAAGGATTGGTATTAATTCTTCTTTAAATGTTTGGTGGTATTCATCAGTAAGCTGTCTGGTCCTAGGCTTTTTTGTTATTGTTGAAGTGTTTTTGATTACTGATTAAATCTCCTTACTAGTTATAGGCTTATTCAGTTTTTCCTTCACGATTCAGTCTTGGTAGGTTGTGTGTTTCTGTTTGTTCATTTCATTTGTGTTATAGAGTTTGGTGTACACTTGTTCATAGCATATTTTTATAATCTTTTTTATTTCTGAATTACCCAGCATTCATTTTAGTAATTTGAGTTTCTTTTTTCATTAGTCAATCTAGCTAAATGTCAATTTCATTTTCTTTTTCAAAGAGCAAACTTTTGGTTTTGTTGATTTTCTCTATTTTTCTGTTGTTTACTTCCTTTATCTCTATTCCAATCTTGATTTTTTTTCTTCCTTCTGCTAGCTTTGGGATTAGTTTGCTGTTTTTCAACTCCTATAAGGTGTAAAATTAGGTTATTCATTTGAGATCCTTTTTTTAATGTATGTCTTTACAGTGATAAATTTTCAATCTTAACACTGCTTCTGATGCATTCCCTAAGTTTGAGTATGTTGGATTTTTTCCCCATTTGTCTCAATGTATTCTTAATTTCCTAGATGATTTCTTCCTTGACTCATTGGTTGTGGGAGGTAAGATTTTATACTTTACTTGAACTGATGATAGATGGCAACATTAGACACTGATGTATATATAATGTAATAAAGTAATATCTAGAGCAATATAAAGAGACAGACTTAAAACACTATAGGTACATCAAATATAATGCTAAAAAATTTCAAATAGAGTTGCAGAAAAACAAGAAAAAACAGAACAAATGGACAGCAAATAAAATGGCAGACTTAAACCCTAACATGGTAATAATTACATTAAATGTAAATGGTATAAGTACACCAATACAAAGACAGAGATTAGCAGAGTGGATTAAAAAAGTGACCAAATTATATGTTTTCTTTCAGAAACTCACTTCAAATATAGTCATATATGCAGATTAAAAGTAAACAGAAAAAGACATATCATGCAAACATTAATCAAAGGATAGCAGTAAAGAAAGCAGTAATAGCTATATAAATATCAGGTAAAGTATACTTCATAGCAGGAAAAAAAAAAAGAATACCAGGAAGGGACATTATGTAATGATAAAATAAAAGGGTAAATCTACCAAGAAGATATAGCAATCCTAGATGTGTATGCATCAAACAACAGAGCAGCAAAATATGTGATTCAAAAACTGGTAGAACTGAGAAAGAAAACAGACAAATCCACAATTCTAGTTGGAGACTTCAATGCTTCCTTCTCAGTGATTGAAAGAACAACCAGATGAAATATCAGCAAGGATCTAAAAGAACTCAATACCATCAGCCAAGAGGATCTAATTGACATTTATAAAACACTCCATGCCACAACAGCAGAATTCACATTATTTTCAAGTGCTTGTGAAACATGTACCATGATATGCCATATCCTGGACCATAAGACAAACCTCAACAAATTTAAAAGATATGACATCCTACATAGTACATTCCTTGATGACAGTGGAATCAAACTAGAAATCAATAACGGAAACCTAACAGGAAAATCTCTAAACACTTAAAGATCACATTTCTAAATATTCCATGAATCAAAGAAGTAGTCTCAAGAGAAATAAAGTGTAGAGAACTGAATGAAAAGGAAATACAGTATATCAAAATTTGTGGCAACAGCTAAAGCAGTTCTGAGGGATATTTATAGCACTAAATGCATACATTAAAAAAGAAGAAAATCTCAAATCAATAATCTGTTTCCACCCTAAGAACCTAG
Organism: Stenella coeruleoalba; assembly: GCF_951394435.1. Classification (NCBI taxonomy): domain Eukaryota; kingdom Metazoa; phylum Chordata; class Mammalia; order Artiodactyla; family Delphinidae; genus Stenella; species Stenella coeruleoalba. Next base: position 31,811,873 of record NC_137155.1, on the reverse strand, counting down.
AAAAAATAGGAGAGCAAATAGATACAAATCAATCAGAAAGAAGGAAATAATCAGAAGAAAGAAAGAGCAGAAATCAATGAAATTGAAAAGAAAGAATAGAGAAAAGTCAGTGAAAGTAAGAGTTCTTTGAAAAGACAAAGCTCTAGCAAGACTACAAAGAAACAAAGACAAATTACCAATATCAGGAGTAAAAAATAGCTACAATTACATCATCAACAGATATCAAAAAAATGGGGAATACCAAAAAACAAAAGAATAACATCTACACACATAAGTTTGATAACTTAGATGAAATGAACCAATTCCTAAAAAAATTAGAGCTACCACAACTCACTCAATATGAAATAAATATTTTAAATTGACATATAATTGACATGTAACATTGTATTAGTTTTAGTGTGCAACAGGTCCCCGGTCCACGGCTTCTTAGGAGGCGAGGCGCACAGCAGGAGGTGAGTGTCAGACGAGCGAGCAGTGCTTCGTCTGCCACTCCCCATCTCTCACATTAACACCTGAAACATCCCCCACCCCGGCCGGTCTGTGGAAAGATGGTCTTCCACGAAACTGGTCCCTAGTGCCAAAAAGGTTGGGGGCCACTGGTGTACAACATAATAATATGATACATGTATATGTTGTGAAATGATTGTCACAGTAAGTTTACTTAACATCTGTTGTCACACATAAATTTTTTCTTGTGAGGGTGAGATAATTTGAATAACACTATAACTATTAAAGAAATTGGATTTGTGATTAAAGACTCCCCTGAAGAAAATGTTCATGCTGAGGTTGTTCCTAGGAGAATTTTACCAAATATTTAAGAATTACAGGCGCACCTCAATTTTTTTTTTTTTTTTAAATCAAAGGTCCATGGCAACCCTGTGTTGAGCATCATTTTTCCAATAGCATTTGCTCACTTCGTGTCTCTCACATTTTGGTAGTTCTCACAATATTTCAAACTTTGTTATTACTGTATTTGTTATGGTCATCTGTGATAGATCTGTGATCTTTGGTGTTATTACTGTGACTCACTGAAGGCTCAGAAGATTGTTAATATTTTTTAGTAATAATTTAGTAATTTTTCAATTAAGGTATATACATTTTTTAGACATAATGCTATTGCACACTTAGTGTAATAGCACTATTACACTTAGTGTAATTACACTATAGTGTAAACATAACTCTTATACACACTGGGAAACAAAAAAAATTCATGTGACTTGCTTTATTGTGGTAACCACTTCATTTCAGTGGTCTGGAACTAAACTTCAATGTCACCAAGTTATACCTGTGACACCAGTTCTACACAGTCTCTTCCAGAAATACAAGTGAAGGTAACACTTTCCCATTTGTTTTACAAAGCTAGTAGGTTTTACTCTGCTGCCAAAACCAGCTAAGACAGTGCAAAGAAGTGAAAAGTGCAAGCTCTTATCCCTCATAAACATAGGTACAAAATCCTTAAATTATTAGCAAATAGAATTCCACAGTATACAAAAAGAATTCTACACCATGTCCCTAGGGGGTTTATTCTAGGGATGCAAGGCTGGTTCAATATTTGAAAATCAGTGTAATCCCAATATTAACAGGTGAAAGAAGAGAAATATCATAATTGTGTTAATCGATGCATTAAAATTTTTTTACTGGAGTATAGTTGATTTACAATGTGTTTCAGGTGTACAGCAAAATGAATCAGTTATACATATTTATATCCATTCTTTTTCAGATTCTTTTCCCATATAGGTTATTACGGAATATTGAGTAGAGTCCCCTGTGCTATACAGTGGGTTCCTATTAGTTATCTGTTTTACACATAGTAGCATGTATATGTCAATCCTAATCTCCTAATTTATCACTTCCCTCCACGTTTCACCTTTGGTAACCACAAGTTTGATTTCAAAATCTGTGAGTCTGTTTCTGATCTGTAAATAAGTTCATTTGTATCTTTTTTTTTTTTTTTTTTTGGGCCACACTGCATAGTATGCAAGATCTTTGTTCCCTGACCAGGGATCAAACCTGTGCCCCCTGCAGTGGAAGCACAGAGTCCTAACCAGTGGACTGCCAGGGAATTCCCCATCTGTATCATTTTTTTAAAATTAAATTTCATATATAAATGATACCATATGATATTTGTCTTTCTCTGTCTGACTTAGTGTGATGGTATCCACATCCATCCATGTTGCTGCAAATGGCGTTATTTCATTCTTTTTTTATGGCTGAGTAATATTCCATTGTATATATATACCACATCTTTATCCATTCCTCTGTCAATGGACGTTTAGGTTGCTTCCATGTCTTGGCCATTGTAAATAGTGCTGCAGTGAACATTGGGGTGCATGTGTCTTTTTGAATTGTGGTTTTCTCTGGATATATTCCCCGGAGTTGGGATTGCTGGATCATATGGTAGTTCAATTTTTAGTTTTGTAAGGAACCTCCCTACTGTTCTCCATAATGGTTGTACCAATTTACATTCCCACCAATAGTGTAGGAGTGTTTTCCCTTTTCTCCACACCCTTTCCAGCATTTATTGTTTGTAGATATTTTGATGATGGCCATTCTGACCTGTGTGAGGTGATACATCATTGCAGTTTTGATTTGCATTTCTCTAATAATTAGTGACATTGAACATCTTTTCATGTGCTTTTTTGGCCATCTGCGTGTTTTCTTTGGAGAAATGCCTGTTTAGATCTTCTGCCCATTTTTTAATTGGGTTGTTTGGGGTTTTTGGGTACTGAGGTGTATGAGCTGTTTGTATATTTTGGAGATTAATCCCTTGTCGGTAGCTTGCAAATGTTTCCTCCTGTTCTGTGGGTTGTCTTTTTGTTTTGTTTATGGTTTCGTTTGCTGTGCAAAAGCTTTTAAGTTTAGTTAGGTCCCATTGGTTTATTTTTGTTTTTATTTTCATTACTCTAGGAGGTAGATCCAGAAAGATACTGCTGTGATTTATGTCACAGAGTGTTCTGCCTGTGTTTTACTCTAAGAGTTTTACGTTTCCAGCCTTACATTTAGGTCTTTAATCCATTTTGAGTTTAGTTTTGTATATGGTGTTAGGGAGTGTTCTAATTTCCTTCTTTTACATGTAGCTGTCCAGTTTTTCTAGCACCACTTATTGAAGAGACTGTCTTTTCTCCATTGTATATTCTTGCCTCCTTTGTGATAGTTTAGTAGTTTAAAAACTTCGATGCATTAAATTTTTGGCTAAATTCAACATCCATTCATGATAAAAACTCTTAGAAATAGGAATAGAGGGGGCCTTCCTCAAATTGATAAAGAGTATCTACCAAAAGCCTAAAGGATATTTTACATAATGGAAAGGACCTGCCTAAGTCCCAAACACATAGCATATTATTCGGCTGCCTACTCAGCATCTCCACTTAGATACTTAATAGATGTCACCAACATGCAAAACTGAACCCCTGCTTTACCTCTCCCCATACCTATTCTTCCTTGTCTTCTCCAACTCATTAAATAGTCCATATAATGTACTACTTATTACAAAACCTTGGAGTCATCCATGATCTTGCTCTTTTCTTATGATAAACATCAGATAAACCCTGAAAATATACCCGGATCTCATCTTTGACCCGGGTTATTGCATTTGCTCCTCAACCTCTTCTTCAGCCCCTGTCTTGGCTCCATCAGGGTCTGTTCTTCACACAGCTGCTTGATTGCCTTTTAGGAGCTAAATCAGACCATGGCATTTCTCTAGCTAAAACTTCAAAATTTCCCACGTCACTAATAAGGGCAATTTTGGAGTTTTTACAATATAGAAAAAATGGTTTTCAGTAATACCAGCATATTCTTTATTCTTCAGTAAGTATTGAGAAACAGCTCTGTGTTGGGAACCTCATTAAATATTGGCACTTTCACTGTGAAAAGAGACATGGCTACTATACTCATAGTTTAAAATCCAGGGGGAGAATCCAGGTTGGCACTTACACAGTGTGCTTAGTGCTAGGGTATGAAATGTACAGAGTACTATGGGATCATTTGTGAAGGGCCCCTTTCGAGAGGAGGTGAAAGGGAAACTGAGACAATACTTGAAAGATAAATGGAACTGAAAAAAAAAATAGAAATGAAACAGGTGATGAGTAGGTGAAAAGAAAGTGATGAGCAGAAAATTGTATTACACACAGAGAATGAGTATGATAAGGCAGGTGTGGCTAGATCCTGGTGTATGAAAGGGGGAGAGGTACTGGAATAGTTGGGAGCAGTAAGTAGGGCCCAGATCACAGAGGGCTTGTAGGTGAGGTTAAGACTTTTAGACTTTACCCTAAGAAATTAGGATTCTGAATTGAGATAATGGTGAACTTTGAGTACGAGAGTGACATAAGATTTCTATTTTAGAAAGCTTATTTAGATTGCAGTTAGAATGATGGGAGAGATGAGATTAAAGGCAAAGAGAGTTGTTAGAAAATGGTTAACAGAAATCCAGCTAAATGGTAATGGTGATCTGGAGGGTGATGCCTGGACTAATGAAGAATAGGTAGTTAGGAGAAAAGATTGACAGCAGTTGACCGAGAGAGGAAGAAGTGAAAGAGATTGCCAAAGTTTCTGTTAGGGTTTACAGAATGAGGAGTGGCTTTATAGAGAGGATGATGAGTTCTGATTTGTATAAAACAAATTTCAATTATCTGTGGGACTTCCTAGGGGAGAAGTTCTATCAGCAGTTCTGAATTCAGGTTGAGTGACAAAAAAGAGGTTAGGAGAGATATCAATTATGGAAATGAAAGTTTGTTTCCTCCCTGAGATCTTATTTGCTGATTGTTCAAATAACCTTTGAGGATCTTAAGTGGTATGTTCTTTGTTGCCATACTGAGAAGAAGAGTAAGTTAGGCTTGTTTACAACTTGTTGGGCATTTGTGTGTACTTTTAAAAGTCAGCGAGCCTTGAATGAAGAGACTGTTTGGCCCTACTTCGTAAGTGGAGACTTCCTCTTGATGCTAAATATGACATGGTTGTATATGACACATAGTGCTCTAGAACTTTGCCGTTACACTGTTATAGTGTGTGTTCAATTCAGCATAAGGTGTATTCCTTCATACAAACATCCAGAATCATGCTTGGAGTGTGGACTTTGGAGCCAGGTTACCTGGCTTTAAGTTCTGGCCCTGCCATTAAGTAGGGGTAAGATTGTGGGCATTAAACTTCTTTGAGTTTACTTTGTTGCCTACAAAATGTAAGAATATTACCTACATCATGTGGTTAGAATTGAGTTAATAATGTAAAGCATTTAGAATAGAATTGAATAAATGTTAGCTGTCATTATTATTATTAATAAGAGGAGGCTCAGTTTATGGTGGTAACAAAGGACTTCTTTATGTTAAGTGTGTGGTGTGCACTCCTGGGGCGGTTTGACTGGGAAGCCCAAAGTGTTTCTGAATTTCTGAGACTTCACTGAAGACTGAATTGTAATGCTGTGCAGATGATGGTTATTCTTTCACTGTTTCATTCTTTGTAATTATGGGAGTGGGTGTTTATGTATTAGGAGAAAACTGGGGGTTGTTAACTGCATATTAATAAGAAACTGGGAAAGCAGGAAGAGTATTATGTTTTGTCTGTATCACTAATGATGCTTTCTTACAGACAGACCTGTGGATTTTAGTTCTCACTTGAAGAAATAGTGTTTCCTGGCAGGGTTTCTGCTCCATGAAAAACAAAATAAAAAACTTCCTGTTTAAACTTATAGGTGGACTAAAGTTATAATAAGATGGGTTATTTTTTTTTTCCTTTTTCTTTTCTGAAAACCTTTGCTTTTTCATTTATAATCAAAATAGTATGGAGAAGGATAGAGTGATAGGCCAAAGTACTAATGTTGGGGTCTGAGCCAGTGAAAAGGATTGTGGAAATGTGAGCTGGAAGTGCTAAATGTTCAGTGCGCCTATAAGGCTGCCACTTGAATAATAAGTCAGATACAGCTCTTTCTTTGTCTCTCCTGGAATCCTGCTGTGAAAAATAAATTCATTCACAGAGAGAGAGGTGTCACACTTTTGTGGTTGATATTTTCACTGTTGGATTCTTTCCTGTAAACTAATATTTTATTTTGAATTTTATAGGAATTTGAAAGTGATTATGTTGTGTTTAAGTCCAAAACTTTGGATTTTGACAGAAGGCTCGGGACAATTCTTTGTGAAGCTTTCTTTAACTGCAATGGTCTGGAAGCTGCATTTAAGGTTAGTTCTGAAGAAGTTATCAGGAAAAAATGTTTTACTAGTGAATAAGACTATTGGATGAAAAGGGGGAATACATTCCTTTCTCATCCAGGTAAACTCTTAACTAGTCACATTCTCTTCATATGAAGCTCACTGAATTATAAGCTTTGAATAATGTACTAATGAGTGATGAAGTTTACTTTGGACAGAGTCAGTTTTAGGATACTTGACTATTGATCTTTGCTTCAATTCATTGTTTCAGCTTTCATTACCTTTAGAGCAAGTTTGGTATGGCCTGTGAACTATCAATTCAAAATTAAGCTACAGTGAAAAGTGAAAACTCTCTGTTAACTCAAGAATTTCTTTTCTTTGCCATTGTTTACATAGGTTGGGTTCATCTGCCCACTTTATTAATCTGACTGAAATAAATAGCAATTTATACACTGTTTTTCATCAGGCATAAGACACCGTTGATTATCAGACACACCAGTGTTTATCAACAAAAGAATATGCTGCCAAAAAATTATGATGCTGTTGATTATATAACATAGTCTAGTTTCAGAGGTGTTAAAACATGAAAGAGTGTTTGTCGTAGAATTGATGAAATACAGTATAGACGTATGAATAGTTGCAGAAAAGAAAAGCATCCTGAGAGTCCTCCCAAGTAGAAAGCTTGTAACGGGTAATCGGGGCACCTTGTGAAACTTGCTTGTCAAAGAAGAGAATTGCAAGTCAAGCGTAAACTTAGATGACATCCCCAAAGAGGAATGAGGCCTCAGTGTCAGCAGAAACACAGCTAGAGAATCACGGACACAATTCATTGAAGATGGCAGTGCAAAACAGTATAACAGGCGCAGGCTTTGTCGGAGATACTTGTTTGATTTTGATCTTAAAATTCAAATAAATGGGTCAGATGGCGGTTAAGTGGCTAGTGTCTTCTATCCCCATCAAGCATTTTAACAGAGAAGTCACGAGACTCAAATAGTTCTCTCTTAAGAGCCCTTGGATGAAACTGAGATGCTGCCAGCTGAAATATATAGCCTGTTGTTATAAAATAACACCACCTGTCATCCCATCTCTCAGAAATTACTATTGTATTTATTACTGCCCTTCCTTTTCTTTGACTAGATATGCATACATATTTCTCTTTGCAAAAAATGACATATTCTGATCCTTGTTAATCTTTTTGTAACCCTTTCAGGAAGGAGTGAATCATAAAAATTTTTCTTTTGTAACAATTCAACAGTATTATTTTTAGTGGCTATGTAGTAGTCTATCGTATTCTCTGTAACTGGACCTCTTTTCATGCTTTTAGAAATAACTTCAAGAAAGAATGTAGAATGAAATCTCAGTTACAGAGGTTACAGAGGCTCCTACCGTTTCTAATTCAAACCTCTCTCCTTGCCCTTTTCACAACCATTCATATGGATTCTATTTTAGTATATGGCCAGTTATTTTTTCTAAAGAATTTTATCTCTTTTTTGTCATGTATTTTGTTTCTTTAACTTTCCACATATTTGTACCTTGTCTGCTGCAAAATATAACGTGAGATGGTGCCCTTATAAGCTCTCCAGGGGTGGGACATCATCTTAAGAGTTTTTGTTATATCTAGATCACCTTCTGCAACACCTTGTATAAAGCAGGCACTTAATAACTGTGACATTAGGAGGGCTGACTGGTTGTCAGAGTCCTGAAATGACACAAAGATGAAGGTAACTGCAGCAAGAGTCGTGGCAGAAGAAAAAAATTACAGGGTTGTGTATTTAGGGGAGAAAATGATTTCTACCATAGGTACAGGATGATGGAACTCCAACCAGTTACCGTTGTGTCCCAGGGAATAAATACTTGCAGACTGTTCTCTGAAGACCACGATTCAGTACCTGCTCTTGGCAAAGACATGAGCAGGAAGGGCCCTGGAACCAAACAGTGTAAAGCTGTGGCTCAGACCCTACAGGGTGGGCACTCAATAAAAATTAAAAGAAAATGCTGGGGCTTCCCTGGTGGTGCAGTGGTTGAGAATCCACCTGCCGATGCAGGGGACACGGGTTTGTGCCCTGGTCCAGGAGGATCCCACATGCCGCGGAGCGGCTGGGCCCGTGAGCCATGGCCGCTGAGCCTGCGCTCTGCAACGGGAGAGGCCACAACAGTGAGAGGCCTGCGTACCACAAAAAAAAACAAACAAACAAACAAACAAAACACTGAAATGCTGATGGATGGCTTTCTAAAATTTACAGTTTCTTTGCATGCAGGGAGACTGAAGTAAGACAAGTGTCTAGAAAAGTCTTTAGATGAAATAATAGAAAACTAGAAAATTGTGAAGTGTATATGGTTCAAGTGGCAGCAAATTAAAAAAATCTTTGAAAAAGACAAACCTAGGAAAAATATAAATATTACATAATGAAACTGAGAAGTAGAAGAAAATCAAGGTAAACCTTACAGATCTCCAGTGGGATAATTAGGAAGGAAGCATGTATTGGGAATCAGTCTTGAATCTTTTGAGGTTGATATGAAGGACAATGTCTGTACTCTCCATAAAAAAACTCTTAGTTCCAACGTGACAAGGAAACCGGAAGTTCAAATGACGTTTATTCTCATCCTGGAGGGTAATTTTTATGTATCTGTGATGTTGAAAAATTAAGGTAATGTATACTGCATAAAAGATTAAGACTCTGTTTACTACTACTTTCTGGCTTCACAACCTCCCCAAAGCATATTTTCTCTCTGTCTTTCCTATTTTACACTTGGACTTAAGTCCCACTAAGCGTATCAGGTGGTCAAAATGAGATGTCGCTGGGAAACTTCTGGTATTGTTCCAGTTGCGGTTCATATGATAAGGGCTTGAAAGAGAATGTTGTGAAATAAATATGTTTCCCTACTATAGTTGGAGTACACTTCTTTGTGAAATCTATGAGGCAATGTTTACTTCAGAATGTTAACATCAAGTCCAAAGTTAACAAAACAGTGGTTGTAAGAAGAAAGTTAATACTTTGCATTTTGCTAGGTAGCAGCTAACTAAGTAGATTTTAAATATTTAGTAGTTTCTACAGTAATTTTTTTTGAAGTATAGTTGATTTGTTTCAGGTGGTCAGCAAAGTGATTCAGTTATATATATGTGTGTGTATATATATATATATGTGTGTATATATATATATATATATATACACACACACACATATATACCTATTCTTTTTCAGAGTCTTTTCCCTTATAGATTATTACAAGATATGGAGTATAGTTCCCTGTGCTATACAGTAGGTCTTTGTTATCTATTTTATATATACTAATGTGTATATGTTAATCCCAAACTCCTAATTTATCCCTCCCCAATCCCTCGGCCCTTTGGTAAACATAAGATTGTTTTCTATGTCTGTGAGTCTCTTTTTGTTTTGCAAATAAGTTCATTGGTATCATTTTTTAGATTCCACATGTAAGTGATATCATATGATTCTTGTCTTTGTCTGGCTTACTTAGTGTGATGATCACTAGGTCCATCCATGTTGCTGCAAATGGTGTTATTTCATTTTTCTATGGCTGAGTAATATTTCATCGTATATATATATACCATATCTTCTTTATCCATTCATCTGTCAATGGACATTTGGGTTGCTTCCATGTCTTGGCTATTGTAAATAGTGCTACTATGAACATTGGGGTGCATGTGTCTTTTTGAGTTAAAGTTTTCTGTGGATATATATGCCAGGAATGGGATTGTTGGATCACATGGTAACTATTTTTAGTTTTTTAAGGAACCTCCATACTGCTCTCCATAGTGGCTGCACCAATTTACATTCCCACCAACAGTTCTACAGTAGGTATAATTGATATTACCAGAAGAAAAGCCAGTGTGTGTTTGTCTAAACTGGCCTCTTAAGATATGGTTAGATTTACATTTCAGTTGGTATAATTTTTTCCTTGTGTTGATTTTTTTAGTAAGTACAGTTTTTGAAAATGTTTACAAATTGTTTACAATGATGCTGTTTTTTAATAAAAACAAATTTGGGGGAACACCCATTAGTTTTCTAAGAGGAAGAACAAAGCTCTTTCTTTTGCCATGTCACATCACTAGCAAGGCACAAACCTTAGTGTATGGTTTTCTGTCACCTTGATGATATTTAGTTATTTTGAGAAGCTATCTCCTTTTATTTCAGAGAAAGTATCTATATAACAGACCAAATAGCTCACATTTTCTGAAGCCCACATAGAGTAAGTAAATAACAAAATAGCAATTTTAAATGGCACCTTGGCTGATGAGTTCCTACACAAGGCAGCAGAGGCTCTGATGCCAGACTGCCCAGTGTTCATGTCAAATGCCAACTCTGCACTAGCTGTGAAAATTTGGGCAAGTTATCCCCTTCCCATAACTCACTTCCCCTATCTGGAGCATGTGGTAACAATAGCATTTTTAACACCCTTAAAATATAGTCCCTGGCACCTAGTCAGCATTCTATAAACATTGCTTGTACAAAAATATGTATGTTTACTACGTTATTTTGTTTGCAAAGAAAGCTGTCTCACACTGATGCACAGAAGAATCCCCGTGGGGCAGAAGACAAGACAGGAGGCAAATAGAAATCCAAGGTTAGGTTCACCAGACAGCTCAGCTTTGTGGAAACAGGGGGTCAAGGTTACTTTGAGATGACCGAGCGGAGGGAGTTCTGGAACTACATACTTCTCCTTACTGGTCATGTGATTCTGTTTTAGTTCACGTGTCTGCTTTTTCTGTCCCCTTACTCACTGGCTTCCTCTGCTCACTAGTCCAGTTGACCCTTGAACAATGCAGGGGTTAGGAGCACTGACCTCCTATGTAGTTGAAAATCACTGTTTAACTTTTGGCTCCCCCAGAACTTAACTAACAGTAGCCTACTGTTGACCGGAAGCCTTACCAATAATGAGCGTTCGATTAATACATATTTTGTATATGTATTATATAATGTATTCTTATGATAAAGTCAGCCAGAGAAAAGAAAATGTTATTAAGAAAATCATAAGGAAGAGAAAACATCTTTACAAGACTGTACTCTATCGATACCGTGAGTTTATGTCATCTGTTTACAAGATGAATCATCAGTACCTACATCAGTATTGCCTTGCACAATACAAAACACTGTAGATCTTATATGTATTACTAACACTAGACATAAAGAAATGAAAAGATAATGTGAAAAATTCATATTTATTTACAGCTATAATGATTCATTGATAAAAAGAAGCAGAAATATGATTGCTTTATGGTAGCCTAGTGTAATAAATAGGATTGTTTCACGGGAGCCTAGCCTGTACACTAATGATTGAATCATTATAAAACTTTTATGGCATAGAGTATTACAGTCATACTCTACTATAATATTGGAAACATTATTTTAAAAAAACCACCTGTGATGATAGGCTGATATTCAGTTTCTCCAATTATGAGAGAAAGGCATACTGTATGGTAGTGTAATTTTTTGAAAGCAAAGTTATAAAACAGTAAGAAAACTAACACATTATCAATTTGATTTTAAATAACACCTTATATCTATGTAGGGATAGACTAGTATCTACATATGTTTCATGCACTCATGACATACCTTTTCTTAAATTTTTTGATATTTCTTGGCAGTGTGGTTTGTCTTGTCTGAGAACAATTTTCAAATTGTCGCAATTCTCCAAAAAATTTACCAGTGTATTTATTGAGAAAGTTTTGTGTAAAAGTGGACCCACGCATTTCAAGCTCGTTTTGTCAAGGTTCAACTGTAGGTTCTTTTCACTCGTAAATTTTACTGGCATAGGTTCAGCCTGCCATGCCCTCATTCTTTTTCTGAGAAAGACTCCAATTATCTCAAGGCATTGGTTTCAACCAGTACTTTGACACTGAAGGAACTGTCAGCCCGTGGAGTGCTTGTCCTTGGAACAGGTCGCCACTGCTGCCCCAGCTGCTGTGTTGGGGGTAGCTGGGTCCTGTGGTACAAAACATGGGCGGCCATGGGCAGGACGGTCACTGTGACTGATGCTTCAGGTGTAACTATTTTTTTAAAATTTATTTTATAAAATAAAAGTATAGTTGAAGTATAGTTGATTTATTGGGTTGGCCAAAAAGTTTGGATTTTTCCATAAGACGTTACTTGGCAAACAGAAATTCTAAGTCTAGAGGACATACAGCAGATTACACTTAGCAAATATGAAGATGTTTTCTTTTTTTTTTTTTTAACAGTTGGGAATTTTATAGCTTTCCTCTTTCTCCTCAAATTGTATGTTTTTAAAAAAAATTTATTGAAGTGCAATTGATTTACAGTGTTGTGTTAATTTCTGCTGTACAGCAAAGTGATTCAGTTATACATTCTTTTTCATATTCTTTTCCATTATGGTTTATCACAGGATAACAGTATAATTATTAACGTGTGACCTAGAGGTCCTTGATATGGCTTTCCTTATTCTAAAGAGTATCTGTGTAGGAGGGAAGAGCAAATAAGAAGTACGCAATCTTGCTTCTGTTCTTAAATCTGCAAAGCATCTTTTACAATGTTTCCTGGTGTCCAACAGGAAGTAGGGGTGTCGGCTGTGATCAGGGATTTCTAACAGACAGTGGTTTGCTTCTGACTCCTCATTTTCTGCTGAGGAAGGGAAACTGCTTTACATTTAGAATTTGCTTTATTGGATGCATAGAAATTTTAGTGAGATGCTAAAGTGTTTTCAGTCTGAAGACATTTCAGGATACTTGCAGGGATCTAGATTTTTGCTTTGTATCTAGTCACCTAGGAAGTTTAATGGAGGAAATAGTGAATCGAGTATTTGTATTAAAAACCCATGGTGGTTAACCTTTCTTTCACTTTGATTTTTATAGCTTTTGACTGTATTTGGGAATTTCCTTGAGAAACCAGTTGTCATGGAAATTTTCAGCCCACGTTACAGCACACTTGTGCACATGTTCAGTGCAGAGTTGGATATGTGTAAGCAATTGTATAATGAACACGTGCAACAGGTGAGTGGGGGGGGATAAAGTCTGACAGACCCACAGTATCATATTTTGGGTCAGGGTGTCAAGTAGAGCTCCACTGAATGATAACTGAAGAGTAGATACAGGCTCTAAAATTGTTATGCGTTTATGTAATTGATTTCCTTATGGATATGAAGAACCTGCTTTAGGACAGTAACTCTTCTACTAATCAGGTTACTTTGCATGTATGTTCTTTATATTTGTACTGTAAATGTTCCAAAATTAACAATTGCCCACAAGGTTGGAGTGTGCCCTGATTAAATGTTCCCTTTCATCCTCTTCACCACAATATCAATTTGCAGATTGAACAAGGAAATGTAGTCCTTAACAAGAATATGCCATTTACCTCAGGAAATATCAAATGGGCTAAAGAGGTCATGGACCGACTTCAAATGTTTTGGTCAAACTTTGCATCTCTCCGTGATCTGTAAGTAGTTAGGCTTCTTTCGTGGTAACATTATCCCTTCGACACAGGCAATTTTTATATAGGGTAGTGAGCTGTTCATTTTAGCACTTAAAGAGTCACTGCCTTACTTAACTCTTGTCATTGCTTGGGCTCATTGAGAGGGATTTATCCCCATGGTTTGGGAGTATGTTTAGGACTTAGAACTTCATATATTTCCATGTTTTTAGGTCTTTTTTCGCTTTTCTATTTCACCCACAATATGTTGATAGCTTTTTGTTATTGTTTTTCCTTTCTCCAATAGCTAGCACTCCTGTTATTTTGCAGACTTTTGTATCTTTTTCTTTTCTTTGTAGGAATTGATAACTTGTTGCTGTTTGCATTTAGTAAAATATTTGGAGTTCCATTTATTTCATATCCTTTAAGGCACAGACTATGCAGAAGCATTATTTGACCTTTATTGATTTTCTTCCTGATTTTTATAGTGTACTTTCTTATTTCTATCATATATTACTGTAAAGTAGCTAAGCTGAGATCTATCTAATGTATAGAAAAGTAAAAAATAAAAAACATATTCCTACAGATTCTTGGAAAGTCCTGATGATGCCTGGATTTATCAGAAGTATACTGAAATGACAGCTTTGCTAGACCAGTTTGAAAATCGTATCTATAATGAATGGAAAAGTAATGTGGATGAAATCTGTGAATTCAATTTGAATCAACCCTTGGTTAAATTCAGTGCCATAAGTGGTCTTCTCGATGTTAACTTTGACCCAAAGGTAAGGGTTTGATATTTTTAAAACGTTTCATAGATGCCCTTTTTATTATAAGAATATTCCTCATACCTCCATTCATTTGTATTTTATTTTGGGAAAATGTCAGTGCTACGAGGACTATAACTAAAAACAACTTCTAATAGGTCTTTGTTTTAGGGATTTGCTTATCAAATTCTATATTAATTATTCTTTCTTGTTTTGTCTTGTAATTATTTATTTGCCACTCCCACTTTACTGGATAATGAGTTACTTGAGAGTAGGGTCCATTGGATTTCATCTTTGTGTGTCTAACATAGTGTCTGGCACTTGGTAACATTTAATAAATATTAACTCAATTGAACAGAATCGTTAGTCTTTGATCAGATGTTTTCTGGCTTAGGTTTTCTTGCCCTGTCTCATGGCAGTCCAACTGTATGCCTAGGAGGTGAAAGTTAGCCTCACTGAGTTTAATAGTCACAGTCTGTACTCAAATTCTGTTCTCTTTCCCCGAAATATTACAAAGAATTGCATCACTTATTTTTTCTTATTAACCTCAGCTCGGGTATATAAATATGTGACCTGGAGGACTGAGGGTTTGCTTTACCTTCTGATTTCATAAAACCAATTTATAGAAACTGAATTCCTGAGATGTTTTAGGGATAATCCCTACAATTTTACCTGAAGGGATTATAAACATACCAAATATATTGTACTAGTGAACCTATGGAGTGACAGCCTAAGGAAGTCAACTGGTTTACCTTCTAAAACATGTGGTCTTTTCCACAGAAACTGTGATTTAGGGCTACAGTCAGTTTTGCTACAACACGACATATGCATTCCTAAAATTCACTGCACTATGAAAGACTGCACAATAAAAAGTACATTGCTGATGGGGAAAATGAGGGTTAGGGTACAGTACTCAAAAACTTTGTCAGTGATAACGTTTAAAAAAATAAATAACTCAGACAGAAAGACAAATATTGTATGATATCACTTATATGTGGAATCTAAAAAATACAACAAACTAGTGAATATAACAGAAGAAGCAGACTCACAGATATAGAAAAGAGACTAGTGGTTACTCCTGGGGGGAGGGAAGGGGTGGGGCAACATAGGGGTAGGTGATTAAGAGGAACAAACTATTAGGTATAAAATAAGCTACAAGGATATATTATTGTACATCATGGGGAATATAGTAAGTGTTTTACAATACTATAAATGGAGTATAACCTTTAAAAATTGTGAATCACTATTGTACACATATAACTTACATAATATACAGCAACTATACTCCAATTAAAAAATAACAATAAAAACAGAAAACAAAAAAAGGAACTTAGGAAGAACAGTAGCATAGTTTTATACATTTTAAATGGTCAAGTAATATATAAATGCTCCAATGAATATAGTACTTTCCCTTGACAAAGACCTGAAGTTTGCTCAGGGAAGTGCATTATGACTTGTGCATTACTGTGAGGTGGTGGAAGGAAGGTCATTTGAAACCAGACAGAAAGTTGGGCCACCAGAAGTTGGATGGGCTGGCTCATCACACACCTATGAGTGGAGGGACCTGGTGGATGTTTGTGGTGTGTGCATATGAGCATTTTGCATATTCCTAAGCCTTTTTGTTCAGCTGGTTGCAGTTTTTAGCATTTACCTAGCTGTTTATTGCTGATGAAACTACAGCTAAGCAAAGACAAAACTTGTGGCATGTTCACAATCCTCCCTCATGTATAATCATGTTGTGTTTTCAAAACAAGCATTATTATAGAGCTAGCGGTGTTTGGAAAAGACCGAGGTCGGCTTATGGCCACGCATTTCAGATCTTGGCGTGTACATGTTGCTCTTTTTTTGCTTGAATTCTTTCTCTGACAGTGGGCCATAGCCAATGATTTCTACCTTTATTATTTATACTTCTGCATCATATGGAATGTATGATTGTTGCTTTTAAAAAACATAAGAAACAAAAGCCCCTTTGCCTTGACAGTTTGAAAATATTGTAATCATTGGATGAAATTTTAAGCGTTTGATTTTAAAAATAGAATGATATTCTTGGGCATCCCTGGTGGCGCAGTGGTTGAGAGTCCGCCTGCCGATGCATGGGACATGGGTTCGTGCCCCCCTTCCGCGAAGATCCCACATGCCGCGGAGCAGCTGGGCCCGTGAGCCATGGCCGCTGAGCCTGTGCGTCCAGAGCCTGTGTTCTGCAACGGGAGAGGCCACAACAGTGAGAGGCCCGCGTACCGCAAAAAAAAAAAAAAGAATGATATTCTTAAATCATGTTAAATAATCCTTGCTTTTCTTTTAATAGCTAGTGGCCGTATTAAGAGAAGTTAAATACCTTTTGATGTTGAAGAAATCAGACATACCGGATTCAGCCTTAGCCATCTTCAAAAAAAGAAACACTCTTTTAAAGGTCTGTGTTTTCAGATATTAGGGCAGATTTTGAATAGAAAGTTTGAATTTTAATTATTAACATGTAGACCTAAGATACTTCCATGCCTCCAAGAGAAAGTAGCTTTAACACATGTGGCCCTTTTTGTCTTGGGGTTTTCTTTTGAATCAGTCCATTGGAAATCTTGAACTTCTTGTGCAAGGATATAATAAGCTGAAACAGACTCTTCTGGAAGTTGAATACGCCCTGGTTGAGGAAGAGCTGAGGTCTGTGGATGAGGAACTGCAGGCAGCCGCCACATCACTGACATGGCAGGATGACTGCTGGGGGGACATCGAGAGGATGAAGACGGCCACCTCAGAGTTGGAGCGCAGAGTGGAGCATGCGCAGAACAACGTCAAAGTGATTCAGCAGACGATGCGGGCTTGGGTGGAGTGCACGCTCCTTCCCCGGAGAGAACACAGGCGGGAGACCGCCTTGACTTGGGAGAACAAGCGTGATTTGTTTACGAAAAAATACACGCTAATCCAGGAAGATGGCTGCAAGATACACAACTTGGTTGAGGTACTTGCTTTAAAGGCTTCGAAATGTATAGCAGATCCTTTCACTTAGTTTAGAAAAGAGCAAAAATAGGTAACCTAATAATGGAGGGCCCTTTTTCTGGGCCCAAAAGAACTTTAGGTATGGTTTTGTTAAGCATTGCAAATGGAGGAATATTTCTGTGGCCCTCGCTGTGCTCATTTCTGAGGGAAGAGATAGGAATGTGAGATCTTTTGATGAAACAGAAAGGCTAGAGATGGTGTCCTTACCTTGGTCATAGTTATCTCCTGTTTTGCTGAATGCCTCTGTGTGTCATCCGTCTTGTTTACCTCATCTCCTGTAACCCTTTCAGCCATGTCCTGAGGGTGGCAACAGTAGTTACTCTCCTTATAACAAGTACTTGAGTTTTTACAACAGTGATAGGCACTATTCCAGGGTTATCAGTGTAAGAGAAGACAAATAAAACAACAAGAACAAAGAACAGAAGGCAGAGAAACAAAAGCATAAAACAAAAAAGTCTCTTGCCTCTTGGATCTTACATCCTAGTTAGGGAAGATAGAAAGAGAAAATAACAAATATATAGTAGTATCTTCAATCGGTCACATGAGCAATGGTGAAAAATAAAGCAGAGATGGTGGGATAGAGAAGCAGTAGCAGGTGGGGTGGACACTGTGTATGAGGTAGTTAGAAAGGCCTCTTTACTAAGGTAGCATTTCTGCAGAGAACTGAAAGGGAATGCGCTAGGTGGGAAATGGAAGAAGGATGTTCTAGGTATCAAAGTACACAAGCTTTATGGTAGGAGTATGGGTCGCTTGTCTAAGGGTCAGTTAGAGAGCCAACATGCCTGAAGCAGAATTTCCAGGGGGAATAATAGTAGGTGATGAAGTTTGAAAGGGCTTAAGCGTACATCCCGCTGGATCAACGGGCCATTTTGAGAACTTTGGGTTTTACTCTGAGGGAATATAGCAGCTGGAGACTCTCTGCTCAGAAGCTTTCCCTGTTGAGTGTAAACTGCAGGGGGGTCAGGAGATGGTAGACAAGGAGACCGTTAGGAGATGAGTCTGTAATCCAAGTGAAGATGGCTTGGGTCCAGACGGTAGTGATAAAAAACAGTCGTATGCTGGATGTGTTTTGAAGGCAGAGTCAAGAGGATTTGCTGCGATCAGTCAGAGGAGAGAGAAGTTAAGATGACGTTGACGTTTTTGGTCTGGGCTGCTGGAAGAATAGAGTTTCCCTTTACTGATACGGGGAGGGCTGTGGCAGAGCAGATTTTGCAGGGAAAAGACAGGGTTTGTTTTTGGGCACATTAGTTAGACATGCCTGCCCAAGGGCAGATTTTTGCATAGGCTGGCATTGCAGTTGTGTGAAGAAAGGGTTTGAAGAGTAACAAACTTGCTCACCGAAAAGTAAGATGTGGTACATTTGATATGCTGTATTGAGTATGTGTCACAAGAAGAAAAGAAAGAAAAGAATTCATATGGATTTCAAAGTTTCTGTTGACTTCCAAGTTTGTCTGAAACATGTAAGAAAGTTTTAATTTTCCCTACTGGTAACAATTTGCTAGGACAAAGACTTTGCCTTCTTAGATGACTGCCTGTGTTAGCATCTTTGGGCTGCTGTAACAAAGTACCACAAATGGATGTCTTAAAGCAATGAAATGTATTCTCTCTCAGTCTGGAGGCTAGAAGTCTGAAATCAAGGTGGGGGCAGGGCCATGCTCCCTCTGAAGGCTCCCCCTGAGGCCTGGGTAGCCTTGAGGGAATCTCAGGGATGTTCTGATATGTAAAGAAGGTATATATCTGGAAAGTTGTTTTTTCAGCAATGTCTTAACTTAGTCATGACCTCGACTGTTCCTAGTTTGCCGAGATGGCTGTGAATTATTCTGCGACTTTCAGGACATCCTTACAAGTGTTTATGCATTGGAATCTGCCTCATGGAGGACAGATGATGGATTACAATTAGTTTCTTCTGATACATTTTCTTGATAATAGGAAAGTGGGCTCCCTAAACAGTAACTTGGGGGTTTTAGACAAGTAAGATATATGAATGTTGATTATAATGCATTGAAAATATTGTGAGTACATGAGTAAAAATAGTTACAAACAAGGTTTTGCAGTGGTATTCTCGGAGAATAAAGTTGGAATTTTTCTACTAGTAAATGGACTCTTTTTCCCTTAAATCAAAAACTAAGAAGCTTGGAAGTCACTTAGACCTGTGGAGTGCTTCCAACTTGAGGGAACTCAACTTCAAAATAGAGATGAAATGATTGTTTCTGTAAGTTATCTTTTAAGTGACTTTTCCCCCTCTTATCAGCACATGAAATTGAGCTTGGTTCTCAGATTTCCAGCAAGGAATGTGGTTTAGGGGAAAGACATAGAAACACAGCAGAAGGTGTGTGAGTTCTGCCCTTTCATGCTACATCCTTTGTGGCTGTAGGATCTCTGTGGATGGTCTGCAGTCAGTGTCTCAGATGAAGAGAGAAGGGCAGAACCGTGCAAGATTGGGTCTGGAAGGGACCCGAGCGATCGCGTAGTGACCCAAAGCCCTCCTTTCTTTTCCTTTTCCTCCCTTTACCCTAGATTGTTGAACATACAACAATTTCTTAAAAGTGGCACTGTAGTGATATAAGCTGGATCTCTTGGTATGAGAAAGTATGAACAGTGAGGCAATTGCAGGTATATTACTGAGATATGTTGGAAAGAGCCCTACTCTGGGGAGTCAAGAGGACTGGCTTCTACTTCTAGCTCAGCTGCTTACTTCCTATGAATGTGACGCTGGATGTGTTTTAGGTCTTTGTTTTATACCTTAAAGATGAAGAGCCTGAACAAGATAGTCTTTGAGGATATTTTTTCACCCTTCCAACCCCTAGACTAGCTCCTACAACGGAGCCAGGACTGCTGTGTACAGCTGCCTGGGATGTGTACTGCCCAGCTCCAGGGGTGTGGGTCACATACACTACACAGGTGCGAATGCTTCCACGTGGTTGGCAGGCAAGACAGCATCCCTGAAAAGAGCAGTTCTTAGATTTGTTTGAGGACCAAAAACCCTCAAAGAACTTGTTCATCTCTGCCCTGCTTTATCAGGATCCAGACTCACCTCTGTTGTTCTGATTCTTGCCTGTAGCACACACCTTTGAATCCGGGATCATATATCCACAGTAGTGGATAATCACAGAAAGCAGAGAGCATAATCTACCTTATAATCAGCTCCCATTTTAGTGTCGTCTTTTCTGTGTGCTATAGTAGTTTCTGCCTTGGGCATCTGCCCTCTGGCCTGTATAGACTGTGTAACCTTTGCCACTCAGAAGGTACTTCTGGAATCAACCTTGCTGCTTACCTGACCTTTTCAAATCGCTGTCCCTAGGCCTGCCACACTGTGCCCAACCTCTAGCAGTCCTTAACCATGTCTGTGTCTGGCCCTGTCATGCCCACTGGCCCATCCATTACTTTACCCACATGCTAGGGAGATGCTGAGGTCAAAGACTTTCATATTGTTGAAGCACAGAGGGAGCCTGGACTTCACCAGGCCAGTGTTTCCCAAGCCAAGTTACTGTTTTTCTACAAGCTGCTCATAGGCGGTTGGCACAAAATATCTTTGTGTTTGGAGACAATTGGTTAAACCAGGTTAAATGGACTTTAACATAATAGGTACACTGTGAGTCTCCAAGAATGGCCTAAAACACATAGCTCTTTGCTGACTTGGTGATCTTTAGATACCCCAGAACAGCGTTCTCGGGAGGACCACTTTGGGAAACCTCATTTACAGGTGAGGCCAGGGCAGGCAAGGTCCAAGGCCACAGAGAGTCAGGGACAGGGCCAGAACCAGAGCCCAGGCCCCATACATCTAGGATGCATTGGGAACTAGTGTATTTCTTGTGTGCATAATATTTGAAGATAGCAATCTTCTTAATGATTTCACCTTTAAAGAATGACTTTTTTTTTTTACGTCTTTATTGGAGTATAATTGCTTTACAATGATGTGTTAGTTTCTGCTTTATAACAAAGTGAATCAGTTATACATATACATATGTTCCCATATCTCTTCCCTCTTGCATCTCCCTCCCTCCCACCCTCCCTATCCCACCCTTCCAGGTGGTCACAAAGCACCAAGCTGATCTCCCTGTGCTATGCGGCTGCTTCCCACTAGCTATCTACCTTATGTTAGGTAGTGTATATATGTCCATGCCACTCTCTCGCTTTGTCACAGCTTACCCTTCCCGCTCCCCATAGCCTCAAGTCCATTCTCTAGTAGGTCTGTGTCTTTACTCCCGTCTTACCCCTAAGTTCTTCATGACCTTTTTATTTTTCTTAGATTCCATATATATGTGTTAGCATACGGTATTTGTCTTTCTCTTTCTGACTTACTTCACTCTGTATGACAGACTCTAGGTCTATCCACCTCATTACAAATAACTCAATTTCGTTTCTTTTTATGGCTGAGTAATATTCCATTGTATATATGTGCCACATCTTCTTTATCCATTCATCCAATGATGGGCACTTAGGTTGTTTCCACCCCCTGGCTATTGTAAATAGAGCTGCAATGAACATTTTGGTACATGACTTTTTGAATTATGGTTTTCTCAGGGTATATGCCCAGTAGTGGGATTGCTGGGTCATATGGTAGTTCTATTTGTAGTTTTTTAAGGAACCTCCATACTGTTCTCCATAGTGGCTGTACCAATTCACATTCCCACCAGCAGTGCAGGAGTGTTCCCTTTTCTCCACACCCTCTCCAGCATTTATTGTTTGTAGATTTTTTGATGATGGCCATTCTGACTGGTGTGAGATGATATCTCATTGTAGTTTTGATTTGCATTTCTCTAATGATTAATGATGCTGAGCATTCTTTCATGTGTGTGTTGGCAATCTGTATATCTTCTTTGGAGAAATGTCTATTTAGGTCTTCTGCCCATTTTTGGATTGGGTTGTTTGTCTTTTTGTTATTGAGCTGCATGAGCTGCTTATAGATTTTGGAGATTAATCCTTTGTCAGTTGCTTCATTTGCAAATATTTTCTCCCATTCTGAGGGTTGTCTTTTGGTTTTGTTTATGGTTTCCTTTGCTGTGCAAAAGCTTTTAAGTTTCATTAGGTCCCATTTGTTTATTTTTGTTTTTATTTCCATTTCTCTAGAAGGTGGGTCCAAAAGGATCTTGCTGTGATGTATGTCATAGAGTGTTCTGCCTATGTTTTCCTCTAAGAGTTTGATAGTTTCTGGCCTTACGTTTAGGTCTTTAATCCATTTTGAGCTTATTTTTGTGTATGGTGTTAGGGAGTGATCTAATCTCATAGTTTTACATGTACCTGTCCAGTTTTCCCAGCACCACTTATTGAAGAGGCTGTCCTTTCTCCACTGTACATTCCTGCCTCCTTTATCAAAGATAAGGTGACCATATGTGCCTGGGTTTATCTCTGGGCTTTCTATCCTGTTCCATTGATCTATATCTCTGTTTTTGTGCCAGTACCATACTGTCTTGATTACTGTAGCTTTGTAGTATAGTCTGAAGTCAGGAAGCCTGATTTCTCCAGCTCCATTTTTCGTTCTCAAGATTGCTTTGGCTATTTGGGGTCTTTTGTGTTTCCATACAAATTGTGAAATTTTTTGTTCTAGTTCTGTGAAAAATGCCAGTGGTAGTTTGATAGGGATTGCATTGAATCTGTAGTTTGCTTTGGGTGGTAGAATCATTTTCACAATGTTGATTCTTCCAATCCAAGAACATGGTATATCTCTCCATCTATTTGTATCATCTTTAATTTCTTTCATCAGTGTCTTATAATTTTCTGCATATAGGTCTTTTGTTTCCTTAGGTAGGTTTATTCCTAGATATTTTATTCTTTTTGTTGCAATGGTAAATGGGAGTGTTTTCTTGATTTCACTTTCAGCTTTTTCATCATTAGTGTATAGGAATAGAAGAGATTTCTGTGCATTAATTTTGTATCCTGCTACTTTACCAAATTCATTGATTAGCTCTAGTAGTTTTCTGGTAGCATCTTTAAAGAATGACTTTTGAATGTATCTTATAAGTGAACTAAATGTTACAAAATCCTGCTTAGATCATTGCCGTCTAGGCTAAGATTCTGCAACTAAGCATTTGAATGTTTCTATGCTGTGCCCCCATATGCAGCCCCTTTAACAAGCCATTTAAATGGACAGCTTTTGTTTTTATACTCACTGTTGTCTATACTGGTCTAGTAATACTTGTCTGTTTGTAGGAAAATAGGATGCTGTTTAGAGCCACTCCTTCTCTGGATGCTTGGAAGATTTATGTAGAATTCATTGATGACATCGTGGTGGAAGGCTTTTTTCAAGCAATAATGCATGACTTAGACTTCTTCCTGACGAACACAGAGAAACAACTGAAATCTGCACCGTTTTTTCAAGCACAGATGATCTTAATGCCTCCGGAGATTCTGTTTAAACCTTCTTTAGAAAGAGAGGCTGGGGATGGCTTCTATGATCTGGTGGAAGAAATGCTGTGCAGTAGTTTCCGAATGTCTGCCCAGATGAAGCGAGTAGCAGCACATCTGGAAATAGCAAATTACCAGGTATGTTCTTTGTAAATGGGTATTACATTTATTATGAAGTATATACATGTTAATAGATTAAGAGATTATAAATACATTTATTGGTAATATTACTGAATACTGAATTCAGAGAACAGAATGCAAAGAAATCAGCACTGAACAGGAAATATTACTCTAAAAAAATTCAATATATTTACATATATGTTAACCAATTTTGCACATCTCTTTAGAGTTACAAATAAATGCCAAGCTAATTCCAAAGCTTTTAATCTGAATATACTTCGATTTTGAGTTCTAGTGTTCTCCATTCTAATGTCCACTGTTTTTTGCTGTATTTACACCAAGTATGATTAATTTTGTTTGTATTTAACGTAAAAGCAAGATGCTGTGAGCGGATCCTGAGGCAGCCAGGAAAATCAGGAATTTTAGAACAGCTCTTTAAAATAGGATAAAGCCACATGAAAGAAAATGCCTCATTCCTAGATATATAAATGCAAAAGAGAAAATATTAAGAAGCAATATTTCCGATGAAAAGACAGAGAAGGATATAGAGGGTTGCAACTTCCCAGGATTCAAACAAAATGTGCTTACTCAACTACCCAGTCATTTGAATGCTGAATGCCCATACATATACATATATATTAATTATAATTATGATTAATTATAAAATTAGCTTTTATATTAATGATTCAAAATACATTGGGGTAATGGGGAGCACAAGGAAAGGAGAAGTGGGAAAAGCAACACGGTTTTTGATTTTACCAACTATTCTTTTGAAGAATGGCCTTGGATAATGTTAGGTTGCACATAATTGATAGAGCAGGGTTGGCTTTCATAAGTGCTTGGTTCTCCCCTGATTTAGAATGATATGGACAACATGCTGGGCCTGGTGGAGGTCAGGCAGGAGATCATGAAGAGAGTGGCAGACGTCATCAACAAAGTCTTGGACTTCAGAAACACCCTGGACACATACGCTTACCTCTGGGTGGATGACCGGACCGAGTTTATGAAGCGCTTCCTCCTGTATGGCCATACTGTGTCATCTGAGGAGACAGGGCCTCACGCAGATGAAGACTTTCCCGGACAACCACCAACACTCGAGCAGTTCAAAGAACAGGCAAGGCAAACCCTCTGCATTTATGTAGTTACTAGCTTTTTGATTGAGTTGTTATACAGTGACTATTTTTTTTTTCTAATTGTAGATTAACATTTATGAGGCTTTGTATGTTCAGATGAGCAAGTTTGATGACTTCAGAGTGTTTGATGGTTGGTTCAAGGTGAACGTGAAGCCTTTCAAAGTGAGCTTGCTAAACATTATCAGGAAATGGAGCTGGATGTTTCAGGAGCATCTTTTGAGATTTGTCATTGACAGGTAGTCTTTGGTATTTGGAATGATAACTTTTAACACCTGACTCCTTCTTAAAATTGAGATATTAATTTTAAGAGCATTAAAACTGCCAGTTCTGTAAGAGAGATAACAAGTAATGTTTAATTAGGTAAATAGTGAAAATTAGATTCAGTCAGAAGTCATACTTCTGAATGTTTTAATGAGCTTCATTTGTGTTTGTGTGTGTGTATACATGTTTTTATAGTCTGAATGAGCTACAAGAGTTTATAAAGGAGACAGATGCTGGACTTCAGAGAGAATTAAGTGAAGGTGATCACGATGGTTTAGTTGACATTATGGGGCATCTTCTGGCTGTAAGAAGCCGCCAGAGAGCTACTGATGAACTCTTTGAACCACTAAAAGAAACCATCGCACTCTTGGAAACGTATGGCCAGAAGATGCCTGAGCAGGTCTGTGCTCAGCTAGAGGTCAGTGAGGTGCTAAAATAACCATGATTACCATAAGCTGAGCATCTCCTGTTCTTCTCATGCACTCTCTTATGACACCCTCATAACACCCTATACTGTAGATATTAATGTTTTCGTTTTACAGCTTAGGAATCTGAAGCTTAAAGGGACTTAGTAATCTTCTCAAGGTCACACAAGTAGTAAAGCCAGCCCACATGAATCTAGGGGTGTTTCATGCCCACATCCTCGCTCTGCCTGGCTGTACTCCACTGCCTTCGTGTTAGAAGGTATTCAGGTCATAGAGAGCCTCTAAGTTACTTTTTTGGGTTCCACTTATATCATCGCTTTCACATGTGAAACAAATTCCAGCTCTCTTTCATTTAAATTGCCTGTCAGTTGAGAAGTGACCTAGTCTTTGGAAACATATCATGGACATGTTAAGAAAGAATAAGTAAAGCCCAGTTTGGCTGGAGAAATCACTTTCCTAAACAGGATTTCTGTGTCATCCTCCTCTTTCCGTGTTCTGGAATGACTTGGGGCTGCTGTGTGCCAAACAGTGTACAAAGTCTTTGTAGTTATAACTGAAATCACGAATAAAAATCTCACAATTGAGGCTCTATTCCCATGCCCATATTGAGGTTCTGTAGGTAGTTTATATGTTTATGTCATCCACCAACTTCCAGGGTGAGCTTAGGTTTAACCTTGCAATGGGATCAGTGGACACATTAACTAAAGAGCTTTTATTGAATTCTATCTAGTTCAGTGATTAGAGCATGGAACTCAAACTTAGATTTGTTTTCTGCTAGTCCGTCTCATCTGCTTGCCTCAGAGCATGCTTCCTCTTTGGTAAAATATCCCTCAAGATCCCTCACTTTTTAAATTTGTCTATACTGTCTCCAGTTCCCCATTTAAAAAAAAATTGAGGTGAAATTCACAGTTCACATAACGTAAAAGTAACCATTTCAAAGTGTGTGGCATTTAGTATGTTCAGGAGGTTGTGTAATCACCGCCTGTCTCTAGTTTCAGAACATTTTCCTCACCCCCAAAGAGACTCCATACCCATTAGTTGTCATTCCCCACTCCTCCCCTACTACCTGCCACCAGTCTGGGGCTACTGCTGATCCTTTCCTGTCTTTACGGGTTTACTTACTGTAGATACTTCATATAAGTGGAATTATACAATATGTGACCTTTTGTATCTGGCTTCTCTCACCTGGCATGACGATTTTGAGGTTCATGAACGTTGTAGCATATATCGCTACTTCATTCCTTTTTATGGCTGAATAATGTTCCATTGTATGTGCGTGTGTTTGTGTGTGTGTGTATGTATGTATGTGTGTATATACACACATATACAGTTTGTTTAGCCTTTCACCCATTGAGGAATATTGGGGCTCTTTTCATCTTCTGGCTATTGTGAATAATGCTACTGTGGACATCGGTGCACACGTATTTGTTTGAGTACCTGTTTTCAGATCTTTTTGGAAAACACCTCGGAGTGGAATTGCCGGGTCATATGGGAATTCCAAGTTTAACTTTTTGAGGAACCACCAAAATGTTTTTCACAGCAGCTGCTCCATTTTATATTCCTCATTTTGTTTTGTGAGGATGAAGTGCAACAATGTGTTTATAGATGCTCCCTTGACTACAAAGAATTACTATATATGAATTATTAGATTCTGTTTAAGTATAAAACTGTCTTTAGAACTGAAAATCCAGTTAGACATGGAGTGAGAGATGATGTGGATAGATAGATACATAATAAGAGTGAGACATGAAATAGTCAACAGTAGAACACACTATAAATGTCTGTTTTTAGATTGGGATATTCTTTGAGTCAGACCTTGAACCTTAAAATTTTATGTCATATAGAGAAACCAGTCATAACACAAATAATTGATGGGGGATTATGGCCATGGCCTCCAGAATTTGTATTATAGAAGTTTGGCTCCCACTTCACTGAAGCTAGATTCCAGTCATTTCTGTTGTCTGTTTTTAGGTCTTTAACAAATTTTCCTGATACATATGACACCTTATATACATTGTTCAACAGTAAGCTAACTAGGAGAGTGTAACGATGCAGACATGTTTGATCAGGTCATTTAGTTCTGACTGTCGTCTTAGTTGTTTATGAAAATGGAGGTGTATGTATTCAGTTTCAGTGCTGTGGTCAGGTGGAAGATTTAAAAAATCTTTTATGTGTTTCTTAGTTTATATGCTTTCTAATGGACTCTTTATGTTTCCAAGATGAATAAAAGCAAATGTGCTCTTCTGCCTTTTTTCTATAAAAATAAAAGTTTGGCTCACTAAGGTTTTTGCAGTATTGAAAATATTAGGCTTTTCAGTATTTCAGAAGTGAGCCACACTCTTAGCTCTGTGTGTGTCTCGATGTCGGTAATTCAGGCTGGTCAGCAGGAAAAATAAGATATACAGGCAGTTCAGGTTGCTCGTGGAGGATAACAACGTCCCAATTTTGTTTTAATTTAAGCAATTTGTGAGAGTTGCTGTTTCTCCTTCATAATCATTAGCAGTCATAACACTTCCCAAAACTTGCCTGTGCTTGGTTTGATGCTAAAAAAGCCCCTAGGCATGGCTGTGTCCTCACACCCTATCTATAGTGTGCTCTGAAGCTAGATTACACTTCTGATCTATAGATTTTATCAAGTCCCTTCCCTGTTAAGAAACATTCATTGACCACCTCTAGCCTCAGAATCCTGTCCAGTTTCTGTAGAGCCCACACTCTCACCCCATCCTGCATTGGAAATCTTACCTCACAGGATGTTGAGGGGTCTCACCCTCATCTCTGCCTGCGGAAATCCAGTCATTGTTTTGCGCCTCTGATGCAGTGTTCGTTCATTGAGTGGATCAGTATCAGTTCAACTTTGGAGGTCATCTGATCTTTTGGTTTTCAATGAAAGTTTATTTTTATCCAGTGGAAGCTTCTTTGGAATCCCCAAATATAAAGCAGGTAACGGCAGGTCTAGTGTCATTGAAGAAGGTTAAGGTTAAGGAGCCTGAACCCACTGATGTGACCTCTTCATGTCTTCTCTCCCATGGCCCCGAAGGGACTCCCTGTGACATTTAGGTTCCATGGGGTCAATTGGAAATGCAAAGTGACACTCTGGACAGATGAGGATGCAGAGTTTTGATGAGAAGAAGGATGGAAGAGCAAGATGAAAAACAAGGAGCTTTAGAGCTCAAGTCTTTTAGTTCCTGGCCTGGTCCTGTATCGCCGTCGTGATACCACGTTGCCTCCCAAGCATTTTAATTCCATAACATATAGACCTCCTGATCGAAGTTAATACATTCTGTCATGTAGAATAGTTATTTTGTGTACCTCTCATTCACTCCGACAGATGATACAACAGTTTAAATCTCAAGAATGTGTTTTATCTTTGTAGCCCTCCTCCACCACTCAGATACGACGTATACTTAGCACGGCGCACTCTTCATAATTGACAGTTATGAAATCATTCATCAGATATTTATCAGGGTTACAAAATAGTCTTTAGAACCGATTTTTGTGCTTCAGCGACACAAGTAGAGTCCTATCACCATGGGTGGTTTTGTGTGACAAAACAATTTCAGTGTCCTGAGAGATGACACAGAGAAACAATGCTTTCTTAGTCTGGACACAAGGCATGCTTTTCAACAGCAGTTAAGCACAAGGGCTCTTCAAAGAAAGTAAGTTGCTCTTGTCCTAGTTGCATTGTAGTCAGGGACAGCAGAGTTGAGTTGCTACCTGAACAATTCATGGCTGCTTTTGTCCTCCATCAAGTAGGAATTAACCTTCCCTTTCCTCATCTTACTTCAAAAATCCTAGTCATTTAAAATTAACCCAAATGTTCAAACTCTCCATCCAGACCAAGTAAAAACACAGCTTTGGGAGCCAGAGGAAAACGAAAGATAAGATTGAGTCACATTTTCATCTCTGCCCACCAGGTTCAGAGTGTCCTTTTTTCGCTTGCTAAATTGCTAAATATGGCTCCACTTCTAGTTGTTAGATCAGCAAAGTCATTTTCAGAGCTTTAATGTTATTCCCTCAATAGTAAAACAATTTGGAAATTTCTGTTTATTTTGAAAAGGTTTTCATTTATGCTGAGGTAGATGTTATACCAGAGGACAGCTTTGGTTTACGCTTGGAACATGTGACTCCAAAGGTGCCAGTGGGATTCAGCCTGGCTCTAGGCCTTTTAGTCCCTTTAATCTTTTTGGGAATAAACTCTTTCTCTTAGACAAGAATGAAAGGATGTCATGAGTTAGTGGAAAGAGATTAGAAAAATTTAATCCTGTGGAGTACATTTGTTTTAGGTATTGAAGTAACTTCCCATTTGCACCTTTGTGTTTGTAGGAATTACCTGAAAGATGGAAAACTACCAAAAAGATTGCAGCAACTGTCAGACATGAAATCTCACCTCTCCAAAATGCAGAAGTCACTCTTATAAGGAAAAAATGTATTTTGTTTGATGTAAGCTAGCTAACAAGCTTTGTGGTTTTCTGTTTTTTTTTTTTAAAGAAGGGTTTTATAAGGCTAATTGAAGCTATTTGAGATTCACTTTCAGTTATTTTTCTTCCTTGATCAGGAGAAGCAGGCAGAGTTCAGAGAGCGATTCAGACTCTATGCTCCTCTTCGTTTTAATGCAGAAAATCCATATGGAGTACTTGATAAGGTAATTCTGATCTCAATTATCTTGTGTGTTATAATAGCTATTTCAAAAAATAAATTTGGACACTGAGATACTGCTATATTTTGCCTTAGTTTTGCAATTAGTTATGGGTTGAGAATGAACTATTTAAAACCCAGTTACAAACAATTTTCCCCAAGTAAAATATATTGTGATTTAAATGTCTCTCCAGAAATTATATTGTGATTTAAATCATGTCATCATCAAAGTACACATACTAGTGAAACTAACAAATACTATTATTCTTTATTTTACTTTTTTTTTTAATTGGAGTAAAATTGGTTTACAGTGTTGTGTTAGTTAGTTTTTTATCTAAGTAACAATGAAGTGAATCAGCTATATGTATAACATATATCCCCTCCCTCTTGGACCTCCCTCCCACCCTCCCCCCATCCCACCGATCTAGGTCGTCACAGAGCACTGAGCTGAGCTCCCTGTGCTGTACAGCAGGTCCCCACTAGCTATCTATTTTACACATGGTAGTGTATTTATGTCAAACCTAATCTCCCAGTTCATCCCACCCTCCCCTTCCCTGCCGTGTCCACATGTCCCTTCTCTACATCTATGTCTTCATTCCTACCCTACAAATAGGTTCATCTGTACCATTTTTCTAGATTCCACATATATGCATTGATATACGATATTTGTTTTTCTCTTGACATATAAACACTTTATACGTCAAGAACTTTATTAAACATATTATTTACATTATTTCTTTCAGTTCTTGCAATATCTCTCTGATACAGCTTCTATTTGCCTTTTTTTAGATAAACAATCATGTATAATTGAGTAACTTGTTGGAGATAACAGTTAGTGACAGAATCAGTATTAAAAGTCTAGCTGTTTACTTTCTTTTTTAGTGAGGAATACTAACCATTATACTATTTCCCATGTGATACTTTGTTAGTAACTCTTACTCATAGTAAGGAAAGCCTGTAACTTTTTCGTTTTTTTTCTCTGATTTATGTTTACTGCCTCATCCTATACTTTCTCCTTAGGCCTGATTCCGTGTCCTCTCCCTGACCCCCGACTACACATTGCATCTGCCCCCACGCCCACTCCCCAAGTATGTGTTATGTGGTTTTCTGGAGGTGGCTAGTGTTTCAGGGAGTTTCAAATGAATGCCCATAACTTATTCTTAATTCTGGATACAAATATTATTGAGTCATTTAATCCTAGATTATAATGAACTACTTTATTATAATTGACTATAAGAATGACCGTAATAGGCAAATAATCCGAAAATGGTGAATAATTCATGAGGATTGAAAAAATGCTTTAAACTTTTATTAGAAGAATAATATCTTTGTTTCTCTAAGAATTCTTAAGCTAGCAGCCAAAATGAGAAAGTGACTTTGAAGTTTGCATTGGGGGCTGGGAATTTTTCTGCGTTCATCTAGGCTGCCATCCTGATTTGACTTCACGCTGGAGATAGCCTTTCCTCCTTAGACTGCTGTAAAACTTGGAACTGACAGTTTTTACTTCTCTTTCCAAATTTTGGATTGAATTTAGTTTTAACTGCTTTCAGCCATTCAATAGCATGAGGTCTTCTCTTTCACTTGGCTAAAGAAAAGTGGTTAATATATTCACTGAAAAGGGAGTTGGTTAGAGTATGCGAATAGAGTTGGTTTTTTTAAAAAGATTATATCTAAACTGCAGGTGGTCTGAACAGATTGTGGATATGGAGACATTTTTACTTGACTAGCCAATGTGCTGTGTGTAAACATTTACTGCAGTTATCGTTTATTGACTCCTACCATTTGCATGCTATACTACAACACCATATAGTTACATATTTAAAAGGCAGATATTTATCATACCTACAAAATGTGTTGAGGATGTTTTGAATATAGTAGGACCCGGTTACCTTTATCTTGAAGTCATTCTCTTGTGTGTTTGTTCAACAAGCATATCTAGTGTTTATCTAACTAGATTCAACCAAAGTCATGTATATGTTTGTTCTGGGCTGGTATGGTAGGTCCTAGCACTCATGGCACCTCACTCCAAAAGATGGAAACCATTGACCCTCCAGGAACAGGGGAGTGGTGTAAATCTCTCCTTTTATAACTGATACCTTGGTAAATTTATATTATGTGCTATTGTTTCTTCATAGCCAAAGATACAGTGAACAGTTGAATTAAAATAACTGGATCTATATTTCTAGGAATAATTGAATTAGTATAACTAATAGGAAAAATAATTTAAAATAAATAAAAGGGCTGTTGGCTCTGGGGAGCATGGTTGACTAGACATTTTGAAAATCCATCTTGTAAAACAGATGCTGAAACATGTTCACAAATATGTAACTTTAAATCTATTGCTGATCTCCCAAGAAAGCAAGAGGCAGGGAAATAGAGTAGCTGAAACCAGGATGGAAAGCAGCGGGAAACATAAAAGCCTGTGCTGCTGTAGGGGCAAATCAAAGTACCAGAACTCTAGAACTTTGTGATTAACCCTTTCAGGGCAAACTAGGAGATGCTTTTAAGAGGTTACACCCTTAGTGAATGGGTGGGCTGGGAAAAATCTGCAGCCTGCACGGGGAGCCTATGAGATGACCCATCAGACCTTGCTCTGAATAGGGCGAAAAAAATAGAAAAGGATCCTCTGGGAATTGGTAAACATAGGTCTGTTCTCCCAAGGGTTATGGTGTAATTTTATACTATCCCTATGGTTAAGGAATTTCCAGACCAGGAAACTGATATGGTTACAAGCAGCTCTTCTTAGCACCTAGTAGAAGCAAATCCAAATCTTCTCTGGGTAGAAGAGAATAAGGTGCTCTTATTCTAATCTCCTCAGCGGTCCAACAGATTAAATTCAGTTAAATTTGAGTTTACAATAAAACAGACACACCATCATGCATAAGGGCCAACAGAAAGAGCAAACCACAGATACAGACCCATATGAAATGTCAGATATTAGAAGACATTTATTGGGACTTCCCTGGTGGTCCAGTGGTTAGGATGCCGTGCTTCCACTGCACAGGGCATGGGTTTGATCCCTGGTCAGGGAACTAAGATCCTTCATGTGGCACAGCCAAAAAAAAAAAAAAAAAGAAGAAGAAGAAGACATGTACTCAGGAAATAAAAGTTAACATTGAAAAAAATGAGCAAGTTCTCAGTTTTGAGACTATCAAAAATGATCAGCTGAGTTTGAAAAAGGGTTGGAAACTTATGGAAATGAAAAATAAAAGATTCAACTCAGCAGGGGTTAAAGAACTAATTGAAAAAAGGATTAGTGAAATGCAAATGACATTGGAAAAACTCACTTAGAAGGCAGCACATAGGTGAAAGGAGATGCAAAATACAAAAGAGATTAAGAGACACAGAGTAAGAAGTTAGAATGATGTCTAACTGTTTTACTCAGACTTCCTGGAAGAGAGAATACACAGAATATTAGACAAGCAATAGAGATGTAGTAGCTGAGATTTTTCTAGAACTGGTCAAAGCATGAATCAATAGATTGAGGAAATTCACTGACCGCCAACCAGGATAAATACAAAGTCAACATCTAGACACATCACAATGAACTACAGAATACCAAAGGCAAAGAGAAGACCTTTAAAGCAACCAGATAGAAAAGAAAGATTACCTGTTAGAAATGATGACTGGGCTAAGAGCATATTTGTCATCAGCAACAATGGAAGCCAAAAGGTAGTGGATGATTTTTTCCCAATTCTCCTGTGTAAAATTATATTTCATTAACAAGAGTATATTTTCAGATAAACAAAAATAGTGCATTAACCACCAATAAATCATCACTGAAATAAGTTCCAGTGTGTATATTATAAGAAAAGAGAGGACAAACAAAGCCAAATTTGATTCTCAATATAATTAGAAAAGGCTATTTATACTGACAAATCTCTGTTGGAAAATCAACGATCTTAGGAATAAATAGGGAATGATAGTACAGAAAGAGCAGAAATTCAAAAGATCATAGAATACAATCAATAAGAAATTTAAAATTTAAGCAAAATGGATATATTTCTGGAAAAATATAATTCACTAAAACTATCTCAGAAAGTAACACAGGGACTTCCCTGGTGGCTCAGTGGTTAAGAATCTGCCTGCCAATGAAGGGGACACGGGTTTGAGCCCTGATCCGGGAAGATCTCACATGCCACACAGTGACTAACCCCATGCGCCACAAGTACGGAGCCTGCACTCTAGAGCCCGCAAGCCACAGCTACTGAGCCTGCACGCCTAGAGCTGGTGCTCCACAACAAGAGAAGCCACCACAGTGAGAAGCCCGCGCACCTCAATGAAAAGTAGCCCCTGCTCGCCGCAACTAGAGAAAGCCTGCGCACAGCAACGAAGACCCAATGCAGCCAAAAATAAACTAATTAATTAAAAAAAAAAGACCACAGCTGACTAGTCCTATAACTATGAAAAATTAACCAGTAGGAAAATGAAAAGATAAACCATTAATTTAAAACAGAAAGAACAGCAGGCCATGATAGCATTACAGGTTAATTCCAAGAAGCTTTCAAGAAACAGATATCATTCATATGATTCCAGAGACCGGAAGAAGAATGAACACTCAAAAATTACTCTATGAAGCATGTCTTATTTTTGTGAAAGGACAGTATGAGAAAGGAAAAATGATAAGCCATTCTTTTTTTCTTTTTATTAATTAATTTATTTATTTTTGGTTGCACTGGGTCTTCATTGCTGCACGCAGGCTTTGTCTCTAGTTGCTGCGAGCGGGGGCTGTTCTTTTTTGCTGTGCACTGGCTTCTCATTTCAGTGGCTTCTCTTGTTGTGGAGCACGGGCTCCAGGCACGTGGGCTCAGTAGTTGTGGCTCGCGGGCTCTAGAGAGCAGGCTCAGTAGTTGTGGCGCATGGGCTTAGTCGCTCCGCGGCATGTGGGATCTTCCCACACCAGCGATCGAACCCATGTTCCCTGCATTGGCAGGTGGATTCTCAACCACTGCACCACCAGGGAAGTCCTGATAAGCCACTCTTTTTGGTACACATAGATGCAAACTAACTAAGCAAAAAGTAATCAAATAATCCAATTTATAAATAGTTTGGGTTCATTCCAGGGAAATGTTTTAACATTAGGAAATGAATATAATTTGTCATATTAACAGATTAAGAGAAAAGTCGGTGTATTGATAATCTCTAGGGTATGTTTTAAATCTGAAAGTTCTTTTTTTTAAAGAAGTGATTTATTCTTAGTGGAAGTTCCTAGAAACTTGTCTTTTGCTCCCCAGCAAAGTCGTCCCCAGCTGTATGATGAAAATCAAGAGGAAAATTTGTATTCATAGCAATTTGATACCAGAGCAGATTTTGCTGAAATAATGTATAGGGAGGGTATTGATAACATTACTGTGTTTCCTGATAGTCTACTCTAACTTTTTTGAGTAGTTGTGAGTTTGCTCCTCTAAAGCCCCCATTTTACCAATAATTACACTTCAGATTTCTTTCTATTTTCTTTTAAAAATCAAAGTTGTACAAGTTGACATAACCAGAGCTACACAACGCTGTGGCTTTTCTTCTCTGGCAGTTCATTGGATATTAAGTGTGTTTGTGTGCGTGTGTATGTGTTTTCTCCTTAGGCAAATCAAGAGCTTGAGGCGTTAGAAGAAGAACTGTTGCAGATGCAAGAATCTACTCATCTTTTTGAAGTGGCTCTTCCAGAGTACAAACAAATGAAGCAGTGTCGCAGAGAGATAACATTGCTCAAGGGGCTCTGGGATGTCATTATTTATGTTAAGGTAAGACACTGCTTTTTGAAACCATGCTTTTTTTCTTTTAGTATTTCTTTTGTATAAGTATGCGATTTTTAATGTCTCTGTCATTCTATTTGTGTTTTATAATGTCTTAAAATATGTGGGTATTAGACTTTTTCCCCAGAATTAGAGTTCAGATATCTCTGAATTATCAGTGCTTTTTGTTTGCCATTCTGAATGAAACTTGGTATTATGAGTTGACTGCTTCAAATCCTTCTTGAGAGTTATGTAGGATATAAACAAAAATTAATATGTACCACACACATATGGTCACTTGTGCATACAAACTGATGTGTACACCATGGTTATACTTCCGTACGTGTGCATATATAAACAGGCCTAAACTAAAAATAAAGTTACTTTGTCTGTGTTAATTAAGTTGCAAACTTAAGTGCAAAAATAAGTTCTAGAGGCTTCCCTGGTGGCGCAGTGGTTTGAGAGGCCACCTGCTGATGCAGGGGACAGGGGTTCGTGGCCCGGTCCGGGAAGATCCCACATGCCGCGGAGCGGCTGGGCCCGTGAGCCATGGCCGCTGGGCCTGCGCGTCCGGAGCCTGTGCTCTGCAACGGGATCAACAGTGAGAGGCCCGCGTACCGCAAAAAAAAAAAAAATAAGTTCTAGGAACTAGGCGTATTGCAATATGTGTTATACATTATTTTCTTTGAAGTTAGTTGAAAGCCAGTAAAGAAATATATTAACAAGGCATAGAATATGGTCAAGAAACTCATGAGAGTTTTGTCTATAACAGATGAAGGTTTTCTTATGAAAGCTTATCTTATATGTAGAATTATAAAAATATGGTATTTAATGGTAACATTATTTACCAATTCATTCAGAGTATTCAGGATTAAATGATAATGATGGTATGTGTATGGAATTTGTCATTGCTTCTAGAAATTATCATATCACAATGTTTTAGCCTTAGGTTTGACGTGTTCTGACAACTTTTTTGGTTTTGTGGTGGGGAAGTTTTGACAGGTGCAGTTAATGCTTAAATAATTGACTTTCCCCCGGATGATGGAGTCGCTGTGTATCATCAGTTTAGATATTTTGCTGCGGAGACTTGCTTTCACCAAATGTTGTTGACACTTTTATCTGCTTGTGCGTTTTCAGAGAAGCATTGATAATTGGACTAAAACCCAGTGGAGACAGATTAATGTGGAACAGATGGATGTGGAACTCAGAAGGTTTGCCAAGGCAAGTTCCATAACTGTCTGTGACGACGATTTATCTTCCTCAGCACCACCTTCTTCCATCTTCCCTAACCTAGCGTCTGCTGTGCTGGACTGCATGTCCTTATTTACTTCAAACAGGATGATTTGAAACAGGATTTTGTTTTTCAGTCTCAGCCAGTTGCCCTTGTAATCAAGCCTACCTTTCTGTGAATGAGTGGATAAGAGCATATTAGGGCTAATGAACTGATGAGCAGTGGCTATCATCACGCGCTCCTGTGGCTGTCTAGAACGGAGGCTGGG
This sequence comes from Stenella coeruleoalba, assembly GCF_951394435.1. Classification (NCBI taxonomy): domain Eukaryota; kingdom Metazoa; phylum Chordata; class Mammalia; order Artiodactyla; family Delphinidae; genus Stenella; species Stenella coeruleoalba. Next base: position 31,774,452 of record NC_137155.1, on the reverse strand, counting down.
AGGTGAAGCGCAGGGCTGAGGGAGGGGTTAGGCTTACGAAAGCTGTCGAATTCTTTATCTAGCAGCTGTAAGCATGCTGTATCTTCAAAGGTACCTTTCGGTTGTGGCCTTTGGGGCAACTAGTTGGGGTAACTTGTGGATGTGTATGGAATACTGTGACCTTCGTTCTTATTACTGCCCACTCCAACATCGCAAGGGGGCTCGATGTAACAGAACTGAGCTTTTTTGAATTTCGTGCTTTGATAGCTAGTCCCCACGGCCCTGTGCCCTCTGAAGAGAGTAAAGCCTCTTTGGATAAAGCCAAGTGCATGTTTGGATGAAGCCAAATGCGTAACCACGAAAGGCAGTTCAGAAGTAACGAGGCCTTTTGCTTTCTTCTTGCCCCAGAACATCCTCACCCCGACTCAGTCCTGTGCTCCGCTCCAGCCAACTCTTCCCATTTTTTTCTTCCCTTTTTATCCTGGTCCCAAGAACCCGAACTAGAACAGCCCATCATTCTTTTGCATGCCCTGGGGTCACTGTGCCTCTTTTCTGTACTCACTCCCTGTCCGTCTCCTTGCCCAGTGGACTGTCTCACTTCAGAGTGACAGTTTGACCCCCACTCTCAGCTGAAGATATTTTGCCTTTTTCTTTTCTTTTTTTTTTTTTTAAAGAAGTAGCGCTGTCCTGGGATTGTTGTTTTATTAGGGGTTTTCTCATTCACAATTGTTAATGTTGTTCCGTGAGCCAAGAAGACAGCCAAGTCAAAGGCCCTATTGACACGTCTTAAAATCATGACTATTTAGTTCCAAGGAACAAACACTCAAAGGTAACCAGCATTTCAGGGCTACCATTTAAACAAGCCAGGTCTTCCGAGGAAGGTGTTAGTAATCCAGGTAACAATCTCAGTTTCCTGCTTATTTATGTTTCTAGAGGAAGCACTCTTCATTGCACATGTCCCGTAAACTCTATTAATTCTCTACATTTAATGACCCTTGGGTTTCCTCATGGGACATCAAGTTAGAGCCTGTGAATAAGAAACCAATGTATCCAAGTGGCTTGTACACAGTGGACTCGTAATACATGAGTGAGTGGATCCTTTTCTGTTTCTCTAGTTTTAGTCTTTAACCTGGGGACTTAAATGTTTTTACTTTCTTCCTATCCAGGGAAATGTAAATTTATTCTTTCAAAGGAGGAAAATGATAAAACATATTATTATTTTGGGGGACCTAGTTTTTTGTCACTTTTCTCTAGGAAATTTGGTCTCTCGATAAGGAAGTCCACGTGTGGGACGCTTACTCAGGCCTGGAAGGCACAGTGAAGGACACGATGACCTCCCTGAGGGCCATTGCGGAGTTACAGAGCCCTGCCCTCAGAGACAGGCATTGGCACCAGCTGATGAAGGCCACTGGGGTCAGTTTCCTGAGTCTCACTAATTGAATATTTTTGTGACTGAAGTGTGATTCCTCGGTTTACATCATTCAACTGGGAAGAAGTGGGATTTGGGAAAAGGTTTTTGGTCAGATGCAAGAGGTCCAGCTCTTTCAGATTGTGACCAAGGGATAGACCTGCAGATATTCTAGTTTTAGCCCCTGCTATGGACTAAATGTTTCCCCCTCCAACGCCGCCAATTCATATGTTGAAGGCTGAGTTCCTAATGTGGTGGTGTTTGGAGATGGGACCTTTGGGAGATAGTTTGGTCATGAGGGTAGAATTCTCATGTATGGGGTCAGTGCCCTTGTAAGGGGATGAAGACCCCAGAGCTTTCTACTGTCTACCATATGAAAATAAAACAGGAAGACAGACATCTGTTAACCAAGAACAGAGCCTTCACCGACAACCCAACCAGGCTGGCACCCTGATCTTGGACTTCCAGCCTCTAGAACTGTGAGAAATAAATGTTTGTTGTTTAAGCCTCCCAGTCTATGGTGTTCTGTTAGAGCAGACAGAAGTGACTAAGACACCCCCTGCCCCCGCCAACCTTTTATCTCTTACTGGCCTATATGACCTGAAATAAGACACTTAACTATTCTGTTTTGAGTTTTTTATTTATAAAGTGAGAGTGATGCTATCTACTCTCATAATCAGAGGGATCTTGTAAGGATCAGGTAAGATAATGTGAAGGCATTTTATAGAGCATGACATGGCTGCAAAGAATCTTATATTTTGTGGAGAGGATCAGAGAGTATTAGAAGTGAATTTAGGGGGAGAGACAATTCAGAAATAGTGATTTTTTTCTCCCCACAATTCATTTAATAATGACATCCCTCTTTGATGGTCTTTTGATGGTTTTTTTTTCTAATTTTTTTTAAAGATGCATTTTTTTTGATTTTTTTTCTGATGTAGACCATTTTTAAAGTCTTTATTGAATTTGTTAAAGTATTGCTTCTGTTTTATGTTTTGATTTTTTGGCTGCAAGGCATGTGGGATCTTAGTTCCCCGACCAGGCATCGAACCTGCACCCCTGCATTGGAAGGTGAAGTCTTAACCACTGGACCACCAGAGAAATCCCAAATGGTTTTTTTATTTTATTGCAAAATATAGAATTATTTCTCATGTGTCTGTGCCATTTGAGGTTATATTTTCTTGCCTCTCTACATCTATTTAGGAGCAAATATACCAAACTTACACTTTATTTTTCAGGGAAGGTGACCTTCATGAGTTTACAATGCATAAAATGCAGCCTGATGTGCGTGTTTTCTGCTAGGCACACATCATGAAGAAGGGCTGTCATGATTTGAAGACAAAGTTTGCAGGGTGGGGAAACTGAGGAAAGGGGCAGCCTGGTGAAGTGGGGGTGGCCTAAGCTTTATTGGTCCAACTCTAACACCTAGTATCTCTTAGATCTTGGGCCAGTTACTTGCTCTCTGTACCTCAGTTGCCCCTTCTATGAAATACAAGTAATGCTATAATGCTGCCATGCAGACTTGGTGAGATGAGATTATATATAGACCCTAGCACACAGCAAGTCCTCAATACATGGTCCCTGAAGTTCTTATTATAATACTTTCCATAGAGTCTTTTAGGCATTGCATATTTAGGCTTTATAGTTGATTAATTTATTCTTTCAGAAAATCTTTATTGAGTCTCCCAACATGGAAGGTATACTTGTGTCCCACTCCCCGCCCCCTTCTCACATTAGCCCCAGTGAGCTTTCTTCTCACCACAGTGTCTTGCCTGTGTCATGCCCTTCTGCAAGCTAGGAAAAGGTAGTTCTCTGGCAATTTAGAAAAAGGCATCTTCCTCCAGGCTGATCTGGGGCATCAGAACAGTGACTAGATCCAACCTCCAGTTGTCACCTGGGCAGGGGGTCCATATTCACTGCACAAACTATGCAGCTAATCAGGGGGGCCTTGTTATGCATCCCTGCTCACTCCTTCTCTAAGACAGACCTGACTCCCATCAGCTCTGGAGTGAGGTCAAAAGTGATGCAGAGATAGGGTGACCAACTCATCTGGTTTGCTCAGGACTTCCCAGGTTTTAGCCCAGGAAACCCCCCAGTCCTGGGCAAACAGGGAGGTTTAGTCGTCCTGTGCAGAGCCGTGCATGGTGACGAGCAACATGACTGATTGAGGAGAGCCAGAGAGGACTGCACCTTCCGAGAAGCAGGGACTGGATATTCTTAGCAGGGCAGGAAAGGAAATGGCTTCCTTGCAACTGTGTGGTGGGATCAGCTATTCATTTGTGAGGGACATGGGTGAGTCTGGGCACTTAGGAAGAGCTGAGAGCTTCTTAGCAAATATGGAGGTGGGGAAAGTGGGGAGTCAATAAGGTGATGAGGAAATGTGAGTGACTTTTTCACATGGTAAATATCAATAATGACAGTATAAGAATAATTATTTTTTGCCAAGGAACTAAGATTAAGTCAATGATGAAACTAGGTTAAAGCACGGAAGCAACTGGGAATTATGTTCAGTGAATAGAGTACCTAAGGAAGAGAAGACAAATGAGCTATTACCTGATTCCTGGGATTTCAACCAAATTATAATAAATGAACAATGTGATTCTCTTTAAAAATGGGTTTTGTGGGCAAAGGAGGTAAGAAATGAGCTGACAGGGGAGGGTTATGAAACTAAAGAAAGTACTGTAGTATGAACGCGGCCTAAACCTCAGCCCTCGCTTCGATGGGTGATGCCTCAGTGACTGTGAGTAAAAAAGCAACGTCTTTGGCTGTCTGCACATTTCAGAACTCGAAATGTACTCAGCAGCTGACTTAAGTATATTTAGCTGTGTTTCATTCCTCTGGCCATTAGGTAGAAGGAACCATTAATATATGTGGAATATAAATTCTGCCTTTTCTTGTTCCTAATCAGGTCAAGTTTTCTATAAACGAAGCCACAACTTTGGCAGATTTGTTAGCCTTGCGATTACACCAAATGGAAGAGGATGTCCGAAGCATCGTGGACAAAGCAGTGAAAGAGCTGGGGACTGAGAAGGTGTTGTCCTTGGGCTGTTTCTTTTTACCCTGAGCTAATTCTGTGCACTGGCATGTAAGCAGACTCAGGGAGAAGTCCTCCTGCCATAGCTGTGTGGAGACATGTTTCCCTGGGCAGGAAACAGCTGCCTGCTAGGCCACAGTAAATTTGTAAAACGAGAGAGTTGACCCAGTTGATGATGACGATTATAGCAGAAAACATTTATATATCGTTTACTTGGTAGCAAACACTGCTCTCAGTACTTTATATTAACTCATTTAATTCTCTGAGGATTATCTCTATTGTACAGATGAGGAAACTGAGGTATAGAGAAGTAATTAACTTACCCAGGTTCAACAAGGGACCTGGGATTCACATTCTGGCACACAGAGCACTATCCAAAAAGTAAATAATATCTATCAGACCTTTTTTTTTTTTTTTTTTACAACTTTACTGGAGTATAATTGCTTTACAATGGTGCATTACTTTCTGCTTTATAACAAAGTGAATCAGTTATACATATACATATGTTCCCATATCTCTTCCCTCTTGCATCTCCCTCCCTCCCACCCTCCCTATTCCACCCATCTAGGTGGTCACAAAGCACAGAGCTGATGTCCCTGTGCTATGCGGCTGCTTCCCACTAGCTAGCTATTTTACGTTTGGTAGTGTATATATGTCCATGACACTCTCTCACTTTGTCACAGCTTATCCTTCCCGCTCCCCATATCCTCAAGTCCATTCTCTAGTAGGTCTCTGTCTTTATTCCCGTCTTACCCCTAGGTTCTTCATGACATTTTTTTTTCTTATATTCCATATATATGTGTTAGCATATGGTATTTGTCTTTCTCCTTCTGACTTACTTCACTCTGTATGACAGACTCTAGGTCCATCCACCTCACTACAAATAACTCAATTTCGTTTCTTTTTATGGCTGAGTAATATTCCATTGTATATATGTGCTACATCTTCTTTATCTATCCATCTGTTGATGGACACTTAGGTTGTTTCCATCTCCTGGCTATTGTAAATAGTGCTGCAATGAACATTGTGGTACATATCTCTTTCTGAATTATGATTTTCTTAGGGTATATGCACAGCAGTAGGATTGCTGGGTCGTATGGTAGTTCTATTTTCAGTTTTTTAAGGAACCTCCATACTGTTCTCCATAGTGGCTGTATAAGTTTACATTCCCACCAGCAGTGCAGGAGTGTTCCCTTTTCTCCACACCCTCTCCAGCATTTATTGTTTGTAGATTTTTGATGATGGCCATTCTGACTGGTGTGAGATGATACCTCATTGTGGTTTTGATTTGCACTTCTCTAATGATTAATGATGTTGAGCATCCTTTCATGTGTTTGTTGGCAGTCTGTATATCTTCTTTGGAGAAATGTCTGTTTACGTCTTCCACCCATTTTTGGATTAGGTTGTTTGCTTTTTTGATACTGAGCTAGATGAGCTGCTTGTATATTTAGGAGATTAATCCTCTGTCAGTTGCTTAATTTGTAAATACTTTCTTCCATTCTGAGGGTTGTCTTTTCATCTTGTTTATAGTTTCCTTTGCTATGCAAAAGCTTTTAAGTTTCATTAGGTCCCATTTGTTTATTTTTGTTTTTATTTCCATTTCTCTAGGAGGTGGGTCCAAAAGGATCTTGCTGTGATGTATGTCATAGAGTGTTCTGCCTATGTTTTCCTCTGAGAGTTTGATAGTGTCTAGCCTTACATTTAGGTCTTTAATCCATTTTGAGCTTTTTTTTGTATATGGTGTTAGGGAGTGTTCTAATCTCATACCTTTACATGTACCTGTCCAGTTTTCCCAGCACCACTTATTGAAGAGGCTGTCCTTTCTCCACTGTACATTCCTGCCTCCTTTATCAAAGATAAGGTGACCATATGTGCGTGGGTTTATCTCTGGGCTTTCTATCCTGTTCCATTGATCTATATCTCTGTTTTTGTGCCAGTACCATACTGTCTTGATTACTGTAGCTTTGTAGTGTAGTCTGAAGTCAGGGAGCCTGATTCCTCCAGCTCCATTTTTCGTTCTCAAGATAGCTTTGGCTATTCGGGGTCTTTAGTGTTTCCATACGAATTGTGAAATTTTTTGTTCTAGTTCTGTGAAAAATGCCAGTGGTAGTTTGATAGGGATTGCATTGAATCTGTAGATTGCTTTGGGTAGTAGAGTCATTTTCACAATGTTGATTCTTCCAATCCAAGAACATGGTATATCTCTCCATCTATTTGTATCATCTTTAATTTCTTTCATCAGTGTCTTATAATTTTCTGCATACAGGTCTTTTGTCTCCTTAGGTAGGTTTATTCCTAGATATTTTATTCTTTTGTTGCAATGGTAAGTGGGAGTGTTTTCTTGATTTCACTTTCAGCTTTTTCATCATTAGTGTATAGGAATGCCAGAGATTTCTGTGCATTAATTTTGTATCCTGCTACTTTACCAAATTCATTGATTAGCTCTAGTAGTTTTCTGGTAGCATCTTTAGGATTCTCTGTGTATAGTATCATGTCATCTACAAACAGTGACAGCTTTACTTCTTCTTTTCCGATTTGGATTCCTTTTATTTCCTTTTCTTCTCTGATTGCTCTGGCTAAAACTTCCAAAACTATGTTGAATAAGAGTGGTGAGAGTGGGCAACCTTGTCTTGTTCCTGCTCTTAGTGGAAATGGTTTTACTTTTTCACCACTGAGGACGATGTTGGCTGTGGGTTTGTCATATATGGCCTTTATTATGTTGAGGAAAGTTCCCTCTGTGCCTACTTTCTGCAGGGTTTTTTATCATAAATGGGTGTTGAATTTTGTCAAAAGCTTTCTCTGCATCTATTGAGATGACCATATGGTTTTTCTCCTTCAATTTGTTAATATGGTGTATCATGTTGATTGATTTGCATATATTGAAGAATCCTTGCTTTCCTGGAATAAACCCTACTTGATCATGGTGTATGATCCTTTTAATGTGCTGTTGGATTCTGTTTGCTAGTATTTTGTTGATGATTTTTGCATCTGTGTTCATCAGTGATATTGGCCTGTAGTTTTCTTTCTTTGTGACATCCTTGTCTGGTTTTGGTATCAGGGTGATGGTGGCCTCATAGAATGAGTTTGGGAGTGTTCCTCCCTCTGCTATATTTTGGAAGAGTTTGAGAAGGATAGTTGTTAGCTCTTCTCTAAATGTTTGATAGAATTCGCCTGTGAAGCCATCTGGTCCTTGGATTTTGTTTGTTGGAAGATTTTTAATCACAGTTTCAATTTCAGTGCTTGTGATTGGTCTGTTCATATTTTCTATTTCTTCCTGATTTAGTCTCGGCAGGTTGTGCATTTCTAAGAATTTGTCCATTTCTTCCAGGTTGTCCATTTTATTGGCGTAGGGTTGCTTGTAGTAATCTCTCATGATCTTTTGTATTTCTGCAGTGTCAGTTGTTACTTCTCCTTTTTCATTTCTAATTCTATTGATTTGAGTCTTCTCCCTTTTTTTCTTGATGAGTCTGGCTAAGGTTTATCTATTTTGTTTATCTTCTCAAAGAACCAGCTTTTAGTTTTATTGATCTTTGCTATTGTTTCCTTCATTTCTTTTTCATTTATTTCTGATCTGATCTTTATGATTTCTTTCCTTCTGCTAACTTTGGGGTTTTCTTTTCTTTTTTCTCTAATTGCTTTAAGTGCAAGGTTAGGTTGTTTATTCGAGTTGTTTCCTGTTTCTTAAGGTAGGATTGTATTGCTATAAACTTCCCTCTTAGAACTGCTTTTGCTGCATCCCATAGGTTTTGGGTCATCGTGTCTCCATTGTCATTTGTTTCTAGGTATTTTTTGATTTCCTCTTTGATTTCTTCAGTGATCACTTCATTATTATGTAGTGTATTGTTTAGCCTCTGTATGTTTATATTTTTTACAGATCTTTTCCTGTAATTGATATCTAGTCTCATAGCGTTGTGGTCAGAAAAGATACTTGCTATGATTTCAATTTTCTTAAATTTACCGAGGCTTGATTTGTGACCCAAGATATGATCTGTCCTGGAGAATGTTCCGTGAGCACTTGAGAAAAATACGTATTCTTCTGTTTTTGGATAGAATGTCCTATAAATATCAATTAAGTCCATCTTGTTTAATGTATCATTTAAAGCTTGTGTTTCCTTATTTATTTTCATTTTGGATGATCTGTCCGTGGGTGAAAGTGTGGTGTTAAAGTCCCCACTATGAATGTGTTACTGTCGATTTCCCCTTTTATGGCTGTTAGTATTGCCTTATGTATTGAGGTGCTCCTATGTTGGGTGCATAAATATTTACCATTCTTATCTCTTCTTCTTGGATCAATCCCTTGATCATTATGTAGTGTCCTTCTTTGTCTCTTCTGATAGTCTTTATTTTAAAGTCTATTTTGTTCGATATGAGAAATGCTACTCCAGCTTTCTTTTGGTTTCCATTTGCATGGAGTATCATTTTCTATCCCCTTACTTTCAGTCTATATGTGTCTCTAGGTCTGAAGTGGGTCTCTTGTAGACAGCATAAATATGGGTCTTGTTTTTGTATCAGTTCAGCCAGTCTGTGTCTTTTGGTGGGAGCATTTAAGCCATTTACATTTAAGGTAATTATCGATATGTATGTTCCTATTCCCATTTTCTTAATTGTTTGGCGTTTGTTATTGTAGGTCTTTTCCTTCTATTGTGTTTCTTGCCTAGAGAAGTTCCTTTAGCATTTGTTGTAAAGCTCATTTGGTGGTGCTGAACTCTCTCAGCTTTTCCTTGTCTGTAAAGGTTTTAATTTCTCCCATCAAATCTGAATGAGATCCTTGTTGGGTAGAGTAATCTTGGTTCTAGGTTTTTCTCCTTCATCCCTTTAAATATGTCCTGCCAGTCGCTTCTGGCTTGCAGAGTTTCTGCTGAAAGATCAGCTGTTAACGTTATGGGGATTTCCTTGTGTGTTATTTTTCCCTTGCTGCTTTTAATATGTTTTCCTTGTATTTAATTTTTGACAGTTTGATTAATATGTGTCTTGGCGTGTTTCTCCTTGGATTTATCCTGTATGGGACTCTCTGTGCGTCCTGGATTTGATTAACTATTTCCTTTCCCATATTAGGGAAGTTTTCAACTATAATCTCTTCAAATGTTTTCTCAGTCCCTTTCTTTTTCTCTTCTTCTTCTGGAACCCCTATAATTTGAATGTTGGTGCGTTTAATGTCGTCCCAGAGGTCTCTGAGACTGTCCTCAGTTCTTTTCATTCTTTTTCCTTTATTCTGCTCTGCAGTAGTTATTTCCACTATTTTATCTTCCAGGTCACTTATCCGTTCTTGTGCCTCAGTTATTCTATTGATCCCATCTAGAGTATTTTTAATTTCATTTATTGTGTTGTTCATTGTTGCTTGTTTCATCTTTAGTTCTTCTAGGTCCTTTTAAAATGTTTCTTGCATTTTGTCTATTCTATTTCCACGATTTTGTATCGTCTTTACTATCACTATTCTGAATTCTTTTTCAGGTAGACTGCCTATTTCCTCTTCATTTGTTAGGTCTGGTGGGTTTTTATCTTGCTCCTTCATCTGCTGTGTGTTTTTCTGTCTTCTCATTTTGCTTATCTTACTGTGTTTGGGTTCTCCTTTTTGCAGGCTGCAGGTTTGTAGTTCCCGTTGTCTTTGGTGTCTGTCCCCAGTGGCTGAAGTTGGTTCAGTGGGTTGTGTAGACTTCCTGGTGGAGGGGACTAGTGCCTGTGTTGTGGTGGATGAGGCTGGATCTTTTCTTTCTGGTGGACAGGTCCACGTCTGGTGGTGTGTTTTGGGTGTCTGTGGACTTATTATGATTTTAGGCAGCCTCTCTGCTAATGGGTGGGGTTGTGTTCCTGTCTTGCCAGTTGTTTGGCATAGGGTATCCAGCACTGTAGCTTGCTGGTCGTTGAGTGAAGCTGGGTGTTGGTGTTGAGATGGAGATCTCTGGGAGATTTTCGCCATTTGATATTATGTGGAGCTGGGAGGTCTCTTGTGGACCAGTGTCCTGAACTTGGCTCTCCCACCTTAGAGGCACAGCAGTGACTTCTGGCTGGAGTACCAAGAGCCTGTCATCCCCACGGATCAGAATAAAAGGGAGAAAAAGCAGAAAGAAGGAGAATAAAATAAAATAAAGTAAGATAAAATAAAATAAAGTTATTAAAATAAAAAATAATTATTAAGAAAAAAAAATTTTTAAGTAAAAAACAAAAACGGACAGATAGAACCCTAGGACAAATGGTGATAGCAAAGCTATACAGACAAAATCTGACACAGAAGCATACACATACACACTCACAAAAAGAGGAAAAGGGGAAAAAATAATAAATCTTGCTCTCAAAGTCCACCTCCTCAATTTGGGATGTTGTTGTCTATTCTGGTATTCCACAGATGCAGGTACATCAAGTGGATTGTGGAGATTTAATCCTCTGCTTCTGAGGCTGCTGGGAGAGCTTTCCCTTTCTCTTCTTTGTTCTCACAGCTCCTGGGGTTCAGCTTTGGATTTGGCCCCGCCTCTGCGTGTAGGTCGCCGGAGGGCGTCTGTTCTTCGCTCAGACAGGACGGGGTTAAAGGAGCAGCTGACTCGGTGCTCTGGCTCACTCAGGCCGGGGGGAGGGAGGGGCGCGGAGTGCGGGGCGAGGCTGGGGCAGCAGAGGCCGGCAGGATGTTGCACCAGCCTGAGGCGTGCCGTGCGTTCTCCCGGGGGAGTTATCCCTGGATCTCGGGACCCTGGCAGGGGCGGGCTGGACAGACTCCCCGGAAGGGAGGTGTGGATAGTGACCTGTGCTCGCACACAGGCTATTTGGTGGCGGCAGCAGCAGCCTTAGCGTCTCCTGCCCGTCTGTGGGGTCCGCGCTGTTAGCCGCGGCTCGCGCCCGTCTCTGGAGCTCCTTTAAGCAGTGCTCTTAATCCCCTCTCCTAGCGCACCAGGAAACAAAGAGGGAAGAAAAAGCCTCTTGCCTCTGACTGAAGCCGGAGCCTCAGCTCCCAGCCCCGCCCACCCTGGCGGGTGAGCAGACAAGCCTCTTGGGCTGGTGAGTGCCAGTAGGCACCGATCCTCTGTGCGGGAATCTCTCCGCTTTGCCCTCCGCACCCCTGTTGCTGTGCTCTCCTCCGTGGCTCCGAAGCTTCCCCCCTCCGCCACCCGCAGTCACCGCCCACGAAGGGGCTTCCTAGTGTGTGGACACCTTCCGTCCTTCACAGCTCCCTCCCACTGGTGCAGGTCCCGTCCCTATTCTTTTGTCTCTGTTTATTCTTTTTTCTTTTGCCCTACCCAGGTACGTGGGGGAGTTTCTTTCCTTTTGGGAGGTCTGAGGTCTTCTGCCAGCGTTCAGTAGGTGTTCTGTAGGAGCTGTTCCACGTGTAGATGTATTTCTGGTGTATTTGTGGGGAGGAAGGTGATCTCTGCGTCTTACTCTTCCGCCATCTTCCCCTTCTCTCGGATTCTGAGTCTTGAGTGTCTATCAGACTTTTAAGATAACCTTTTAAATCCCCTCCTGCTCTGGCATTGTGTTTCAGTGAAGGATATAAAGCTCAGATCCAGTAAAAAAAAAATTGATATTGGTGTGACACTTGTTCCTTTTGTGTGGTGGAATTCATTCTCTAAACCTCATCACCGTGAATTATTTGGAGGAAAAAAATTGAGGCCAGTGATATTTGATGTCCCTCTGTTTTTTTTTTTTTTAAATTGTAAAAACAGTTTTTAAAATTCCAGATGATAGCCTAAGTATCAGTCCTAAATTAAACTTTTGTGCACATAACTAAATACTGTTTACATCTAGGTTGTTACTGAAATCAGCCAGACCTGGGCAACCATGGAGTTCTCTTACGAAGTTCACTCTCGGACAGGCATTCTATTACTGAAGTTTGATGAACAATTGTTTGAAACTCTAGAGCACAACCAAGTAAGATGGATATTTTTATTACAGATTTTTTCATTTTAAATTACAATTTTAGATTTTTCCCAAGTTCCAATACTCAATATTTCTTTCTTCATTCATTGGGCATCTGCTTGTACCAGGCTCCAGGCATAGTACCATTTGGGCTCAAAAAGTATGAACACTTGTTCTCAAGGAACTTGCGCTTGAGTAGGGAGACAGAGACAGGGTTCCAAAGGGTCTTGTAAGGTGGTGGTACTTGTGCTGAACCTTGAAGGATGGGCTGGTATTCAACAAAAAATGGTGATCAGAAAGGAGTGTTATAGCAAAGGGGAGAATGTTAGTGGCATCTTGGAATGCCAGAAAGTACCTGCCATTCAGAGGTAATTTAAAGAGTTTGGTTTCCTTAGAATATAGATTTTCTTGATAGGAATAATAAAAAATAAGGCTGGAGGGACAGTCCAGAGCACAGCCTATGTGGTCTTGAATTCTAAGGTTATGAGTTAGCATCTCTTTGGACATGAGACATAAGAAAGATGAAAGAGACAAACTATTCAGAGGAAATAATAACAGTAGTGTTATTATTATTAGACATGGGGCACTTAGGAAAGAACCTGCTCTGAAGAGATGATGTTCTATTATTTTTGGTGTATTTAAAGTGAGGGACATTGATGTAAAGGTGGAAAGTCTGACCCAGAGCTCAGTGCAGAGGTTCAGTCTAGAACTGTAGTTTGGGAGGTCATTTTTGGTGTCTTGAGAATTGATGAGCTAGATAATGAGACGTAAAGAAGATAATCCAGCTGAGAATAGAGCTTTGGGAAAGGCTGCGTGTAGTGAACAAGAGCAGGAGACATAAAGGAGGCAGAGAGAGAGAGAGTGGGCAGAGAAATCGTAGAAAAAGAAGACTGTATAGTATCATCAGCAATCACAGGATAAGTTTCTCCTACAAAGGAGAGTCGACTGTCATGGAAACAACCTAAGCGTCCATGACATATGAATGGATAAAGAAAATGTGGTGTATATACAGTGGAATATCATCATTCTGCCATAAAAAGAAGGAAATCCTGCCGTTTGTGATGATGTGGGTGGATTTTGAGAGTATTATGCCAAGTGAGGTAGTTCACTCAGAGGAAGCAAGTACTGAATATTCTTGCTTATATGGGGAATCTAAAAAAGCTGACCTTATACAGAGTAAAATGGCGGTTACCAGTTTCTGGGGCTTTGGGGAGGTGTGGAGGTATTGGTCCAATGGTCCAGACCTCTGGGTATAAGATGAATGAGTTCTGGGCATCTAATGTACAGCATGGTGACTGCAGTTAACAATAGTATATTATATGCTTGAAAGTTGTTAAGAGAGTAGATCTTAAATGTTATCAGCACGCGTGCACACACACACACGGCAGTTACATGGGTTGTGGAGGTGTAAATTTACTGTGGTAACCATTTCACAGTATATACATGTATCAGATCATCACATTGTACACTTTACACTTACACAATGCTGTATGTCAATAATATTTCAATAAAGCTGGGAGGGGAAGAATAGTCAAATGTATTAAACACTTAGAGATGGAGGAGGATGAAAAGGAGCTGTTCTCAGTGACTTCCTGGAATTTCAGTGTCAGAGAATGATGGGAAGTGCTCGCTGAACTGCACGACCTTAAAGCAAGGCTTGGTGTTAGGAAGGCTGCCAAGTTTGGTAGTAAACTCAAAGAGGAGGAAAACAGGAGCTTAAGGTCTTAGCAAACTGGAAGGAAGTTTGTTTCGTATTTTCAATATTGAAAAAGAAGACCCATAACCTTAGGATGATTCATAGGCAGAGACCCCAAGAAGAGTGAGAGAGGATGAAAGAATAAAGTTTAATTCCTAAAGCTGCACCCCGGTGCACAATATTTTTTCCTGCCTTCCAAGAGACACGTGGCCTTCTTCTAGAAGACGCATTACATGTAGTTGCTTATATTTGTCTTTTTCCTTTTGGAAAAAACATGTTATTATGTAATATTTAATGCCATTAATTCACTCACTTAGCAAATACTTACTGAATGCCTGTTGCATGTATCGTGTGCTAGGTCCTAGGAATCCAGCAATAAACAGAAGAAGTGTGCTCCCTCTTGATGCTTACAGACTACCAATTTAGATGGTATTTGAAATTCTTTGCCTTTCTTTTAGGTTCAGTTACAGACTCTGCTTCAAAGCAAGTATGTGGAATATTTCATTGAGCAAGTCATAAGCTGGCAAAACAAATTAAACACAGCAGATTCGGTCATCTTTACTTGGATGGAAGTACAGCGCACTTGGTCTCACCTAGAAAGCATCTTTGTTTATTCAGAAGATATTCGAATTCAGCTTGTGAAAGATGCTCAGAGATTCGGCAGAGTAGATGCTGAATTTAAGGTTCGTGGAAGAAAGGCTGTTTTCTATCCTAACAGCTTTGTCCAAACAATATAAAAATCTTGTAAAGAAACATGATTTGGGGTACTGTATTTATGAAAAATATATGTGTGTATTTGAATTTCAGGAGACAAGGTCAGGAAACTTGTCTGTGAAGGGTCAGATAGTCCATAGTTTAGGCTTTGTGGTTGTATGTGGTCTCTGTCACAACTCAGCAGGGCTGCCATTGTCCTGTGAAAGAAAACATAGACACTACATAGACAGATGGGTGTGGCTGTGTACCAGTAAAACTTTATAGACACCAGAAATTGAATTCCGTATTATTTTCATGTGTCACGAAGTATTATGCTTCTTTAGATTTTTTTCAACTAGTTAAAAACGTAAAGAGCATTCTTAGCTTCAGGCCGTACAAAACCAGGCAGCAGGCCACATGTTTCCCAGAGGCCTACACCAACAGTAAGGCCTGGGAGCCAGATTCATCTTCATGAAGTAAGAGACTGAGGAGGGGAAACCAGTAACAAAGTTATACTATCAGTTACTGGTTTGTTTCATAAGAGCCACAGAGAACACATGGAGATGTACATATAATAAATGATTTGAGAGACTTTAAGCAGAGAATAATGGCTTTACTTTTTATCTAGAAATGGGGATGAATTATTGTTGTCTTACTAGCTAAAGCAGAACACCAGAGGAATTCTATTTTATTTAACTTTTAAGGAGGAAAGAGTGGGTAGATTGTTTCATATTCATCTCATTTTCCAATGTGAGTGTATTCTTTAAGATTCTGGTTCTCTGTCTCTCTATTTTTTTGTGCGTTTGGTTTAGAAGAGAGAAATTCTGCCTGGACCCAGAGTGGTGGTAATGTCTATCGAATTTATATTGATAAAAACTATGTGATTACACTTTGTTTTTGATGTTCATCTAAAAGTTTAAAAGCAGAACAGACGTGGTGTTAGAAATCTCATTTATCTTGCTTTCCCGTAGTTTGATTGTTTTTCACTTTTTAATTCCCTAAATGGATGAAAAATTTAGAAAAGTAATTTCTAATATCAATGGCTCCATGTTTTACTTTTGCTCAGGAGTTAATGTTCAGGACAGCTAAAATAAAAAATGTTTTAGAAGCAACAAGCAGACCTAACCTCTTTGAAGAACTTAAAGATTTACAGTACAGGTAAGAATAAAACTACAAAGTGATCAATTTGTTATACTTCTGAGATTTCTTTTGAATATCTAATAGTGTTTAACACCAAGTTATTGTACGAACAACTTCTACTAAATTATAATTTTGCTTATAGTTATCTAGTTGCCTTATACATATTAGGTGGTACATACATTTTGTGAGTTAATGTAAGCAGATCCAAATATATTTCTGTTTTCCAAAAAGGAATATCATTATAGTAAAATTAGAATATCCTATTATCAAGAGAATCAGCATGGTTGTTTAATCAATTCTTTTGTCAAAGTATCCTGCAAATATTTATTAAGCAGCTACTGTATGCTAGGAACTGGGATTGCACTCATTTTAAGTCCTTTATTTTGTATATAGTTTAATTATACTAGAAATTATCCTTAGACAGCATGTTAGTATTTTTGAAATCCTTGTCCTAAAGGGCATTTGTAATTTTTATATAAAATTATACAACAGCTAGTGGTCATAAGAATTTTCTGGCTTTTGATTAAAAATGGGCAGATCAGCCACTAAAAGAAGAGCTTTGTGTGGAATTGTGATCACTTTTCATTGCAAGGCAGAGGAGCCCTCTAGATAAAAATATATATCGCATACAATTATTTCATAATCTGGAAGTTTTTTAGAGAGAAAGTTGGCCATAATTTTAAAAGTGTGGATTTCTGCAGAAGTTAATTATTTCTTAGTCAGTAATCTTTGAGGGTTTTGGGGGCTCTGCCCCTGGGTCATCTCTGCTCTGCTAAGAAAATAATGTGGAAATGATTCTGGATCTTATGACTCTTCTGAAAACAAGAGAGAGTTGAAGGTGCTTGTGTTTTGTAGACATTCAGTGGGAAAAGGAAGACCTTAAACCAATTACGTGTTAAGTAAAGCATTTTGTGCTCGGGGCGAGTGATGCCAAATCTGGTCTTCTCTCCTGCTGATGAGAGGTGTCATTAAAAGAAGGGTAAAAATGAACTTACCTACAAAGCAGAAACAGAAGTAGTTACAGATGTAGAAAACAAACTTATGGTTACCAGGGGGTAAGGGGGAGTGGGACAAATTGGGAGATTGGGACTGACATATACATACTACTATATATATAATAGATAACTAATAAGGATATACTGTATAGCACAGGGAGCTCTACTCAATACTGTGTAATGGCCTATATGGGAAAAGAATCTAAAAAAGAGTTGATATATGTATATGTATAACTGATTCTGTTTTCACTGTACACCTGAAACTAACAACATTGTAAATCAACTATACTCCAATAAAAAAATTTTTTTAAATGTCCACACTTCCCTCCAAAAGACAGACAAGTGATAAGTAACATCAACTTAAGTCTGATCTATATTTAGTCTCAACTAACGATGGGTGTGTGTGTGTTTCTCCTCCCACTTGGCATGACTTGTACACGAGTCATGAACAAGATGATGATGTCAAAGAGAGGGAGGTAGGCTCCGTGTTAAATGGTGAGCTGCTTGTGGTGAATGGACAGATGAGAGGCTCTGGGTTTTGGTGACGTTTTAATAAATGAATGGGCAAGATATGCTTACAATGATTTTTCATTCCTTCCTGCAGGCTTTCTCTTTGTGAAAAAGCTCTTGCTGAGTACCTGGAAACCAAGCGTGTGGCTTTTCCGCGCTTCTATTTCATCTCTTCCGCAGACTTACTTGACATTCTCTCAAAGGGAGCTCAACCTATGGAGGTAAATATTTGTTTTTGAGAGTCTCATATTATCCTGTGTTAGCTAAGGAATGTCACAGTTTCTTTATCATTGTCAAATGCCACCTACCATGTCACATGTACCAGGAGCCGGAAAATATGCAGTAAGAATTCTTAATGCAGCAACAGAGGGATGTTAGAAGCAGTGCTCAAGGAACTGGGAAAGGTAACTGCCTGGTTCTCAACACAAGGAAGGGACAGCAAATGTACAAGGCTTAGGGCCCGGTAAGAAGTTAATGGAAGAAACACTGGCTCCAAACCCCCAGAATTCTGGGACAAGGACTGGAGCTCCATTGCCTGGTTTGCAGCTTTCCTGGGGGAGACTGAGTCACTGGGAACGAGATCATGGCTGGTACCTTCTTACAACAACCTTGACTCCAGAGTAACCTTCATAGTTGAAGCTGGACTAGGCTTCAGTGCTGTCAGAGGTGTATTGGTATATTTTCATCCTCTACCTAACACTCTAATTTTCTCCTATCCATTCAAAAATAATGTAGCACCCATGACAATATGTAAAGCAAATAAAAGCAGCTCTTATCTTTTGTAATCTGAGAGCACAAATCAGAGACCAAGCTTCGTGCAAATCCCAAAGCTCTCCTTCCTCTAAACATTTAGTGGATGTTGCCTTTCATTATATCTGTTCAGTTGTTCACATCCATTTAGATCTTAGAATTGTTACAACTGACATAGGCAGTTACTCCTAGACTTGACCATATATCACAGATTATTTTGACGCCAAAGGTTGTGCTTTATCGTTGTGGATTTGTCTCCATGTTCCTGCTCTAGGTATTTTTCTGCCATTTTCTTTGGAATATGTGTCACCTAACACTACGGTTTCCTGAATTCTACTGTTCTCTGGACACAGTATTTATCTTTTTTTTTTTTTGGTACGTGGGCCTCTCACTGTTGTGGCCTCTCCCGTTGCGGAGCACAGGCTCCGGACGCGCAGGCTCAGCGGCCATGGCTCACGGACCCAGCCGCTCTGCGGCATGTGGGATCTTTCCGGACCGGGACACAGACCCGTGTCCCCTACATTGGCAGGCGGACTCTCAACCACTGCACCACCGGGGAAGCCCCCACAGTATTTATCTTGATTATTTCTCTCTCATTCATCATTTCTCTTTGGAGCTAAATTCAGATGGATGGCTGTTCTTGCCATCCCTGATGCCAACATTTTTTTTTCATTATCCTTCCTAAATTACAGGATGAGGTTTTGCTTTTACATATATATATATATATATATATATATATATAAACTTAAAAGGTGTACCTTTAAAATCATTCTTTTTATTTTCACAGCATCACTTCAGTATTTCAGAGTGTTATTGTTAATACCAGTGCGACTTATCGTGGAAGTCTTCCTGTCTACCTAATTCATAGTGTTGTAATCATAAGTTCTAAACCCCTGAATCTCAGGTACATTTCTCAGTAGTAGTACTAGTAACACTCTTTAATGAATGACTAGGTAATGTAAGACATTAAAAAGATTTTAAATTTTAATGTAGCTGAATATTGAGGTCACCGCATAGAGAATCTCCAAAATGGCTCACAGCCATAATGATGAATACTAACAACAGTGCTGTCTGTGTCATATCAACAAAAGGAGGTGGGGTATTTCTGCTTACGAGCTGAAGGGGTCTGGCTTTGCGGCTCCAGAGTAAATGCGGTACACAGTTCTCCTGACCTGCCAGCTTTGAAATGATTCGATTTTTGAAACATTTGACATTTGAGATACATTATTTTGAATTTTGCTCAAAATGTGATTTCATTGAGATCCTTTTGTTACACGAATTAAACGTTGAACAATTCGATTTCACCTCAAATGCTATCACCCTTTTAGGAAAGGTTTGTCATTAGCGAAAGTGTTTAGCTGCCTCTGAAGTGCAGATACCACCTGGGAGCAACTTGTTGGGGTGAAGGATTGAAAAGGGGCTAAGGATGAGTTGAGTCATCTAGAGCCGCAGTCAGCTTCTTTCCCTGCAGTGGTTCTGCAAAGTCAAGGTGTGATCTCAGCCCTTGGTCACTTGCTGTGGAATAGTTAATGCTTTTAGCAGTTATGCCAAAGGGCCTAGCCTTGCTACACTCTTTCTTTCATCATCAGAATCAGTTTCAGGCCACCAGACACAGCTTTTCCGTCTCTGCCTTTTGTGCTAACATCCTGAATGTGTGCCCTGTACTGTGACGGAGATAACATGGCAACTGCAGCTTGTGGGATAACAATGCAATTGCCCCAGAAAAGATGACCCTTTGTGGGCAGAGGAGTCATGCTGACATCTTGTGAATGACTTGAATTCCTCAGGCCCCCCCTCCTCCACCCGCCACACTCAATTTAACAGTGTTGGTCCAAGTGAGGGTTTCTGCAGTTGATTGTGGAATTTGATCAGCCTGAGTACATCAGCCAGGAAAGTCTGATATTATTACATCCTGTGTTCTATAAGCAGAAATGCCCAATTTAAGATACTTGAGTTGGAATGTCAGAGTGATGAAATCAGTGTGTCTAGAATGCCTTCAGTGGGTTTCAGCTGTTGGTAAGTTTGGTTAAGGTCAAGTTTTAAAGACTTTTCTCCTCCTAGAGTTCACCCTGACCTCCCAGTGGCATAGATTATCTAAAGGACTGAGGGTGTGGCTTTGCTGTGTAACTTCCATGGTCAAAATCTCTGGTGGTTACTTATGGAAATACAAACTTAGAGGTATATTTGCAGGATTAATGGTCATGGCGCAGTAGTTATGAAGTTGCACATGATTCAATATTAAAATTCTGTGCTTTCTCCCCCACCTTAGAAAAACATCCTTTTGTGTTTTTCAATGAAACGAATGTAGTGGTTAAAGTCAGCCTGAGTAACATCAGTTGACCCCATTGTGCCCTTCCAGGTTGTGATACTGTGCCTTGAAATAGCTGATAACTTGGTGTTTTTAGCCACTGGTTCCTTATGACTTGAAAGATCTTTTTGTCCTAGAAGCGTTGGTGCATTTTGTCTTCCTTCATCTCCTATGTGATGATGAGTGAAAGCTTCCCCATGATAGAGGTATACTAAAGAATGACACACTTTCCATGTGATCAGCTGCGTTTGTGTTGTGTGACGGGGGGTAACCATGGGCCACATGTGTGGCTATTGGGCACCTGAAATGTGTCAACTGAGGGGCTGAATTTTTAACTACAATATGTTAGAAAAACTGATCTTTGATTCAGTTATTGGAAAACAAGTTTGAAACAACTAGAACGTGACTCTACTTTCACAACTGTGTATTTTGTGAAACATAAAGACAGATGAAGTATTTCTGATGAAAAATCCAAATTGAGATAAGCTGTGAATGTAAAATATGCAGCTGGTTTCAAAGACTTAAAGATAAGAAGGTAAACTATCTCATTAGTGATTTTTCTATTAATTACATATTGAAGTGACAATACTTTGGATACATTAGGTCAAATAAAAATACATCAGAATTAATTTCACCTGTTTCTTTTTATTTGTTTTAACGTGGCTACTAGAAAGCCACTACTGTGGCAGTTGAGGCCACAATGCATTTTCGAAAATGACAAGATCAGGAATATATATGCTCAGAAATGTTTAATGTTTGCCTCAAAAATATCCTTCAGTGGCATTGGACCGAATCTACATAAGAAGAAATCTGCCAGCTTGTCTTTTGAGAAATCCCCCAAATTGCAGTATGAGGCAGATGGCACTCCACTGATACCCTTAATAGAATGTCAATATTGGCACTTGGACAGGTGCTTGTGAGAAATGGGCTTAATATTAGGTAATAAAAAGAACTTCTGGTCTTCAAGGGGGCAAATATCTAAGATCCCGCATCCCCACAAGCTCAGTATGTTGCTGGATAGTGCTTCCATTTGGTTGTCTCCATGGTAGAGTGAAGGTGCCTCACCACCTGAATCTCAGGAATCAGGGTGATGCAGCTCAGCACTCACTCATAGTGTGTCACCGCCTTCTTGACATGGGTTAGTCCTCCTTAGACAACCAAGAGGGGGAATTCCCTGGCAGTCCAGTGGTTAGGACTCCATGCTTCCACGGCAGCGGGCACAGGTTCGAGGGGGAATCCTGCAAGCTGCACAGTGCAACCCAAAATAAATAAATAAACCAGTAGCTCTTAGACAATCAAGAGGAAAAAGGCTCAAGATGCAAGTGGTTAGTTGGCTGCATGCAAGAGTGAATGACTTTTAGTTGAAATAAAATCAGTCAAAAATCCCTACTTTTTTATAGTGAGTAGAAGGTTGGAGGGCTTGCAGGTACCTACAGTGGAGGGAGGGGGTTGCCCTTGAGTTTAGGTTGGCACTGAGGATGAAATAGGGAAGAGGCAGGAAAAGGAAACTTTTCTGGAGCTAGACATAATAGGCACGTTAGCCATCCATCAGAAGGTAGAATAGTAGGAAAGAACAGAAACCTTGAAATCATGTAGACATGAGTTTAAATCCCGGCTCTGTTGATTTTTTTTTTTTCTTCCTTGTATAGATATTGGAAAGACACAAAAATATTTGGTTCCTTTTTACTTATTATCATAACACTTATTTTGTCATTTTGGGGGTCAAAATGAACACAGCATTAGTATTTTTAGGATCATTAAAGTAACGTATAATTCTTTTTTTTTTTTACATCTTTATTGGAGTATAATTGCTTTACAATGGTGTGTTAGTTTCTGCTTTATAACAAATTGAATCATTTATACATATACATATGTTCCCATATCTCTTCCCTCTTGCGTCTCCCACCCTCCCTATCCCACCCCTCCAGGCGGTCACAGAGCACCAAGCTGATCTCCCTGTGCTATGTGGCTGCTTCCCACTAGCTATCTACCTTATCTGTTGATTATTGACTATGTTACTGCTTTACCTTTCTGAACCTCAGTTTCCTTATATACCAAATGGGGAAAGCAGTAGGTACTATATCTTTGATTTTTGAGCAAGCAGTAAAGCAAACATGTAAAGAACTAAGAAAAATGCTAGCATAGAACATAAAAATGGCCACAAATTCTTCCTCTCCCTTCATCCATGCCATTTCAATGTGAAGCTGCAATTTGCATCAAGGGGTAGAGCTTATTTCTCCATTTGGCTTCCTGTGTGACTTGTTTTGGCCAGTGTATCTTTAGCAAGAGGCTTGAAAAGCATTTGTACACTGCGGCTTGCCCTCTTGCTGCTCTTTGGAAACCTATGGCCACCTCCTCATGAATAAGCCAGGGCTAGCCTGCTGGATGAGGAGAAGCACATGCCCATACCCAAGCCACCAGCTGGACAACCGTCACACACATGGGAGAAGCCACCGATCACCAGCGGACTGCAGAGGTGTGAGGGTGCCCAGCTGGGACCAACTGAAAGAACCCAAAAGCCCCGACACAAAATTGTGAACTCTGAAATTGTTGCTTTTTTAAGCCACTAAATTTTGAGGTGGTTTGTTACACTGCAAAAACTAACTGATGCACGTTATATATTCACATAGACATGTCTAAGTACAGAATGTACAATCATTAATATCAAGGACTTTATGTGCTACTGATGTAATATAAAAGATTTTACCTGAAATTCAAAAAAACCCCAAAATGATAAATATCAAGTACTAATCCATGGAGCTAGTTTTTTTTATTTTCTTTCTTTTTATTTTTGTTTTGTTTTTCTTCTTCCTGAAGATACCTTCGTATTAGCTATGCATTGTTTTGACATTCGTGAGTGTGAGAGAACTGGTGAAAATATCATGAGTTGGTGTGTTTCTGAATCTTCGCTAGGCTGAAATACTCTGCCTAGTAATGTGTTCATTTCCCCCTCTTTTTTCAATTTGTACAGATATTTTGTCAAACTCTGATATGATTTTTCATTAGAAAAATACATACATTCACATGATGAGCTATCAAGATCAAACCTACCAAAAGCCTAAGATTAAAAAGACTCACAGTACTGGGCTTCCCTGGTGGCGCAGTGGTTGAGAGTCTGCCTTCCGATGCAGGGGACACGAGTTCGTGCTCCCGTCCGGGAAGATCCCACATGCCGCGGAGAGGCTGGGCCCGTGAGCCATGGCCACTGAGCCTGTGCGTCCAGAGCCTGTGCTCCGCAACAGGAGAGGCCACAACAGTGAGAGGCCTGTGTGCCACAAAAAAAAAAAAAGACTCACAGTACTAAATAATGGTAAGGATGTGGAGCAATGGGAATGTTCCTATCTAGCCAGTGTGATTGTAGATTGGTACAACCACTCAGGAAACCTGTTTGACAATATCTTCTAAATTTGAATATAATAATACATTATTATCCAGCAGTTTCTCTTCTTAGTGTATACTCAGCAGAAATGTATACATAGGTGAACCAAAATATGTGACAAGAATTTTCATAGCTACATTATCCATAACACCCCCAAACTGGAAATAATCCAAATGTTCCTGAACGGTTGAATGCGTAAATACATCGTGTAATATTCATATAACAGTACCACATAGCAATGAAGAAGAAAACTGGTGCTATACATAATAACATGAATAAACCTCACTAACATGATGTTGAATGATAGAAGGCAGATGCAAGAATACATATTGTATGACTCCCCTTATGTAAAGGTAATATCCATTTTTTAAAATTTATTAGAGTATAGTTGATTTATAATGTGTTAGTTTCAGCTGTGCAGCAAAGTGATTCAGTTATACATATATTCATTCTTTTTCAGGTTTTTTCCCATATAGATTATTACAGAATATTGAGTAGACTTCTCTGTGCTATACAGTGGGTCCTTGTTGGTTACCTATTGTATATATAGTAGTGTCTGTATGTTACTCCCAAGTTCCTGATTTACTCCTCCTCCACAATGTTTCCCCTTTGGTAACCATAGGTATGATTTCAATACCTGTGCGTCTGTTTCTGTTTTGTAAATAAGTTCGTTTTTATCATTTTTTAAAAATTAGATTGCACTTATAGATGTAGAAAACAATTTTATGGTTACCAGGGAGGAAAGGGGAGGAGGGATAAATTGTGAGATTGGGATTGACATATACATACTACTATATATAAAATAGATAACTAATAAGGACCTACTGTATAGTACAGGGAACTCTACTGAATACTCTGTAATGACCTACATGGAAAAGGTGTCTAAAAAAGAGTGGACATATGTATTTGTATAACTGATTCACAGTGCTGTACAGCAGAAAGTAACACAACATTGTAAACCAACTATACTTCAATAAAACTTTTTTAAAAAGAAAAAATTTAGATTCCACATATGAGTGATATCATATGATATTTGTCTTTCTCTGTCTGATTTACTTCAGTTAGTATGATAATCTCTAAGTCCATCTGTGTTGCTGCAAATGACATTATTTTGGTTCTTTTTATATGGCTGAGTACTATTCCATTGTACATCTGTACCACATATTCTTTATTCATTCCTCTGTCGATGGACATTTAGGTTGCTTCCATGTCTTGGCTGTTGTAAATAGAGCTTCAATGAACAATGGGGTGCATGTATTTTTTGAATTATGGTTTTCTCCAGGTATATGCCCAGGAGTGGGATTGCTGGATCATATGGTAGTTCTATTTTTAGTTTTTTAAGGTACTGCCATACTGTTCTCCATAGTGGTTGTACCAATTTACATTCCCACCAACAGTGTAGGAGGGTTCCCTTTTCTCCACACCCTCTCCAGCGTTTCTTGTTTGTAGACTTTTTGATGATGCCCATTCTAACCAGTGTGAGGTGATACCTCATTGTAGTTTTGATTTGCATTTCTGTAATAATTAGTGACGTTGAGCAGTTTTTCATGTGCCTCTTGGCCATCTGTATGTCTTTGGAGAAATGTCTATTTAGGTCATACGCCCATTTTTTGATTGGGTTGTTTGGGTTTTTTTGACATAGAGCTGCATGAGCTGTTTATATATTTTGGAGATTAACCCCTTGTCAGTCACTTCGTTTGCAAATATTTTCTCCCATTCTGTGGGTTGTCCTTTTGTTTTGTTTATGGTTTCCTTTGTTGTGCACAAGTCTTTAAGTTTAATTAGATCCCATTCATTTATTTTTGTTTTTATTTTCATTACTCTAGGAGGTGGATCCAAAAAGATATTGCTGCGATTTATGTCAGAGAGTGTTCTGCCTACGTTTTCTTCTCAGAGTTTTATAGTGCCCAGCCTTACATTTAGGTATTTGATCCATTTTGAGTTTGTTTTTGTGTGTGGTGTTAGAGAATGTTCTAATTTCATTCTTTTACAGGTAGCTGTCCAGTTTTCCCAACACCGTTTATTGAAGAGACTGTCTTTTCTCCATTTTATATTCCTGCCTCCTTTGTCATAGATTAATTGACCATAGGTGCGTGGGTTTATTTCTGGGCTTTCTATCCTGTTCCATTGATCTCTATTTCTGTTTTTGTGCCAATACCATACTGTTTTGATTACTGTAGCTTTGTAGTATAGTCTGAAGTCAGGGAGCCTGCTTTGGCTATTTGGGGTCTTTTGTGTTTCCATACAAATTGTGAAATTTTTTGTTCTAGTTCTGTGAAAAATGCCATTGGTAATTTTTTTTATTAATTAACTAATTTATGGCTGTGTTGGGTCTTTGTTTCAGTGCGAGGGCTTTCTCTAGTTGTGGCAAGCGCGGGCCACTCTTCATCGTGGTGCGCGGGCCTCAGTGTCGTGGCCTCTCTTGTTGCGGAGCACAGGCTCCAGATGCGCAGGCTCAGTAATTGTGGCTTACGGGCCCAATTGCTCCGCGGCATGTGGGATCTTCCCAGACCAGAGTTCGAACCCATGTCCCCTGCATTGGCAGGCAGATTCTCGACCACTGTGCCACCAGGGAAGCCCGCCATTGGTAATTTGATGGGGTTTGCACTGAATCTGTTGAATGCCTTGGGTAGTATAGTCATTTTCACAATGTTGATTCTTCCAATCCAAGAGCATGGTATATCTTTCCATTTGTTGTGTCATCTTTGGTTTCTTTCATTAGTGTCTTATAGGTTTTGTAGTACAAGTGTTTTGCCTCCTTAGGTAGGTTTATTCATAGGTATTTTATTCTTTTTGATGTGACGGTAAATGGGATTGTTTCCTTAATTTATGTTTCTGATCTTTCATTGTTAGTGTATAAGAATGCAAGAGATTGCTGTGTATCAGTTTTGTTGTTGTTGGAGTTTTTTTGGCCGTGCCACACAGCTTGCAAGATCTCAGTTCCCCAACCAGGTATTGAACCTGCATCCTTGGCAGTGAAAGCACAGAATCCTAACCACTGGACCGCCAGGAAATTCCATTGATTTTGTATCCTGCGACTTGTTGAATTCATTAATGAGCTCTAGTAGTTTTCTGGTAGCATCTTTAGGATTTTCTGTGTATAGTATCATGTCATCTTACAGTTTTATTTCTTTTCCAATTTGGATTCCTTTTATTTCTTTTTCTTCTCTGATTTCCCTGGCTAAGACTTCCAAAACTGTGTTGAATAAAAGTGGCAACAGTGGACATCCTTGTCTTGTTCCTGATCTTAGAGGGAATGCTTTCACCTTTTCACCATTGAGAGTGATGTTAGCTGTGGGTTTGTGATATATGGGCTTTATTAGGTAATGTCCATTTTTGAGAGGAGGGACTAGTGACTGACATGGGCCATGAGGATTTTTGGGGGGGTTCAGGTGTATTCAGTTTCTTAATTGTCTCAGTGGTTACAAGAGTTTTGTTCACTTTGCTAAAATTTATTACACGTGATTTTTTTAACTTTTCTATTTAAATTTTCAAAAGGTTATTTAAAAACTCAAGAGTTTGTATTGTCAGCATATCTATATATATTTACATACACATGCTAAAAATGTTAAGGAAGAAAATGTTAAGGAAGAAATACAGAATCAGCACTGATAATATAGGTATGTCCAAGTTATATTAATTAGTGAAAAATCAACTTGCAAAATATTATGTATACTATGATTTTATTTTTGGTAAAAGCAAACCAAGCAATACCCAATACCTAGGATTGGCTATAATGGTTTACAAAATTTATAACAAATTTAGTCTTTCTGAATTATATAATTGCATGTTCACTGTTGAAAATTTGAAAAATATGAAAATACTAAAGATCAGAATAACATACTACTAGATGCTAGTTTTGAGTGGTTATAGTTTTTCTCTATATGTCTGTGTTTGTGTAGGTAAGAACATATATACTTAATCAAAATTGAAATGTTCTTCTATAATATGATGTTTAATGTTGATAAAAGTTTTCATTATATGAAAGTGCTATAACTGATTTAACCAACTTCTAGAAAGGTTTTGCATATTTAGACTTTCAACAGTGTTGCATGTCCATATCCCTATACTGTCACCTATACTGAGTATTATTAAAAACATAAAACACAACAATAAACTATTCAACATTGTGACAGACTTAAATTTTTGTACATGTAGAAATAAAGGACTCATTTTTCTCTTGTTCTAGAGGATAATATTCACAATAGACAGGACTGCCTACATTTTGGACATTACTTATCTTCTCACAAATACTATCATGAGTATTACCATCATTATGTATAAATGAGTTAATGACTACGTATGAATGAATCCTGAGGTGTTCATCATGTCAGAAGTGATATTAGGACTTTGTGTCTATTTTATCTCAGTTAATCAGCAGCAGCATCTTTCATAGATGGGGCAAATATGAAATGAGATATAGGCAAAAAGCAAGGGGTAAGCGTTGTGAATGTATAGTAGCCATACAGGGAAACTAGGACATAGCAATATATCGAAGATATACATAGAAGCATATGTAGAAACTATATGATTTCGTTTTTCTTCCCTTTCTTTTCTAGGTGACCATAGGGTAGACTGCTGATCTGATTGCTGTATTAGTTTGCATTTTAAATTATAAAATTACCTAGATGAGTAAATATTTTTGACTTTATTTACAGGTAGATAAATGTCAGCTCTTAAAAAGGCAGCCCTCCCTGTGCACAGACCTGAAAAATACGAGTTTCAGTTACCAAGGATCAGTTTAACTCTGTTCCCCCAATAACATGGTTCAAATTTCACATACTACGGTGTGTTAACTGTGAGCGATCTCGAGAGGCACAAACTTCATTGCTGCCTCCTCAGTCCACAAAAATCACCATGTCAGTAACAGATGTACATCTTGACTCGTGACCAGTTACGTCACACCTTTCAAAGTCTGTCTGTGGTCGGCTGTCACACATTTGTTGTTTGATTCTGACGTAATCAGCAAAGAACATAGCGTGTTACCGCCTTGTCCCCAGTGAAGAACCCACATGATGGTTTACAAAAATAAACCTTCAAAAGAGGGAATTAGTAATGAAGTTGATAGTATAGCAAAGTAGTGAAAATTGATAATGCTAGACATGAAATTTGAATCATAGATGTAGCTATGGAAGAGAAAGGTGACTGTGGAAGTGACACTACAACATTTGAGAGGTTCTAGATATGCAGCCAGAGGATTGTAGTGAAAATGAACTCATTGATATAAATGTAAACCCTGGTTGTGACAGAAAGGATGAAGATGTCCTAGAGGAAGTGATACCAGGAAAAAAAAAAAAAACCTGACATTAAAGAAACTCTCAGAAATATCAGGACATGGAGACCTCAAAGGATGAAAGGTTGGCAGCCAATCCAAACTTCCAAAGGAATATGGCGACTACACAAAGCATAGGGAAGGTGCTCACTCAGTATTTTAAGTTACAAGATGAGAAGAAGGAGGCAAGCACTGTTCGAACTACTCTTGATAATTTTCCTATAAGGAGTAAAACACTTAATTTTTAATTTTCTTTTAGTATTTTAAGTTAGTGTACTAAGTATTAGTTTACACTTTTTATTTCTCTGTACTTTTATAACCAAGAGTGAGAGGGATTTTAATGTTTTAACGAAAATTTTTAGCGGCCAAAGCACAGTCGTGAGTTTGCCCATTGATCGTGGAGGTTGCATGGTGGTTTTTACGATCGTGCACTACTGTACAAAGCAGGGGCTGCCTATCTGTCTGTGCACCAGTGGGTGGATGTACCTGATTTACTGTAAACCAGTGGAACAGCATTTCAATTTTTTTTGCTAACCTTTTAGAAACCTACTCAAGATACAACAAAATTATTGTATTTCATGATTTGAAGTGTTCAAATCCATTCTGTTTCTTTAGTGTGGTACAAAGAGGGGGCCTCTGAGGCATTCGTTTTTTAAACTGTAACATAAGTCTTTCCAAAGACCAAACTAGGAAAAAGGAATTTTAATTTTGAGTTAGCAGGTACAAAGGGATATCATTAGAAATGGAACAAATCTGAGGTCAACAGTATCCTTGTCAGTTTAAAAAAATGGTCCTGTTCTCTCAGAAGCTTTAAATGGAAGGCAGAATAGGAAAATATCCAACTTCCAACATGCCAGGCATAAGTCATGGGAGAACCTCAAGCCGTGGGGTTTGCGTTTCCTGGTCACCCACTGAGTGACTAGAGGACTAGAGTTCTTTTGAAATGCTTTCCTCACCAAAGCAATGATGTTTGAGGATGTCTGACGGTCGAGGTCTCATTTATCCCGCAGCTTTGTACCTGACTATTATTTGTACCTGACCAGGCCCATTACACAGTAGAAGCCATTAAACATCTGTGCACTTCCTGGCCACTTCAGCTGTGACAGCGAGTTGTTAGAGGATTGGAGATACTTTCTGTGTATAATGTCCTGTGGGTTATGTAACAGGGATGTGGGAGACTGTGGTAACGCAAGCAGTGATCATCAGCTACCACTCTGTCTACACTGAAAGTGAGAGACTCAAAAACTCATCTATTTTAAACTCGGAAGATTCCTTGCTGTGCTTTTCTTCAGTACTAAAACTGTGAATACAGCAAAAATGTTAAGGCTAAAAGCTTCAAAGATTAAATCACCCTTAAGGAGTTCCTTGCCAATATTGGTACTGGTCTTTTCACATGGGAAATGTAGGCAGGTTGCTGTTGTTTGTAGAAGCTGCTATTGGTATAGTTATCAAGTCCAGTTAAACTGTGTTTCAAGAAACACTCATTGCAGAGATGGCTTTAATGCTATGTGCTGGGAAATGTCAGCACCTTTTATTATTATTATTTTTTTTACTGAGGTGAAATTCAGGTAACATAAAATGAGCCATTTTAAAGTGTATGATTCATTGGCATTTTGTCTGTTCACAGTGTTGTGCATCCATCACTTCTGTCTAGTTCCTAAATATTTTCATCACCCCACAGTAAAACCTCGTGCCCATTAAGAAGTCATCGTGCGTTCCCTCGTCCCCCTGTCTCCTAGTAGCCGTCAGTCTGCTTTCTGTTTCTGTGGATTTACCTATTCTGGCTATTTCATGTACATGGAATCAGACACTATATGATCTTTTGTGACTGACTTCTTTCACGTAGCATGATGTTTTCAGGGTTCATCCATGTTGTGGAGTGTACCAGTACTTACTTCCTTTTGATGGTTGAACAATATTCCACTGTATGGATATGCCACAGGGCACAATGTGTCCATTCATCCATCAATGGACATTTGGGTTGGTTCCACCTTTTGGCTGCTGTGAATAATACTGCTCTGAAGTTTTGTACAAGTATTTGAGTACATGTTTTCAGTAATTTGGGGTATATATCTAGGAGTGGAATTACTGGGTCCTATGACAAGTTTATAGTTAACTTTTTGAGGAATCACCAAACTGTTTCCCACTTCTCAGGTTTTATAGTAATTTTGCCAAGTGTAAGGAGGGTGCACTTGTTCCCTTTCCTGATACCTCCTGTGGTTCACTCTGCCCTTTATTCAGTCCACCCCAGGGGCAGGTAGAGCGGCTTCCCTTACTGATAGCCTGCAGAACACGCGTCTTCCTCTCCTTTCCTCCTTGCCAGTCCTGCTGGATGGAGAGGCCGGTCCCGGTCTGTGCTGATATGCCCAGATGGATAAGTCTTACTGATTCTTGTGTTCTGTTTGGAGGCCAGTTGGGCTTTCATCTCTGAACTGGCCTCTAGCAGAACAAGTGCTGCTCTTTGTCTTTTTAACTTGGTTTTGTTTTTCAAGGAGTCCAGAACCTGCACAGGGTTCAGTATGCTATTTACTGGGGGTTCCTTTGGAGATCCCACAACTTAGGATGTAAAAGGTTATGATGCTCGAAGAGTTTGAACTTTGTAGATGTGGCTTGGACTTGGAGGTTTAAGATCTAACTGCCACTTATTCTTAGCAGTGTCAACTTGATGAAGTCACCTAATACTTTACCTTCAATTTCTTTATCAGTGAAAATGGGGGAATCCCATTCACCTTTCTGATGTAACAGATATGCTCTGGGGCTCATGTAAATAGCAAAGCAAGTGCACAATAACATAGGACCTGACCCAAGAATAAGACTATCTAATTTACATTTTTGTTTCACATATTTTAACACAGCTTTTTTTTTTAAAACAATATAAGGTCTTTTATGGTGTAAGTAAAATACCGTGTCTGAATTTTAATAACCTGACCACAAAATTCCCAGCAGCATGATTGCTACAGGAATATGGTACAGATAGAGAAGTTGGTAAGTCTCCAGCCTTTAAGGAGAAAATAGATAACCTAGCAGGGTAAGTATTCACCTCCCAACACCTGTTGATGTGATCAGAGTGCCTGGCCACTTCTCCATCTGGGTCACTTCAAACTCTGGAATTGAAGAAGTGATTTTTATTTGGAAGAAAAACATTTTGAGGCATCTCTGTAACGACATAAAGACAGTTTTGTGAATTCATTTAGCCACATCTGCAGATTACCAGAATATATATGCAGTAAGAAATGCTCTTATCTCTTATTATCTTGTCTTAGGTTACACACCACCTTTCCAAACTCTTTGACAGCATTGTAGATCTGCAGTTTGAAGGCGATCAGGATGTTTCCGCGCACAGGGCCGTTGGAATGTACAGCAAAGAAAAGGAATACGTCCCATTCCCAGCTGAGTGTGAATGCATAGGCCATGTAAGATTTGCTTATGAGGTTCTCTATGCCAGAGAAGTACTGGGGGGATAATTTTAAAAAGTTGACCAAGAAAAAATCAACTCATGTCAAATGAGGCTCTGGTTAGTTTTGTGCTCAGAGATTCCCGTTTACCTGTGTCCGGTGTGACAGAGGGCTCCTCTGCCATGCTTCCCACTCTGATCATCAGGCTTCAGCACCCTGCAGGAGCTCACACTTGCTCACAGTTGAGCCAGACGGGAGGGACTGTCACAGACTGAACGAGTAAACCCCAGAATTAGTAGCAAATGCCACCCAGTGACTGAGTCTCCTACAGAGCATATTGTTTTCACCCCTGCTCAGAGTACAGGGGAGGGTTAGGGTGAAGCAGCACCTTGCAATGAAGCACGTTTTAAAGAGGCTGTGGTTCAGGATTCTGACATGGGTGTTGTAAATGGCTGCTCGTAAATAAAGTTGATTGAGTCCGCTAAGCTAATGTCATGTACACTAATTACCGTGTGCACAGACAGTTAACATCCTCTCTTCTCTCACAGCCAGACACCTCAAACACATTCTTAACAGTTATCTATAAGAATGGCTCTTAACGATTTACGAAGCAGCTCTTGGTGTTTTCAGCTGATTTACAGGAGTTGCATCTTTTTACGACGATGTTTATATAGGCTGAGTTAATCCACAGGGTAACTGAGACAGTAGCCTCTATTGCAGAACAGTTTAGGTTGAGGCAAGGGGTTCCTTAAAGGGTCCCTTGCAGAAATGTGATGGCAACCTTTTTTTTTTTTTTTTTTTTTACAAGGGTTTCCTTTATTCCTCTCTGTTGCTTTTTAATATTGTACCAGAAAAATCCTGCCAAATGCAGGGGAAGCAGATGGTGGAATACTTTGATTAAAATATATTTGTGATCTCTGGGGCTCTTTAGGATATTATTACAATGATTAGAAAAAATCACCATAAACTCTCTTGACAAAAGTGTGTTGCTGTCTGCCTCCCCCCCCCGGCAGACTGCTAGCTGACTGGCATAGTGCCCAGAAGGACAGTCCAACCATAGATGTGGGTGCCACTAGCAGGAACCCGTGGTACTGAAAGTTTTCACAGTGCTCTAACTTATTTTATATAAGCAACTTATGCTAGAGACTTCTGGGCATGTAGCACATTTACCCTCTAATTGCCTGTTTTATAAAAAGATGCTTTTCCTTTAGGTCTTCCCCCCCCTTCCCCCCACACTTTTATGATTGGTTCCTCCCTGTTTCGGCTCTTTGCGTTTTATTCGACAGGTGTTTATTGAATACCTACTATGTACCAGCTGCTGGGTTTGGCTTTTGGAGATCCAGAAAAGAATAAGACATGGCACCTGTCCTGGGGGACCTCTTAAGCTTATTGAATAAATGGATATTCACATAATTAGTGATAATGGGAAGTGATAATTCTTGTTATAGAGGGTGGGACAGAAGCTGATGAAAGACCAAGAAGTGGGAGATCAAGCAAGCACCTCATCAGGGCTTAGTTCTCAAATTATATTGAGCTGAGTTGCCGTCGGTGGCATAGTCTCTGAACACGGGTTGATGTGTCACCTTGTATGTGTGTTCGGTCTTCCCAGATGGACTGGAGAGTCCTCGAGAACAGGTGGCCATACTAAGGACATGGATCCCAGGGTATCTGGGATATGATCAAGTGATCCCTAATTTACTAAGAGAGCTTGCTGCTTGGTGACATTAAGAGTTGTGCGGAGTGACTACAGTAGTGATTAGGTCACCCTCTCTCAGGTATCTGAACAAAGCCCAGCTAGGAAGCCAGGAGAGAAGTCTTTTAGGATGTTGGGGATGGTTCTTCCCTTTTTCTTCCAATAGGGAAGGCTGTCAGCTCACTGACCACGTACCGCTCCTTCCCAGTTCTCCAGAGAAAGAGGTTGTAGGAATGAATGCTGTGTCATCTTCACAGAGGCGGGGAGAGAAATCAGTTGTATAATCTTCAGGATCTCATATAGTCCTTGGAATTTATTTATTATAGTTATTTTTTATTGATATGATCAATTATTTGCAAGTGGTATAGGTATCCTTTTTGTTATATAATATCATCCCGAAGGAACAGATATATGGATAAATATAACAAAGCATATTTGAATAGGATGGAAAACTGGCTGAAATATATTTGTGGGAGCAAAATAAACTTCAAATGAATTTTTTAAAAAAAGATTTTCACAAGTCGGCAGTTGTCCTCTCATACTCTCTTGCTGTGTAATTTATGACAAGTGTGAGGATGAGAGCCAGTAGGGAATATAATTAAGATACTTGCTGAAAACACTTTGGCTTAAGACTAGGAACTATGTAGATTTGAGGGTAGAATCTTTAGTAGATTTAAAAATTATCAAAAGATACATTTAAAAAATCAGTTTCCTAGACTCACAGACATAGAAAGCAAATTTATAGTTACCAAAGGGGAAAGGGGGCAGAGGGATAAATTAGGAGTTTGGGAGTAATGGATACACACTGCTATATATAAAACAAATAAACAACAAGGACCTACTGTATAGCACAGGGAACTATATTCAATATCTTGTAATAACCCATAATGGAAAAAATTCTGAAAAAGAATATAACTGAATCCCTTTGCTGTATACCTAAAACTAACACAACATTGTAAATCAACTGTACTTCGGTTTAAAAAATCAATTTCCTATTATTTCCAAACCTCTAGAATTTTACTCTAGCATATTGGCTGTGATGCTTGGTTTCTCAAAACACTGTGTGTTATCAGAGGGGATCTTGGTCTAGAACCATCAGGTCTTCAAATCTGAAAAATGAATAATGGAGAACACCTTGTCTGTTTAGGATGTGGAATTTTATCAGCCAGCTGGTAGGTGAAATAAGATGAGCAGTATCCCAGTAGAATCCAGGTTCATGTAGGAAGGACTTCATTAATCAGGAGTTCACTGGCTCGTTATACGTACAACTGTGTAGCCTTCAAGGCCATGAGAGGATGGAATAATCCCTTTTCCATAGTTAAGCCTGTGTTACAACACTTCCATTTGCTTCAAAAGGTGGAAACGTGGCTTCTGCAGCTGGAACAGACCATGAAAGAGACAGTGCGACGTTCTATCACAGAAGCCATCGCAGCCTATGAGGACAAACCCAGGGAACTGTGGATTTTTGATTTCCCGGCTCAAGTCGCACTAACTAGCTCACAAATCTGGTGGACTACAGATGTAGGA
Organism: Stenella coeruleoalba; assembly: GCF_951394435.1. Taxonomy (NCBI): domain Eukaryota; kingdom Metazoa; phylum Chordata; class Mammalia; order Artiodactyla; family Delphinidae; genus Stenella; species Stenella coeruleoalba. The sequence goes on along the minus strand of NC_137155.1, from coordinate 31,738,831 downwards.
ATAGCCTTCAGTAGGCTAGAGGAAGGCTACGAAACGGCCCTAAAGGATTTCCATAAAAAACAGGTATTTTATAAGATTTATGATTTTGAGATTTAAAGGAACTTGAAGAGGTAAGCTTCATTCATTCATTCTTGTTTTATGGGGTGTCTTCTGTGTTCAAGGTATGACGCTAGGAAGATTTTAGCAACCATTTGTTTAGCTTTCCATTTTATAGTTTGGTGTTGTCCTTCTTGTTTTCTACATGGGTTTAAAACACATCCATCCTTAAACAACAAGGTCCTACTGTATAGCACAGGGAACTATATTCAATATCCTGAAATAAACCATAATGGAAAAGAATATAAAAAAGAATGTGTATATATATATATATATATATATATACACATACATATATATAACTGAGTCACTTTGCTGTACAGCAGAAATTAACACAACATTGTAAATCAGCCATACTTCAATAAAAAATAAATAAAACAAACAAATAAAAAACATCCATCCTTGTCCATTATCTCCCAAGGATCTAGTATACCACCCACACCTAGATACTGTACATATTTTTTTCCACCTATGTAAGACTCTCCAATTACGCTTTCAAAGGAAGTTGCAGATGTCAGTCATCTTTACCCCTAAACACTTTTATTAATACATACCCATTTCATAAGTTTAATTTCAGTTACTGTATCTCAGTTTACCAAAGTTCTTTTTGGTTCTTTAAAAATCAGTTTTATAATGACATGTCTTCATTATGGTTTTTATTCTTCTATCTCATTAATAGTCTTATTTAGGTGGTTCTGTTCCTTTGAGACTGTTTTTTTTTTAATTTGAACTTGTTTTTTGTATGTTTATTTTTAAAGGTTATCTTCAGGTTGGCTTTTTTTTCCTGGAGGAATTCCGTGTGTTCTACACTGAGCAGATGTCCCTACATGTTTTTCTCCTTGTTGCCTCCAGGTTTCTACAGGTTTTGTGAGTTCGGGATTAATTTTGTGGTTAGTTACTCAGTCTGGGATTTACCGATCATAGTGGCAAGGTCATTTTGGATGCCATAGCTTCACATGGCTTAGGCCTGAGAGTTTGATTTCTTTTAGAGGACTTTTTTCCTATCCAAAGCCCCAAGATGTTTCACGCTTTCCTCTTGCTTCTCTGAGCTGGTGGGTAGAGTTTTTCTAGAACCTCTTATTGGACTGTGTAATACTCTGAGGATCTTGGCTTTATGTCAGCATCTCAATTCTAACTCCCTGCCTTGCTCAGGGAGTATAAGAGGCAGAGAACAGAAATGTTGTGTTGCCATGTGGGCAATTTAAACTTCAGTCTCCGATGTTTGGGTCTCTACTCAAATTCTCCTTTCGGCAGCCGTGCCATTAGCCTGTTAACCTCATTCTACTGCTCTGGCTTGGGTGCACATCCTTGGCATTAGGGACTGTCACCCACTCTCCCCCAACCCTTTCCCTTTCTTCCTTCCCCCTCTCTGTTTCCCCCTCTCTCATGTTTGGCTATGTACTTTGCATGTGGATGTGTTTCGTTTTACTCAAATACCCTCTGTGTTAATAAAGGAATTGTCCATTCAGTTTAACCCAATATGTTATAAGACTGCCTGTTGTTATTATCACTGCTATTTAGGTGGTTTTTATTTTTGGCTCTCAATAATAATACTGTAGTAAACAGCTTTGCATTTACATCCATGTTGCACATATTTTTCTTTATTTCTTCAGGATAAACTTCCAGATGTAGAATTGCTAGGTCAGAGACTGTACCTTCTTAAGCCTTTGAAACATCATGCCAGGTTTACCTTCCCAGTATCAGTGCATGAGAATTGTCTATTGCCTCCCCTGTCATCAACATTGGGTTGATTCTTTTTTTTAACATCTTTATTGGAGTATAATTGCTTTACACTGGTGTGTTAGTTTCTGCTTTATAACAAAGCGAGTCAGCTATACGTATACGTATATCCCCATATTTCCTCCCTCTTGCATCTCCCTCCCACCCTCCCTATCCCACCCCTCTAGGTGGTCACAAAGCACCGAGCTGATCTCCCTGTGTTATGTGGCTGCTTCCCACTAGCTATTTTACATTTGGTAGTGCATATATGTCCATGCCACTCTCTCACTTTGTCCCAGCTTACCCTTCCCCCTCCCCGTGTCCTCAAGTCCATTCTCTACGTCTACATCTTTATTCCTGTCCTGCCCCTAGGTTCTTATGGAACAGGTTAGAAAGCCCAGAGATAAACCCACGCACATATGGTCACCTTATTTTTGATAAAGGAGGCAAGAATATACAATGGAGAAAAGACAGCCTCTTCAATTAGTGCTGCTGGGAAAACTGGACAGCTACATGTAAAAGAATGAAATTAGGACACTCCCTAAAACCATATACAAAAATAAAATCAAAATGGATTAAAGACCTAAATGTCAGGGTTGATCCTTTTTATTCTTAGAGCTAAAGTTATTTATATTCCAGTAGCCTTAGGTTATTCAGCTAATTAAGAAAATTTAGCTTTTTTCTCCTTTAAAATAGTTTTAAAGTTTTCCATTTTGTTCAAGTTATAATAATGCTTCTTTTTCGTGTTAGATGAGAAGTAGACAAAGAGGGTGGTTTATGAAGACAGTATTTATGGGCTTAATTATGAAACACTTCCAGCATGAATTGAAATGTTTGACAGACCAGCCAACAGATGCCTTCAATACAGCATTTCAATGTTGCCACTGGTACTAATATGCACACCAGAGCAGCTAACGTTTGAATATTGTTAAAGCTGCAGTTTGGTTCATGAGAAGTGTGTGCATCTAAATTGAAACCCCATTAGTTTTCACTCTTTAAAAATGGTTTTAACAGTCTGTTGGAGTTTGTTTTTAATTAAAACTACTCCTGCTAATACTGTGAGCAGTTTTTAAGGTGAACTCCAGTCCTTTAAAATAGCTTAATTTCAAAACTGAAATCAGAGTTGGCTGTAACTGACAATCTACCTGAACAAGTAATTTCTTTCCTTACTTCTCAGTTCCAAATTGTAGTGAGGTAAACAAAGATAATTATTTTAAACTTTATTTCCCACCAGACATATTGTAATTGCATGTTAGGTAGTGTTGGGATTAAAGGCAAAAATACTGCATTTTGAATATATATCCCTGCCTCGCCAGAGTCTTTGAAAGTAAAACAAATAAAATATAATTTCTCAAATTTGAGCATTCCTTGGCAAAAGTATTTGGTTAGGCTTGGGATCTGATAAGAAAGTTTTTCCATTCTTCCTTTATCATTGAGCTGTGTGCAAATCAGCGAAAAAGAGATGGAAGCATTTTGGATTCAAAATATTATTTACAAGTGTGCTGGGACATTGCCTAGGGTACTTTTAATAAGACTCACAATAAACAATATAAAGCTTTTCTTATTTAACTATTTATCCTTTCTGACCACAAATATTCAGAAATATTATAGGTATAAGAAAGAGACTCTCATTTTCCTGCTTAGGGTCAGTTTTTGGCCTCATTTTTAATCGTTGAGAAATTTTTCAGAAACAATTGCATACCGTGTTGATAGTGTTCTTATCTCACCCTGACCCTTTGACCCAAATAGAGAAGGCTGTGAAGGCTGCAGTTACACAGTGTATATTGGAAATGAGTTTTTTGTTTGTTTTTGTCTTTATAGAAATTTGTGACCTGATAGGCTCATGCTTCATAACAGCAGGAAGCTACAAGATGATGAGTAGAGCACATATTCTCTACCGCCCCTCTCATCTGTTAACAGAAAATTTTTCCACAGACAATGTACTGACCTAGTAGGCTTTTATTCAGTGATTCATCAATCAGGCAGCATTCAGTCTGCAGATGGAAAGGAGCTCCAAAGAGCTGTAGAAGACGAGAGATTTTTATAGACCAAAGTAAGCAGGAGCAAGGAAGGGGGCATTTGCTGATTAATTAAAGCAGGGTTACTTTCCTTGTAAGGAGCAAAGGGAAGCCTAGGAGCCAGGTCAGGTAACGTGTGCTGAGCAGGCAAACACTGCTTGGTTGACCTAAGCCCGCTTTTTCTGGGAGAGCCCAACATAGAAACAGTTAAGTTTTGGTTTGCCGATGTGGGTAACGTGAGCGACTCCATCTTAGGCCCAACCTGGTTACTTTAACGCATCAAAAATTATGTTGAATGACAAGGTATAGGAGAAAAAAGTCATATTGTACCTGGAAATACTGGACCGGATAATTTAAGGAATGCCTAGAAGTTGATAACAGATGGAATCAAACTGATAGATGACTAAGAGCAGAGAAAATCACAGTCCAAACATATGAAAAAGAAGAAGCTATTGCCATGATAAGCCTATTTTATCCCAGTGAAACTCCAGAGAAATTACAAACTGAGATTCAGTAAAGGTAAAAAACATGTGGGGCTCATGGCCCATGATCAGTGATAATTAATGAATATGTAAGAGGTGGACAGTTGGAACCAGTCCTGCCTCCTGTACATCCCAAGAGATTTTCAGTGAGAGTGTTTGTCCCCAGGATAAAGGCCTGAGAAATACTTCATAAACAAAGTGAGACGTTTATTGAGGACTTCTGCCATGACTGTGTCTTGACTGTAGATCTTGGGTTGGACACCTTTTTCTGTGCAGGATGGAATAGTAAAGATTTTAGTCTTTATGGGCTTTGTAATCTCTTTCACAACCACTCCTCTCTGCTATTGGAGCAGGAAAGAAGCCATAGGCAATTGTTAACCGAATGGGCATGCTGAGTTGCAATCAGACTTTATTTATAAGAACAGGTGGTGGGCCATACTTGGCTCATTACCTGTAGTCTACCAAGTCCTGTTCTAGAGGAAACAGCAGAACAGATCCTGAAGTCACTCAAGATCCCCGCAATAAGTGGAGGTAACAAAAGAAGAGATTTGTTACCCATATAGGCCATGAGTCCAGTCTGATCCATTAACTCAAGCGTTGGTTCTTTGAACAGATCAAACACTGACAAAGATGTGCAGTTCAGAGGAGCCAGCAGAAACAATAAAGGGATAGGGGAAAGATAAATCTCTTGTACAACAAAGAGATTTTTTTAGAAGACTGTACAACACTACATGTGATTTTATACTAATATTTAAGTTGAAAATCTAAATTAAATGGATAATTTTCTATGAACACTGTTTCTAAGATTAATTCAAAATGAGGTGGAAAACTTGAGTAGACCAGTAACCACACAAATGATAGAAATGGTAAGAAAGTTTAAATTTAAAGATAGGTACCTTGTAAATAGAGCCCTGTTCCAATGGTTTCTTTAATTTCTCTGAACAGTGTTTTCTGTAGTTTTCAATGCAGAGGTCTTATACATTTCTTGCTAGATTTATTTTTAGATAATTGATATGTTTTGATGCTGTAAACATATGCTAATTAATTTTAAATTTTCTAATGTTTGTGGCTGGTATACAGAAATATATTGATGTTTTAATATTTACCTGTGTCTTGAGACTTTGCCACATTTGCTTGCTAGTTGTAGTAGGTTTTTGTTTTTTTTTTAGTATAGTTTCACAGGCTTTCTATGTACATGAATATACCATCTGTAAATAATGACAGTTTTACTTGTGACCTTCCATTCTCTTTTGCCATTTATTTCCTTTTCTTGAGTCATTGAATTGGCTACGACCTTGAATATAATGTTACATAGAAGTAATCCCACTCTTAGGGAAGAACAATGTTTTACCATTAAGTACGATAGTAGTTCTAGATTTTTGTAGATGACCTTTCTCAAATAGAGGGGAATACCTTCTATTACTACACACTGAGAATTCTTATTTTGAAGAGGAGTTGAACTTTTTCAAGTCTGCTGAGATACTCTTGTGGTTTTTCTCTTTTATTCTGTTACTAAGGTGAATTTTTGAATGCCAAGGCAACTTTGCATTTATGATGTGTTACCATTTATAGATGTATATATTTTTTGCTGGATTCTATTTGCTAATTTGTCCAGAAATTCTGCATTTATATTCATAAGGGACATTTATCTGTAGTTTTCTTTTATTATAATATCTTTGCCAGTTTGGGGATGAGGATTATGCTCCTTAAAAGGAATTGGAAAGTATTGCATTTTCACGTATTTTGTGAAAGAGATTATTATAAAAATCACTGGTAGTGCTATCTGGGCTTGGGGTTTTCTTTCTTTATAAATTGATTTCTTTTATGTACATGCTGTTGTGTAGCTTTTCTGGTTTCTTTTTTTCTTGTGTCAGTTTTTGGAATTTCTGTTTTTCAAGATATTTACCCATTTTTTCCAAGTCCGGGTTTGGCAAGTTACAGCCATCTGGCCAAATCTGGCCCGGTGCCTGTGTGTTTGGTAGTTTTCAGGCTTCACTGGCTAAGTGGTGTCATTGCACTAGAGACCATGTACCCCTCAAAGCCCGAAACATTTACTGTCTGGCCCTTTACAGGAAATGGTCATCCACCCCTGATCTGCGTTTTCAAACTTACTGATGTGAGTTGGTCTTCCTATATCGACGTTATCCTTAGCACATCTGGAGGGTCTGGCATCGTGTCCCCCTTTCATTCCTGGTGGTGGTGATTTGTGTTTTCTCTCCTTTATTTGTAATCAGACTTTCTATGTGTTTATCAATTTTATTTAAGTTTTCAAAAAACTAATCTTGGATTTTGTTGATTTTCTCTACTGTTTGTTTTGTATTTCACTGAATTCTGCTTTATCTTGATTACTTCCTTTCATCTACTTACTTTGAGTTTAATTTTCCTCTCTTTTTCAAGTTTCTTAAGGTGGGAGCTTTGATTATCAATTCTTATACCTTTTTCTTTTCCCACATAGCATCTGAAAGAAACTTGATAACTTGATGAAGATTATCTACCAGAAACCTACAGAGAAAATCATGCTTAATAGTGAAACATTAGCATCATTTCCATTAATGTCAGGAATGGGGTAATTATGCTCACTGCCTCTGACATACATCGCTCAATGTTGTGCTGGTTTTCGCAATATGACTGAAGGAGAAGTAGGAAACGAACAGTGCAAAGGGAGGCGATAAACCGAGATCCCACAACCCATGACCTGATAGTGTCAGAGAGTGTGGGACCTGGTCTCTTTGGCAATTTTCTTTGTTCTAGCTGAAATGAAAATCCATTGTTTCTGATACTGCTTAAGTTGAAACATTGATGGGTTTTGGGATTAGAGATCTTGTTACTATTGTTAAGAGACCCAGAGAGCATTACTTCTGTGTATGTCCAGATGGAAAGAGGTTGAGGGTTCTGGTAGCTGACTCCCAAAGTGCTGTAGTAGTTACCTTGTAATGTTCACTTCAGTTTGCTGAGCTGAGGACTACACTCTCCAGATCTTAACATTTCTACCGAGGGGCGCTTGCGGCTTCTTTGCTGCTGTGGCTTGGGTGTGCCTAAGATGGGAAATCTGCCATGCCTTGATCCTGGTAAAATTGCAGTGCTTCTGCTACTACAAGGAAAATGTTCTTTCTGTGTAGCCTTATTTAACCTATAGTATTTAGGGACATGTCTCTTTAAGTTCACAGACATAGCCTCTTTATACCATACTGCCGTAGGAGCTGGGTGAGGACAAAATTGAGAATCAACCACCATTATGTATCGGGAGCCAGCCCTTCTTTCTGACCTTGAGTATGTTACTGTGTATGCCTGACACCTTCCTTCATGGTGAGCACACCATCATCCCACCAAGCAAGCTGGTCCTCTTTGGAAGAACGCTGTGGTGTCTTAGACATTTGTAACATATAAACCTCAGTGATCAAGATTCATGTAACTTTCTTGGCAATTGTTTCCGTGTTTATCTAAACATGAGAATTTATAGGAGGGGGATGCCTAGTTACCTCTTTCCATGCACCAGAATCATTAGAGGTCAACTCTTGTCTGGCCAAGGTGTTCTGTTAATGAATATGTTATCCACATGGGAAACTTTTGGGTTTATAAAATATACAATAAAATCCTAGAATCCTGTACTACATCCTGGCTCCACCATTTATAACTGTGTGATCTTGGGCAAATTACCTCGTATTCTCATATATAAAATGAGAATAATAATAGTACCTTCCCCACAGAGTTATTGTGATGATTAAATTAGAAATATGTGTATGTATTTATACATGAAGATAGATATTATACACACACATACTATATATATATATACATACACATGTACACATATATAATAATGCTTGTTAGATATGTTAGCTAGTAAGTGCTCAATAAATGTTAGTTCTTATTATCTGCTGATGCCATCAGAGAGGAACTAGATCAATGGCAATGGGGCTGGTGTTCTGCCCTCTGCACCGTCCTCTTGTTAAAATGGAAGGATGGCCTCTGACCATCTGGAGCCTTGTCTCCATCTGTGCTTTGGCTCTCGCCCGCAGGACTTCCTTCTCTATTGTGTCTTCAAATTCTTCCACTGGCTCATTCCCATCAGCAATTAAACATCCCCATCTCTCACATTGCTTAAAAACAATACAACCACCAAAAAGTATTCCTTGATGTCACACCTCCTTCCATTTCCTACTCTGTCACTGGAACTTATATTATAACCAAGCCTTTTTTTTTTTTTTTTTTTTTTTGCGGTACGCGGGCCTCTCACTGTTGTGGCCTCTCCCATTGCAGAGCGCAGGCTCCAGACGTGCAGGCTCAGTGGCCATGGCTCACGGGCCCAGCCGCTCCGCAGCATGTGGGATCTTCCCGGACCGGGACACGAACCCATGTCGCCTGCATCGGCAGGCGGACTCTCAACCACTGCGCCACCAGGGAAACCCATAACCAAGCTTTTTGAACTAAATATCTATACTTACTCATTCCATTTTTTCAACCTCATCTCTCTCCAAGAACCATTTCTAATCACTTGACTGAGTATATTTCTGTTTTTTTAACGTTAGAAATACTTCCTTTTCAAATGTCCTCTTCCCTTATATTCATCTTTATTTGAATTCCACTTTTCCACGTACTTCTTGGGTTATTCTTCAGTTTTCTTTCCTTGTTCCTCTTCCTCCTCCTGCCTCTTAACTGTTCCTTGTGGCTCTGACTTAGATCCCTTTTTCTTTCTACCACACCACATATCCCTGGCTAATCTCATCTGCCCTTATGGCTGCTCAGTTTCTGTTGTAATATGCTGGTGACTTTGACCTCCAGCTCAGACCTTTCTCTTGAAGTGGAGTCAGGGGCATATTGGACTTGTCCACTGGAAATTCGACAGGCACGTCCAGCGTAGAACATTCAAAATACATTTACTTTTCTCAAACCCGCTTCTTCAGTGCTTCCCAAGTTCATTAAAAAACACCGACACTCTTCACCAGTTGCTCAGACTGGAAGCCCATTTGACTCCTCTTTCACCTGATACCCGGCCAACCACCAAGTCTCTTCAGTTGCCCTAAATATATTTATTCTTACTGTTTCCTTCGCTACTTTGTTAATAACCTAGTCCCAGCTACTCTTCTCTTGCCATGAGTGTAGCATCCTCTTCTCTGGTCTTTTTTCTCCAATCCTGTTTCCCTCCAATTAATCATACTAGAGGCAGAGAAATCTTTTAGAAACACACATCCGATTATCGCCCCACCTCCCTAAACCCTTCACCAGTGTCTTCTTGCCCTTGAATTGAAGTTCAGACCCTCAGAAAGTTGGCCCAGCCCTGCGTGTTTGGGACCCTGCTTCCCTCTACAGCATCCTTACATACCTGGTCTGCCTCTCCGTTTCCCTCTCACCATCCCAGACTTCTTTCAGTTCCCTCCCAGGGCCACCTGCCATATCCTGAGCTGCTTCCTGTGGCTTAAACACTGCCTCCCTGGGTGGGAAACCCCTAAACTCTCTACAGCCTAAATCGTACTCACTCTTTAGTTCTCACCATAAATACTCTTTCCTGTCAAATGTCTTTCCAAGCTCTCGATTAAGCAAGGTCCTATTTCTGTGTGCTGTCATAGTACTTTTGTACTTGCCCTAGCAAAACAATTGTAATTATTTATCTGCATTCCTCATTGGCCTATAAGCTCTGGAAACAGTAACCACGTTAGTGTTGTGTGATTGAGGGGATGAGAGAACAAAATGTTGTTCAGGTGTGTATTATTGCTGTCATTCATTTCTTCCTTTCTTTATTCATACGAGTGTTTCCTGAGGACATGCTTTGTGCTGGCTGCTCTGCTACATGTGGGAGTGTAGTGTTGAATAAGACAGATAAGGGCCTTGCTCCTTGAGAGCTTACAGTCAAGCAGAGGAGACAAACAGTAAACAAGGAAGTAAATAAGTGAATGATAAGATACTAGTAAGAACCATGAAGAAAATAAATTAGGAACATGTAGAATAACTGGGTAGGTGGAAATAGGATGGCCAAGGAAGGCTGATCTGAGGAGGTGAACTTAAACTAAGACTTGAATAATGAGAGGAGGCCAGCTCTACAAAGATCAGAGGGAAAATGCCTCCACACAGGTGAAACAGTCTCTGTGACCTTGAAGCAGCCATGATGGAGAAACAAAGAGAAGGCCAGGATGGTTGGAGTGATGTCAGGTGGGAAAAGAGTGATGGGAGGTCATGGAAGGCTTTGTGTTCATGGATAGGAGTTTGGACTGTAAGTGAAGGTAGGCTTCTTTCTGGTTCAAGATACACCGTACATATGCTCCAGCAAAACCAAGGTGTACCGGGAAAAGAGCCACTTGAGTTTCAGAGGTATGTTTCTGACCTGAGACAAACATCCTTGATCCAGTAGAAAATCATGTGACGTTTCTTTAATCAAGGGCAAGAATAAGTGCTGATTACATGATAAGGTATATATTTCTTAAAAGCTGCTGAGGAACATTTTATATATGTCACAGACCATAAACTTGTATGCAGTTACAATATGAATGTATAGTAATTGCTGCCTGATGCCACTGTCCAAATGATAGATATTTTATAACTACTATTTTTGTGTGTGTGTGGGTACAGAATTTTATTACTTAGAAAAGAGCATCATTGTTTAATCAAGTTTAATCTTGAGAGACAGTGTAAGATCCCCAACATATAATGCTGTGCAGATAATGTTGATGAGCTGTATTTTTAATCATCTGTCACTTGACAGAACTTCTGTAAAAAAGGAATCAATAATGGAGAAGCCACAGGGAAGCTCAGACAAGACATTGCTTGTGAAAGCACTTGAAAAATGTTCTTAAGAGACATAAAATATTATTACTGTTGTTACAACCAACTCTTTCTAACCAAGTACTGGTACTGGTGTAAGATTTGTGACTGTAAAGACTGGATATCTTGACCCAGATAGAAAATATCCAATGCCAAAGTACCTTCTTTCTAACCCACATGCCTATACATTTTGTTGAGAAACTTACACGTGTATACGCTATTACTGTTCATTCAGTCATCTACTCAGTACTCAAGCATGCATTGAGCACCTACTTTTCAGTTTTGTTTGTTTGTTTTTTGGCTGTGTTGGGTCTTTGTTGCTGCGCGTGGGCTTTCTCTAGTTGCAGTGAGTGGGTGCTACTGTTCGTTGTGGTGCGCAGGTTTCTCATTGCGGTGGCTCCTCTTGTTGCAGAGCAGGACTCTAGGCGCACGGGCTTGAGTAGTTGCAGCATGCGGGCCCTAGAGCACGCAGGCTTCAGTAGTTGCAGTGCACGGGCTCAGTAGTTGTGGCACACGGGCTTAGTTGCTCCGCGGCATGTGGGATCTTCCCGGATCAGGGCTCGAACCCGTGTCCCCTGCATTGGCAGGTGGTTTCTTAACCACTTCACCACCAGGGAAGTCTCTGAGCACCTACTTTTCAACAGCTAGTGGCTTTGGGGACAAAGCACTCAGCTAGATGCAGACCTTGCCCTCATGGAACCGAAAATCATGATGAACACTGAACATGGCATACATGAAATAATAATCGCCTCTGCTTTTCTTCTCATGTAACTACATTTTATAGATAGATGTAGGATATTGAAAGTAGAATATACAACAACAGCTATAAGGCTGTTGTATATGCTGAATGTCTAAAGTATGTATTTTTTATTCCTTTGAACCACTTCTTCATTGTGTTTGATTTTAAGTCTCTCTGGAATACTTTCTGCATAGCTACCATTTGTCCAACTTGAAAGTGGTGGGTGGATTGATCTTGTGGAGGCTGGTACGGGAAATCTATGCGATGTGATCAGTAAGAACTCAGGCTCTGAAGTCAGAGTGTCTGGATTTGAATTCCCCCTGCCCTGTTTAGCAAGTGTGGTTAACATGCCTACGAGTCAATTTTCTCATCTGCAAAATGAGGATAATAGATTGTTGTGAAGATGACATGAGGTGATGCCGACAATAATCCTAGGTAGTGCCGGGCACGTTGTAGACTCTGATTTAATGTGAATTGTGCATGCGGTGGTTATGCCATCCTGCCTGCCTTCTCCATGCTTACTGTAATTATAGAATCTTCTCCAGTGCAGCTGCACAGCCGTCTCTGGGCAGTCTGCATTGTTTGGTGTTTTCTGGAATGTGGTACTAGTACTATAGGGAATATGTTTGTGACAGTAGGTACAAGGGTTTGAGAGCCTTTGATGATACGATATATTCACTTGCAACCAGTTCTTTCAGGATCTAACAGTTTGTCATTGACTATCCTTTGCAGAACTAAACAGGAAAGGGGACAGTATAGTTTTACAATATGATACCCTGGAATAAGGCAGAATTTTGTTGTTTGTTGTTAATAAGCTTTGAGTAAGACAGGAATGTTTTATGTAAATAAGCATGCTAACAAAATGACCACCTAAGAGTATCCTTCAGAACTTTCTGGCCACAATTAACAGTAAGATATATTTTATATCAGATGAAGTTTACACACATACGTATACACTCCAGTATGAAACTGAAATAAACTCTCACAAAACATTACATATTCTTACTACTGTAGTGCAGCATTTTTATTTCTTTCTATTCCATGTCATTCCATTCCATTGCATTCCTTTCCATTCTAGGAAAAGAGACCAGTAGTTTGAAAACTATTGATCTCAGAAATTGGTGGGCAAGACAATTCTTGTTTAGACAAGAATAGGGGTATGAATAAGAATTAAGTGGGTTAGTCATCACCTGTACTGTTGAAATCTTTTCTCAGTTATCATCCTATATCCCATGCAAAAACACGAACAAAACCCAAAACCAACCAAACAAAACAGCCCTTGGTATTTAGTTCTTCTTATACTTTGACAGACATTAACTCAGTTTGATCTTTTAAAATTTTGCAGTCATTTCTCTTCCAGCAAAGTTGCAGACCAGATCGTGGTTACCTGGAGAGTGAGTTCAGTGCAGCCAAGAAACTTTGCTTCTCCCTCTGGCTTTGTCATTACCTCCAGGTTGACCTGTCTTCTCTGAGTCTCAGCTCAGAAGGCGGGGGGTGGGGGGGGCAGTAATAATATTTATTCTATTTAAATTAAGTAATTTAATTAAATCCCTCCCTCCTGCTTCTACCCCCAGGGTGGTTTGACAGCCAGCTGGGACAATGTATTTGAAATAGTTTTGTAAACTAAAGGGACTTTTACAAATATAAAGACCGTTGAGCTGTAAGATTCTGTATTTGTAACTATTACCTCCTTTAAAAAATACGCCTTCTAGATTTCTCAGTTGAATACACTGATTGCACTTCTGCTGGGAGAACTTCTACCTGGAGACAGGCAGAAGATCATGACAATTTGTACCATAGATGTCCATGCCAGAGACGTGGTGGCAAAACTTATTTCTCAGAAGGCAAGTTATTTGTAGAAATTTCATGTGTTTTTTGCTGTTTCCTAAAAGTGGTATTTATTATCAAGAGTACTTCTAAGAAAGTCATTTTTTTAAGGTTGTATATTTTAATTAGTCCTAAGAAGCTGAGTGCATTTACTTTGGGTATTTTTTATTTGGGTTAGCGAATATATTATCCTCATGAGAGTTATCCCAAAGGGTTTGGCCAAGTCAGGAGCCTCTAATTCACATCAGCCAAAAATTAAGTCAGGATGGAGGAACCACAGAAAGTCACGTGTTCATTTCCCTGTCTTCCGGCTTCTCTACACATAATTATCCATTGGCCTGTGATAACCACCATGTGGCTTATCCAGCCAGTAGCAGTAAGATTGTGTACGACCTAAACCATCTCTGTGTGCTTTTGATTCTTTTCCTTTTGAAGAAAGAAATGTTGGCCACCCCTTGTCTTTTCCATTCAAAGCTAAATTACTTTCTTTAAAGAAGTTATTTTCTAATCCTTTCAGTGTAACCTTCTTATCTCTTTAAAAAGTCCACGTGTCTCTTAGATACCGGCAGTGTTTAATGCGGAAGGAGAATCTCTCACCCTTTTTCCAAAATACGCTCCTACTTAAATACACTGTTCGCTTGTCTAGTGAACAAAATTGACATACCATGCCCATAACCTACTTCTTCCAAATCCCTTTTGTTTTTTGAGGGTGGCATTTCCTTTCACAATTTGAATGCATGCTTGTATTGTGAGATGTTTGCTGTTGTTTTTCTAGTTCCTTCTCAATTTATTAAAATCAAAATGAATTTTAATTCTCTTCACAAAGTGCTAGCAAATGCTTCCTTATGTAAGCAAAAAGTTAAAAAAAAAACTTCTTGATCCAGGTTGAGGACCATCAGTGAAGAATGTTGCTTAATTGCTAATCTGAAACTGATCCTTGCAAAACACGATTACCATGTATTCTCATTTTGATGATGAGCCATTGATAACTACTCTTTGAATATGACCTTGCATATTTTATTATGTTTTATCAGTGGTGATTTGCTTGCAGCAGGATAAATTTTGATTTAAAATATGTTCTTTATTTTGTACTTAAAGAGGTAGCGACTGTCTAATTCCTGCTCATTTGGTATGCATAAATATGCAATGTCGAGACTTATGTAGATATCGGACAAATGAGTAGATAATAATTTTGGTAACTTCCAGTGATTCCTAAGAAACCCTTGGGTCAATTGGATTTTGAAAGAGACTGGAATTATTTTTTCAAACTGGGAAAATAATGGATAGAATTGAGTAAAATAAGAAGGAATAGCAACGAAAAAACCACTGTTGTTTGGTTTAATGAAAAATGACGTGGAAATCTCTACTAAAAGCAGAACAGTTTGAGAATGGACTTGGTTGAAAGTATAGTTTATTTATACCTCTGACATGCAGAAATAATGGATTATGTGCTATTTTAATACAGAGTGTATTTTTCCATCTGATTTCAGTAATAATGAATATAAAGTCACAAAAATGATCAAATCACCTGGGGTGATTCATAAAAGGGGAAAAAGCATTGCTTCAACAAATTGATGTTGTTTTACAGTAATAGGCTTCTTAAAATGAAGACGTTTATTACACACATATTTCTGATTAAGTATTCAACCATCTACATGCAATTACAATTTGCAGTAGCATATAAGAGACTTACCTTTTGTGAGATTTTTTAAGAGTAAAGTGCGACTCAACCAAGTTGATTAGATTAATAGATTACATTTGTGGCCTTAAAACTATCAGCATCCCGTGTGTGATCATCATGTGATGTTTTTAGGTCGTCACTCCCCACGCTTTTGCTTGGCGCTCTCAACTTCGTCACCGGTGGGAGGACACCCAGAAACATTGCCTCGTTAATATTTGTGATGCGCAGTTGCAGTACTTCTATGAGTATTTAGGAAACAGCCCTCGACTAGTGATCACTCCTCTAACTGACAGGTAACAATGATAAGTTGGAGTTAGATGGGAAAAACCAAGCCCAAAGTTCCCCAGCATTGGTAAAGATGTCTGAGATTGAAAATAAAGGACTGTGAGAAAATGATGAACAAATTGCGAAACTGTATGAAAGCAGAATGTAAATGGCACTAATTGAGTGACATAGCAAATGTTGGTGTTAGAGACACGTTAAAGAGAACCAGATTAGAAAAGCAGAATTACAGACGCTATGTGGTATCCACATCATGAAATCATGAGCAGTTAATATGGCTCAAGGCAGCATCTTTGATCTCGGAGTCCATTCTCTCTGGTTATTTATGGCTAACACCCTGTTATTAGAAGTGTAAAAACTGCCTCCCTTTATTAGAAGTGTAAAAACGGGAACTGCCCATATTGAATTCATTTTTGAAGGATTACATACAGTGAAAGGAAGAAAAGAACAGAAATGATTCCATCAGATACAGTACTTCTGAAGCACTGTGCTGAGAACTGTCCCAGTGTCAAGCAGGTAGGGTTCCTGCTCTCTCAGAGCACACTTTCTAGGGGAGTGTGGTGTGTGAGTGGCTGGGAATGAAGAGGAACAGTAAACAAATTAACAAAGTTGTGTTAGGTGGTAATATATGGTGTGACAAAAATAAAACAGGATGATAGGTTAGAAAGCATCTTGAAGGGAGAGCCTGCTATAGATTGTACGAGAGGACATTTGAGCCAAGACCCAGATGATTACAAGGAGCCAGCTATGCACACATCCTGGGCCAGAAAGTTACAGGCAAAGACAAGTACAAAGTTTCTAAGATGGAAAGGAGCTTGGCAGGTTCAAGGGGTAGACACAGAGCCCAGTGTGGCTCAAGCCTGTCAAGGGAGCAAGGGATTCTTAAACGTTCGTTGCCACTTGACTCCAAGTTAATAGATACACACGGTCAGAATGTTGTAGAGGTAAGGATATGTCACATTGACGTGAGATTCTTTGTTTGTATTCCAACCTCTGCTGAATTATTTGGTGGGAGAAAGCATATTTAGTCCTTGGTATTCATGAAAGGGAAATCACACCTCAAGATCATGTGCGTGTTCCCAGTTATCCAGTTACCACGATGCCGTATACTTTATCTGGGAACGGAAGGGCAGATGGTTGCAAGTCTGTCTGTCGAGCTGGGTAGTGGTGGCCCTGGGAGGCTGATGGATTTCCCTCACTAGCTTTGTGATCTTTCTTGCACACACTAATCTGCTCGTGATGTTGTCCTTGATAAATCGTATGGCTTCTGCAATTGTTTCTCTAATTCAGTTCCCTTTAACTCGTCTCTAACTAAAAGTCAGTGTTCACTATCTTAATTAGTTAATTTATGTACTGCTTTCAGGGTGAGAGATTAAACTTTGTAGCTTGACAAAATCGCTTGAAGAGTCAAAACTGCAAATGCCAGAGTCTGCTGTATACGTGCCCTTGCACATAGAAAAGGGGGTGGGGAGAGGCACAGCATACAGGAGAAATGGGGAAGAGGCATTTTTTAAAATTACCGGTGTGTGAGGCCAATAGCTTATTAACTTTTTAATTTAAAGACCACTATGTGGTTTATTTGGAAGTTAAAAGGAAGATGAATGTTCCTTTTATAGAGTGAATAGGGCTGTATAAGATGTTCGCACTATGTACATTTCTTTCCCATTTCATTCTTTGGATTGTTTACTAATTGTTTACATTAACACAATGCTGCCTTTCAAACACTTTCACTATGTCTTGTTTGATGCCGACCTTCCCCTTGTGTGGTAGACTAGACAGAGAGCATTTCCTTCTCCCCTATGTGGGAAGGTTCAGAGAACCAAGTCAACCAAGCTTGTAATTGAGAGACTTGGGCTGGAACACAGGTGGATTGGTTTGGGGGTGCTAAGCTGCTGTTCCAGAGAGACCCAGAATATAAGTCCTTTGATAACATGGCAGCTGGGGTCTCAGTTGTGTGACATTCCCGAGGAGGATAGTCCAGCCGTATAGGCTTCTGGGTGGCCGACATGCTGCCCGTGGTTTGCACGTTTGTTTCAGCCAGTGGGAAAGGGGAAAACGTCTCAAAGGAGGCATCCCAGGGTTAGCACACTAGTTTCAGTACATAGCATGTTGGCTGGAGCTTGGTCACTTGACTGCTCCTGGCTGGAAGGCAGGGAGGAAACGTAGTCTGCAGCATATAGGTGGTCCTATGTCAGGCAAAACTTGGAACCACAAGAAAAGATTAATAGGGGATAGTCTGCACCATAAAAAGTGCTATAATTCCTAGTCCAGGGGTCTTTCAATTCCATATTCATTGTAAGATGCTCTGAAACGTGATGGCTGTAAAATACAGAAACACTCTCCATTTCCATAAGTAACTGCTTCTGTCTGCATAGTACTTTGGATTTTTTAAGGCATTTACCTTTGGCCTTCTTAGCAGTCCATTGCCCTCACCACCTGGGCACCGTGTTGGGTTGGCTTTCTTAATAAAGTCCTACAGTAAACCTCATTTCATGGAGGAGAAAACTGAGGCATGTTGATGTCAGAAATGTAATTTAAGATTATCTGATGAGTGGCAGAGTAGACACTAGTCCTGGGTCTTCCGTGTGTGTGTCTTCCCACTAGATCCACTGTCTGTACTAAGACAAAAATAATTCATGAGTCTGCAGAAACCTCATGTTAGGTCCTCACCGTTTATTAGTTTTCCTTCTTTTACAAGTATTAAATTCTGTCTTTGCATAATTTTCCTCAGTCTAAGAACCTCTGAATCTTTCCTGCAAAAATAAGTATTATCATAATCTAAACACACGTAGCGACACGTTCAAAATGAATTCCTGAATACATTTTAACGTAATAAATTGTTATCTTTGTTATATTTGCTTTTTACAGTGAAATAGGTATATATTATTTGCATACTCTGTATGTTTACATATCTCATCTCAATGTATTTATTAAATAACAGTTTAATGCAGTTAGTGTTTCATTCATTCATCATCCAAGATATCTATTTTTCTTTTATAAACAATAGTTTGAGATGTCTGCCGTATTAATAATATGTTTACCTAGAAATATCAGAAATTCAAGGGCATTGCAAATTAAGTGTCATTTGTATTCAAATATGCAGCTCTTAGGAAATGAGACAAATAAAGCAGTACATTCTTCTCTGTTACTTTTAAACAGCCAAACTAAAATTAAATTTGATATTATCCTGACTCTTACCATGAACGAATCAGAGATGTGTCAGTATTTTGTGTTACAACCAGATTCTTAGACCATGACTTCTTAAACTTTAAAAAAAATTGGATTGTCCCTTACATCTTCTAGGAATCTCATAGAAGATCGTAATATTTGTGTTTTCTTTTGCTTAAAGGTGTTACATTACTTTAACTCAGTCACTTCATCTCACCATGAGTGGGGCTCCCGCTGGCCCGGCTGGTACAGGGAAAACAGAAACCACCAAAGATCTTGGCCGTGCCCTGGGCATGGTGGTTTATGTATTCAACTGTTCTGAGCAAATGGACTACAAAGTAAGTTAGTTATAAAATGATACATCCTAACAATATTATTCCTGTCCTGGAATGAGTCAAACTAATAGCTAAAAACCGTTTTCTGTTACATTCTTAATGCCTCGCTCCATCATTAAGTCCATAGGAAATATCTATAAGGGATTGGTGCAGACAGGAGCTTGGGGCTGCTTTGACGAGTTCAATCGAATTTCTGTGGAAGTTCTCTCCGTGGTGGCAGTACAAGTGAAGATGATACACGATGCCATCAGAAACAGGAAGAAGAGGTGAGCGGCATGTAGCTTCTTCCTGTTCTTACATGTAGAAGGAGAACCTTAGAGCAATGCAGGAGACCTCATCTTCACAGTCTCCAGCTGCCTCTTCCTGTCCCAGGAGACGGATAAAATGAGAGAGACTGGTTAATTGTGAAGAATTATTTTGAATAACCTCCTGTGTTTTAGCCGCGTTTTTTAAGTGTTCATTACAACAAAGGTGTATCACATACTTTAATCAGTGGAAGAATAAGCACCCTCTACAACACGAAATCCAGTTATCAGTTCTCAGTCCTGATCTTACTTGACCTTCAGCAGCGTTTGACACAGTCACTCCCTCCCTTCTGCGTGACACGCTTTCTTCACATCGGTTCCAGGACTCTACATCCTCCCGGTTTTCTCCCACCCTCAGGGCTGCTCCTTTGCTGATTTCTTCTCATCTATGAAATGGAGAGAAGTACAGTACCCACCTTATGGATTACAGTGAGAAGTAAATGCAGAACGCTTGGGCAAGTGCCTGACACATAGCACCATGTCAGTGTTAGCTATTATTTTTTATTGTTATTTCCTGACCTATTAATGTTGAATGTCACAGGCCTCAATCTTCAGGTGTCTTCTTTTCTCTATCTCTACTTGTTCCCTTGGTCATTTCATTTAGTCACGTGGCTTTCAATACCATATTGATGGTGCTGGCTACCAGCTGCCCAGACCTCCTTTCTGTGATATCTAGACTTACATATACAATGTCAGCAGTTGTCTTGGGGCATCTGAAGACTCCATTTGATGTCTCATTGGCCTCTCATATTTAATATAGCCAAAGTCGAAATCCTGGCCTTTCCACTAACGCTTGCTTTGTTAGTTGCCCTGTCCCAGTAGAATACACCCCCACATTCTTCCAGTTATTCAGGCCAAAACATTTCCAGATGGAGCTAGAACCTAATCGCTTCCCTACTTGGTGCCGCACTCTGAAAGACAAAACATGGTGCTTAGGGTTTGATGGCTTCATTTGAGAAATCAGTATTATAATACCCAGTTGTGGTTTTCTTTGTAACATTTTTGTATACAGTGAAATCTCATGTATCTGGCCTACCCATTGACTCCCATTTCTTAGGGTATTTTGCTCAGTTAGCTGTCTTATCCATAAGAACATGTCAGTCTCCCATCAGGGGAAGATCATCCAGCCCTTTCAAACTGTGAACCTATTACAGGAGTTTGCAGTTATTGTAGATACATCTGGGTATTTCTGCCTTCTAGAAAAATTCTCAGTCCTTCCACCACATGGCTCTGGGAAACCAGTTTCCTGTGACCAGATGTCTGCTGCCTTAACTACCCCTGATCTAATGTCATGTTACAGAAGTTAGATTCTTCGCCTTTGATCCCCAGACATACTTGATTTAGCTTTTAGTCAAAATCTTCTTATTTGATGTAACCCAGGTGCCTTTGAGGCCATCCTTTCTTACGGAGATTGAGATAACTGATCAATGCAAGGGTTTCTGAAAATTTCCAACCATGCTTCTCAACAGTCTCCATGTCTGCACGTATGTGAGTTGTACCTGTTCATCATCATGCTAGCCCATGTGCAAACTGCTAGGCTCCTTCATGAGTTCATGAGTTTTATTACATTCTCTTTCCACTCAAGAATTTAAAAGATGGGACGGTGCCTCACCCACAAAGCTTTCCAGCATCTTGCTGGCTCTGCCCCCTTGAGGTCCATGCCTCTGGCTTATGGCTGTCCCTGCTCTGTTTAGTGGAAGAGTGCTCAGCTACCCTGCTGCCCTAGCCACCTGCCAGGCCTGTTTGCCTTCCCCAGCCTGATACTCTGAGAATGAAGATTTCTCCATTCTTACCTTGACTAAACACAATCCACCTTCTCTTCATTGTCAAGCATCTAAGAAACTCTTAGTCCTAAAAGCTGTGGCTGTCTCTTTTCCCTCCCTAGTCCGTGTTGGAGGCCCAGCTCCTTAACCACTTTAGCCCTCCCCTTTCTCAACAGGAGAACGCCTTCTGTTTGTCTCATTTCCCTCCATTTGGAAGTTTCCTTCCACATGTCCTTCAGTTTGGCTCCTACTGCCCTTTACCGTTCCATTGCCCTGGCCATCAACAGGCTAATGGCCCTTTCAAAGCTTTCTGAAAATCCTTCACTGCTTCTCCAATACCTTCAAGTCATGACAATAGGCATAGTCATAGCTAACATCTGTTGAGTATTTACCAGGCCCTAGGCACTGTACTCTTAGCCATTTATATACATAATCTCTTTTAATCCTCATGTAATCCAATAAGGTAGGTAATATCATTATCCTCCATGCTTCTTCTTTTTTATTAGATGAGGGAATGGAATATGCATAAAGTGATATAGCTGGTCTCTGAATGCTCCCAGTCTGGCCCCAGAGCTAGCTGTCACAAGCACCACACTAATCTACCTCTCAGTGGTGGTCAGTAGATATTTGTTGACTAAATGGGAGGGAAGGAGAGATGGAGGGTGAGCAAATGGACAATATAACAACAGAACAAGGAGTCCCTTTTTTCTCTTAGCATGGACATTCTGCATCTGTACGGTATCCCATTCAAGAAACTGCAGCCCATGTTGAAGGCAAAAATGGCATCACCTTTCATTAACTGTTAAAGTAGTCAAGTCCTCATTTTTATATTCTAGCATACTGCAGCCATGCTAAAACACAAAGGAATACTTGCCATACTTGTAATTCCTTTGGGGGAAGGGAATGTATTTTTAATAAACACTCTTCAAAATATGTATGCTTATGAATTTTAAAGAAAATTACACAGCATAAACAGCTTCCTAATAATAATTTGCATTTTGCATTGGTTTGCATTTGTCAATGTGCATTCATATTCAGTGAACACATTTAATTCCATCAACATTCTTTTTCTGGTAGATTTGTATTTCTTGGGGAAGCTATCACACTGAAGCCATCAGTTGGAATATTTATTACTATGAACCCAGGATATGCTGGTCGAACCGAATTACCGGAAAATCTCAAAGCTCTTTTCAGGCAAGTGTTATGCTTTGTGGGTTAGCATCTGGAGCACTCATGTCACCTAACGTTGCTGGTTTGCACTGTTAAATGATTTGTTTTTACTTGGGAATTTCTGTGGAAAACCCTTTATTATATCTTTGGGATCCCTTTATAGAGAGAACTTTCACCATGATAAATTAATTCTTTTGAAATATGAAACCAGGACTGAAAATCATTCCTTAAAAGTTACATAGTACATTTGAACATTTAATACTAGCTCTTTTGTCATGATATTTTTATTATAAATATAATCTTCACAAACTACAGAATATTTGGAAAATACGGAAACGAATAAAGTTACCACTTTACCACCCAGAAATAATGATCGTTGTATTTTTATCTAGTCTCTTATAATTCCTGTTTTATGAGGTTAAGATATTAGGTTAGATTTTCATTAATTCTCATTTAATATGTTGACATAAGTAGTTTGTCATATTGTTGAAAATTCTCTGGAAATACCATTTTTTGTAGCTCCAAAATGGTCTCTCCCAGGGCTCCTCCATAATTTTCTTAACCATCCCCTGTTGTCTGACATGGAGGGCTTGTGTTTTTCTTTTCAGTTTTTTATGATCATAAAGTAGCCAGCCGTACACATCCCTCCACATGAAGTGTTATCCTTATTTCAGGTTATTACCCAGAATAGATTCCTACATGTAGAATTACTTGGTGACTGATTAAAATCTTGATCGATGATCTGCTTTCCAAATGTACTCTGACGGTTTATATGCTTATTAGCAGTCTGTCAGAGAACTTGTGCTGTTGTATACAAACCTGTTCTGATTTAAATCAACTTTGTTCAGGTGTAATTTCATGTAATAAAATGCACCCACTTAAGTATCCAGTTGGTGAAAACACTACCACAATCAAGATATGGAATGTTTCTGACACCCCCAGACATTCTCTTGTGCCTCTTTGAAGTTAAGCCCTCACATCACTGATGTCCTTTCTGTGACTCGAGGTTAAATTTGCCTCTTCTAGAGTTCCTGTAAACGAACCCCTACCGTATGTTCCTGTTTGTGTTGTCTGCTTCCCTTGGACATTGTGGTTTGGGGATTCATCTGAGTTATCCAGCATATCGCTAGTTCCTTCCTTTTTGTTGCTGATGAGCATTCTATTGGAGAGACATACTACAATTTATTTATCCATTCACTAGTTGATGGACATTGTTTCCAGTTTGGGGCTGTTATGAATAAAGCTGCTATGAACATTGATGTACAGTCTTTGTGTGAATATATGTTTTCTTTGGGGTAGATATCTATGAATGGAATTGCTAAGTCACATGGCAGGTGTACGTTTGACTTTATTAGAAGCTGCCAATATGGTTTCCAAGATGGCTGTACCCTTTTACACCCTTACCACTAATGTATGAAAATTTCTGCTGCTCTACATTCTTGTCAAAACTTGGTATCGTCAGTCTTTTTAGTTTTAGCAAATCTGATAGATAGGTAGTGGTATGTCATTGTGGGTTTAGCTTGCATTTCCACGATGGTAAATAATGTTGAAAATGTTTACATTTAACTTACTGACCATTCCCATACCCTCTTTTGTGAAGTGTTGTATTCTGCATACAGTTTCTTTTTTTTTTTTTTTTTTTTTTTTTTTTTGTGCAATACGTGGGCCTCTCACTGTTGTGGCCTCTCTCGTTGCGGAGCACAGGCTCCGGACGCACAGGCTCAGTGGTCATGGCTCACGGGCCCAGCCGCTCCACGGCATGTGGGATCTTCGCAGACCGGGGCACAAACCCGTGTCCCCTGCATCGGCAGGTGGACTCTCAACCACTGCACTACCAGGGAAGCCCTCTGCATACAGTTTCTTTGTTAAATACACATATTGCAAATATTTTTCTCTCAATTTGTGGCTTGCCTTTTCGTTTTCTTAATGGTGCCCATCAAAGATAAAAGTTTTAAATTCAATAAAATATTATTTATCAATTTGTTTCATGGTTTTTAAAAATATCCTGTTTAAGAACGCTTGACTCGCCCCAGGTTGCAAAATTTTTCAACTATGTTTCTTTTAGAAGTTTTTTTTTTTAATAGGTTTTATGTGGACCCCCCCTTCTTTTTGTTAATGTGCTAAACTGTACTCATTGATTATTCAAATGCTAAACAATTCTTCGACGTTGTATTCCTGGGATAAACTCCACTTGGTCAGGAGATATTATTTCATATGTATTGTTGGATTCAATATGGTACTATTTTGTTGAGGATTTTAAAATTGATGTCACGAGGGACATTGCTCTGTAGTGTGCTTTCTTGTCATATCTTCATCTGGTTTTGGCATCAGGGTAATGCTGACCCCATGAATGACTTGACATACGTTCCCTTCTCTGTTTTCTTCAGAGTTTGTGTAGGATTGGTATTATTTACCCCCTAAATATTTGATAGAATTAATCATGAAGCCATTCACCCATTTGGGCTTAGATTTTTCTTTGTGGGAATCGTTTTAGTGATCAATTAAATTAATAGATACAGAGATTTTCCAGATTTTTTTCTTCAGTTAGTTGTGATGATTTGCATCATTTAAGGAATTTCTCTATGTTATCTAAATTGTTGAATTTATTGGCATTAATTTGTTCATAATATTCTCTTACTATCTCTGGTGATGTCCTGAGATCCATGTCTGGTAAGGGTAATTTGTGTCTTCTCTCCCTTTGTTTCCTTGATGAGCCAGAGGCTTATCAGTTTTACTTTTTAAGAGTTCTTTCGTGTTTAAAATATGTGTCTTTGTTCACGGTCTACCTTCAAAATAATATGCTACTTCACATATAATGTAAGAACCTCTGTAGTTTTTAGTGTGATGTCTTTAAATTCTTTTAAGCTTAAAATTTGCTTGTCTATCCATCTAGATGTTTAAGCATATTTCATTTGTATTCTCTTTTAATTTTTATATTATGACTTTTCAAATGTACTTCATCTGTTAAGGGCTTATTTTGGTAAGTAGCATGAAATGAGTATTTAAACAGAATTCTTTTCCGTTATAGTCAATTATTCTAGCAACTTTTAGTGAACATCTTCCTTTCCTCATAAAATAGCTTTCTCTCTAGCATAGCAATTTTATAATGTTCATTTTCCTTGAAAAAAACATTCTAGAGAATAACTATCCTAGAAATAAATGTAATGATTATAGAATATTTTCATTTGAAAATTGTACATCTCTGCAGTACTTTTACATTTGTATACGGTTCATCTTGCATCAATACATGTTTTCATTTGGGTCTTAAAATTGGGAATTATTTTGTGAAGTTTTCATAAATTTGGTTTAAGTAAGTGCAGACTCATTTGTGTATGGGGGTCAGGACTGGTGTCAGCAAAGTTTGAAGGACAACTGGTGATGAAAGTAATGTTCATGAGCGGAAGCAGCATGCCTGAGCCTTGAGAGTATCATGACCCCCACCATGTGGCCTCAGCTGTGTGCTTGTACTGCTCAGAACCTTAGTCTGCACCTCAGTACAGTACAGATAAGAAGAGTAGCCACATCAAAGAGTTGAGAGAACTGAGTGAGAGTGCCTGAAAAGCTTTTAGCATCCCTTATGGTATGAAGACTACTCATTGAATATCAGTTGTCAGTGTTAGTGGAAGTACCAGTGAAGTAAATATGCTAGCCTCTTCCCTCCCCTATTGACATAAAAAACTGTGGGAAAAAACGTGAGGCTACTTTAGGTAGAAGCAGTGAATAACATAGATCCAGAGACTCAGGAATGTTTAGGATGAAAAGTTAGATAGGCTTACAGTAGACTGTAATAGTATTTACAAAAAATAGATGGGTATATATTACTGGAAAAGTCTAAAATGACAGGCTTATTTACTCTGGCTCCTTCTTTGCACTGGACTTCAGTTGAGTGGAAGTTTTTCAAATGTTGCTTTTTTTTTTTTTTGTGGTACGCAGGCCTCTCACTGTTTGTGGCCTCTCACTGTTTGTGGCCTCTCGCCTTGCGGAGCACAGGCTCCGGACGCGCAGGCCCAGCAGCCATGGCTCATGGGCCCAGCCGCTCCGCGGCATGTGGGATCTTCCCGGACCAGGGCATGAACCCGTGTCCCTTGCATCGGCAGGCGGACTCTCAACTGCGCCACCAGGGAAGCCCTCAAATGTTGCTTTTAATGGTAATTGTCCTGCGAGAACTTTTTGGAAGTCTCCCTCCAAAAGGAAGGGAATTTGAAAGTTATGTTTTGATAAATTTTCAGCTTAAAAGTCTAACCAAGCTGGCCACAGGCAGTGTTGGAGATGGCTGGTATGAGCTTGAAAGTGCTGATGGTTAACTTTTTGTTGCTGTTGTTGTTTAATTTTTTTAATTTATTTATGGCTGTGTTGAGTCTTCATTGCTGCATGTGGGCTTTCTCTGGTTGCGACGAGTGGGAGCTACTCTTCACTGCGGTATGTGGGCTTCTCATTGCAGTGGCTTCTCTCGTTGTGGAGCATGGACTCTAGGCGTGCAGGCTTCTGTAGTTGTGGCACTCAGGCTCTGTAGCTCTGGCAATGGGCTTAGTTGCTCCACAGCATGTGGGATCTTCCCGGACCAGGGCTCGAACCCGTGTCCCCTGCATTGGCAGGCGGATTCTTAACCACTGCGCCACCAGGGAAGCCCAGGAGCTGATGGTTAACTTTTCATGAATTTTGTGAGGTGGCTGTAAAGCACAGGTACTAATAAAAAAACAAATTATATAAACTTTTGATTAATATCTATTAAAGACAAAGGTGATAAGCATTCAAACTCATGATTTCCTAATTAGTTTATCAATACTTGGGCTCTTAGGGTACTTGTGTCTGTTGTGTCTGTATGGTGGTGTACAACCTCACATCTCGTGCCAGCTGCAAGTTTAGTGATACCGTGTTGGTAGATTGAAATCAGCCACGGTGGAGGTATTGATTCCATGGAAGTCAGCAAACATTATTTTTTGGAGAGCCAGTTGTTAACTGTTCACCAGCACAGCACTGGCCACAAATAAAGGCTGGCCTCTAAGCACAAAACATCACTCATCTTTGTGCAGTGACAACTTAAAATGGAAGTTTACCGATTGTACCCACAGATTTCCCTTCAGCTCTTACACCCGTGCTTATGCCATTTGCATATTTTCCACCTTTTTCTATGTGTCTAGTAACTCCTGGGCATTTTTTAGTTGAAGTGAAGGGTCTTGTTAGCTATGATTGACAGAGGTAATTGTGACCTGCTTGGGAATGGTTAGAATGTTGGTACACATTAATCACTGGGTTTCAGCCACTTGTACTTATTACCTTATTGCATTTTAAAACAAAATTTCATATTTACTTTGTAGACCCTGTGCCATGGTGGCCCCTGACATCGAGCTAATCTGTGAAATCCTGTTAGTTGCTGAAGGTTTTGTGGATGCACGCTCACTAGCCCGCAAGTTTATTACATTGTACACGCTCTGTAAGGAGCTCCTGTCCAAGCAGGTGAGGGGTATTATGTTACTTTTTCTGGGTTTTTACACCCCATTAGAACAGCTTCTGAAGTACGGACACTGGGTAATTTATCACTCAAATTATAGTTAGACATTTAGGAATAGTTTTATATTTTCCCCAAAATTTTGAAAATCTGAATTTTACAATTCTTCATTTTTTTTTGAAATTAAAATAAGACTACTAAGAACCTGTATAAAAAAATAAATAAAATTCAAAAACAAAGAACAAAAAAAATCATATACTCCTTGTGCTAAAAAGGATATGGCTTTAGTCCCTAAGTGCCTCAATTTCCTCATCTTCAACTTGGAGCCAGTAATGGAGAGCACATATAAAGCTTGTTAAAAAAAAAAAACTTGAGACATATTAAGTTGAAGGCTTTCTTTGTACTTAGTACAGCTTTTATCAGTGGGCTATGTGATTTTCTTTAAATGTTATCAGTGCTGTAATTAGATATGAATTTTATGATGCCTCCCTTTCCTGGTGGGAATATTATTTTCCAGGGAAAGATGGCGGGAGTGTTCATAAGAGTCAGGGAAAGCTGATTTTCTGAAAAACCCTTGAGAAATGCTAAATGAAAGATTTTCTCGTTTTGTTGGTAATTCTTTATTTGAAGGTAGACTTGGCTTTTTTGTTTGTGTTTATTTTTGCTCTACAATTCCTTTGTTTCTGAAATGGGCCAAATTAATAAATGCATTACTCTCCAGTTACTACCTTCTTGCTGTTTCGTTGAAGCTGCCGGTGGGCCACAAAAATGCCATCTATATCAGCATCACTGTTTTTAAATTTAGCTTTTTGGTCACCTTTGACTTCATTCTTTTGGTGACCTCTTGTTAATTCCTGGTGACATTATTTTGCAGTTGTTCCGGGATGAAGGATGAAAGTATTAAAATATCACAGCTAGAACCACTCAGTTACCTGTACTGCCAGATGTACTCATTTTAAATTACCCTTTGTTGGGGTGAAATTTGGAATCTGACAGGCAAATTCATATTGTCATTTTAACAACTGTGAATTTATATTCTGGGGTAAAACATATCGAATTTGATAATGTGGAAAAATGCTTGTGACAATGTTATATGCAAAAAACAGCACAGCAAACTGTTGATGTGATCTACAATTTACATGTGTTTTATTCAGTACATTTTATATTACACTGTGTGTTTTATATACATATGAAGTGACTGGAAAATACATTGTGATTTTTAACATTTGTTTCTGGGTACTAAGATGGTGAGTATTTAAAATTTTTTTCCTATTCTTGTTTGTGATATCATTTTATTTTTTTTCAATGAGCCCCTTTTAATTTTATAATGGGAAAACGTCAGAAGAAAAAAGTGTTACCGGACCCAGGATACGTGGAGTTGCAACCATACCCCATTCCCAGTACTAATACTTAAACACATTTAGTAAGCATTTACTGTATTCAAGTAATATAGTTATTGCTGACAACAATGAACGGGGTAAACAGAACAATTGAAGCAGACACTTAGATTTCTGACTTCAAAGAACCTATGTAGGAGATTTAGTTTACATGCAATAAAAATTAGAAGGAAATGGAGGATGAAAAAATTATCATAGTTTGAAGGGGGAAAGGAACCAACATTTACTGAACAGGCACCATGTGTTTGCTTTTTATCTTGACAAAACTACTATGAATTTGGTCTTATTTGTTCCATTTTACAGGTGAGGAAACTGAGTAAATAACCTATCCAAAGTTCCCAACTAATAAGTGGTAGGAGCAAGATTTAAATCCAGTCCTTTCTAACCCTTTCTAGGACATCTGTAATCACTTACAGGAGGGAGAGGGTGCGAGGGGTAGAGTAGTTGAGGAAAGGGCTCTCCAACTCAACAGAAGTGTCAGAGATGAGATGAGGGGAAAGAAATTTGTCCCGGACAGAAAAGCTGAGTTAGGAACACAGTCCAGTGATAGTTTTCTAAGCTGTAGGAATGGATTTGAGAAGAATCAGTGGACATTTTTGACCAGAGGAATAACCTGATGAAAATGGTGAAGATTATGTTAGCAGTTGTTTGCGCTGTTTAAATGTTTAGGAGTGTCACCAAGTCGTCTTTTTGTTTTTTTTTAATTGAAGTATAGTTGATTAACAATGCTGTGTTAGTTGCTGGTGTACAGAAAAGTGATTGTTGTATACACACACATACATATATAATATTTTTCTTTTTTTTTTTTTTTTGCGGTACGCGGGCCTCTCACTGTTGTGGCCTCTCCCGTTGCGGAGCACAGGCTCCTGATGCGCAGGCTCAGCGGCCATGGCTCACAGGCCCAGCCACTCCGTGGCATGTGGGATCTTCCCGGACCAGGGCACGAACCTGTGTCCCCTGCATCGGCAGGCGGACTCTCAACCACTGTACCACCAGGGAAGCCCCATATATAATCTTTTTCATATTCTTTTCCCTTATTGGTTATTACAAGATATTGAATATAGTTCCCTGTGCTATACAGTAGGACCTTGTTGTTTATCTGTTTAATATATGGTAGTTTGTATTTGCTAATCCCAAACTCCAAATTTATCCCTCTCCACCTCCTTTTCCCCTTTGGTAACCATAAGTTTGTTTTCTATGTCTGTAAGTCTGTTTTGTAAATAAGTTTATTTGTGTCATATTTTAGATTGCACATATAAGTGATATCCTGTGATATTTGTCTTTCTCTTTCTGACTTCACTTAGAGTGATAATCTCTAGGTCCATTCATGGTGCTACAAATGGCATTATGCCATTCCTTTTTATAGCTGACTAATATTCCATTGTATATATGTACCACATCTTCTTTATCCATTTGTCTGTCGATGGGCATTTAGGTTGCTTCCGTGACCTGGCTATTGTAAATAGTGCTGCAGTGAACATTGGGGTGTATGTGTCTTTTTGTACATCCTCTCCTTTAATAGTGTTACTGCGATGACTTAGCCCCTCCCCAATCTCCCTGGCCTCCTCTTTCCCCTCTCTTTCCCTCCTCTCAAGCCCTAGTCTTCTTTGTATATCAATGGCTTTCAAATGATTTTACCATGACCCACAGTAAAAAATACCTTTCTGTTGAGAGTCAGTATACACATACATGCATATCATGCATATACACATACATGCATACACACACGCACCCAAGCACCACTGAAACAAAAATCTTCACCAAACACTTCTTACCCTTATTTGCAGTGCACCCTGGTATTTTTCATTCCATTCTGTTCTATTTTAGTACCAACAAAAATGATGGTTAAGACCCACTAAATTGATTTTATTATCTATTAATGTACTGAAAAGCATATACATTTACATGTGTTGCTTCACTACTTACAAAGCATTAACTCATTTTACTTCAACAACCTTGTGAAGTAGGTGGATACTTTAATCTACCTTTTTAGAGATGATGGTAGTAAGGCTTGGAGAGGTTATGTGACTTTCCCACACGCACAGGTGGGAGATATTGAGAGAAGGGTTGTTACTATGTGGATTGTGGACAGAAGACAAAGGAGAGAAGATGGGTTACATACCGTCAGTCAGCTAATAGAGTGTATCTTTCCTGAGCCTCCTGCCCTGTGCTGTGTGCTGTGTGCTGTGCTAGGACCTAGAAGGCAAAAAATCAGCATGGGGTCTATGCTCCAGGAGCTCGGAGCCTGTGAAGGAATCTCGTGTAGGGGTAATGTGGAAGTCTCGAAGAGGTATTGGTTTAATCACGGAACTTTTTTTTTTTTATTGGGGTATAGTTGATTTATAATGTTGTGTTAGTTTCAAGTGTACAGCAAAGTGAACCTGTCATACATATACACATATCCTCTCTTTTTTGGATTCTTTCCCATATAGGCCATTACAGAGTACTGGGTAGAGTTCCTTGTGCTATACAGTAGGTCCTTATTAGTTATCTATTTTATATACAGTAGTGTGTATATATCAATCCCAATCTCCCAATTTATCCCTCCCCCGCTTACCCCCTGGTAACCATAAGTTTGTTTTCTACATCTGTGACTCTGTTTATGTTTTGTAGATAAGTTCATTTGTACCCTTTTTAGATTCCACACATAAGCAATATCATATGATATCATTACCAGGCGGTAAGGGGTGTGGGGGAGGGACCAACTGGGAGATTGGGATTGACATATACACACTACTATATATAAAATAGATGACTAATAAGGACCTACTGTATAGCACAGGCAACTCTACTGAATACTCTGTAATGATCTGTATGGGAAAAGAATCTAAAAAAGAGTGGATATATGTATATGTATAACTGATTCACTTTGCTGTACACCTGAAGCTAACACAACATTGTAAATCAACTATACTCCAATAAAAATTAAAAATAAAATTTAAAAAAAGAGTAATGAGGGAAGTTAGAGATGCAGGGCTGGGAATGGGTGGAATAACAGGGCTGCCGGTAGAAAACGAGGAGTGTGCTTGTGGTTGGAAGTGAAAACACTGGAGTAATTGAACCCCTGAGTTAGCAGGCTTACTGAGAGAACAGAGGGAGGAAGGCGGATGGAGCCTTGGGCAAATACTGCAACTAAACGCTATGGAAAGAAGAGATTTGCTGACAGAGGTGGAGAATCAGGCAAAAGAAGCAGGGCGCTGAAGGGACACGGTTTTTACAGTTTCAAGGACGGGAAGAGAATATTGTTTTACATCATTAAGACACATCTTTATCTGAACTCTTTTTTTTAGCTTTTGGCTTTTACTTCTGGAATGAGAATCTGATTCCCTCATAAAATCTTTGAAAAAATGTATCTGTGTTTTGATTTTAGGATCATTATGATTGGGGACTTCGTGCTATTAAATCTGTCTTGGTTGTAGCTGGCTCCCTGAAACGAGGAGATAAAAATAGACCTGAAGATCAGGTACTGCAATGCTAATAGGATTTTGTTAAGTGAAGAGCTTAATGGCTTTGTACAAATAAAAGTATATATATCTGGATGGTGGGTCATACATAGCATGACTTTTTAAAAAGCATCACATCTATTTTTAATACAGGATATTTTGAGGACTGGCATTTCTTATGTTATAAAAGACCACAAGTATTCTTGAGTAAAAGGATATGAATATATGAAAGAAAATGTGATTTTGTAAGTGCTTCTGAAATATCAGCCACGAAAAATATTTTGGCGATCATAAATAATTCAGTAATCAATGTTTGATTTTCTCTGAGGAACATTTAGAAAATCTGATTGAGTTGGGATATTAATCCTGAAAAAGTCCATGAAGACATAATCTAATGGAAGAAAGTATGTCCATTTCATGGGTTGTGAGATGAGTTTAAAGAAAGCAACAGGGGGGATGCTCACCTAACACCAATGATATATTTAGTTGGTTATTTAGAGCTACTAGGGGAATGTTCCACTATCCTTCGTGGGGAAAAACAATAACACCCACATCATGCAGTTTTCTCTATTAAACAAGTAGTGAGAGTAATGCATATACAGCCTGTGTGAAGATGCAGTATGGCTTGAGATTTTGAAAAAGGTCTATTCCTGTGAGTTTCTTTACATGTTAAGGGATATTTATCATGTGATTTTCTACGTCTCTTTTTCCACCTTTCTCCCTCTTCCTCTGAGTCACAATTCATGATTGGGTCAAGATTTCATACATTTACCTCTTTCTGTAAAAGTCATTCTGATGTTCAAGTTACTGCTTTTAAAATCTAAAGGCCTCTTTGGTTTTCAGCCAAAATAGAAGAAAACCCGAAACTAAAAATGGGTTGAGTTTATCATTCTGAGATTCTTAGAGTATTTTGGACAAAACGGTCTCATGGCCTTGGTTAATTTACATCCTGGAGTTTGAAGATTACAGAGAGAAGTACCTCAGACCCTTTCTTAAGATCAAAACATTATCCAGGGAGGCACGGGGCCTCTTTGTTGGATTTAGTCTGAGGTTATCCATGGTATCAGCAGAGCTTTCTGCTGTTCTGATATATGACCTTGTAAGCAGTTACCCTCCCTGTAGATAGAATGCCATTCTAATAGAGAACAGTGTCTATCTCACGATTACATCTTTAGCTGTTTAGGTGTTTGTTAGACCTTGTATTGGCTTTTTTAATGAAACGTTTTCTCTTTTCCTTTCTAGGTACTCATGAGAGCATTAAGGGACTTCAATATGCCTAAAATAGTGACTGATGACATCCCTGTGTTTTTGGGCCTGGTTGGTGACCTGTTTCCAACCCTGGATGTGCCCCGGAGGAGAGTGCCCCACTTTGAGCAGATGGTCAGGCAGTCCACCGTGGAGCTCCGCCTGCAGCCCGAGGAGAGCTTCATCCTCAAAGTAAAAGGATCATTTCCTTGTCATGGCAGCCCTTGGGAGGTGCATTGACAATAACTGTGGTTAAGTGATACTCAGCCAGAACATTAACTTACATGTTACACTGACCTTAAGATGCCCTTAATATATACATCAAAGCCTTCTAATATAGTCCCATTCTGTGAGAAGGTGAAAACACAGAGAGGGTAAGTCATGGTTTTCAATGTAAGCAGACTTTTCATTCGTTTATAAAACTCCTTGGTTCTTCTCGGTGATGTGCACCCAAAATTAATTTTGCTTTCTTTTCTCTCCATCTTAGAGAAAGTTGGAAATAAAGTCATTAGCACATGCTTGTAATGGGGGAGAAACGTATGATATCACCTGAGTTATCAAAGGCTTGTGCATATACTCACTCGTCTGGGGTGTAGTGAATACATGGATGTTAAAATACATACAGATTATCTGTTATAGATATTTCAAAGGATGTAAGTCATTAGTCAGTTGTAGATGACGTTGGCCGTATGCTGTTTCTGGTCCCACTTCATGAAGAGTCATTGATTTTTGTAACTAACCCCTGCCATGTACCAAGTACCTCTGTACTTCACTTCTGCCTGTGTCACTGACTCACCAAGTAATGGTTTTTCTTCATCCTCATCCCCGTACTCTACGTTGAGAGATCTGGGAGCAACTGTACTTTGCACTTATCATCTTTTCTAACTTTCCAGGAAGGTAATGCTGTCAGTGGGGGCTGACTCAAGTTGTAAGGAAAGAACTGGGTGAAAATGGGCAGATTTTTTTTTTTAATCACAAACTCATTAAAGGAAACTAGTGTGTGGTTGTTTGGTCTGCAGGTTGTCCAGCTTGAGGAGCTGTTGGCCTTGCGACACTCGGTCTTTGTCGTTGGAAACGCAGGCACAGGAAAGAGCAAGGTATAGTAAACGCCTGTTCGCTTGCAGCCGTGAAAGGAACAAAATTGCACAGTGTGGGAGAGCTACATCCACTTCCATTTGAGAGTTCCCTTCAGTGAAGTTGCTCATAATTTTGGGTTAGGATCTGAGACTCTAACATTGCTATTTGATCAGTTGAAACCCTTCCTTTATACTGGGAGCAGGGAGAGAGGAGCTAGTAGAACATTGCATTCAAATAAGTAAACTGAGGGAAGATTGGGCTTTCCACGCGAGATAGCATCCTATTCGCGAACTTAGATGCGTGCCATCCTGCTCTATTCATCTTTCGATAATGTACCTGAATTCTTTTATCCAAAGTAAACATATTGAGAGACTCTAGAGTAAGATACCTGGCTTATAGGATTGGTGTGGCCCTACCCACATTGACCAAAACTATTTTCTTGTATTTCCCAAGTTATCCTAGTGTCTCCTCCCCATATCATTAAGAAAAACCCAAATAGTTTTCTTCAATACTCCCCCAGAAATATAGCCCTCTATAGGGCGAAAACAAAACTTGAAAAGAAAGGGAGGAAGTAAAAACCACATGCTTATTATGTACTCTGCTAGGTGCATTATGTGTGATTTACTCTGCACAACGATGATAGGCCATGGGTGTTATTATCCCCATTTTTAGTTCACTGCTTAATTTTGTTTGGTCTTACTGACAGTCCTGGCAACATACTTATTTTCTTGCTTGGCAGACAGTATAATGCAGAACCGCATGCAGTTTAACTGAGGGTGTTTGGGTATAAACATATTTAGTAACCAGCAACTAAAAATAAGCAGAGTGGGCATATGAGACTTTAGAGCATGGGTGTCTATAGAACTTGCCAGTATTTAGGTCAGAATCCAAAGTGGAATACGTGTAAAAGGAAGCCCTGTATAGGGCTTTTTCTACTGAAAAATGTGATCCTTGAAATAGTAAAGTAGATTACTGATAGACCTGTAATTATTTTGTTAAAAGTAAGTTTCAGATGTGAGCCATGGTGCAAGGAAGGATAAAATTAAATTCTATAATTTTCAGTAGATTAATGGTTTCTAAAAATAGAAGCTTAATATTTCTAAGACATTCAATTTCTTTCATCTAGTCTTCATTGATTCCGTCCTATTCAACCTTTGCTTAAGCTTATAGAACTAGAGCACCAAAGCTTGGGCCATGTTATTTAGCAACTGATTATTCTAAAGTATTTGGCAACTGTTTATCAGTCCTTTAAACCCCTGTGAGAGGAGATCAGGATGATAATATCTAAAATAAAAGCCATGGCTTTTCAGAGAAAGCAGAAAGGATAGTTGGGCAGATATTTGCGTTAAGGTGTCAATTAATTAACTACACATGTATTAAGCACCTATCCTGAGAATTCTTTTTATTTAATTTTTTACTTTTTAAATTTTTTTTTATTATTATTTTATTTTTTTTATTTTTTTGCGGTATGCAGGCCTCTCACTGTTGTGGCCTCTCCCTCAGCGGAGCACAGGCTCTGGACGCACAGGCCCAGTGGCCATGGCCCACGGGCCCAGCCGCTCCGCGGCACGTGGGGTCCTCCCAGACCGGGGCACGAACCCGCGTCCCCTGCATCGGCAGGCGGACCCCCAACCACTGCGCCACCAGGGAAGCCCTATTTTTTATTTTTGTTTCCTTATTGGCCATGCTGCGTGGCATGCGGGATGTTAGTTCCCC
The DNA here is from genome assembly GCF_951394435.1 of Stenella coeruleoalba. Classification (NCBI taxonomy): domain Eukaryota; kingdom Metazoa; phylum Chordata; class Mammalia; order Artiodactyla; family Delphinidae; genus Stenella; species Stenella coeruleoalba. Next base: position 31,702,163 of record NC_137155.1, on the reverse strand, counting down.
AACCAGGGATGGAACCCGTGCCCCTGCAGTGGAAGCACAGAGTCTTAACCACTGGACCCTCCAGAGAGGACCTATCCTGTGAATTCTTGTCACCAAGCCTTCTTTTCCTCAATTACCTAGAACAGGGCTTCCTAACCTCAGCACTATTGACATCCGTACAGGTTAACTCTTTGTCCTGGGGGCTGGTCTTTCATTGCAGGATGTTGAGCAGCATCCCTGGCCTCTGCCCACGAGATGCCCAGTAGCACGTCCTCTTCCCCCAAGTCAAGATGATCTCCTCCTGAGAACCGTTGTTCTAGGTCGCTAGGTCTCAAAGCATGTCTAGACCAGCATCCTAGGCATCACCTGGGACCGTCTTAAAACTCAAATCAGTCGTGCGCAAGACCTGCTAAATTAGAAACTCTGAGATCGGGTCCATTAGTCTGTTTTAATACCCTCTAAGCACTTTGGATGCAGGCTAAATTTTAAGAACAATCTAAGTAATACAGGCAGAGTGGATTTTAATAACATGTACAGGAGCACATTTACATATAGTCCTTTACTTTGCACACATGGTTAAAAATCTCTGTTGATAGTGACTTTCTCTTGACAGAATCAGGTGAACTGATCCTCAGGGGTTGTGGGATTCAATTTTTCAAGATGTGAATGAAAATGTGCACATGTAAATTTTTTCACATTCTCAATATACACAGAATATCTAGGAACATATAATACCTAAGGAAGACTCTTCAGAAATCTTTTGCTTCCCATTTGGCTTACATTAGTATTAATTTTCTTAGCGTTTTTCCTTCTTTCTTTTTCAGATTTTGCGAACACTGAACCGAACATATGTTAACATGAAACAGAAACCCATTTGGAATGACTTAAACCCCAAAGCTGTGACAACAGATGAACTCTTTGGTTTCATACATCATGCTACCCGAGAATGGAAAGATGGCAAGTAGTATTTCTCCTTTTGAAGTGCTAAAATTTTCTTTTTTTTTTTTAATCCAGAAAATCATTTCTCAGTTCAAGCCAATTTTAGTCATGGTTGTAGATTTACTGTTTATGGGTTGGCGTTATTGGAAATACAGCAGCTCACAACAGCATTTATAACCTATAAATTAAAACTAGATTTGATTAAGTGGTCGATTAGCATTCAGCAGGTTTGTGCTCAGAGCTGTGTATTTTATCCCCCATCAATTATGTCAGGGCTCCCTGTAAACCAGCAGAGAAGTCAACACAGATGCCTCAGGGAACATTTATAAAGTACCTGATACAAGATACTGAGTTTCAGGCATGTGCTATTCTAGGTGCCAGGGCAAAAGTCAGTGGGACATGTTTCTTGCCCTGAAAGCTTTTGTGGACAAGCAGATTCCTTTGTTAAAATCACTTGTAACATTCTCATTTCTGTAAATGCACCAATCTAGACATCATCCTTGAGTCCTTTCCCACATTCACACCATACATTTAACCTCCCAGCAAATCCTATAGGCCTTACTTACCTTTAACATACGTATTGTATTCCAGTACTTCACACCTTCTCTGCAGCTCCCACATGAGTCCAAGCCACCAGCACCTCTTGCCTGCATTTGCGGTGTCGCACCTCACGGGTCTCCGTTAATTCATTTTCCCTGCAGCAGACAGAGGGCGGTCTTCAGAATATTAGTTCTCTGCTTGCGGTTTCCAGTGTGTTTCATCACTGTTAGAATCCAACCTTTATCCAAGACCTACAAGGTTCTATGTGATTGAGTCCCTCTTCCCCATCTCTGATCTCATTTCCTGTTCTCTGCCTTTCATTTACACATACACTCGGGCCTCCTTGCTCTTCTCTGAACCCGCCAAGCATCTTCCTGTCACTGGCCTTTGCACTTGGTATTCCCACCATCTGCAACACTGGAGATACCTGCATGGCTTGCTCCCTTACGTTACTAAATGTCTGGTCAGACATCGCATCAGAGAAGACTTCCCTGATGACCCTGTCAAAGGAGCAGAGCTCGTCATTCTCCATCCTAGTATCATGTATACTCTGCTTCCTTAATTTGTGGGACAGTCAAAATTTGCTCTCTTAGGCTTTCTTTTTTTATTTTAAGGACTGTGGCAGGAAGGGAATAATATCTGTTTATGCTGAAAATATGTAGAAGTCTTTCAAATTAGTGTCCATTAGAACAGGTTGCTGGCTTGTTTATGAATTATGGTAGCAGGTTCTACTATAGACTATCACTTATCTTTGCACAAAATCCTTCACAGAGGAAACAAAACCTTCCACATACCTGCCTCAAAACAGTTTTTTTCACCATAGTATTATATACTTGAGTTTTGAACAGTCAGCAACTATTAAATGTGCCATGAAACACGCATAATACTTAGCAAAAAGGACTCTGGATTTTAAATGTTTCTATCTTTACATCTTGTGAGATAAAGATAACTTATTATAATGCCAGTGAACACATTTCCCAAAGAAATGTATCACACTTCTGAATACTTTAGCTTTATAATGATCTGTCTCGAATAATGTTACAGAAAAATAGAGAAAGGTGGAATAAATTAATATTTGGCCTAAAATAGATACTGAATATATGTGCATGAAAAAGGTTAATATTTTCATTTGGTGTAAGTTTTGAGTTTCATGTACGTCACCGGCTATAAATCTCCACAGGTGTTCTTCAAGGAAGGTACTATCATCTTTATTTGACATTTGGGGTTGCTCAGTCTGAGAAGTTAAGGAACCTTCTCATGGAAGTAAAACTTGTCCATTGGTCTAGATCTCAGGGATAGCTCAAAAAGTAGTGCTGTTTGCCCACCTGAAAGAGGTGACAAACTTATAGCAAATTTACTTACTGAATAAAAGAGCTTCCAGTACAAATAAGACAAATTTATTTTAGAAGTAAATAGCACTCAACTGCATTATACATTAGGATTGCTTACTCTTAACTTATAGGTCTATTCTCATCCATTCTGCGAGAACAAGCAAATCTTAGGCATGATGGACCAAAATGGATAGTGCTGGATGGCGATATTGATCCCATGTGGATTGAATCACTAAATACTGTCATGGACGATAACAAGGTGAGTAATACCTCAGTGCTAAACCTTAAAGGTAACACCTGGAGTGTATTGCGTTCCATTCACTTGTGGACTTTAATACCAGTTTCAGGCATTAACCTGATATTCTTTATGTAATTACTACTTTGATGTGGCACCTTCCTGGTAATTCTCTTAATTTCACTATTAAAGAATTTAAGGGAATACATTTTTTCTTGTCTATAAATTTAACCATCTTTAAAGAGAGATATGTATCCAAGGATTTAGTTCATCCAATCTTACCATTTTCTAAGAGCTAGGTGTAAATTATTATTATATCTTCTCTTTAAGTATGGACTACTTGGATCATAAAAGAATGAGTTTGTGCCCTATGTTAATTGGCTAAATTTAGCTCTTGAAATTAAGTAGTTCCTATGGCTACAGATTTGAGTATGCATTCCTAAGCATTTTGCCGTGGTTAATCCAGAATTTCCAGCAAAAATAAAAGGTGAAGATACAGGTCTTTGAGACAGCATTGAAGCAACCCAAGGCCTACTGTTAGGGTCAGGAGAAAGAAATCATTAGTTGTCATTGCTATAGAATAGTAGTAGTAACCCCCTTAACCTAAGAGTAATTACTGTTTTCTGAACCAAGACATTGTCTATCATAAAATACGGGTCTGAGATCTTTATACTTGCATGAGTTTCTACAGGAAGATTTAAAACTGTGATAGTTCAGATTGTAAATAAAGTTTATTTCTTATGGCATTCAGGCCTTTTTATGTAATCAACTCTTAAAACAAGGGTCTTATATTTAGTAATAATTACCACAGTTATTTAAAGGTTGGCATGAGTGAGTCCATGTTGGTGAGTTTGTTCCTCAGGGGTTAGCGAGCTCCCCTGAGGATGAACTGAGATCATTATTCAGACTGCATTTCATTGTTTGTTTGTTTTTTATTTGTTTTTGTAACAAACAACATTTTTAAAATGGAAGGATAGTTGAGTTACAATGTTGTGTTAATTACTGCTGTACAGCAAAGTGAGTCAGTTATGCATACACACACACATACACACACACATACACACACACACACACTCACACTCTTTTCCATGATGGTTTATCACGGGATACTGAATATAGTTCCCTGTGATATCCAGTAGGACCTTGTTATTTATCCATCCTATATATATTCCGACTGCATTTCTAGCTCAGGCAGTGACCTCATAGCCTTTGGCACTTCTCCTGGGGGAAGGACTTTGTGCTGTTTTGGAAAGTTAGCAGCCTTGCCTTTGCTCCCTAATGAAATGGCCACTTTTGTGCTGTGCTGCTCTGTCTAGGTGCTGACCTTGGCCAGCAATGAACGCATAGCTCTCACTCCCTCTATGAGGCTGCTGTTCGAGGTTCATCACTTAAGGACAGCAACCCCAGCTACTGTTTCCAGGGCTGGTATTCTATACGTGAACCCACAAGATTTAGGCTGGAATCCGTGAGTATTGCTTTTATTTTAATTGTGGTAAAATATGCATGAATGTCGAATTTACCATTTTAACCATTTTTAAGTGTAAAGTTCAGAGGCATTGAGTACATTCACGTTGTTGTACGACCATCATTACCATCCATCTCCAGAACCTTTTGCGTCTTCCCAGACTGAAGCCCCAAAGGCACTAAGCAGTAGCCCTCCCAGCAGCCCCACCTCCTTTCTACTTTCTCTCTATGAATTTGAATACTCTAGGTGCTTCTTATAAATTGAATCATATAGTAATTGTCTTTTTGTGCTGGGCTTATTTCACTTAGCATAATGTCTTCAAAGTTCATGCATGTTACAGCAGGTGCCGGAATGTCCTTCCTTTTCAAAGCTGAATGATATTCCATTTGCTAGAGATATATATACCTCATATTGTTTATCCATTCATCCTTCTGTAGATACTTGGGCTGCTTCTCCCTTTTGACTGTTGCAAATAATACTTCTGTGAACACGGGCATAATCTCTTTGAGTCCCAGCTTTCAATTATTTTTTGATACATACATGTACAAGCTGAACAGCTAGATCATATGGTAATTCTGCTTCAAATTTTTGGAGGAACTGCCATACTGTTTTCCATTAGTGGCTACTCCATTTTACATTCCCATCAGTAGAGCACAAGAGTTCCAATTTCTGCATGACCCCACCAATACTTGTTATTTTCTCTATTTTTTATAATAACCATCCTAATGGGTGTGGAGTGGTATCTCATGCCAGTTTTGATTTACATTTTTCTAATGATTAATCATTTGAGCATCTTTTCATGTGTTTATTGGCCATTTGTATATTTTCTTTGGAGAAATGCCCATTTCAGTCCTTTGCCTATTTTTTAATCTAGTTGTTTAGGTTCTTTGTTGTTTTTGTGAACATTTCTTTTTTTAATCTTAGGTTTCTAAGAATGCTAAACATGTATTTGATTATTTGAAGAAAATGTTAGCAATTAAATTTAAAGTTAATTAATTAGGCTAACTTAAAAATCACTAAATTAGCACCCGTATGCAGTTGTCATTTTTAGTTGGACATTACCCTGTTCACACCTTGCACATGTTAAGACATATTTGTTGACTAAGTGAATAAGTAATAATAATAGCTCGTATGGAGCACATAGATATAAGTATATCATTTAGTGAACATTTGTGTGTTTGTATGTATACACATAACATGCATACATGAACAGTGGTGATGCTTTGATTTAGAATAAAGAAGTTTTTTGTGCCCACTTGCTTACTCTTCAGATGCTTACACTTTCCATAATTCATTCTGGTGGTCCCTTGTCACCCCCTCTCGTATTCCCACTCTGCGCTGTAGAAACATCTGAGCTCTGCACATGAACACGTGCTGGTGCCTGGCATGCTTCTTGTGTCAGATGTCTTCTCTTTACCCCTCCACCCTGCTCTGTGCCCCCAGCGGCCATCCTGTGTGGACCACATCAGTGGGCTCCTTGCCCTCTGGCTTCTGGTTGGTTTGGCCAGTGAGGAGCCCTGGCAGGAAATGAGAGGGAGAAAAGAGAGTGAGGTTGGGCTATTCATTCCCTTGGCTCCCTCCCTGCAGGAGCACATCAGGGTGACCGTGACCTTCATCAGCAGGTCCTCTTAAATGTCTCCATGAGATTCTTTGCTTCCAGGTTTTGATAGCCCTTCATTCTCTTGTCCCTGCAGCCGCGGGTGCTCTCACCATTTCTAAGCCATCACCCCATGACATGGCGCTCTCCAGTTTCCCTGCTTCTGCCCACACCTTTGCCAATAGTCCCTTTATTGATCCTTCTCTATTATCCTAATTTGAGGATGACCTCTGTTCCCTGCCAGATGCCTGGCTCATGCACTCCTCCAGGCTACTTTTCTGTGTACTGATTTATTTACTAAAAGTCTCATCCTCTAACTCAGCAGCCAAGTAGACCCATACCCAGGTTTCTGTGAAGGTAAACCTTCATTGGCTAGGGGAGGGAGTGATTTTTAAAACTCTAAAATGGAGAGTACTCCTTGAGCTAATAGCTCCTTTCCCCAGCTAGGATTTTGACTATCTCCTAGGATGCTTCTGTTGATCGGGAGCTAGCTGACGGAGAATCTCCAGTGCCCCTTGACTCCCCCATATGGAGAGCAGAGGCAGTCTTGTACCGCTCACCCCCACTGGTGTGGTCTGATTTCAGTAGTGAATCTCACAGTTCCCAAGGTCTCTGTAGTTCAGTTTTAATAACATACGGAGATTTGTGCTAACAAAAGCGGTCTAAATCCCCATTTAAAGAAAGACTTTTATCTCATAAGTCAAAGGTCACAGTTTGGCAAAAGAGTCACCCAATTTACATTCTTGAGAAAGTTAAACCCCTCTTCACCATTAGATTTTATTTTCATGGAGGTTTTTTTAAATTTAAGATCAATGGGTAGGTTTTAATTTTCATATGTGTGACCAAAGGGTCCATCCAGGTCATTATCCAAAATAATGGGAATCTTCTGTAAAGGATATTTTTATATTTTTACCTCCTACTGCCAGAAACTTTCAATGAACTACCAAAAAGTGGCTCTTTCAAGTTGGGAGTGGTATATTTTTAACTCCATATTTATTGGGTAATTTATTACCTTACTTTAATGTCATAATATTAAAAATGTGATAGCTTTACATGTATTGACTCATTTAATCCCTAATTACCTTCTGAGATCAATATAGTTATCAACCTAATTTCCCAAACCAGTATCTGTCTCAATTTTCCCCGACTTTTTAATTCGAAAGTGTTCAAAAATATAGAAGAATTGAAAAGGTGGTAGGTAGTACATTGTCCAACCATGCACTCTTTTCCTGCAGTCATCAATTTTTACAGTTTTACCCAATTTAATTTCCTTTGGCTGTACATACACTCCCTCTCACAGGCAGAGAGAGACGTATATTTTATTTTTTTATATTTATTTTTTTATTTGGTTGCACCGGGTCTTAGCTGTGGCTCACGGGCTCCTTAGTTGCAGCAAGCGGCCTCCTTAGTTGTGGCATGTGAACTCTTAGTTGCGGCATGCATATGGCATCTAGTTCCCTGGCAGGGATCGAACCCGGGCCCACTGCATTGAAAAGTACGGAGCCTTATCCACTGCGCTACCAGGGTAGTCCCCTATATTTTCTACTTTTATTTATTTTTGCTGAATTATCTGAAAGTAAGTTGGAGACATTGACAGTTCATCCCTAAGTACTTCAGCATCTCTCTCCTAAGAACTAGGATATTCGCCTATATGAACATAATTCAATTAACATACCTAAGAAATTCATCTTTGATATAATACTATCAAAACAAACAGTAATTTTTCACAATTTCCCAGCTACCCTGGGAATTTCCTCTGTAGTTTTTAAAAAAAATCCAGCATCAAAACAAGGACCATGCATTGCATCTACTTATCTCTGTTTTCTCCTTTAATCTAGAATATCCACCCACCTTTTTCTTTCATGACATTTACAGTTTTGAAGAGAACAAGCCAGACATTTCGAAGAATAACCCATTGGTGGTTACAAAGTGGGTCAACCCTTCTGTCTCCATATATTAGGTGACATTTTTAGTAAAGAATTTTTTCTCTTCTTCCCTTCTACTCTCCTTCCTCCCTTCCTTCCTTTCTCTCTCTCTTTTTCACTCTTCCCCCTTCCTTTGTTCTTTTTGAGGAGTGTCATTTTCTATTCATGGCTTCTTTTGTCTTAGTTCAGTGGGTTATGATTCATTGCCAACAGTATTCTTTTGCATGCTCAAGTTGCCCTAAATTTTGCCAGCAGGACCCCCTTCAAGCCAGCCCCTTGCATGTTCTTTTGTACTTGTTCTCCTAAGTCTGAGCATTTTGCTTTCTGACTAACGCAGATGCTTCTGGCTCATCTCAGACTTTACTTCCCCTACGCTTCTTTCACCCATTTCTCTAAGGAGCTGGAAGTGACTGCTTTCTGTATAAGGAGTGGTATTTAGAATCCAAGATAGGGATGCTAGGAGGGCTCATTGCCACTGGTATGTCATTTCTTCTAGACCCTTCAGTGAACGGAGTTAGGAAATATATTTTCTTAATTCATATTATGGGAACTGATAAGATATTTTGGATAGAAGAGATTATGAAATACTATGTTCATAGTATCCTTGTGGGGTTCATAGTATCTCTGTGGGACTAAATAGAATGCCATCATTGCTTAAGCTACTTGGAATATTTTTGTTAAAATTCACTGAGCTATTTAAAAGCATAATTTTATGTCCACATTTTACAGGTATGAGGTCAAACAACATCCTTAAAGTTACATCATTATGTGATTAGCTCTAGAAATCAAATACTATTTTAATTCTGAGTTCTAAGTAAGTTTACCAGAAGAATCCTAGACAGTTCATATATGTCTGTTGAGATCTTGAGACAATAGAGAAAGCAGGAGTTAGAAGAAAATTTCTGAAGATTATGATCAGTGAGAAGTTTTTCTAGTAGAAAAGAATAAAATGCACGGAAAGGGAAAAACAAACAGGTAATGAATTAAATTCATTTATAATTATTTAAATTATTAAAATTATTTAAAGTGAGCATAAGTGAAAGTGAGAGCTACCAAACTGTGTATTGCATGGCTTGTACATAATGATAGGAAAATGCAGGAGTATTTCTGGAATTCTGTCTGATTCCTGGAAGATAACTTTTGGTAGCCACAACTTGAGATCATACTTCTTTCTCTATTACTTTAGCTGAAAATACTCCTTTTTAAAAAATTGACTTTATTGAAATATAGTTGATTTACAATGTTATGTTAGTTTCAGGTATACAGCAAAGTGATTAAGTTATACATATATATATAATAGTTTGCCTCTGCCAATCCCAAACTCCCAATCCACCCCTCCCCCATGGCAACCACAAGTCTGTTCTTTGTGTCTGTATGTTTCTATTTTGTATTGATAGATAAGTTCATTTGTGTCATATTTTATATTCCACATATAAGTGATATCATATGGTATTTGTCTCTCTTTCTGACTGACTTCACTTAGTATAATAATCTCTAGGTCCATCCATGTTGCTGCTGCTGCAAATGACATTATTTCTTCCTTTCTTTTTTTCAACAGCTGAGTAATATTCCATTGTATATATATACCACGTCTTCTTTATCCATTCACCTGTCAGTGGACATTTAGGTTGTTCCCATGTCTTGGCTATTGTGAATAGTGCTGCTATGAACACAGGGGTGCATGTATTTTTTCGAATTATATTTTTTTCCTGATATATGCCCAGGAGTGGGATTGCTGGATCATATGGCAATTCTACTTTTAGTTTTTTTGAGAAACCTCCATACTGTTTTCCATAGTGGCTGTACCAATTTACATCCCCACCAACAGTGTAGGAGGATTCCCTTTTCTCCCTTTCCTAGCCAACATTTATTATTTGTAGACTGTTTAATTATGGCCATTCTGACCAGTGTGAGGTGGTACCTCATTGTAGTTTTGATTTATATTTCTCTAATTTTAGCTGAAAATATTCTTTTGCCTTTGTCTCACTCATTGTCTCACCTCCATTGGATAAGCTTGTTGTCTTCTACCCCTGCAATCCCATCCTTTCATCTTTGGATATTGTTTATATGTGTAAACATACAGATTCAGAAATCATCAAAGTACACTCCTGATCTGTGGGTTCTTTTAACTTCTGCTATTTTCCAGGCCACTGTGAATAATAGAAAACCCAGCTATAGCTGTGAGGGGCAAACTATAGAGAACTCTGATGAATTCCTGCTATCCTGTATGACAGGATTCCGACCGCAGACTACAGAGTAATAAATAAAAAAGTCTTCAGAAGGCTGAAGACTTTGGCTACCTATATAGTTTCTAAACTGCTGGACTTTAGACTTCCTGTGATGTGCCTATAGCAGTTCTAGAGAAGGAAGAAGAGCAACACAGCTGCTTATATGGAATATATTTGCAAGCACTGATGAGCCAAAGATTCTCTGTTAGTGACCTAGACGTTGGCATTAAGATGATGCATTAAGGCATCATAATGTAGCTATTTCCTGAGGCAGGGGCAGCAGTGTGGGTGATCACTTATGTAGGTAAGGAATAAATAAGTATGATATTTTCACTTGTATGTTGTATGATAGCAGTGTGTTTCATTTGGCCATGTTCAAATCTACAGCAGCTTTTAAAAATCAGGAGAAACTTTTATATGAAGTAAGGTGAAAGGAATTGCCAACAGTACAAAAGTACAGCTTCAGTTTTTGCCGTTGCTGAAGATAATTTGCTGTCTTTTAATGTTTACTAAATTTAGCAGTAATTTATACATGAAATTTAAAACTGTCCATATTTAACAATACAGACTTTTATTTATTTATTTTTTTTACTTCCAATGCTGTGTGGTGTGCTTGACCTCTAGCAGAGGTCATTTTGGTTGGTTGTTTTTTTTCCCCCGGTCAGGATCAGCTCTTACCACGTCTCCTGGTTTGATAGAACTAACTTTCTTATTTGTGGACGTAATTGATACAACAGTATCATTTGCTCGTGGGCCTGGTTGGCTCTCCCTTTGAGACTTTGGCTACTGCCGACGTGGGTCAATGAAGTAGCTCTTACATGTCCCCTAAGTGCAAAGACCAATTCCATCTCTTGGGGCTGTGTTGACACTGCAGCTCCTAGTTACCCCTGCACAGCCTTCTGACCCCACAGAGACCAAAGACGGGGGTGGGGAGTAGGGGTAGAATTTGCTACATGCATCAGGGCACTGCCTACCAACCCTTAAGACCTACCGAACATACTGTCTTTAGGCGATGATCAGAGAGGCAGAGCCAGGATCTGAACTCAGTTTTCTCAGTTCTCCCAAATCCACCAACTCTGTGCTAATGAGTAGCACTGATTGAGAATTTGTTATATGCCAGATGTTAATGTAAGCACTTAATACATGAGAACTCGTTTGCTGCTCACAACAACCCTAGGAAGTGCATTTCATTATTATCTCCATTGACAGATGAGAAACTTGAGGCACAGAGAGGTTAACTGACTTGCCCAAGGTAACAGAGTTAAAAAATGGATAAAGACTCAGGCAGTCTTAGAGCTCCATCTCCCTAAACAGTTCTCTCCCCTGCCCCCCTCCCCGCAGTAAGCTCTGGATACTAAGATTCCACTTCTGACAGCTTATGAAGAGTAAAATGAGTAGCTGAGTGGTAGGTGTAGCCTTCATTCCCAGTACCTAACACCTGCATTCCATTGTTCCATGGCACCCACTGGATGCAACTCGTGGAGCCCCAGAAGTGGTCTCTCAGTTGCCATCATGCAACTGGACTGCAGCTGATAATCATTCCTCTTGGACCTGAAAAAGTTTTTTTTTTTTTTTTTTATCTTTTTAAAAAATTTTTATTTTATATTGGAGCATAGTTAATTAATAATGTTGTGTTAATTTCAGGTGTACAGCAAAGTGATTCAGTTATACATATTTATGTATCTGTTTTTTTTCAAATTCTTTTCCCATTTAGGATATTACAGAATACTGAGCAGCGTTCCCTGTGCTATACAGTAGGACTTTGTTGGTTATCTACTTTAAACATAGCAGTGTGTACATGTCAGTCCCAAACTCCCAATCTATCCCTGCCCCACACCCTTCCTCCCTGGTAACCATATGTTTGTTCATTAAGTCTATGAGTCTGTTTCTGTTTTGTACATAGGTTCATTTGTGTCATTATTTTTAGATTTCGCATATAAGTGACATCTTTTTTTTTCTTAAGTGACATCTTATGATATTTGTCTTGCTCTGTCTGACTTTATTAGTATGATAATCTCCAGGTTCATCCATGTTGCTGCAAATGGCATCATTTCATTCTTTTTTTTGCTGAGTAATATTCCATTGCATATATGTACCACACCTTCTTTATGCATTCTTCTGTCAATGGACATTTAGATTGCTTCCATGTCTTGGCTATTGTAAACAGTGTTGCAATGAACATTGGGGTGCATGTATCCTTTTGAACCATGTTATTCTATGGATATATGCCCAGGAGTGGGATTGCTGGATCATATGGTAACTCTAGTTTCTTAAGGAACCTCCTTGCTGTTCTCCATAGTGGCTATACCAAGTTACGTTCCCACCAACAGTGCAAGAGGGTTCCCTTTTCTCCACACCCCCTCCGGCATTTATCGTTTGTAGATTTTTTGATTATGGCCATTCGGACTGGTGTGAGGTGATATCTCATTGTAGTTTTGACCCAAGATATGATCTATCCTGGAGAATGTTCCATGAGCACTTGAGAAAAATGTGTATTCTGTTGTTTTTGGATGGAATGTCCTATAAATATCAATTAACTCCATCTCGTTTAATGTATCATTTAAAGCTTGTGTTTCCTTATTTATTTTCATTTTGGATGATATGTCCATTGGTGAAAGTGGGGTGTTAAAGTCTCCTACTATGAATGTGTTACTGTCGATTTCCCCTTTTATGGTTGTCAGTATTTGCCTTATGTATTGAGGTGCACCTATGTTGGGTGCATAAATATTTACAATTGTTATATCTTCCTCTTGGATCGATCCCTTGATCATTATGTAGTGTCCTTCTTTGTCTCTTCTAATAGTCTTTGTTTTAAAGTCTATTTTGTCTGATATGAGAATTGCTACTCCAGCTTTCTTTTGGTTTCCATTTGCATGAAATACCTTTTTCCATCCCCTTACTTTCAGTCTGTATGTGTCTCTAGGTCTGAAGGGGGTCTCTTGTAGACAGCAAATATATGCATCTTGTTTTTGTATCCATTCAGCCAATCTGTGTCTTTTGGTGGGAGCATTTAGTCCATTTACATTTAAGGTAATTATCGATATGTGTGTTCCTATTCCCATTTTCTTAATTGTTTTGGGTTCGTTACTGTAGGTCCTTTCCTTCTTTTGTGTTTCTTGCCTAGAGAAGTTCCTTTAGCAGTTGTTGTAGAGCTGGTTTGGTGGTGCTGAACTCTCTCAGCTTTTGCTTGTCTGTAAAGGTTTTAATTTCTCCATCAAATCTGAATGAGATCCTTGCTGGGTAGAGTAATCTTGGTTGCAGGTTTTTCTCCTTCAACAGTTTCAATATGTCCTGCCACTCCCTTCTGGCTTGCAGAGTTTCTGCTGAAAGATCAGCTGTTAACCTTATGGGGATTCCCTTGTGTGTTATTTGTTGTTTTTCCCTTGCTGCTTTTAATATGTTTTCTTTGTATTTAATTTTTGACAGTTTGATTAATATGTGTCTTGGCGTATTTCTCCTTGGATTTATCCTGTATGGGACTCTCTGTGCTTCCTGGACTTGATTAACTATTTCCTTTCCCATATTAGGGAAGTTTTCAACTATAATCTCTTCAAATATTTTCTCAGTCCCTTTCTTTTTCTCTTCTTCTTCTGGAACCCCTATAATTCGAATGTTGGTGCGTTTAATGTTGTCCCAGAGGTCTCTGAGTTCTTTTCATTCTTTTTTCTTTATTCTGCTCTGCAGTTCTTTTCATTCTTATTCTGCTCTGCAGTAGTTATTTCCACTATTTTATCTTCCAGGTCACTTATCCGTTCTTCTGCCTCAGTTATTCTGCTATTGATCCCATCTAGAGTACTTTTAATTTCATTTATTGTGTTGTTCATCGTTGCTTGTTTCATCTTTAGTTCTTCTAGGTCCTTGTTAACTGATTCTTGCAATTTGTCCATTCTATTGTCCATTCTATCTCCAAGATTTCGGATCAACCTTACTATCATTATTCTGAATTCTTTTTCAGATAGACTGCCTATTTCCTCTTCATTTGTTAGGTCTGGTGGGTTTTTATCTTGCTCCTTCATCTGCTGTGTGTTTTTCTGTTTTTTCATTTTGCTTATCTTACTGTGTTTGGGGTCTCCTTTTTTGCAGGCTGAAGGTTCGTAGTTCCTGTTGTTTTTTGTGTCTGTCCCCAGTGGCTAAGGTTGGTTCAGTGGGTTGTGTAGGCTTCCTGGTGGAGGGGACTAGTGCCTGTGTTCTGGTGGATGAGGCTGGATCTTGTCTTTCTGGTGGGCAGGTCCACGTCTGGTGGTGTGTTTTGGGGTATCTGTAGACTTATTATGATTTTGGGCAGCCTCTCTGCTAATGGGTGGGGTTGTGTTCCTGTCTTGCTAGTTGTTTGGCATAGGATGTCCAGCACTGTAGCTTGCTGGTCATTGAGTGAAGCTGGGTGCTGGCGTTGAGATGGAGATCTCTGGGAGATTTTCGCCGTTTGATATTATGTGCAGCTGGGAGGCCTCTTGTGGACCAGTGTCCTGAAGTTGGCTCTCCCACCTCAGAGGCACAGCACTGACTCCTGGCTGCAGCACCAAGAGCCTTTCATCCACAGGGCTCCTTAATTTGGGATGATTCGTTGTCTATTCAGGTATTCCACAGATGCAGGGTATATCAAGTTGATTGTGGAGGTTTAATCCGCTGCTTCTGAGGCTGCTGGGAGAGATTTCCCTTTCTCTTCTTTGTTCTCACAGTTCCCAGGGGCTCAGCTTTGGATTTGGCCCCGCCTGTGCGTGTAGGTCGCCGGAGGGCGTCTGTTCTTTGCTCAGACAGGACGGGGTTAAAGGAGCCGCTGATTCGGAGGCTCTGGCTCACCCAGGCCGGGGGGTAGGGAGGGTCACGGAGTGCGGGGCGGGCCTGCAGCGGCAGAGGCCGGCGTGACGGCGTGACGCTGCAGCCTGAGGCGCGCCGAGCGCTCTCCCGAGGGAGCCGTCCCTGGATCCCGGGACCCTGGCAGTGGTGGGCTGCACAGGCTCCCCGGAAGGGCGTGTGGCTAGTGACCTGTGTTCGCACACAGGCCTCCTGGCTGCGGCAGCAGCGGCCTTAGCGTCCCATGTCCGTCTCTGGGCTCCGCACTCTTAGCCGCGGCTCGCGCCAGTCCCTGTAGCTCTCCCAAGCAGCGTTCTTAATCCCCTCTCCTCGTGCACCAGGAAACAAAGAGGGACGTAAAAGTCTCTTGCCTCTTCGGCAGCTCCAGACCCCTCCCCGGACTCTCTCCCGGCCAGCCGCGGCGCACCAACGCCCTGCAGGCTGTGTTCACGCCGCCAACCTCAGTCCTCTCCCGGCGCTCCGACAAAAGCCGGAGCCTCAGCTCCCAGTCCCGCCCGCCCCGGCGGGCGAGCAGACAAGCCTCTCGGCTGGTGAGTGCCGGTCGGCCCGATCCTCTGCGCTGGAGTCTGTCCGCTTTGCCCTCCGCACCCCTGTTGCTGTGCTCTCCTCCGCGGCTCCCAAGCTCCCCCACTCCGCCTCCCGAAGTCTCCACCCGCGAAGGGGCTTCCTAGTGTGTGGACACTTTTCCTCCTTCACAGCTCTCTCCCGCTGGTGCAGGACCCGTCCCTATCCTTTTGTCTCTGTTTAGTTTTTTCTTTTGCCCTAACCAGGTACGTGGGGGGTTCCTTGCCTTTTGGGAGGTCTGAGGTCTTCTGCCAGCGTTCAGTAGGTGCTCCGTAGGAGTTGTTTCACGCGTAGATGTATTTCTGGTGTATCTGTGGAGAGGAAGGTGATCTCCGCGTCTTACTCTTCCGCCATCTTCATCATTCCCCCTGAAAAAGTTTTGACAGTAGATATTTTATAAATCTAGCAGCAGTGTATAGGTAGTTGAATATTTAATAAAACCCTATTGTGAAGGCTTGTGAATATCAAAGGGAGCCTTTTCTAAGATAATCATCTCGCCTTAATTTCTTCTGATATTAAAAATATGAAATCTGGGCTTCCCTGGTGGCGCAGTGGTTGAGAGTCCGCTTGTTGATGCAGGGGACGCGGGTTCGTGCCCCGGTCCGGGAAGATCCCACATGCTGCGGAGCGGCTGGGCCCGTGAGCCATGGCCGCTGAGCCTGCGCGTCCGGAGCCTGTGCTCCGCAATGGGAGAGGCCACGGCAGTGAGAGGCCCGCGTACCGGAAAAAAAAATATATATATATATGAAATCTGATTTGCTTAAAGCAAGGTGTAGCTGTCATGGGTCTGGTCGCACTGCATCTCTGGTGGCAGCTATATGTATTTGTGATCACTGCTTCCCATTTGATGAGAACTCTGAGCAGTTGTTTTTCACGTCATATCATACAGTTTCTTTCCAGAGACTACTGTGGGTGCTACTAAGTCATGTTTCATTTTATTGATAAGTAGTGTTTTATTAATATGTTAGAGATATGAATGTATCAAAATTCGTAACATTTTATAAGCTTCAGATTCATACGCATGTACCCAAGTGTGAGATACCATTTTAGAGCCACTTACTGGAACCACATTATCAGCTATCAGGTTAGAGTTACATTCAGTCCAGTGAACAAGGAGGGACTTGGAAGTAGCCCCTATGGAATTTTCACCTTTTTATTTGTAACTGATTTCTCATTACTAAGTAATTGATGCCAGTTTTCATCAAGAAAGATCCCAAGCTGTTTTCATAAATAAAGCCTACCCTCTGAAAATACTTTCAGTCCTCTAGGAAATGACAAACTGTACCTCCTTATAAATGCTCAGTAATGGCCTACTTACCGTCTATTATGTTGGGTTTCTAAGTGCTATTAGGAGTTTCTTTTACATTCTTTTCATTAAGGTAAAAATGGCCATTAAAACAAGTTTTTAAAGGGTCATTTTAAAATATTTGCCATTTGAAAAATAGAATGAACCCACTCAATGTGTCCCTGAAGTGTTGGACCAAGCTGTGTTGAAGGGGGAAGCTTTTGAGTTGGTGGAATTTTCCTTTTCAAGCCGGGTGCCCCATAAAAGCTTTTCTGTGTTCTTCTTCAGGTATGTGGCCAGTTGGATAGACAGAAGGCAGCATCAGTCAGAAAAGGCCAATTTAACGATTCTTTTTGATAAATACATTGCTGCATGCTTGGATAAGCTGAGAAGAAGCTTTAAAACCATCACTTCAATTCCAGAGAGCAGCCTGGTGCAGGTTTGTCCTGGGTCACACCGTTTCACACTCTAGTCCTGATGTGGTAGTGTGGCTTGATCAAAATAGAAGTTCTTGCTTGTTCAAAAAGGTGCAATGGTTTCTGGCATGGTTAGGTTGCTCCAACCCTCCCCCACCCCAGCCCCCGTGTTCCCCAGTGCTTTTTGCAATCGTCTGTCACACGCCTATCACATGCTATGACCATTTGGGTTTGTGGTCTGTTTCTTTCACAAGACTGTGAACCAGAAGACTGAAGCCACCTTTTACCATTTTTATATCTCCAGAGATTTCCATAATGCCAAGCACATAGTAGGTCCCAATACATTATTGAATCATTGCGTTCTTCCCAAGTATATTTGCGTGGAATAAGAAGAACAGGATAGTAACAGCCTCATTTATTTTTCTGTTTCCTAAGTAACTGGCCCAGAGAAGGTGCTCAGTGTGTTGTTTTTGAGTACAAAAACATTCATGCAATTAAAGATGTTGGCCGGTGAGTAAGAGAAAGCTTCTGAACTCCGCCTCGTCAGGCACCACCCTGCCAGGCCTCCCACTCTCTCTTCCCTTTCTTTTCTCCCCCTCCCAAAAATAGTCCTCAAGTCAGGTCAGTCTAGTTCATAGTATTTGGATAGATTTTTTTTTCTGATCCTCATTGTGAGACAGCTGGTTAGAGTGAAGAGTATATATGATACATTGTCATGGCAGCAAATGAAAATAATTCACAGCACACAGAAATGAAGGTTGTGATCTTAATCTCAGCGTGAAGAATAACTATCCCCAGCCTCTACAAGTCTAAAACTTGACAGAAGGTTAACAGTTAGAAACCTTTATTTGTGTCTCTTTAGGAGCAAAATTGGTTTTGAAGTACTTTGTTACCATGAAGTTACTATGATACAGAATTTGTTTGAAGCTAAATTAGAAATAGTCACAAGCATAATAAGAAGAGAAAGTTCAGGTTTTCGGATAATTCACACACCAATTAAGAAAACGATAGTCTTCAACAGTAATTATCTGAGGTATAATTTATTTCTGAAAGCAGGTCTGAATTTATTCATAATGAATTAATTTTGTGGTTAGCCTAATTAGACGTCCTCTGGTGTAATACTTGCAAAAAAGCAAGTGTCGAGTTCCTTCTCAACTTGACTTGTGTATTTGTGTTTCTCTGTGGTGCGAACTTTTTCATTCAAGAGTAGTGTGAAAATAAGTCAGTAGGAATTAATATGATTTTTGCTCTCACTTCCTCCTTTTGTAGTACTCAGAAATGGCATTTTATCCTTAACTCCTTTTTTGGCTGTTGTTGTATAAAGTCGTCTCTTTGCAGTGATTGCTTATAAGGACAAAATGTGAGACAAAAATGAGCGTATAGGAGAATAGCTTAAGAAGACTACCTTATTTTTATCGAAGTATAGTTGATTTACAATGTTGTGTTATACATACTGGTATACAGAAAACTGATTCAGTTATGTATATATGCACACACATATATACACATATATATGTATGTATATATATTCTTTTGCATATTCTTTTCCACTGTGGTTTATCACAGGATATTGAATATACTTTGTGCTATACAATAGGACCTTGTTGTTTATCCATTCTACATATACTAGTTTGCATCCGCTAATCCCAAACTCCCAATCCATCCCTCCAGCCCCACTTCCCCTTGGCAACCACAAGTCTGTTCTCTATGTCTGTGAGTCTGTCTCTCTTTCATAGATAAGTTCGTTTGTGTTATATTTTAGATTCCACATACAAGTGATATCATGTGATATTTGCCTTTCTCTGTCTGACTTCACTTAGGATGATAATCTCTAGGTCCATCCATGTAGCTGTAAATGGCATTATTTCATTCTTTTTAAAAGGCTACTTTAAGAAATTAATGTACTGTGTTTTCCAGTATATGAAACTTTTTTGCTTTACATTTGGTAAGGTGTTTTAACTCATTCAGAATATGCACCAGGGTATGATTTTATTAATTGCTGGCACAGAGCTTAAAATGTTTTCCAAGTACTGTGTTTGGGAGAAAACAGAAAAAATCAGGTGAGTTATCAGCAAGTTCAAATCAGTGGATAATGTCATATGCAGACCTTTCAGTCTTTTTCATTTTGATTTTAACAGTTCCTTAGACTCACATGGCTTCTACTCAGGAATAGCAAAGCCTCAGAGTTTTACATTATTTTTCTTGATAACAAATTGGTGAGTTTTATTCCATTAGAAGATTATTTTAAATTGGCAATCACGGCACAATATAAAATAATGGAAATCAAGAGAGACTGAAAAATATAAACAGGCGCTCAACTATTTAAATTTTGGAAACATTTCCAAATTATGTCCAGGACCCAGTTTCCATGTTACCATGGATTTTCCCCACCTCTCATGGTTGGGAAGGAGAGGCACACACATGACGTGCTTTGTTATAGCTTCCGTAACTGTGTGTATGATAGTGATAAAAATCTACTGCTGCCTCCAAAAACTGGGGGAAGGGTATCATGAGTTTTGAGGGTCTAGGACAGTACTAAGTCATGAAAACCAGTTTTGTGCTTTAGAGCAGGGGTCCCCAATCCCCGGGCCTCGGACCAGTACTGGCCCCGTGGCCTGTTAGGAACAGGGCCACACAGCAGGAGGTGAGCGGCGGGCCAGCGAGGAAGCTTCATCTGCCTCTCGCTCCCCGTTGCTCCTCCGCATTGCTCACATTACCTCCTGAATCATCCCCCCACTGCCCCCGCCGTCCATGGAAAAATTGTCTTCCACGAAACCGGTCCCTGGTGCCAAAAAGTTGGGGACTGCTGCTTTAGAGAACTAGCTCAAAAACATGTTCATTTTGGTTATGATTTCACATGACAGAGGTGTTTGCAGCACCCATGTTCCCTCCTTACTGACCTGATTGCCCTGGACACGGAGTGTGTTTCAGACCAATAGAGCCGTTTCACCCGGAGGTGAAGAGCAAGTTCCTGAACAGCCTTTCTTCCAGGGTTAACTTTAGTGTCCTGTCTAAAAAATGCCAGAGGCTAAGGCTGTCAGTCCGGCTTTCTAAATTTATGACAACAGGTGGGGGAAACAGCTGCTGAAGTACTAAGGGAAAGTGGGTTATCTAAACGTCCAACCGTGGGAAATGGTTACATAGCCTTTCCATCTAGTGCCTTCATTCCCAGGGATATTGTAGGGCAACACTTAGGGAAAAGGAAAAATGCCTTTAGTTTGTTTTTAAGTGAGAAAGTGGTCTATAGAATATACCCACTATGTGTAGTATGTAGTAGTATGACTCCCTATTTATAAAAAAGACAGCACAGCTATATCCCCATTATTTTTTTCTTTTTGGTTTTATGTATTTCTCCTTATTACAGTGATTGTTGGAGGATTTATGATAATAGGGTTTTTTTTTTTTTAACAGTTTGTTGTTACCTAGAAGATTAGTTTGGTTGAAAGCGGCCAAGGATGTCCACCGCTGACTCAGAAACCCAAGGCCGCCATTTTTTTGTCTCACGGGGTAGCAAATCACAGAACGGGGAGAAATCACAGAATCTCTTAAGGGTACAGTGGATTTGTTAATAAGCCCTGTGAACTTACTTCACTGTTTTAAAAAAAGTTTCCCTGAAAGAATGGCTTTTTCTTTTTCTTTAGACTCTTTGCACTCTTTTGGAATGTTTGTTGACTCCTGAAAATGTACCTTCTGACAGCCCGAAGGAAGTTTATGAGGTCTATTTTGTCTTTGCTTGTATCTGGGCATTTGGAGGCATTCTACTACAAGATCAGGTATGTGTAGAAATAGTTTATAGAACCAGTTTTATTTGGGGGGAAATATTATTCTGTGTGATCCCTATGGGGTTTTTAAAAATGTATATTATCATAAATCTATCCTACTTGCCCTATTCTCTCCTAAGCCTGTAACGTTGTCAGCAAGCTCGTTCAGGCTGGTGGTGCTCTCTTTGGCTGATAAGGTCAAATCCATAGCCTTCCATCAGATCTGTCTTCTGAATTCAAGGTTCCATGTCAATACCAGCAGTGTTTCAGTGTGCCTGAGACAGGGTGCTTCATCTGCCCCACCCCCATATTTGCTCTTCCTCTTTCGTCTTTTCCTCAGTGATGCGTTTCTCCCAGTTGCTCTAGTTAAAAACCTAGGAGACATCATCTTATTTCTACATCCCATGGTCATCAGATCCTTTCAGTTAGAAAATAGCTGTCACATCTGTCCCCTCTTCTCTATCCCTACAGCCTTAATTCAGGAGTGTATCATCTTTAGATTGTTGTAGGCTACCACATTGTTTTGGCTTGGACTCCCATAACAAAGTATCATACCCTGGGTGGCTTAAACAACAGAAATTTACTTTCTCTCAGTTCTGGAGGCTGCAAGTCCAAAGTCAAGGTGCCAGCACGGTTGAGTTCTGGCGAGGACCCTCCTCATGCCTTGCAGACGGATACCTTTTTCTGTGTCCTCACATGGCAGAGAGAGAGAAAGATAAAAAGTTTTCTTATGTCTTTTCTTGTAAAGTCGCTAATCTAAACATAATCACCTCCCAAAGGCCCCATCTCCAAATACCATCACATTGGGGATTAAGCCTTCAGCATATGAATTTTGGTGGGGAGATAATTCAGTCCACAGCACATAATAACATTCAAATTGGTTTCCAGGTCTCTAGTCCTCTTACCCTCTAAGTAGTCTCACACATGATTCCTAGGGTAATTGTTGTGAACCACAGTCAGCCTCAGGCTGGTTCCTTTCCATTGTTCTTTCCTTCACCCTAAAGTGAAGCTATCATTCCTACACAGCATTGCTAGTACAGTCCGTTTGTGGCTTCTGAGTTCTTCTGGGCAAACACTTGAGATACGAACTTGCATAGATGTGGGCACACACACGTGCGCTCACGCCCACACACGACGCATACCACACACAAACTGCTTAGACTTGCTGAAGTACAAAGTGGGAGTTTTTCACCTTTAGAATTTGCACATCTAATCTCTCCCATGCACCTCTCTGTATAGATTTTTTCATGTAATCTTTACAATAATTCTTCAAGGTATCCTCACTGTGCAGATAAAGTAAAGCTCAGAGAGGCAAAGTAACTTGACTGATGGGAAATGATGACATCAGGATTCCCACTCATGTATCTCTCTCTCCACAAGCCATCCATGGTACACCAGGATCTCTTATGGTCATAGTGCTTCTATGGGTACCTCTGAATCTTTGAATTAAAAATAGATAGCATATGTCTTCCAGGCTTCCCTAAATGTCTCCAGATGTAAACAGGGAATTTAAATTGGAAGGCATCACAGCCAAGAATGACCCAAATTTGTTGGTTTACTCACTGTAGGTTCTAAAATCCATGGTTGCTATAACCTGAGGGCCAGTTCCTCTTCTTGTTACTAGGTAACCATAAATTATATCTATAAATAAATCTGGCATTCACTTGGCATTCTACATCTTATTCTGACCCTTCTCAGAAGCCACATTTCCTTCAGTAATCTCCAAGTGCTTTCTAAAGAATATAGCCTCTGTTGCCTGAGTGAGAATATTGGGTGACTTCACATGGTTTTTCTCAAAGGCAAAATTTACATGTGTGGATTTCTCCTTCATGGAGACCACATGCAGACTCTCCCTCTCTCCCCCTCTCCCCTTCTCCCCCAAAACCTCATGGGTTTTGTCTTTTTTCCAGTGTTCTCCAGAAGGGTTTTCCTTTTCCAGGGCCTACAACCAGGTAAAAATCACATGAGTAGGAGGTTGACAGCTGAGATCTTTCTACTCCTGATCATAACAGCTCACCTTCCTCCCAGCTGATCCTCTTTTCATCTTTGCAGTTTCCCAGCCTGGCAGCCTTCCAGCCAGTTATTCAAGCCAGCAGCTGGGCATCGCATGGTCCCCTTCCTCTCCCAGACACTCTTTCCCCAATTAATAGTTATCATCATCATCATCATCATCTTTAAACTTTCAAAAAGACTTTAACTGTGAAGCGTTCAAAAGAGAGGCTATGAAGTTGGAAACATGAATGAAGCAGACCCCAGAAAGAGTCTTAGGGTAGCCATTTATTCAACAAATTTGGGTGCCTACTGTATGTCAGGGAACGTGCTCAGGGCTCTTAATAGGCTAGCTCGCTGAATCTTCAAAAAAATAAATCCTGTCTATATAGGTACAACTATTCTTCTTTTACAAAAAAGAAACTGAAACTTAGATAAGTTAGCCTGCTTGGGAACATGGCTAACTAATGTCTGAGGCAAGTTCAAGCTGCAGCAGACTGACTCAGGACCTGTGTTCTTAACCCAGGCTGTTGCAAACACCTTCCAAAATTGGCCCCCCATCAACCCTCCCTGAGCCTCCTATAAACAGCCGTTATCCTTTCTCACTTGGCTTCTGAAGTAAGCTCCTCACTGGTCTTTCCGCTTCTATACTTGCCCCATAATCCATTATTCACTCAGCAGCCAGAGTGATTTTTTTTTAATGTAAATTGGATTATATGATACACTACTGAGTTTACAACACTTTAATTGCTTTTAAGATAAAACTTTAAAATTTAATACTCTTTACACAGCCTCTGGATCTGGCGCTGCCTCTCTCCCTACTTCTTCCTCTGCTGCTGCCTCCCCTCGCTCCCCTCCAGCTGCACCGGCCAGTTTCTGGAACACAGGTTGTTTCGTACCGTAAGATATTTGCACATGCTGACCTCTTCCTGCTTCCTGGAATGGTCTTCTCTCTAATATGTGCCTGTTCTCAGAGATGGCTTCCCTGAACATCCAGTTAAAACAGATTCACCCATTTCTCTCACAACGTCGCCTTTCAAGGCGCCTGTTTATATATTTGTCCTTTTATTGGCTTCACCTCTGCTTGCACCATGCTTCCTCATGGCTTCCCCTTTCTCTTTCCCATAAACTCCATGAGGGCAGAAACCCTGTTTGTTTTCTTCCCCACTATAGAACAAAATGCATTTCAGTGAGAGAATGAATGATTCAAAATTTGTCATCAAAACCACTTTGCTGATGTAGCGGTTAGGTGAAGCCAATTTTGATGTAAAGTAGAAGTCGTATGTATCCTGCCTACAGAGAATGGTGCCAGATAAGGAATACCTTCTGAATGAACTTGATTTCAGACCAACTTCTGTAGGGTGATAAAAAAAAATCTCATGACACCAATCTGAACGTAACTGAAATGAACCTAAACTCATTGACATATGAGTGGTGGTGGGTAGGAATATGAGCTCGGCTTGTTTGGAAAGTGATGGAATCAGCTCTCCCTGCTAAGGCTGATCACCCCTCTCAGCCCCGACCACATTCTCCTATCCTCCAGCCATCCTGTCTGTCTCTATTTGTGTGTGTGAGATAGTGTCTTACAAAAAGTGGGCCGTAGTCCACGGACATAAGGACACCAAAGTAAAAGCAAGTTTAAGAATTCTTCTGGAGAAAAATGGGACTTGAAGTCTTAGATAAGTGAGATTGCTGAATGCAATGGACCATGCACAGTGTTCTTAGAGTTCACCAAAACTCACTTTGCCAGCTCATCCTGGGGATGTAAGAGTCTAGGCCAGGTCATCCTGTAGATACAGAAGGGGTTGTTAGTTGCTAGTACGCAGTTGGAATTTCCCCTCCTGCATCTTCCAAACCCTAATCTAGCAGCAAAGGGCTTGTACCTGTCGTCGTATAAAAGCAGGCACCTTCGGGTTTCCCTGGTGGCGCAGTGGTTGAGAGTCCGCCTGCCGATGCAGGGGACACGGGTTCATGCCCCGGTCTGGGAAGATCCCACATGCCACGAAGCGGCTGGGCCCGTGAGCCATGGCCGCTGAGCCTGCGCGTCCGGAGCCTGTGCTCCGCAACGGCAGAGGCCACAACAGTGAGAGGCCCGCGTACCGAAAAAAACAACAACAACAAAAAAAAAAAGCACCTTCTAGCAAGGAGAACCTGTTTCCTACGCTGTCATCTTCTCTGGAAGATTCTCTTCTAGGGCAGGGATTTGTGGAGTTTTCAGCTAGACCACTGAGTTGTGCTGTGCTAGAAAACCAAGTCCAAGTTCTTTCCCTCATGGCAGAGCTTCTCAGATTTCCAATTTCAAAGACCAACAACATTTCAATAATGATTTGGAGGAATGAAATAGGGTTACCAACTGTCTGCTTTTCTAAATAAGGGCATTTATTTTTAAATGACCATTTATTATCACCATAGCTTTATAAAGGGAAGGATATTTTAACGCCAAAAGTTCCAGGAAGGCTATAAGCTCAAAGAACAGTATTTAAATCAATAATGTTACTAATTTTTTAAAGTATTCCTTTGTTCTTACTTTCCTCATTTTACCCTCAGTTCATGGAGATATTAGTAGAAATCAATACCACCATTTGCTAACCACTGTCTTAAAGCATGGTGATTTGCATGATAGCCCATTATTGAATTGAACAACCTCGGGGTCACTGAAGGTTCATCTAAGCTTACCTTGTTCTTTAAGTTAATAATTACTCCCGAAAATTTGTACCTGATGGACATATGGCAATTATAGCTTTCTGCCTTGATGGTATTGTCATTCATTATAGCTTCCTTCTAGTTATTTATTTTTTCTTGGGTCAGTTACTCAATCCCATGTGTAATTATGAGCCTGTACAGTGCAAACACTGTGTGATCAGCCATATTTGCAGGGGCTTTCTGTGTGTTCAAAATTACTTTTAAGTCCGCAATAAGAATTTCTCTTGCTCTCCTTAGGTTTCTGGTTGTCAAGCTGCATTCAGTCAGTGGTGGCATAAAGAGATGAAAGGAGTGAAGTTTCCATCCCAGGGAACAATTTTTGATTATTATCTGGACCACAAAACTAAGAAATTCTTGCCTTGGGCTCATAAAATCCCCCAATTTACTATGGATCCAGAGGCACCTCTGCAGGTAGGTGTGGGGAACACAGTGCTCTTCAAGCCACGTGTGCTGGTTTGAGCCTTGTTTGTTTGTTTTTGAGCAGTCAGTCTTTTTTTCCCTCCCTGATCAATAAATTACTGTTGGCATGGTCAGCATATAACGTATTTCCTTGGAGAGAAGAATCTCAAGTTATAGGAAGGACTAGTGGGATGGTTTCTATATTTCTACAACTTCTTTTTTAAATTTTATTTCAGTTTAATTCTGTGGTAACAGCTTTCTTTAGATTTTCCTAGAAATTGTGTGATTTTATACAAATCGGAAGCATGTTTCTATTAGTTTAGTGAGTCTTACTTCTGACCTTAGTGTGAATTTCTTAAACAGTGCTTTTCACATATAACTTCTTTCCTTTACTCCTCAAGCCATAAAATGAATGTTTGATCTTACTCATATTTTCAAATTCACATGGCAGCTCACAGATCTCAGTGAATCTTTATCATCTTTTAACTGTTTATAACTTGTCCTACATTTTTATATATCAAGTTATTCTTTAACCATCTTCTGATTCTGCCTCAGTCTGTTTTGCTTTTCATTATATTTCTTTCTCAGCATCACGTCGTTTTGATTGATTTTGGAGCTTAGTATTTCAAGTCGTGCCGTATGAGATGCATACAGGTGATTTCTACACTAACCAGGAGGCACGTAGTGTGAAATAAAAGAAAATCCAGTGTGAGTTTCTTGGAGCTACAGTAACCAAGTACCACAAACTAGGTGGCTTCAACAACAGAAGTTTATTGTCTCACAGTTTTGGAGGCTAGAAGTTGAAAATAAAGGTGTTAGCAGGATTGGTTCCTTCTGAGGGCTGTAAGGGAAAATCTCTCCCAGCTTCAGGTGGTTCGCTGAAAATCTTGGTGTTCCTTGCAATGTGGCAACATCCCTCAAATCTTCACATGATGGCATTTTCCCCGTGTGTCTTCTTGGTATTTACATTTCCGTTTTACCAGTCATTTTGAATTAGGGGCCTACTCTGCTTGTATTAGTGTGCTCGGGATACCCTGACAAACTACCAGAGACTGAGTGGCTTAAACATCAGAAATTAATTTTTCTCATAGTCTTAGAAGCTAGAAGTCCAAGTTTGAAGTGTTAGTAGATTTGGTTTCTCCTGAGGCCTCTGTCCTTGGCTTGTAGATGGCCATCTCTTGCTGTGTCCTCACATGGTCCTTCCTCTGTATACACACATCCCTGGACACTGTCTTGAAGTGTGTCCAAATTTCTTCTTCCTACAAGAATATCAGTCAGATTGGATTAAGTCCCACTCTCTCAGCCTCATTTAAACTTATCACCTCTTTAAAGGCCTTATCTCCAAATACAGTCATATTCTGTGACACTGGGGTCAGGGCTCCAACATATGAATTTTGGGAGGACACATTTCACCCTATAACCACTTAACCAGGAGGAAACTTATCATTTTACAAACCAGAAATTCAGAGGTAGGAAGGCCTTATGACTTGGTGATATCACCAAGGATTCAGATCTTCTCGCCTTGACACTGGCCTCACTTGAAGACTGGTATCCCTCCTGATCTCAAGATGACTCAGTGGTCCCAGGAGTTTGAAGGAAACAAGTTAGGGGGAAAGAAGACTTTCTCATATTTTTTATTAAGACTGAAGAAACTTTTTGCAGAAGCCCCAGAGCAGACTGCCCCCTGTATCCAATTCACCAGGGGTCACATGCCACCTCTAACCCAGTCTCAGGCCAGGGTAATGAGGTTAAGCTTTGACAATCATCACACCATTGCAGGAGTCAGGTTGTGTGGAGGAGGGGCAGAGACTTGAACGAAGTGGGGCTCTGGCAGGAGGGAAGAAGTGGACAGATGGATTCTGGGAGGCAACCAGCAAGGTCTGCTCCATCTGCTTTATAGATTTTGACATCTCTGTTTCCGCTCAGCCTGTCTAGACTTCAGCTACCTACCAGTATTATCTAGGTGGTTGAAAGCTGAGGATTTGTACTTAACCAAAAGAAACACACACACACACACACACACGACAAAAAAAGTGGTATCACAAGGTTGATGCACCTTATCAGTGATGCATTTTATTCAACAGAGAACCTATCAGGACTTCGTAATCTTACTGTATACACAACTGCACCAAATGTGGCTATTTGATTAAAAACCTCTTCACATGTTAGAGGAGAACCATACTGAGCCAATAATAGTAGCAAATACTAATATGACATTATAATATGTCAGGACCTTTTCTAAGTGCCTTATTTCCACAGATTAACTAATTTAATCCTTATGAAAATTTTCTAAGGCAGGAACTGTTACTAGCCTTTTTACATATGGAGAAATAGAGGTACCAAGACATCAGGTAATGTGTATACAGTCCGTGATCAGCAGAGCATTCTTTGTGGTAGGTAAGACAGGGCGTGGGCTCCCGACAGATTTGAGTTTGAATCTAAGTACTACCACCTATGAGTTTGGCCAAGTTATGAATGTTCTCTAAGCTTTAACTTCATCATCTCTGAAATGGAAATGATAACAAAACTCTCCTCATAGGTTTGTTATGAGTGTCATATGATGTAATGCGTGCAAAGGGCTCAGCATAGAACCTGTCACATACTCAGCTCTCAGTAGGTGTTAATTATGGGTATTAATGGACCTTATTAATGGACCTTATTATGGACCTTATTACAGAGTTTATGTGTTTTTCTTATGAGCAATATAAATCCTGCAAGTAGTTTTTTTAATCCCCTTTTTAATTTGGCCACCAAGAAATGTAAGACATATTCAATTCTCTTTAATCACCACGCAGGCTTCTCTTTCCTGCGTGTCTGTGTCTGCTTCCCCTTTTCCTCATCTTATATATTAGTCTCTGTTCCCTGAGTCTGGCTTTTACTTGTATTCTTCGTTTTATTGTATTCTTGTAAGCCACCTCTAACTTTTTGTGAAACGATGTAGCATCTAAATAAATAGCCAATTTTCAAAACAGAAACATGTTATGAGAATTTTTAACAAAACAATGCACGGTAAGTTTCCACAGTGCCTTGGATTTGTGAATATTTCACTTAATGCCTGTTTCCTCCAAGCTGGTCTCTCCTCTCACTGAACTCCTTTAGCGTGGATTGTGCCTAATCATTTTGAACATTAATCATTAATCTTACTGGGCCCAGGAATTGCTACCAATTTTTGATTGTTTGTGGCTTGGCTTTTCACATGCTTTATCATCTCCTCAAGAGTGGTGGACAGTTTCTTAAGCATTTACTGCATTCCCTTGTATGTGTAACACAAGGTTAGGCAGAGTGTAGGTATTCCGTGATAGGGAGCCTTCGGTGCTAGCTCTTAACTGGAAAATATAAATCAGTTGCTTCTGCTGTGGCACTTTGATGGCACTACCCAGCTGCTCTTCTCAAGCTGTGATGTCTGAACTGATCATTCAAAACAAGAAATTAAGTGGAATCTCTCCTACTGGCTGTTTAGAACTAAGAATTCATTTGGTCTCAATTCTAAAATGACTGGGTTGGTTCAGATACAAAATTTTGGAATGCCTCTCTCTCTGATCTTTCTCTCATTCTATTTTTCTCTCCAGAGAGTTCTGGTTCACACATCAGAGACAACTCGTCTTCAATATTTCATAGAGTTGTTGCTTGAGAAAGGACAGCCGCTGATGCTGGTAGGAAACGCTGGAGTGGGAAAAACAGTCTTTGTAGGTGACATACTAGCAGGTCTCTCCGAGGCTTATACAGTGTCCCATGTGCCTTTCAACTACTACACAACATCGGCAGCTCTGCAGAGTAAGTGTTCCTCCTGTTCATACTTGAGAAACAAGAGATCAGAAACTGTCAAGGGCAGAACATGCAGCCCAAAGAAATGATTACTTTTGCTAGGCTTTAGACATTTTGCTTAGGATGCATTTTTACTTGTCACCATTCTGGCTAAATATACTTTGTCTGAATATTGTGATTTTTGGCTTTCCATATCACTCCTGGCTTTTTGTGGGTTATTACTGTATAGAACAGCAAGAATTTACGTCAACAGTGTTCATTGCTTTGCCTCTAAACCATTTGGTTAGCTTTAATCAATTTCACGGAGCCCTAGCAACAGAAGAATATACTCCAGGAAGAGTGCACTGGTTACCTTTTCAAGTAAGGGACTGATTTAGGGGGAAGTTCATTCAAACTGTATTGATGAAATGACAGGCCCCAGGTTGTTAGTTAAATTTTAGAAGAGCTATGAGAATAATTTTTAACTGTTGAATACATGTGTCAGCGTAATCAAAGGAACCACATAGATTTGGGGCATTCTGAGTTTGGAAGGGCACATGAAGTAGATGTGTAGAAGTAGAGAAGCACTGATATCGATACAAAGAGCTGATAGTGGTAACTCTGTCACTCTGGCCAGCACAGCAATGGGGCTGTGCTGAATGGGGGCAGCAGAACTCCCTTCTGTCCGCTACTGTAGGAAACCTGTTGCCCTGAACGTGTTTTCTTGTTGTGTGTGTTGTTGCTGTTTTCTCAGCTCTATCAGTAAAGATTAATAACATATTTTCTTATCACGGACATCAACTCAGCCAAGAACGATTTTTCTGTAATCTCTTTCTTAATCAAGTTTGTCTTCTTCATCATTGTGACTGGAACAGTTAAAAAGCTGACTCAGAAGTTTTTCATTCATTTCTTTAGCAAATATGTATGATTTATCTACTTTCTCTCCAGACACTGTGTACAATACATGTTTTTCATTTGCAGACACAGAAGAAGGGATCACTTTATCGCTTGTAAATGGAAGACTAGGGCTGCAATTCAGTAGTTGAACAAAGTTCAGCTTGCTAATTCTTGGAAGGGATACAGGCATGAATAGATTTAGACATTGCCTATTAGCATGAGGAATAGAAAGAGGTAGTGTACTCTAAAGAAAGGGTTTCAGACCTTTGAGATGGGGTGGTATGCAGGCAAAAAGGGGACTTAGGATAGAAGAATCAGCTTAAGCAAAGACATGAAAGAGAGGAAATTGTGGGACATATTCAATTAATTGAATCTCTAAGTTGACTGAAGCATAGTGGTCAGGCAGAAGATAGGGCAAAGGCTGGAGTGGCGGGTTGGAGTTCTATTATAGATGGAGTGACCAATTGTCTACTTTGCCAAAGGCTGGGAAGATATGGAACTTGTAGTGCTAAAACTGGGATCATCCCAGGCAACCTGGGATGGTTGGTCACTGTGACTGTGGAGAGAGCTGAGATGCAAGTGGAAGAGAACATATTTCATATGGTAGGAAATGGTGAGCCATTGTTGGGGAGCAAGGAACTGACAAGATGCAGGCTCTGCTTTGGGAGGAGAAGTCTGTGGTGGGGAGACCAGTCCCCTTGAGCAGTGTGCTAGCCAAATGAAACGGTGCCCTGGACTAGAGTTGTAGAGGGAAAGGTGAAAAGGAAGAGACATGTACAGGCTGTGGTTGGGCCAATCAGGGACCAGGAGGGAAAGACTAAATTCAGGCTTTGCTTCTGGCTGACTGGGAGACGTTAATTCTATAAACAGGAGCACAGAAGTCTAAAAAGAAGAGATGGGTTGTGAGTGGGGAAGAGGCTTTTTAAATTGAGTTTGGGAACAGGCGTCTGTTGTCCAGCAAGCATTTGGAAATGCACATATGCTGCTTGGAAGAGGGGTTTGTTAATTTATTCATTGTATATTTCTTCATTCATTCCTTTGTTCTTTTAACAGTTACTTATTTGTTGTGGTTGTCATCAGGAATACAGATGAGCATGGTATAGTTCCTCGTCCTCAAGCTATTTATAGTCCATTTAGAGAGTCGGCAAGTAATTAGATGCTACATCTCAGATCCACACCGTTCAAGATTTTCTATACTCATGGGTTTCTCTTAAACATACCGACACAAAGTCAGATACGCATGTGAAGAAATGTAATTTGATGTATACACAGGATAATGTCTACATACAGTATCTTCTTGTACTTCTGCACCCTGTGGCCCAAGAAGAGAGGTGTGAGAGATTCTTGAGCTGTCCCTAGGCTCTATTTTGATAAAGAAAGACTGATCCACCAGGTTCTGGGTGGACCAGCAGTGGTTCGTGTTTTACAGTAGGTACAGGGAAGGAAGGGGCAAAGGTCAGCAATGGTGTGGTCTCAGATGTGATGGCCAGTGTGACATCACGCTGCAGATACTGACTCTCTAGGAAAGGAGAGTCAAGGTGAGCTCGAGGAGAGTGTGACATAGAAGGTGGTGAACAGAGACATGTTTCTGGGATTAACCTGCAGAGAAATGGTACTTGAAGCCACAGAGTGGGTGAAATGGGGAGAGGATGAGGAAAAACGAGAAAAAAGGACTAAGGTTCTATTTTATATTCATATATAAATATGTTTATATTTTATTATATATAAACAGAAGGTTACACTTTATTTGGTGGACAGAATTATACATTGGTTTCAGATTTACTTGAGAAACCTCTAGAGAAAAAAGCTGGTCGTAACTATGGTCCAGGAGGAAATAAAAAATTGGTTTATTTTATCGACGACATGAATATGCCTGCAGTGGACTTATATGGCACTGTTCAGCCCCACACTCTGATTCGACAGCATATTGATTATGGTCACTGGTAAGCAATTGTCTGTATTGTATTTTCTACCAAAATCTACTTATTATGACTATGGATAAACATTTAAAAATGGAATTAGCGGGGTGGGATAGGGAGGGTGGGAGGGAGACACAAGAGAAGAGGGAGGAGATATGGGGATATATGTATATGTATAGCTGATTCACTTTGCTATACAGCAGCAACTAACACACCATTGTAAAACAATTATACTCCAATAAAGATGTTTTAAAAAAATGGAATTACCCCCGTTTCTTCCTCTTCTGAGGAGCGTTTTCTATGATACGTTTTGGGTTTCACTTTGCATCCCCTGTTGCTCATCTTAAATGGAATAGGTTTGCTTTGAATCTTTGGAGGAAGTGGGTTGAAAAGTATCTTAGAGACGTAAACTGTCTAGTTTAAGCGTTAAGCTCCTTAATGCATTAACTCACACTCAATTACTTACGGGAAGCTTGACATTTTCTGTGGGATGTAACTACCTGGTAATATCTGGGCATTGCAGTCTGCGGTCCCCCAGTCTTGCTGTGGGTGTTTCTAACCAAACTCACATGAGAATCTCTAAGCAGTAATAGTACCTATTGATTCGGCTCCATATGTTGATTCTGGCATCAAAGGAGCCATGTAGTCTTCAGTTTTCTGAACTTTAGTTTTTATGTCTCTCAGGTAGGCTAACAAGCTCAACGTCACAGAGCGATTGTAAAGATCGAAAGAAACAATTTGTGAAGTCCTTTATGGATTGGTGGGTTTTGTTGTCATTTTGAGCTTTGGGACTTAAGGTTCTGTTTTCTGTCTTGCAGGTATGATAGACAGAAAGTGATGCTTAAAGAAATCCACAGCTGTCAGTATGTTGCCTGCATGAATCCGATGGTGGGCAGTTTCACTGTCAATCCTAGACTACAGGTAGGGTGTTGAATACTGCTCTCCTCCAAAGAGCCCCTGAATATCATACTCACATGTTGTAGATCTTGATTCTTAGTGCTTTGGGGTAAAGATTAGGATGAATGGTTCTACTGGACATTTGGTGAAGCATGGAAACTTATTTTAATTAATAGACTTTTTAGGGCAGTTTCAGGCTTACAGAAAAATGAGCTGAAAGTACGGAGAGTTCCCGTATACTCGCCGTGACCCATTTAAAAACACCTTGCATTAGTGTGCTGCATCTGTTACATCTGATGAGCCAATATTGATAAGTTATTATTAACTGAAGTCTAAAGTTTACATTAGGGTTCATTTTTTGTGTTACACATTCTGTGGGTTTTGGCAAATGTATAATTACAGGTATCTGTCATTAAAGTATCACATAGAGTAGTTTCACTGTCCTAAAAATCTCCTGTACTCCCTCCACCTGTTCAGCCCTCTCCCCCACAACCCCCTCACCGCCGAATCCCTGGCAACCATTGATCCTTTTCCTGTCTCTATGGTGTTGCCTTTTCCAGAGGGTCGTATAGTTAGAATCATATAGTATGTAGCCTCTTCAGACTGGCTTCTTTCTTTCTTTCTTTCTTTTTTTAAATTTAACATCTTTATTGGAGTATAATTGCTTTACAATGGTGTGTTAGTTTCTGCTGTATAACAAAGTGAATCAGCCATACGTATACATATATCCCCATATCTCTTCCCTCTTGCATCTGCTTCCAACCCTCCCTATCCCACCCCTCTAGGTGGTCACAAAGCACCGAGCTGATCTCCCTGCGCTATGTGGCTGCTTCCCACTGGCTATGTGTTTTACATCCGGTAGTGCATATACGTCAGTGCTACTCTCACTTCGTCCCAGCTTACCCTTACCCCTCCCCGTGTCCTCAAGTCCATTCTCTACGCCTGTCAGACTGGCTTCTTTTACTTAGCCTAAATATGCATTTAAGGTTCCTCCATGTCTTTTCATGTCTTGATAGCTCATTTCTTTTTATCACTGAATAATACTCATTGTCTGGATGTACCATAGTTTGTTTATCCACTTACTTATTTAAGGTTGCCTTGGTTGTTTCCACATTTTGGCAATTCTGAGGAAAGCTACAGTAAATATTTACGTTCAGGTTTTCTGAGTGCATGTAAGCTTTTAAATAATCATCACCACCACCACCGTACGTACAACAACAGCATACAACAGTCAGTGTTGTTTACTAGTTTATGAGCGGTCCCTTGAAGCTCAGCTGGGTGACTCTGCTGATCTTGGCTGGACTTGTTCACATGTTGGGGAGTTAACTGTCAGCTACTCAGGGTGGCTTTGGCTAGAATGATTGTGATTGGGACAACGTGGCTCTGTGTCACGTGTCTCTCATCCTTTGGCAGGCATGTAGAATTCATTGCAGAGGTAGAGCCTTAAGACAGCAAGTGGAAACACAAGCGTCTGACAGTGACTGGTACCCTGTTACTTCTACCTCCTTCTGTTGCCTTGAACAAGTCTTTTGGGAAGTCTGAGAGAGTGGAAGGCACTACCAAGTCACATGGCAATGGGCATGGATAGAGGAAGAGTTGAAAAAATAAGGTCCCCCCCGCTTTTTTTGTAATCTACTGGTCCCATTACATTTTGTATTTTATGCAACTCTTATATTTGTTTTTCTTTTCAGAGACATTTCACAGTGTTTGCATTCAACTTTCCATCCATGGATGCACTAAACACCATCTACAGCCAAATCCTGAATTTCCATTTCCAGCAGCAAGCATTTGGTCCGTCAGTTCTCAGGAGTGGCCCCAATTTGATACAGGCAGCAATCGCATTCCATCAGACCATGACACACAACTTTTTACCCACAGCCATTAAATTCCACTACCTCTTTAATCTGAGAGACCTGTCAAACGTCTTCCAGGTACCTCAGTGGCTCCATGTTATGTGTCTTGAGTAGAACACTGATTATAGCAATATTAATGGCGCTCATTCATAGAACTTAGTCGAAAACTATGCTACGTACTTGAGCATGTATTCTTTCATTTTCCACCATAAACTTCTCTATGAAGTTAGTATGGCAGGTTTATTAGTCCCATTTTGTCAGTGAGAGTAGTGAGTCCTCTTAGGTTGCTAGAGACTTAGCAACAGAAGCTAAGGTAGAAATCTTAGTTCCCTATTTCATTTATTCCATATAAATATTTGAGTGTTTCTGTGCAAGTAAGAGGGATAATTTTTCATTTTTTAATATGTATGTGATACAGTTTTAAAACATGCATCAAGAGAAATTATAATTTCTTAAATTCCTAGATTATTTTGGTTTGGCATTGACACTAAACTTGCTTATCTGGTAAAAGGGCAGTATGTATGTATATGATTTAGAAAGGAAGTTCCAAAGAAGGAATTCAAAACTTTTGAATTCTGAAAATATCCAACTTATGTGGCCTACTTGGTAGAGTAAAAGCAGTTGAAGAGTTATTTATGGCTCAAAGTTCTTTTGTGACAGAAGTAGTAAACTGATTGAATATGAAAACTTCATGAGACTTCTTTATATTTGGTGATTTTTGTTTCTTTATACTTTTATAGCCCTCCTTTCTAAATCACTCCACAACTGCTTTAAAACTCACACCGCATTAGGCAAAAGTTTCCGCAGAACGTGGACCATTCCTTTTCATCTCGATATTTCTAGCACCCGCCTGAAAGACTGTGCTCAATAAAGTGGTGTTTAAAAGCAGATTTTTGATCTTAGGAGGGAAGGGAGACCATGGGGTGAGAGACCTGTCTTCTCACAGTTCATATCCAGTCTTTCAGCTACACCTGATATCAACCAGTTCTTTAGCCTTTGCAGCTAAGTCTCTATGACTCCCTTGGTGTTGTCCCATAAGCCCAGAGCACAGTGACTCTCTCCAGGAGGACTGGGTCTATATGAATCCAAGATATGAAGGACAGTGTTGAGGAAAGGGGGGAATAAAAATGCTTTGACTACCCATGAAGGGTGAATTCAGGCAGTGGACTTTGGGTCTCATATGTTTCATCTGTGAAATGAACGGGTTAGATTAAATGATATCACAGGATTTTAGAGTAAAAATTATAATCATCCTGTGACTTTCATGTTTGCTGTTTGTACCCTGGTTTTGGAAACTTAATTCACTGAAGGCAGCAGGTACAAGTTCTAAAATCTGGTATTTAGTTCCTAGGCTGACTCTTGAAGTACAGTGTTAGCTGCATTCCTAAAAATGGGTATAAATGACAGTTAATTTTTTAAATGTTGCTTATCAGAGAGTACAACTACTAATATGTATCTACTACTCTTTATAACACTTCTTGTAACTCAGTGTATTGCTAAATTCAGTACACAGTTAAAGAAAACGTTAAAAGGAAATATTATCTTGGAATGCCACCACCTTCTGAAGTTTTAATATTTATCACTCTTGCCTTGTAGGGGATTTTATTTGCTTCTCCTGAGTGCTTAAAGGGTCCAAATGATTTAATACGCCTGTGGCTTCATGAATCTTCTCGTGTTTATGGAGACAAACTGATAGACACAAAGGATCGTAATTTGTTTCATAAAAACATGCTGGAAACTGCTAGTAAATATTTTGAAGTAAGTAAATGAATGCCAGAGGTCACTGTTTGCTCTGGCACAAATTGGCATTGGGGCAGAAATGGGATAAGGATGTGAATGAATTGTGCGTACGCTTACCTGGCTGAAACAGCTGTGACCCCAGGGTGCAGTTGGCCTGTACTGGGGAGCAGCATACCCACCTACTCATGGTTTGATTTGCAAGCTTTTCCCTGCATAGGCCACTCTGCCTCCAGATGAATCATTTCTGGAGACTGACACGACCGTGTCTTTCTCTTCCTCCTCCTGCAGGGTGTAGACAGCTCCGTGCTGCTTCAACAGCCCCTCATCTACTGCCATTTTGCTAATGGCAGCAAAGACCCGTGTTACCTGCCGATGAGAGACTGGGAGGTGCTGAGGACATTTCTGACCGAAGCCTTAGATAACTACAACGAACTCAATGCCGCCATGCACCTTGTTTTATTTGAAGACGCCATGCAACATGTGTGAGTTGACTGGCTGTGATGCTTTTCCACAAAGTAAAAATGGCTGGGTGTCCACAATTGTTGTTGTTGTTCAGTGTGATCTGTTGAATACTTGGAACTATCAGTTCTTACTTCTTGTTTGCCATACAGTATAAAACTAAGTGTCTCCATGAAACTTAAATAATGTTAAACACCAATGTTACCTCAAAAAAAAAAAAGAAAAAAAGAAAACTTGATTGACAACACAAGAAGAAAAAACACAGGTAAGCCACAACCCTCTTAAATGACGTAAATATGTCACATCCCAGTAAATGCACCACTTACCATGTCATAAGCCAGAGGCAACTTGTAGAAGACCTCAAGAATGTACATATGTAGGAAGGAAATTGACTTTTACACTAAAGAAAAGTAATTGATAATCTGAGTTAGATGAGAAAATTATCTTCTGCAAAAAGTCATTCAAATCTTCTTAGTTTATATAACTATGACTGTATGGGCCTGATTCAGAGAAGGTCACTAAGAGCTTTTATTGCTTACCTTCAGCAAATACAAGAATATCAAACGTAATTCTTTGTATAATAGTAGATGAGTTTTATATAAATGAATAAATAAATAATAATAGGTTTAGGTGTCATGGATCCTTTAAAAAATATTAAGTGTCTCTATAAATTATGTCACAATCTTAATAAGGTCTTACAAGGTACACTACTTTTTGAAGTGCTGTCAGAGCCATAATTTCATTTCCTTTTACTGTACCTCTGTTAGGTAAGAATATTAAGAAAGAGGAAGGTAAGTGACTTGTTCAAAGTCTTAAAGTTCGTAAGTGGCAGAGGCAGGATGGACTCAAACTGATTTTCTTTGGTTAAGAATGTTGATTGAGTGCCTACTTAGTGCTAAAGAGGAACATTGCCAGCCTATTCAGTACTTATGTGCATATTAGAAAAAAAGAGGGAGGGCCATGTTTTCTGGGTAGAAAATTAGAAAAAGGCCCCTCTCCTGGTGTAGAGCATGGCTGACAAGGCTCTTACCTCCTAGCCTGGGCATCCTGTGCAGTGCACAGATTATGCGACTGTCTGTGGCACCCCTGCTGTCAGACATTGCCTGAGGTACTGGGGAGACAGCAGCAAAGACAGTCTAGTTCTTTCTCTAATCGAGCTTATGTTTTAGTGATGCGATGCATTTATACGGATATGAACAAATAAGCAAGTGAGAAAAATGGCAGAAAGTGGTATGTCCTGCTGAGGAATAAAATTGATTGACTCTGAGAAATAAACATGTGGATTCCCAAAGAGAGACTGGCTATCTATGTGAGGAGGTGACATTTAAGGTGAGATCAAAATGATACGCAGGAGCTAGGCATGGAAAGATCTGGAGGAAGGACATTCTAGGTATGGGCAGATGTCATGTGGCCTCAAGACTGAACGTTCAAAAGCAGAAAGAGGGTCATTGTGGCAGCATCCTGGCGAAGTGGGGAGAGCAGTATATGACAAGATGGGGAGGTGGGCACAGGCCTCACGTGTACAGTGTGTTTCCTTTTAACCAGAGGAGGCGGGGTTTATTTCATTCTAACTGCAGTGAGAAGCTTTGGGTCAGATTTTCGCACGGGAATGACAGGATTTGTTGAAAAGTCTAAACAGCTTGCCGTTGCTGCTGCCATGTGGGAAGTCGATTGCATCTTTCCTTCCAATCTTGTTCTCCTAGTCACCATTATTTCTCAGTGGCTGTCCTGGTCTCCTAGAGCTGCTCTAACAAAACACTACAAACTGGGAAGTTTAGAAAAACAGATATTTATTGTCTCAACAGTTCTGGAGGCAAGAAATCTGAAGGGCTGGAAGGGCTGTGCTCCTTCTGAAGGTGCTGGGGAGGATCTGTTCTAGAATTCTTTCCTTGCTTCTGGTAGTTCCCTGGCTTGTGACAGCCTAATTCCAATCTTCACATGGCAGTTTCCCTTTGTGTGTGTTTGTATCCAAATTTCTCCTTTTTATAAGGACACCAGTCGTACTGGATAAGGTGCTCACCCTACTCCCCTATGACCTCATCCTAACTAGTTTCTTCTTCAATCACCCTATTTCCAAATAAGCTTATATCCTTAGATACTGGAGGTTAGGACTTCAATATATGAGTCTGGGGGGAAGCCATTCAGTGAACAACACTGGCTTTTCAAACAAGTGATATTTGGGCAAAGATTAAAATAATGAAATAAATCAAGAAAGAAGGAAGTATGTGAGGAAGGCGACTCAAACAGACCCAAAAAACGTGGAGAATTCAATTTTCAGAAGAAAATTTGAGCAGATTAAATGTTGAGCCCAAGTGCCTAAGAAAAACTTGGGAGGTCTCCCCGTCATCAGTTATTATAAGCATGTGAGGTGTTGATTGTTTTATCGATCCCTTTGCAGTTGCAATCCTCTGATTACACAGACAGGAAGCTTCAGTTAGAATCTCTGACCGTGGTGATAAGTGGGTTATTAGTAATACTGTTGCTGGTTGGGTTAGTATACAGTGACCGTCTGTCGTGGCTCGGGTGGAGGAGATGTCCCATTGGCGCTGAAGAGTCTTCCCCTCTAATCCTTCAATACAGAGTTCTCGGTGACCTAAAGGGAAAGCCATTACTTTGATCAGGGATTATGAGCTAGAAGCTGATTTACTCAGTGTCAGAGATGATTTCAGAGAGTGTCCTCCTAGAATGTTGTAGAAAGGGACTTTTGCCACTGAGAGACTCTGGTGAGGTGCAGACCTCAAAGCACACATTAAAATGAAATGACAACCCTGCTTTGTAACTTGGGGTGTCACTCGTGTTAGAGTAGCCTCAGAGCTTTCCCAAGGTGGTCTTGTTGTGTGGTCCTGTCAAATAAAATGTAATGCGATGGCTGAGCTTGGAAAGATAACCTGTCTTTTCAGCTATTGAAGGTTTTCAGGAAATGCTCACATGTGTTGGTCCTTGTATAAGTGACCCCAACTTCATTTTTTCAAAAAGCACTCTTTAAAAAAAAAAAAATCTATGTGGAGCATTCAGGGCGTGAAGTTTAAATTCATTCAGGAAAGCAGCTGAGAGCAAATACAACAGTGTGGTTTTTTGGTTTTTTGTTTGGTTTTTTTTTTCTTCTGCATTTGGGTTTCAATATGCTTATATTTTGTTTTGTTATTTTTCTTAATATTTATGACATAATTATGGCAAATTTCTTCAACCAAACGCATATTTTGATCATGTTAAAGCCAACTTATTCCTAACTGTAAGATATAGCAATAGTATCAAAAGTTTAAGCATTGAGAATCTCTTCAGTAATACAGAACAGGGATTAGTTGACCTCGCCAGAAATGTAACTCTGGGATTCTAACAGTTTCAGTAAATGTTTTAGACAGCTCGAGGCACAGGGAAAGCTTTAGTGCAAAGGACGTTAAGAATCATACAAAAAGGCAGGTGTTTAAAATGCATGAAGCAAGTCACACGTGAGGTGTGTGTTGGTTTGAACAAATCCATTCTTTCCACAGTAATTCTATAGCAAAGGTTTCTGGCCCAAAAATATCCCCCCTTTGATGTCCTTGTACGTGGATGCTGATGTGAGGTTAGGATCTTTCTTGCTTATCAGGAAAATGTGACACTTTGATGAAAGGCCACGTCTTCATTTTCTGTCCTTTTCTGGTGGAGAGTAATACAGCAGTGAGAGTCCAGACGTCATTAACCAGGATGGTTTGTTAGGCAAGCGATGCGGGGGCAGACTTGGGCGGCATCTTTGTTTAATGGGAAGACAGGAACAGGGACGGAAAGTCTGACATGAAAATCGGAATTTAGTATCTAAATATGTGAAAAACGAAACAGACATGGCCCCGGGGCTCGTTGGATATCATCTGCAGGGGGTGTGCTTCCTCTCCCCAGGTGTCGCATCAGCCGGATCCTGCGGGCTCCTCGGGGTTACGCGCTCTTGATTGGAGTGGGGGGCAGTGGCAAGCAGAGCCTGTCCCGCCTGGCGGCCCACGTTTGCAGCCTCGAGGTCTTCCAGATCACTCTGACCGAAGGCTTTGGAATCCAAGAACTTCGGGTAAGTACAGTGATGGGCATCCCCGCACCCCTTCTGCCCTAGGATATAAGTGCTCCCGTCATCCATGGGGGGGGGGAAGCTCTTTAGAGGATTTAGTTGGCGGTTTCTCCTTCATGGTCAGATTAGTAATAGCAAATTGCTACCAACATTTATAGGTATATAAGCCTATAAGCCTGTAGAACTGGCTCAGAAAATATTTTATTAAATACTTGCTTACACAAACATGTTTTTTCTTTTGCATTGACCATACTTGATAATCAGCAGTATTCATGGCCCCATACGATGGAGTGAGGGGAAAAAAGATACTTTTCTTTTTACTTTTTTTTAACAAGCGCGAAGAGATTTCTTCCACTTTGAAGCAGATTATGAAAATAAAATATGATGGGAACACAGTCAAGAAGCTCTGACGTGTTTTTAAAATTTTGCTTTTGAGTTACAACAGTACTTACAAAATAGTACTTAGAGTTTGTGGCGAGTGCTATTTTAAAGCAAAAAAAACCAAACCACGTGCTTTCAATATTACTAAATAAAACTAACTACATAAGACACCAGCCAATGAAGTAGACAGCTGTTGAAATGAGACAGAAACTTCTTTTAACTGCGTTGCTTGACAGTGGCGTTACTGCATTTCACTTTTACTGGAAGAGAAGGGAGTTGTTTCTCAGGAGCCTGTTTGCGTCTTGGGCTCCATTAGGCCACAAACACGATACTCATCATTATATGCCAGAAATGGAGGTGACGTCATGCTGTTTGCCCCCATAAGAAGATGGTCACTGTGAGGAAAGAATATGTAAACGGGGGAAAGGACAGCACACAGCCCTCCCATTGTAGCGCCTCAGTTCTCCCTAGCCCTCGCACACACACTCCCAACGTCACACCAGCATTTTAATACAGCGTGAATAATGGCCTCCTTTCCTTACAGGTAGATCTTGCCAATTTGTACGTCAGAACCGGAGCCAAGAACATGCCCACTGCGTTCCTGCTGACAGATGCACAGGTTCTAGATGAGAGCTTTCTCGTGCTGATTAATGACTTGCTGGCATCAGGTGATTAAATCAACACATTTCATGAAAGATCTTCCCCAAAGACAAATGATCTGTAGTTTCAGTGAACTTTAAATAGAGATAATTTGTCTTTGAGGTGTTTGCTGGGGCATTCTTTGAGGAGAAACCTATAAACCTAACTAATTTGAAGTATATTCTTTCTCAGTCTGCTTGCGGATGTGAGATGCCTTGGAGAGGCCTTCAGTGAAGTAAATGTTATTCCTACATGGGCGAGTTTAGTGGGTGGATTCGTCATAGCTTGTCCTCAGTGTGTTGTGTGTCTTGTAAATGCAAAAAGAAAAATTGCGTTTCTGTTTCAAACTCTTTAAAGGTGAACTTTGTATTATAAAGCATTTCAAGTCATGTATAAAATTTAAATTGTGGCAGTCTTTTAATAATTCTACTCATTCCTTTGGGGGCAGGGGAAGTCCCTGATCTGTTCAGTGATGAAGATGTAGACAAGATAATTTCTGGAATTCGTAGTGAAGTTCATGGTCTGGGCATGGTGGACTCCAGAGAAAATTGTTGGAAGTTCTTTTTGGCCCGGGTGCAACTACAGCTGAAAGTAAGAAACATTTGCTTTATTTGCATTTAGTTAAACATGCTGTTAGAACTCTGCTATGGTTCTGTTTTGCAGTTCATATGAGAAGTTTGAATTCCACTCATTCATTTTGTAAGGACATCCAGTCATTCATTTTGAAAGGACATTTGCATTTTTCCATGAGTGTCTGGAGGGCACCTTCTTCAGGTTTCCTGTGATGCTGGGCTCCTACAAAGCATTGCTCTGAGCAGATTGCACTCCTCGAGTGAACTGAACATGGTCTCTGTCCTTGAGGAACTTACACTATTACAGGAGACAAGAGACACCACAAATAGTGGTAGTATGGGACCAGTGTGAATGGTGCTGTGTGATTCCAGAGGCATACAGCATCCTTCCTAATGGCACTAGACCCTCCTGGAGGAAGTGATGTGCTGTGTGTCAAGTGTGGCTTAGAATTCATGGGGAAGCGATGGGGTGGGGAAGAACTTTCAGGGAGAGGAAATAGCATTTATAGAAGAGTAAAGGTGGAATGCACGGTACATATTTGGAGAAACCCCAGATAGCTCTAAATGACTGGGATGGAGAATTCCTGTAGGAAGAACCAGGTGGATCAGGCTGGGAAAGCAAATTGGGGTGAAGCAAGGGTTTTGTAAATCATTAAGGGAGCAGAGGAAGAGTTTGAGTTAAGGAAGTGACTCTTATGTTCGTACTTCAGGGCAAATAATTATGGCCTATCACTCAGATGATCTGAGGCTCAACCCAGGGTTCCTCCACAGAAACTACTCCATGCTTTAGTGTAGCATATAGGAATATAATATAACCAAATAAGAGCAGCAAGAAGGATGAAGTATTAGAACAAGAAGCTCCTCCACACTCATGGCAGAAAGCCAATTGAAAATGCTAATATGGAAAATTGAGACTTCCTAGTATAGTAATGCTTAGTAACCTAGAAAAGTTACTACTTTGCTGCTCCTTCTAGTATTCCACACCTGTCAAGTTAGGAACAGAGGACTTCCCTGGTGACACAGTGGTTAAGAATCCTCCTGCCAATGCAGGGGACACGGGTTCGAGCCCTGGTCCGGGAAGATCCCACATGCCACGGAGCAACTAAGCCCGTGTGCCACAACTACAGAGCCTGCGCTCTAGAGCCTGAGCACCACAACTACTGAGCCCCTGTGCCGCAACTACTGAAGCCCGTGTAGGGCCTGCGTGCCGCAGTTACTGAGCCCACGTGCTGCATTTGCTGAAGCCTACGCGCCTAGAGCCCATGCTCCACAACAAGAGAAGCCACCGCAATGAGAAGCCCGCACACCACAAGGAAGAGCAGCCCCTGCTCGCCACAACTAGAGAAAGCCTGCACGCAGCAATGAAGACCCAATGCAGCCAAAAATAAATGAATAAATAAAGTTAGGAATGGACTTTGCGGCTCCTGTAAAGCCTGGAGTACGCAGGAAGGGATGGGAAGTGGCATTAGCTGTGAATATACCTCTGTGAGGAGGTTAAGGAATAGAGTAACTATGATTCTTCTCCACCCTCCTGTTTCAAATTCCACATTGGTCTTACTGAGCAATTCTGG
This sequence comes from Stenella coeruleoalba, assembly GCF_951394435.1. Classification (NCBI taxonomy): domain Eukaryota; kingdom Metazoa; phylum Chordata; class Mammalia; order Artiodactyla; family Delphinidae; genus Stenella; species Stenella coeruleoalba. The sequence continues at coordinate 31,657,284 of NC_137155.1, read as the reverse complement.
GCTGAGGTTAGAAGTCAGAATTCAAGGTTCAGTTGCCCAAAGAGTTTTCTGCCCATCAGAAATGTGACTAAGCATCTGTTGGCCAGGTTGTAACAAGGCCGGGGATTTCTCCCTGTTCCACTGCGATATGCTTGGATCAGATTTTCTTTGTGAAATGGGAAAATAAGTACAATAATAGAATTTGAGACAGTAATGTAATAAATCAGCAGCAGTCCAAGTCTGTTGTTCAGAGCAGCAGAATCAACGTCACCTAGGAACTTTTCAAAAATGCAAATTCTCCAGCCCCATCCCAGAACTCTTAAATTAGAAACTCCGGGTGGGACCCAGAAATCTGTTTTAACAAACCCTCCAGGTGATTCTGAAGCATGCTGCAATTTGACAACCACTGTTACAAATAATGCTAGCATGAGCGTCCTTTACATGCATCTTGTATACACAGCTTTGCTTGCTCTTGTAGGATAAATTCTTAACTCGGGAATTGCTAAATTCAATAGTTACAGCTTGTAGCAGTTTTAAATTGTGCCTGCAATTTCTCTGATGCTCTTCTGACTCACAGGTGGGATTCAGGTCCCCTCTCCTTGGATCTGGGTGGGCTTATGACTGCTTCAGCTAATAGAGTAGGGTATAGTTCAGCAGAAGTGATGCTGAGTAACCTCCGAGGCTTTCCATTGAATTGTACATGGTTTTTTGTTTGTGAGTTCTGTGCATATTAAGTGATTAGGCTTATATATATGTGTTGGATATTTTTCCTGTTCTATCATTTATCTTTTAAATGTATATATGGTACATGTCTGTTTGTTTATAACTCTGGAAAAAATTTTAAGTTTTTATCCTAGATTAATCAGTGTTTGCCTTTATGGATTTGGGGTTTCTAACATGTTTAGGAAAGTGTTTTTCTCTCCAAGATTTAAAAACTCTTCACTAGAAGCTACTGGAACTCATTTGGGCTACAAATGAAGAGAATGTCCAAGACCAGTTCCTGAAAGCCTCCCTCCCATGTCAGAGTCCAGACTAGTTCAGTAATCCCCTTACAAACCCATGCTTTTCCGTCTTTCTCTCCCGCCAGTGACCACCCTGCTGCTTCCTGCCCCATGATCACACGATGAGTGCAGTAGGGTCTATATTCCCGGTAGGAAGAAAGAGTGGGGAAGGAGACTTGGGGCTCTCTGAATCAGGAATCCAAAGCTCCCCCCAAATCCCTAAGCTGATGTCTTACTGATCACAGGTGTGTCCCTTGTCACCTCCACCTACCAGGGAGTATGGGGAAGTGGATATTTGATCTTGTCACAAAGGCTTTATGAGTAAAATTGGAAATTGGTTTAGAATAGAAGCAGTGTCAGCCATTCCAGGGCCTGCATGCTTTCCTGCTTTATGTTTAAAACTATGCTACATCTGGAATATATTTATTATTGTTTATGACAAAGAGTGAGCCGAGAGGTTTCAGGTTACTTTTTTCCCCCCCCCAAAAGATGTGTTTTTATCTCAACACCATGTATTTCTTCCTTACTAATTTAAAGGACCATCTTTATTATATGCCAGATAGCCATGTTAACTGGGTCTATTTCCACGTCCTCTATTCTATTTTCTTGTTACTCCTACTGATTCCAGCTCTGTACTATGTAAGGTATGAAAACTTTATTATACTTTTTCGTATCTAGTATTTCATTGCCCTTATCTAGTTTTTCTTTGTTGCTTTTACATGTTTTTAATGCCTGGATAAACAGCAGAATCATTTTGTCAGATTCTAAACACATTTCATTTAAATTTTGGTTGAAATCCTACTGAAAGCTTTTTTTTAAATTAGGGAGAATTGAATCTTCATGATAAAAGGTCACATTGCTTTTGTAGAAGAACTATTTCCTTCATAAAATTTTCTACTGGTATATTGTTTCTATATAGGAGAGCTGTTGATTTTTAGTTTTGTAACCAGCTACCTTACTGCCTCATCAATCATTTTCTATTAGTTGGTTGATATATAGCCTGCAGATAATGATATTTTGTCTTTCCTAATATTCTGTTTATCCGTCCTCCTTCCTCACTGCATTGGCAAATCTACAAAAGAAGGTGTTTCTCATGTTTCACTGTTACATTATATGTTGGCTTTTGACTCAGGATGTGTATTGTCAAGGAAATATCTACCTATTGGATTTCTTTGCAGCCTCTCTTGAGATAATTACATGGTTGTTCTTTTTGAACTTAGTAATATTCATATAGTACAGAAGTTTTGCATTTTCATATTGTTAAATCCATCAGGCCTTTCTTCTATGCGTTTCCTGTGATTCTATGCTTTGGCAGGCTTTACCGAAACCGAGATCAGTTTTATATTTACCTCTGTTGTTGTCTGAGCCTTTTCGTAGGCACATTTTTTCGTATGCACCTTGGTACCAGCTAGAATTTATTTTGGAGTTAGGTATGGATAATTTTTCCCTATTGTCACAGGATTACTAATTGAATAATTTATCTCTTCCCTACTAAAATGGGTAGGAAGATTTTTGTTTATTTGTTTTTTGTTTGTTACATGCTGAGGAGGAATAAGATCTCTCCCTCAAATACTTCTCATCCTTCTTGGCCTTCACTTAGTTTGCTGCATCATGAGAAAGATCAGTGGTCAGCACCTTACCCTGAGGGAGAAATGATGCGGCAAAGAAACGGGTCTCCTTTTAGCAAGAAAATGGCAGCTTCTTTCTCTTCATCTGTGTGTATTACCCGCAAATCCTCAGAATTTTTTCTAAGGAATAATGGATTTCTCTGTTAGTTTCATATATTGTGATATTCACCAGCATGTGCTAAAGACTCAGAATTTCTGATGAGCTAGCTGATGCTTCCTTTGCATATGTTCCTAGCTGGGCAACACGGGAAGCTTAATGTGTTACAAGAGTTGGCGAGCACACCTGGCAGGTCAAGCTAAATGATGTGTAGTTACCACCCCATTACCCATGCTCACCACCCAAACTCAGTTCCTATTTGGAATGCAGGGGTAGTGAGAACCTGTTGGCAGCTGAAGTAGACCGGTGAGTCAGTGCCAAGTGCCTCCTCTCCTTCACATCTGTGTATGTGTGCATCCTTTCCTGCATAATTCTTATTTACCCTTAGAGTATAGTACTCTCATCTTCTCTCCTAATAACTTTAGTTAACCTGAAAACTCTTCTTTCTTGCCTGCCTTCCTGGCCACGTGATGCCGTAAGGAAAAGAACCCTTAGTGTATGTAGCAGCCCCTGATTCTTTCCCAAGAATTTAGTTATCTGTGTGTTTGGTTATCTAACTGTCTGTCTGTCTATCTATGGGTGGGGGTATGTGTGTGTAGTTTTTATTTTCTTCATATGGTTCTGTATTTTTAAATTATATATATTATGTATTATATACATACATAAGTATATGTTATATATATGTATAGAGAGAGAGAGAGGAGATTCATTTTTGATAACATAAGATATATATGTTCATTTTAGAGAACTTAAAAATACAGAACCATACGAAGAAAATAAAAACTATGCTCAGTTATATTGCCTAGAGATAACAACTGGAAACATATTGGTATATTTTCTTCCAGTTTTCTGTGTGTATAGACACACATACAAAGTACATACTCAGAACTATGTTTTTTTTTTCACATCTCTCACTATTTTCTTTACCTCCCTCTTTGCCTTTTTGTTTCGAAGTCTCCCACAGGAAAAAAAAAAATCAAATGATTCTAAGAATTTCGTGTATGGAGTGAACTATTTAACTCAAACATGCTTTATTTTAAATAAGTGTAGGAGACCTTTATCCATTTTTACCCTTTGCCAACTTTCCTATTGGTTTGTTAGACTTTTTATTGATTTATAGGAGCTCTTTATATAGCTGAATAATAGCCATATGTCCATAATGTCCTTGTCTGTTTTAGTGTTGCCAATTCTTTTCAAAGTTCACCATAATTCTGCTAATTTTGTTTACAATGACTTCTGTTTTACATTTATATATTAAATAAGTCTTATTTTTTTTCTTCATGGATTTTGTGTGTTAAGGCTTTTTAGGAAGCATTTTCATACTCTGTGGTTATGAAAGTATTATCCTGAATTTTCTTTAAATTAATTTATAGTATCTTTAATGTTTAGCCCTGGATTGCCTTGTGCAATATAAGGTGGCTTTTCTACTTTTTCTCCCCCAAATTGTCCCAACACCTCTTATCATAGAATCTTTCCTTATACTACCAATTTGAAATGCTACCTATATCATATGTTAAATGCCTAAAAATGGGGTTTGCCAGCACCGATGGCGCTTGTTCTCCCAACTGCACATGTATCGAGTTATCACGTTGTGTCAGCAAAAATGCAACCACACTGCTAGCAGAGCAGCACAGATCATAACGCAGAAGTCTTGCATAACATGGTTCACATATGGACCCACTTAATAGATATTCAGGCATCTGATTTTCTGTTTTAGAAAAAGAAAAACACTATTATACGAGGTTATGGGGCTGCAGACTGGCCTGGAAGGTAATGTGTGGGCAGCGCCAGCCCAGGAGACAAGCAGGGCAACTATGACAAGGGATTCTTCTCCTCATATATACAGGTTTAATATATAGGAAGGGAAATATAGTGGGGAATATAAGTCCTACTATTTTTACTCCTCAAGAATGCATTTGCTCTTTGCTGTCTATTGGGCTTCCACATGCAATTTCTTTATGAATTTGCATTAAAAAAAAAAGAAAAGAACTAAAACTCCCCAATGAAAAAAATTTTTAACTCTTGTAAAAATCTGTACTGAAGAATATACACGCATGAAAGGCTGTGGGAATGATTTCATTGTGTATTACCTAAAAAGAAAATAAATGTAAATATGCATAGAATGTGTGTATGGTGAAAATTCTGTTGAATCTCATAAAAATAATTGAAGTTAAAAGGTTATTAGGTGAGGGGATGATACAGGAAAATACATAAAGTTAATAAGGTGATGGTAAAACAATCAAACCGAGGAATTGTTTCTAGGCTAAACCTCCATTCCCGGGAGGATTCTCTCAGTAAGATTCAGATCTTATCAATCTTGAAAAATACTGAGACTTTTGAGGATAAATGCAAACACAAGTTATGGATAGAAGCTTCTGAAGTGAACGTGTGGGAAGATTCCCTCTGAGAATAAACTATATCAGCTGGAAAAAAATACACTGATAATAGCAATTCAAATTTCCATTACAAGAGGAAATGGACTGAGGCCTGTTAGTAATATGCAAATTAATGTGTACTTACATGGGATCTTATCTAAAAGAAATTGAAATGTACTCCAAAGCACAATGAAAAGAGGGTTATTGCAAACGAGTCTTAACACCTGTGTAGAGGGAAAAAAAAAGGGAATAGAAAATGCTGTGGTATGGATTCCAAAAGCAAGTTCCTGACATCCAGATATTAGAGCTGTAGAAAATATATAGATGGTGATTCCAGGGTTTGCTTTTTACTTGTGAGAATTTGCTTTTAGAAGAGAGCACAGCTGTCTAAGGCATTTTTAACTTTATTTTCTTAGCCGACCTTTCTTTCCAATCCACTACTGGAAACTAACTTAAGCCAATTTGGTCATTTGCAATTGTCAGGAACTATTGGGGGATATATTTCAGGGACCTTCAATACTTGGAGGTAGATGACGCCTGTTCGGGGGATGGGGAATATTCTCCCCAAATCTTCCAATTTAAGATGTGCTTCAAAGAAAGAAGTCTCAGACTGAACTCTGGTACACATAGAGTTTATGTGTAGCACATAACTTAAAACAAGTCTTGAAGTCTTAAAATCTGCTCTGTAAACTTGTTGGAATCCCAACTCTGTCCTTTTAGGAACCTGACTAGCCCTAATTGAAAAGTTCCTTTGAGGCAGATATAGAAATATTTTCATGGTAGGATTAAGCTGATCTTCTCATTGGGATCACATAAAAGTACAGAAACTTTCCATAAGCTGTTTACCACAGGACACAGGACCGGTCAAAATCCAAAGTCTAAAGAGTCACGGGGATTACTCGGCTACTCTGAAATATAGCTTTTCCTGTTTTGTTCATAGAACAGTAGGGGTGCAAGTACAGATATTTCTATTTTTCTAAGATATCTTGAACACTACTCATTTCATCATTGAACAATCATATCCAGTATTCATGATGCTAAGTAACCAGCCATTTATGTTGATGAGAGAAGTTAGCTAAGAGCTCAGGTAGCCAACTTTGCAATGCAGGCTTCCATTAGAATGTGTGAAATGCTGGTTAAGCATCCCGAGCCCATGTGTCTCTCTTGGTTATATAATGATAATAACCAGATAATGGCCCCTAAGTTGTAAAATAAGATGAGTATTCACATGCATATTGTAGTAGACTGAAGTATTTCAAAGGTATATTTTACAGGACCAGCTGGCTTCATTGGTGACTTCTACCAAATATTTCAAGAAGAATTAACACCGATCCTTTTCAGTCTCTTCCAAAAAAACAGAAGAAGTAGGAACACTCATTTTACAAGGCCAGCATTACCCTGATACCATAGTCAGATAAGGACACCACAAAACAAGAAAATTACAGGACAATATCCTTGATACATAGATGCAAAAATCCTCAACAGAATGTTAGCAAGCTGAATTCAACAGTACATTCAGAGTATATCATACACCATGATCAAGTGGTATTCATTCCAGAGATGCAGTATGGTTCATCATCCACAAGTCAATCATTATGATACGCCACATTAACAAAAAATGATATGATCATCTCAGTAGATGTAGAAAAAGCATTTGACAAAATACACATCCATTTATGATAGATACTCTCAACAAAGTGGATATAGAGGTCACATACCTGAAATAATAAAGGCCATATATGATAAGCCCACAGCTAACGTTATACTCAATGGCGAAAAGCTGAAAGCTATTCCTCTAAGATCAGGAACAAGATAAGGATGCACACTGTCACCACTCCAATGCAACATAATACTAGAAGTCCCAGCCAGAACAATTAGTCAACAAAAAGGTAAATATATGGGGTGATGGATGTGTTCATTGACTCAATGGGGGGAAATCCTTTCACAGTGTCTATAAAATCATCATATTGTACACGTTAAATGTCTTACAATTTTAATGATGCTGAAAAAGTAAATTATAGATAGCATCACACCCTTTTTTCTAATCACTTATTTGTCTTTCTTATAAATTCTTTGCTATGTTAATCTCTCATGAAATTAGGGAAATGCAGCCGGAAAATTATAGGATGATTTCCTCCCACACACACACAGTAGTGTTCCTTGAGGCAACGACTTGAGTTTACTCCAGGTTGTCTAAAAAGTTGTGGAGACTATTTTTAAAAAGAGCAGAACAGCCAACGCTTTCAAGATATTAGCATAGGCTCTCAGAATACTACCCAGGAAGCTGGATGGAGAGAATTTCTATGCTAGATTTCTAGCAAAGCTAAAAATTGGGGCAGTCATTGCACTCCTCAAGGCTAGTGTGCTACTGTCCTTTCCCTTCGTAAGAAGTACTGATGAACAAGCATACTTCTCTCATTTAGTTCCCAGGGTCTAATTTATCTGATAGAACTGAGGTTATTAATGATTATCTAACTTATTTAAAATTCTCTAAATTTTCTACTTCACTCTGTATATAATAGAGACTTAGATTCTATGAGTATTTCACCAAATGCAAAAGCGTTAAAAGTGTAAATATTTCGTTTAGGTATTCCCATAGAAATTTTAAGACTATTAGGGTATAGCTGTGGGTGTCAGAATCACGTGGAAGGCTTGTTGCAAACACAGAGATTGCCAAGCCCCATCCAGAGTTTCTGATTCCCCAGGTCTGGAGTAGGTCCAAGAATTTGCATTTCTAACCAGCTCCTAACAATCCTTTGAGAACTACTCATCTCCTGCCATCTGCCCTCTGCCCTCCACGTGAAATTTAGATGGCATTGTGAGGATCCTTATAACATAGAAAAAAAAAATGTATTCAACTGTAAAATTGTAGAAAAGGAAAATAATTCTTTAAATCAGTGTTGTATATTATCTTTCAATAAATAATTAAGGCATATCATTAAATTAAAGTATTTTTTTCCTGAGGCTCACCACACATGGTTCAGATACTCTGTTTTCTAACACATTCTTCAGACCTGATAGTATGCCGGTAGTAAGTGTAGAAACAGAGTAAGTGTAGAAGTGATGGAAATATTTAGGACCTCAAATAAATGATGCTTCCCTCCCCTTTGCTACAATTATGTATAAATGAAGTCTCTAAAATTGTCATGAATGAGAGGTAAGTTGGGTGCAGAAAACCAACTTCTAGGACATTAAGGAGAAATACTCATGTATGGGGAGACAAGGTAGTTAGGAGAAACCTAAACACTGAAATGTAAGTGAAAATTCTGCCTTGTAACTGAGGCTTGTTAACTTAGCACATGCAATATTACAGCAATTATTCAGTTTGTAACTAGACTCTTGAATATAAAAAAGAAATCGGTCAGCTTATGCATTATTGAAAATCATTTTAGATCTTAGGATTCATCTCTTGAGTTGTTGAAGAGCCATAGTATATAAAATTAATATGGTAAAAACACCTGTTAAACGAGAATATATGGTTTCACATATTTTTATGATTTTTATGACATGAATTTTAAAATGCTATGTGGAAAAAATATATCCCTTGAAAAGTGATTTTGTTAGTTGCCTTATCTCAAAGTGTGAGAGACGTCATTGAAAGAACTGCAGAGCTTTGTTTCACATCATCAAGTGCAAGCCGCGTCTAGAAAAAAGGAAACCAAGACTCATCCTCAGACCTTACCCCAGTTGGCATCAGTCTCCCCAGTGCCCTCAAGTCCACAGTGACTTGGGAAAGAAGACAGAGGACAAAAAGGGAGCTCCCTAAACACCTCTTTTGTGCTAGTACTTTACACAGGGCACCACATCTGACGAGCCCAGAAAGGATATTCAGACCCACTGAAGTCCTGATAACTTGCTTCCCTCACTGAGCTTCTGTGACACATGTCACAGCTGAACTCAGGCACTCCTGACAGAAAGCAGCCCTGTGTCACTAAAGAGTATGGAAACTTTCCAATTTAACTCTTAAGTCATTAAATACTTAAATAAAACTTTGAAAACTTACAAATTTCTCATCAGGACCATGTATAAACTGAAATTTTTACTCCTTTAAAAATGTTAGGTATGAACTCCAGTGAATTATTTTAAGTGGAAACAAAGTAAACATTGAATGTGATAAAACTTTTCTTAAAAGTATCTTACACAGTTTTATGGAGACTGGTGAATTACAGAATAGGAGACAGCAGATGATAGTCTTGGTATTATTTTATCATAGAGGTTTGGTTTTTATTTTTAATTGTCATAATGTAACTTGTGTGATAGAAAAGAATGAATTTCCCACTATGCTTGATGATCATCAAAAATGTTTAGAAGGAGAGGGACCAATTTTAAGGAAAGCACACAGCACTGTTTCTGTATGTTCCGTGGGGCAGGTTTGTACTTTGATTTGCAAGGAGGTTAATGTTGCTTTCCACTCTGTGGTGCTTTAGGCTAGTTTAATGTCACGGTTGGCTGCACTCCTTTCTTTCATTGTCCAGGGTCGTGGTGTAATTCTTTGCTCACTCATCACCCTCCGGGTTTTGCCCTGCCCCCGTGTCTCCACAGATCATTTTGTGTTTCTCTCCGGTTGGTCACACGCTGAGAAGTAGAGCTCGGAAGTTCCCAGCCCTGGTTAACTGCACGGCTGTTGACTGGTTCCATGCTTGGCCCCAGGAGGCTCTGGTCACAGTCAGCAGGAGGTTCATTGAGGAAACCAAGGGAATTGAGGTATGCCGTGTCAGCCTCTGAATCTCTCTCTCTCTCTCTGTCTCTCAAACACACACACTCTCACTGACCCAAGTCCTCAGTAAAACATTTCCAAAATACACCTCCTAGCAGAAAGCTGTCCTTGTTTGTTTAAGATGATAAGATCATCTTTGTGAGTTTACATTTTACTGAATAGGATGGCTGATCTTTTTGTATCTGGTTGAGGTGCATACACACACACAGACACAGATACACACAGACACACATACAAGAGACACATACACACTAACACACACACAGACACACATATACACTAACACACACACACTCAGACACACAAACAGCACGTGAGTTCTTACTCATCCGCTGACTCACCAGAAGGCCAGGATATTCAGAACTTACTGAATATAAATCCTTTACATTCACAACTAAACAAAAAAGTAGGCACCCCTAGCCATGCAATGCTTGTTCTTAACAAAGTAAGGCAATTCATTGGGATTTTTCTCGTTATGGTATTGATAGGTGAAAAATCAGGCCCCATATATTTTACAATCACTAAGTCAACTAATGTATATGCTTCTTTGTTTTATGGGTGTATGTTTTATAGATTATGTTTGTCATTGGCTCATGTTGAAATTTCCACCTCCTATTGCCTTTTAAAAAAGTTGCATGAAACGAAAAAAAGAAACCACTTCAAGCATTCAGATTCAAAGTGAAAAAGGAATGTACCAATAGATGTGAAGGTGTCATTTAGACCTCCTGGGAATGAAGTTGTGCACCCATCACGCACCTTTCTGATGGGAAAGTTTGGATGGATGGTGATTGTGAACATTTCCCAGGGAGGTTTGTCTTCTGATTCCTTGGAGTGATAAGTCGAAAGGTGCCTAGAATAAGTCAGGCAGGAAGAATGATTCTCAGAGCCAAAAATAAAATCAGGGATATGTAAGGAGTGATGGCTCTTTCCAGCTGAAACTTTGCTGTGAACAGGGACAACCTGCTGTAGCCTCCTTTCCTCCCAAAGCCGTAACTGCTGCTTTTCCAAAGCAGTCCTTTCACATTTCGTTGAATATTATATCTTTTGGTGGCCAGAGGGTTAGAAATCTGGGCATATTTACTTTTTCAATTAATGATTTGTAATGCAGCTAGCTTTATTGCATATTTATATTTATATGTATATTTTATATACATAATATATACAGCTTTATCATATATGGTTTATTGTATTTTCCAAAATGTCTATTAATCTAATTACTTACTGCTGGATTGCCAGGGAAGAACTGTTATGCAACATCTAAAAGATGTATATGATAGAGGTTTTATCATATTCAAATACCTCCTCTTGCTTTTCTCCACACACACACTTAAAACATTTCTATAAATTAATGGAAAAAAATGAAGTCTATTTCACTGTTTTCTTCATATCCAGAAAGTTCTTTCTCTTGCCTGTCTCTACACTCACCCCTAACATTGAATGAACTTACCTAGACCTTTAAAACAACATCATCATCAGGATTTGGGGGGGGTAAAGAGTGAGTAATATTAATGTGTGGTTCTATTTTTTTAAGTGATATTCACTTTTTCCCCACTGGTTGGGGGACACTGCAAAGCTTTTCTTACATTTAGGGAAATATATGTAAATTTGTTCCCATGAACAGAGTAGTAGACTGTCACAGGAGTGATTGATTTCTGTCTGAAATGCTGTTCTCCACATTATGTGTCTTCCTCGAGTCAGAGGAACCCCATTTAGTGGAGACTAACGCTAGCATTACATAAAGTCTACCCGAAATATTTTTTACTTTAAAATCTGGAAAACCATTAAATATGACTAATGATGGTCAGTTACTAACACAAATTTCTTCAGCTATTGCTGGGTCCACTGCATTTCTGGAATTATGTAGGGAATTATTTTGTCTCTAATAACTACAAGAAGCTTTCAGAATGCCGATTTACTAAGAGGAAGAGAGCCTGTATGTATCTTTTGGTAGCAAAATTCTGTTTCATCCAGATCATTTGATTAGGCTGGCTTGGTAAGGAAGAGAAAAGGACCAGCATGCTTTGTTTCTTAATGTTCATTTCTCAAATGGGAGGAAATCAGAGCCGGTGGTGTGGTTTAATTTAGTGTCTGGCACAGTGCTTTAAGCCCCTTGCCTTTGCTGCTCTGGTGCAGACTCTCTCCTGCCAGAGTAGGTGCCACTTAGAAAACAGCTCCTCCTGAAGGAGCTTTGATACGCCAGTGACCATTGACATCTACTGGATGAGGCAGGACTTGCATCATTTTAAGTCCAGAGGGCTCCTCGCAGGTCCTCAGCTCTATTTGGCGGTATCATGATGCCTCCTATAGGATGCTGGGTGCCAAATAGGAATTTAAAAAGCACTTTCCCATTTCTATGGAGCTGAATTATGCCTGGAAACAAATTAGTCAATTTTGTTCCAGTGCTGTGTGCTTATTTAACTTTCCCACCTTCCTAATTTGTTACTCAGGAGCAATAATTATAATTCAGAGCGCAACGTGTCCACCTTCTTCTCCAGATGCGTGGGGCCTTTTCAGTAGAGGTCAAAAACAGCTTTTACATTTTTTGAATGAGCACTAATTTGATCACTTTCTTAGTTTTAATTTCCACTATTAAGACTGAGAGTTGTCAGCATAATTTAGCACTTCTTAATTATTGGCCTCATTTGCTGAGTGTAAGGTACTTATACAAGGTGCCCCCCCCCCGCCCTGCCTTTAGCCAGAGAAAGGATTCATTAAAGGCAAGCGGTTTTGTGTGTGTTGACATATAATTTTCAGGTAGTACACACTCAGCACCCAGGGGTGTGGACTGACTAAGTCTAAGTTAATGTTTGTGCTACTTTTCTGTTACCTGGTATTGAACTAAAATGACAGCTGACAGAATGACCAAAATAGTTTGACACTGAAGTATCACCAGGTATTTATCTGAAGACTTTGTGTCAACATACACTCCTCTTAGGAGATTTGGAAATGGAGATGGAAAGACACAGTGTAAGGAGGGAGAGGATATCCTCCAGCCATCCGTGGGAATTGGGTTACAAATGATAATTGGGAGGAGATCTTGTTGAGAAGTATATGGGTCCCAGTTAGGAAAATCCAGGAAAAAAGGAAGGAGAAACAGGTGTTAAAAGATAAGAAATGGGACTACCCCGGTGGCGCACTGGTTAAGAATCCGCCTGCCAGCCCAGGGGACACGGGTTCGATCCCTGGTCCGGGAAGATCCCACATGCCGCGGAGCAACTAAGCCTGTGCGCCGCAACTACTGAGCCTGCGCTCTAGAGCCTGCGAGCCACAACTACTGAAGCCTGCATGCCTAGATCCCATGCTCCGCAACAAGAGAAGCCACCGCAATGAGAGGCCCGCGCACCACAATGAAGAGTAGCCCCTGCTCGCCGCAACTAGAGAAAGCCTGCACGCAGCAACGAAGACCCAATGCAGCCAAAAACAAATTAAATTTTTTTAAAATTGAATAAGTCCTATTTTTAAAAAAAGATAAGTAATATTTTTGATTTTTCAAGTCAAAATGAATAATCGACCTACTTGAAAGCAGGGCTTGATGAAAAGAGAAATTATTGAATGGAAGTGAAAAGACGAGTTCTCTGAGGAGTGAGATTTGCTTCAGAAGGAGTAGAAAAAAAAGGTCTGAGCAAGATGGAGAAGCCCATGCCCATCCTTTTCAGTCACGTTGTCCAACTGGCAAGTAAAAATTCTCTGTCCTTTTGCCGTGATACTTCAAGATAGTTACACAAGCTCAATATCATCGGCTGTATCAATAAAATGACTTTATTTCACATGCTGCCACCTCTTCCATCCAGAACTTGTTGAAGGTTTGGCAACATAAGAATGGCATATTCTCCTACCATGTTCCAAACCAATCATGGGAAAATGTCCACTCAAGGAGGAAAGTTATTGTACTGCTGTATTTCAAAGACTGATTTCACGACTGGCCTCTAGCTTCCTTTTAAAACCTTAGGCCAAGCATGAAGCATAGTAAACAGCACTTTGTTAGTGATAGGTACGTTAGCAGCAGCATTTCTGTTAATGATTTTAAGCGCAGTTCTTGCTTTGAAATATAAGTGAGGGTTATTCAGTATGAATTTCAAAAGTGGAAAGATAACCTTGTACAATAGAAATTCTATGAATTTGTGAAAAAATTCCTCTTTCTGAGGAATACTGAAATCATTTTAAAAGATTAAGACAAAAACAAGTGCAACCAAATTTCTATTGAATCTGCCTAAATCTCATACTGGCTTAAACCTATATTCAAACAGATGAGAGAAGGCCCAGGTGGTGGTTCATATATTCCCCATTCTTCAGCCCTCTTTCTCCTTTGCACATGCGCACTAACATACTGTTCGCCGTACATTTCTTGCTCTGTGCAAGTTACTTAAATTTAGGATAGAATTGCAAAAAGCAGTAGAATGCTGCTTTCCAGGGTTTTTGCAGTTATGAAAACTTTAGGAATCCCCTCTACCTGGAAAGTAGGGTCCAGTTTTTATAGCTGCGCAGGAACTTGGACATGCTGTGAAGTTGAAAGTTTAGCTAAATCAAATGGAGGCATCGCTACATCCTAGTTATAGCTTTGTGGCTTTCCTACAGTGCTGGCCTCCCCAGATCCATCTCCTGCCTTGTCTGCTTGCTCTGAGAGAGGAAGCTGGGCTCCATCTTTCCTCCCCATGCCCCTAGTCCTCAACTAGCATCTTTGTTTTAATGTTCTGTCAGTAAGCCATTGAAGGCTACCTCTTTTGAGGATTGGAAACTCATCTGGAAGATTGCTAGCTTATGCTGGACTTAAACTTGCCTTTAACCCAGGCTTGGTCTCTAAAGTTTAAAGAGAAAAATAAAAAAACACGAACAAACTAACAATAAAATGCCGTCACCAAAGTAGCGAACAAAAACAAAAAACCAGCATGTAATTTAGAAAACTCTGCATTTAACACTTGTGGCTGCTCTGTCTGGTGGTAATCTTCCTGGGACTACTGTTGGTACTATTACCATCACCAAGAGCAGGGTAACACCTGCCCTGCATTTGCATTATTTCCCACCTCTCATCACCAACCTTCTAAGCAGGGACCACTGGTTTCCCTGTTGTACAGGTGAGAGGCTGGCAGCCATAAGCGCAAGATCCTTAAGCAGGTGAGGGGCCCATTCAGCACTTTCATGCCAGAGCTCATATTCTTAAATCCTGCTCTGGACTGTTGCACAAACGTTTGCCTCTTCCGAAGGAGGAATAAAAGGAAAGGAAGACAAGAAATCGAGTAAAAAGGAGTGAGGAAAGTCTAACTGTTGATTTTGTGGGCAGTAGGAAGTATAGGGAATGCAATAACTTGCCCAATTTGACAGAACTGGAAATCTAACCCGGGTCCTAGGATTCAAACCCCGCATTCCTGGCTGCCTCCACAATTTTTTCCTGGGAGCCTGTTAGCACTATGAGTAGTTTAGGAGAGGAGCTCAAATATAATACTGCCATTTTGTGCGTTATTAAATTTTTGTTATTTAATAAACCAAACTTACAACCACAGTATCTAAGAGATTCTCTACTTTGACCAGACCCAAAAGGAGCTAAAAAGTACAAATAGGATATATTGGGAGTCTGGGATTGTCATGTACACACTGCTATATTTAAAATAGATAACAAGGACCTACTGTAAAAAAAAAAAAAAAGAAAGAAAAAATGAAATTAAAAAAATAAAAATAGATTTGGAATTATTGAAAATTAACATAGGTATTAAATATGTACAGTTTTGTATATTATACTTCAGTAAAGCTGTGAAAAATTAGCATAGAAATAATTTCTGAGATAAACTACCAAGATGGACAGTAGGTGTATGACATTATACATTACAAAATTATCCCAAGTTCAACTTGAAAGGGAGGGCTTCACTGGTGGTGCAGTGGTTGAGAGCCCGCCTTCCAGTGCAGGGGACGTGGGCACCAGCCCTGGTCTGGGAAGATCCCACATGCCGTGCAGCAGCTGGGCCCATGCACCACAGCTGCTGAGCCTGTGAGCCCCAACTACCGAGCCCACGTGCCACAACTACTGAAGCCTACGTGCCTGGAGCCCGTGCTCCGCAACAAGAGAAGCCACCGCAATAAGAGGCCCGCGCACCACAACGGAGAGTAGCCCCCACTCGCCGCAAGTAGAGAAAGCCCACGAGCAGCAATGAAGACCCAACGCAGCCAAAAATAAATAAATTAAATAAATAAATTTATTAAAAAAGAAAAAAAAACTTGAAACGATTTTCTTTTCTTTTTTTTTAATCTGCCTCCTTTCCCTTCCTTGAATACAATACTCTTGAAAGACTGAATTCAAAAGTACAGATATATAGTCATCTTTGCTGGTCTTGGGAGGGTGTAAAATCCTATGTAACACTTAAAGTGTTTGATTTCATTCTGGCCTCCAGGCGTTGGTTTTCATTCAAATTTTGCTGTCATTTTCAACCACGGGGACATGCTGGGCATTTGCTTGAAGAGTCAGGTGGCCAGGGTACTTGGTGTGGCAGCGATTGCCCCTGCTGGAGAGCCAGGACACCAAGTAGAAGAGGTTTGTTTGTGTTTCTGTGCTTACAGTGAGCCATCACAGAGAGTAGAAATTAAACACTTTTTCTTAATGTGAGGAAAAAACAGTTTCTTCTTTGCATTCGATTATGCATTGGCTTCAGCAGTGTTTTCCAAAGCATCTTAGTGGGGAAACCTTGGATTTATAACCATTGGATACTGGCACTTTGCTTATTTTTATTTTTGCTTTCACCATGATTGGCTGTAAATTGACTACAAATGGGATCAACCGGTTTTCATTAAGGGGCCAAATGTAGCAGGAATGAGGTTCTCCACTCCCAGCTCTAAAAGTGAAAATACAGCATCGCATCCCCATTACTGTAGCCGCACCAGCACAGGCAGCCATCTCCTCCCGGGTCACCCCCCCCCACCCCACACTGCCACCCCCCAAAAGAAAACTGGAGATAAATGAATGGCAGAATAAATAATTTATGCTAATGAAATTACTGCAATTAGTAGTTCTACAATGACCCTTTTAAAAGCCACAGCTGTTAATGTCAGGAAGTGCTGTCACTACTGACCTTATCATAAGAGAAAGTGACAAATTGAGAATGCAGGGAAGACCAGTCATCAAAGAGGTCTGTTCTGGAACGATTAGAGTTTTCTGAAAAACAGTGTGAATTACAACCAGCTGCTCCCTGGCTCTGCAAGTCTCCCATGCTGTGCCATTTTGTTAAGTCCGATAACAATAGTTATTTTGCCCCATTGAGACAAGTTGCCTCTGGCCACTTCTAGCTCTACCGGAAACCACTTCTTCCATCGGGGATTTACAAATGAAACTGTTGTTAAAGAAAGCTTTTCAGGGCAGCCGAGGAGCCTCCTCATAGGATCATGGTTGGGCAGAGGCCAGGTTTTGTTTTGTTTTTCTTTTCTGCAAGGAGGTTGCACTTGGCTGGGGACATATTTATATTTTAGAAATATACATGCTGGCTTTTAGTCTCATTAAAACAACACAGGACAGGCGTAAATTTCTGCCCATGTTTATATTGTAGTCAAGTTCTCTAAAAAATAAAATCCCTAAGGGGATATTTATATGGTGTTGCTAACTTCCTTATAAATTTATATTCTGAATTCACTATTTGATAATGTACATACGTCTCAGATCTAGTAGAAACACAGAATATTCAGGTTTTGTATCATTCTGTATTTAACTTTTGCTTTAAAAACATTTTCGTTACTAGCGCAGTGGATTTTTAATATGCAGAACAGTCCGGTATGTACATATTTTAAACCCAGTCAAGAGTTTTCCGTGAGGTTGGAGAGCCAAGTGTTTAGAAATTGCTTTGGAGCCCGTTCTTCTCTGACAAGAATCGGCCTGTCTCTCCTCGCACCCCAGGTTGTGATATTAATGGCGCAGGTCTGAAACGTTTAACTGCATCACCAGCCACTTGTGTGCAATTTCCCCAAAGCTGTCTAAGCTTTATTGACAACACTTTGGTAAATTATGTGTGACTTTCCTAAGAGTTGGTGTAGCTCATTTAATTCATATTAATTGATTTTTAGGCTCCCGTTGATTAATTGAACCCGGTTCATCTCCTACAGAACGCAATAAATAATCATTAAAATGTGGGAGATGTGACTCCACAAATTAAAAAGGGAACTACTTCAGAAGTCAGAGAGGACAAAATGGAAAGAATGTCTAGTGGGGGGTTCTCCAGTAAGTCTTCAAAGTAGAGTTGCTCAATTTTTTGTTTGTTTCAAATGAGAATACATATAATCATACTATTTTTCTCCCAGGAGCAGTGACTTTTATACCTTATCCTCCAGTTTGTTTCCACATGGGTTCTTATAAAACTGTGTATTTCTCAGTTTAACCTTTTTTTTTTTTTTCAGTGACTGTTGGTTTTCTTTGGCTGACGTTTAGCTTGAAAGCAACACCAAAAATACTTCTCTGAGTACTGTGTCTCAGTTTCTCCATTTTCTCTTGCACACGCTTGATAAAAATCAAGTCGTGAAAAGCAGTGCTTGTGTTCCATCTTGGCTTTTGGTTTTGGTATGTGGAGCACATATAAATCCTTTGGCCTACTTGGCAAGAGGAGGTTACTAAGCTGGAAGGTTTCTTGTCATCTCTCCAATCCCGTAGACATCTCTGAAAGACTAAGTTTTCCTAGAAACTAAGCTGTTCTGGCTTTTAGAAAATAAATACTGCATAATTTTGCTGATTTTTCCTTTTATAAATTTGCATTTTTGTTTTCATTTGAGAGAATTTCATGTGAATTGCCATGTGTATGTTTCAGCCCCTGGATAAAGATTCTATTAGCCTCTTCATGGCACACGTTCACACTAGCGTAATCGAAATGAGTACCAGGTATTACCAGAATGAGAGAAGACACAACTATACCACCCCAAAGAGTTTTCTGGAACAAATATCACTGTTTAAAAACCTGTTGAAGAAGAAACAAAACGAGATATCCCAGAAGAAAGAGCACTTGGTGAATGGCATCCGGAAGCTACAAACCACAGCCTCTCAGGTATGACCCGGGTATGTTACTACTGAGTGAAATCAACGCTCCTAAAATTAAAAAATACCTTTGCTTTTGAAGCAGCAGTTTAACCTACTTGTATAAGATGCATCGTGCTAAAATTTACAGTTTAATGATATAGAGAACACACAGTTCCTGCTTTCCTAAGGCTGAAAAGGGATCAGCCAGTTACACCATCACAGCTGGTTTGGAGAGAGCCCTTCCGTTGTTGGCCTGACTCCGTGCCGGGCAGTGTCGAGATGTTGAACAGAACAGGCACAGCTGGTTCCCCTCTCCTCTTCCACTGCTTTGATGCTCTGGGCTTATCATCAGGAACTTTGTCACAGGATAATGGAAATCAGATCCCTCTTGGTCTCAGATTCTCAACCCCCAGTGAAGGCAGCGTTTCCTGGCCGATGCTGTGATAAAGGGTGTTGGGATTGGGGTCCCTAAGTATAGCAGTCTTCTCTGGCCTTGGTGTCTGATCTGCTCCCTTTAGCCACTATCTCTCTTAGGTGAGAATATCCAGTGTTGCTTTCATCCTCAACCATAACGCCTCCACTACCTTGAAGGACGGCACCTCTAACCTCCTGGAGTCAATCAGGAGGGAATTTGCATAGGATGTTAATCATGTGTGGGTCTGCACACATATTATCAGATTTTATGGTTAAAAATCAAACAAGTATATGAAGTAGGTGTTCCTACTGAAATTTTTACACATGAGGCTTCAAGAGTTGAAGGCCACAGAGCCCATGAGTTTTGAGTTGGAGCCCAGATCTATGTAAAGCCCATAGTTCCAAGCTGCCTCTCTGTGACTGGTAAAAGGAATTAGAATGAGAGAAGACAAAGACTTTGGAGATGGGCCAGCCAGGCTGTAGAGCTAGAGGAAAAAAACAATCCTCACTGGTGGTCACCTCAAGGCCAGAAACTCCCAGGGCCTTTTCAGAGTATTTGTCATCAGGTTGTACACCCATATGCTTTTCAAGAAATTGGGCCAGTTTTCCCCCCAAGAGTACTGGTGGCCCATCCATGCCTAGGCTGGAAATGAGACAGAACCTGGTTGGGGGAGTGTATGTTGGTGACTTTCACCCTGAAGGACTCTCTGGCCATGTCCTTCAAGTATGTCTGAAGGCCAAAGCATCACTTGCCTCTTTCCCCCTTCATTTCATACACCAGGAATGGCTCTTCGGTGAAACACTGTGATCTGTGCTGAGCAGTGAGTAGATAGATGGACCACGATTGGGAAAGAGAAACCGGAGTGAGGAGGTTTCCATGACAGTTTCCAAGACTGAGTGTTGCAAAGAATAGTTGCTGGAAAACCCCCAAAGAATATATTCCTATATGTGCATCTTTTCCTTCACTTTCAAAGAATGTCTTTCTTTGCTCTCTCTTTTTATAAATGTTTTATCTTACTCTTTTTGCCTTGTTTCTCTTTCATTTGTCTTCCCTTTCCCTGTCCCTCCAGTTCCATCTCACTTGAATCAAAACCGTTTTCCCTAGTAAAGACTTTTTGCTAGGAGTCCTGTTAAGCTAAAAGTGGAAGAGATCTGTATCCCAGAGCATTTATGTCCCTCTGAAGGATGACCCAAAATGAGCCTGTTGACTTTGCCCCAGGAAAAGACAGTGTTGGCTAAAGTGAACTCAATACCGGTGGGGCCTCCACCACACTGCGAGAGTTTTCTCCCCAAATGACAGAGACTAAAGCACGGGGAGTAGCATCCTGGTTCATCTCAGTGGTGGCAGCATCTCAGTCACAGAGAAGAAGAGAAAGTCTGTGGTTTCCTGACAGTCATCTCAGTTGTGTGTTGTTGAGCTGGGGGTTGGGGAGAGGAAGAAAGAAAGGGGGTGCCTGCCATGTTCACAGCTGTTTGGGGTTTCCTTATTCCCCCTCAGCTATAAACAATAGGCAGAAAGTCTGAGAAGATACACAAGGTCTTGATGGAAGGACTACTGATGAGTTCTTGCCATTAGGTGTTTGTGCATGTGGTTGGAATATCTAATAGCACCTTAAGAGTTTTTAAAATCAATTTATTTTGGAGAGGAAGCATAGTCTCCTATGTGGACAACCAGAAAGCCTGACAGTGTAAGATCAGGTGGTGTGCAGAGCAAGATGTCTTCATCTTGGAGCGTGTGCCCTTGCAGCAGTCCTGCAGAGCTGGATATCCATGCCGTCTGAAATATGTCCAAACCGTAGCGCTGTTCATGAATTGCAGCAAAGCCCTAAACCCCTTCTTTAGCCAGGTAGCCCCTCTGCAGATTTAGCGTAGGTCATAATAGAGAGCCCAAGTGAATTCTCTTCATCCATAAGGCTCGCATCCAGGGCTTGAGTTGCTTTCGATATTTCAGACTTAACAGCTTCCTTAGAGACTGAAATCAGGGCTTGAAATAAGTTTCCTCCTAATCTCTTGGATGATGATTTTGATTGTGGCCTAACATGTGACTAGTTTCACACGGCTAAAAAGAAGAGAGAAGCAAACCACTGTGCAGTGTGACCCTGAGTTCATAAAGAGGCTAAAAAAATCAGTCTTAGCTTAAACTCTAGTAGTACAGGTAGCAGTCACAGTACCAGCTGTGCCTTTTAGGGTAGAGTGTAAATAACCCATGTTGGCGGGGAGGTTACAGGCATCCTTGGATATAGAAGTGGAGTGTGGTTCCACAAGATGAAATTCCTGAAGTGTTTTTAGCAATGGAGTCAAAATAAATGGTTGTGATTGTTTTTTTGTGATTTAAACCCCCCCCCCCCACACACACAAACAGTAATATTTATACCCCACAAGGGGCATGAATGACACATGCTCGGGTGACATGTGCTCAGGTGGGGACAGCTGGTGGTGCTTCCCTGAGCTGAGAAGATAAATGTCTGGTTGGCGCTGACATTAAGTTAATGACTTTTTCCGCAAAACCATTCGAAAACATTATTCTGTTGATTCCTGTGTTTAAAAAGAAATGCATTTTTTTTTAAAACACAGGGGCTGCATTTTTTTCACAGGAATTAAAGTCAAATCAGGGTAGAAGAAGAACCAAGATAGAAATTGCTAGGCACCCCTGAATTCACTTAAAAAAATAAGCTATATCTGATGTTTGTTGTTATTGACACAGGTTTCTTCAAAGTCATGACTTTTCCTTTAGGTAGGGGATCTGAAAGCCAGACTTGCCTCTCAAGAAGCTGAGTTACAACTGAGAAATCACGATGCTGAAGCTCTGATCACGAAGATCGGGCTTCAGACGGAGAAAGTGAGCCGGGAAAAGGCCATCGCGGATACCGAAGAGAGAAAGGTCAGGCTAATTCCACCATTTAGAGTACAGAGCTATATTTAGCACAAAATAAACCTTTGTAGGTGAACAGTTTTGAACAACTTCCTCTCCAGGGAGCGTAAAATCTAAAGAATTATTACAGTTACACATGTAACAGCATTTCACACCGTGATTACCACTTGACCTTTCTTTACATTATGCATTTTCCCAACCTTTTAGCTCTTTTAATGATATGAAAGAACAATAAATACTGAGCTCATTCAAGCATATAATGGATGTGGATCTTGAACATCAGGCCTATTTGTAATACAGTAAAGGTCAGGAAGTCACCTCCGGAGGTTTCTAAAGCTTTTCAGTTTTTAGGCAAATTGAACAACTCAATTGTTAACAAAGCCCATTCCGTCACTTTGCAAGACGGTTTTCGAATTTTGCATTTTAATAACACAACGTGAGTTTATTATTATATCCTAAGCTAAATTTGTTCTTTTTCAGTCAGTGGAGGCCCTGGCATTCTGTATGATGTTTTATTGTTGGAAACAATTACTTTTAAGATTATATAGCTTCTGCTTTCTTTGTACTTGGGTTTCCAGTAATTCTGAAATAAATATGTTATATTGTCATCTTCTCTTACCAAAACTTCAGCTCCAAGTAGAAGGTATTTTATTTTTGTGTATCTCACTTCCCAAAAGGACTATAGCAAACAGAATGATTACTAAATATTTGTTTAAAAATTGAACGACTGTATATGTGCAAGGTCAGTTATCTTATTTTAGACAAAAGATTATAATCAGGGCTTAGTTAATTAAAAAATGTAAATTATGAGTCGCATAGCCTGGGAATCAGCAGCCATTATGCTATTATTCTGCATTAACGATATGAGAAGATATGTGTTTTACCAGTGATGTTGCTGTTCATTAATAGGCAGTTGAGTTGTTTTCCTTTTGTTGTAATGTGTATTGAGCATGTTTGCCTTTAACTTGCACAGCTAAAGACTTTAAAAGCATAGTGAAAGTCAAAATGCTAAATTAATGATTTTTTTTTAAACTTATTTTTGAAGTTAAAGATAAGGCATGTTTGGCATGGCCAAGAGGCATATGATTCCTAATTCTGGTAATAAATATTTCCATTGAGTTTCAGGTAAATGGAAGATATCCTTAAAAGTATATTTTTATCTTAAGTAATTAGGTCTCACACATGGTGTGATTATCATAAGCTAATTCCACCCGGGGGATGTTTTTCAGGCATTACACAAATTTGTGATACTCCAATAATTACTATATCATAACCCATCTCTACAGATCTTAAAACATGACAAGTACTCCGGAGGACTTTTCACATTTTTGCATGTGACTTTCTAAGTCAAAATTATCCTTACAAACGGGGAAAAATGTTTTAGCAAATTAGAACTCATCTGACAGGTTGTTTTGTGAAGTTCTCCAAACATGGAAAGGACACATAGTATTTTGTATATCTAATCCGTACCAAGAAATAAAAATAATACTTAAAATTATTTTCATTTTATCCATGAGGCTTAATTTAGTTATAAATAACAAATATTGTCTGAGCACCTATTTTTTTGCCTGGCACTTTTCTAGGTTCTTGAGGATATATGTATATGATATGCAAGGTGCCTGCACGTAGCTTACATTGTAATGGGAAAGACAGGAGACAAGTGACCTGTTGATAGACAAGGTATTTTGGGTTAGTGATAAGGCTATGATGAAAGTCAAGTGATGTTATGGTAGAAAGAACTCTTTTAAGTTGGTGGTCATGGAAGGAGAATCTATTTGTAATTAAACTATGTAGAGTCAAGGAATTAATCAAGACCAAGTATGTGCTGTGGGCTCACATTGGTCATATGTTCATCAACGTGCTAGATTCTATGTGGTTATTAAAAAAGGGTGTATATGGTCTCTGTGATTCTATGAAATTGGGGTCTCAAGATTTAATACTTAAGAAGTAATTAAAAAATAACAAAAGTATGTTGCCACATTTGATATGGCTAAACAGATACTGGGGTTTAGAGGCTGTCTTGCTGTGCATCTTGACAACCCATGTAGAGAAGCTGGTTGAAATTGTTGCTTCAAGTTTATAAAATCATCGAGGACTGTTCAAATCATGGGCATCGCCAGCAGTGACCTCAGGTAACAGAAGCACCATTAAGCTTGTGAAAATTAGATCTTCCATCTTTGTTTCACTTATCAGCTCCAAATTCTAAGGATCCTCTGATCCCTTTCAAACTGCTTTCTTTGTTGAATAGTAATCCTCATGAGTGAAAGTGCCTTCCAAATTGCAGAGCTCATATAATCTCTTCAAAAGGTGGACATCCGCCCTGATTTTGAATGATCTTCAGTTTTTTAATGTTTCTTTTCTAAAGATGGGTGGGGCTGAATTTTAGGACCATCAGGAATTTCTTAAAGACAGGTGAGAGCCATGTACTTGTTAGCTAAGGCTGCCATAACAAAATATCAGGGACTGGGAGGGTTAAACAACAGAAATTTATTTTCTCAGCGCTCTGGAGTCTGGAAGTCCAAGGTCAGGGTGTTGGCAGATTTGGTTTCTCCAGAGGCCTCTCTCTCTCTCTGGCCTTGCAGACAGCCACCTTCTCTCTGTATCCTCATATGCCCTTCCCTCTGTGCACACACCCCTGCCAACTCTTGTGTGTAACCAGATTTCCTCCTCTTATAAGGACATTAGTCAGATTAGATTAAGCCCCGCCCTAACAGGCTTGTTTTAATTTAATCATCTCTTTAAAGGCCCTCTCTGTAAATACGATCACATTCAGAGGTCCTGGGGTTAAGGCTTCAACCTGAGAATTTTGAATGGACACAGTTCAGCCCAAAACAAGCAGTTATTGTGAGTTTATCCTCTTGTGACCGCCACTAAATTTCATGAACCATCTGCAAGGAGCTTTTGACTAGCAGAGGGCAGAAAAATTCTGGTGTACCCAAGAATGGGACAGTCTCCAAATCTGCTTTAACGGACAATGGTAGAGGGAAAGCACATACTCTAAGCCATCTGTGTAGCTCTTCCACCTTCTCCAGGTTGGGCCTCACTAACCAGTCCACAGGAACCTTGTTTGGGGTGGGAGAGGGCAGAGGAAATTGCACAGTGAGGCTTCCCGAGTCCCTGAGATACAAAGCATTTTCACAACTCTAGTGTAGTTGCACTTAGGGTGAGAGGGATTGGGAATAAGAAATAAGTTGACCAACCTGGAGTTTGTTTTTTTTTTTTTCCCGGTACGCGGGCCGCTCACTGCTGTGGCCTCTCTCGTCGCGGAGCACAGGCTCCAGATGCGCAGGCTCAGCGGCCATGGCTCACAGGCCCAGCCGCTCCGCGCATGTGGGATCTTCGGGGACTGGGGCACGAACCCGTGTCCCCTGCATCGGCAGGCGGACTCTCAACCACTGCACCACCAGGGAAGCCCCTAGAGTATTTTTTTCATTTGCATTTGTGGGATTTTAGTTATTAAATGTTCTAAATTGCTCTGTTTATCAAAATTACCCAAAGGAATAATACTCCATTAACAGTAAAGGAGTTAGAGGGAGAAGACTCTATGACCCCAGTCTCATAGAAATAGCATTTAGAAGAAATACTCTCTAGGTATTAAAAAACCATGATCCTGAGTCCAGTTTAAAATGATGTTATTACAAATGGGCACAAACAACATGTGTAGATTTAGTATATCCTTAAGGAAAATAAATAAGCCTGTTGTAATAACTCACTCAAATACAGTCTCTGTTTCATCCGTAGCAGTATTCTCCAGCGCATTGAAAATGTATAATAGTATCCTTAGAGTTTTCATGGTCCATTCCTGGCAGCTTTGAGGATTGTGGTTTTAGAGCAGTTCTCTGTAAGCACGCAGAGTTTCCTTACAGGTGTTAACCGTAGCCCGTAAGTATTGGCCGGAGGTCACGTATCTACCATGGACCAATTATGTTCATAAAAGGTGCAGTACATAGCAGAATAACGGTTAATCAGGAGAAGGGTAATTTCTGCTAATAAAGCTGTGGTAGACAACAAAATTTGTTGTGAGCAGTGTTTACGTTTATGGGTACAGTTTTAAACCTGTTCAATCCAAACACATCTGAACGAATGCACTTTTGTTCACACTTGATCATTCACAATCCCCATCACGTCAGCAGCCATCCCATATGCTGACTGGATCCTGGTGCCCAGCGCCACAGCTTTGAAAGTCACATTTCTGCTGAGGACAAAGATTTTATTCTTCTGGACATTCGAGTTCTATCAGTGTTCTAAAGGGAGGAGGATAGAAACCCCAAAGGTTCTCATTTTGGCTTGGTTCGAGTTTACCAACATGGCTTCCCTATATCCATATTATATGTGTTCATGCCAGGGGGCTAATGCAAGACCCTCTTTGGCATGTGAATAGTGTCCCTGGACCCTCAACAGTAGAGCGGACAGCAAACATCACGGTCCCATTGCCAAAGATAGACCTGGGTTGTTGCAGCTGTAGTTTCTTACCAGGTCCTTAGAGAAACCAAGAATTAATCTTCATAAAAATTTTTTCTGTGATTAAGCATGCATGGGATAGAACAATATCTTCTAGCCAGTTGAACAAAAAAGCTTCACATTTATTCTTAAAAATTAATTAACGTGACCTTTAGGTAATGTAAGTGTGAGTAATCAGATAATGTAGGCAAGCTAAATGTAAGGAAAAATGAGAGAATTTTAGCAAAAATATTTTGTGGTCTAGGTTACTGAGCCAGCTTGGATTTTCACTTGTTCAGGACTTGCTGAAAAAGAAAACTGAAGAACAGAGGAATTGCTTAATCTTGCATTTATTATTAGTGGCACCTTGTAACTAAGGTAGAGCCTGTCTTGGAGCATTTTGATATTTGATTCCATTTGTGTTGTGTGTTTTGTGTGTGTGCAAAGCTTTGTGTATACCCTGTACCTGAAGGGAAGTTAGTCTCTACAACAAATTCCTCCCCTGTTCAAATACAGATGAATTATTGAACAGTGCCTCGGAGGCAGCCTGCATTTTTCAGTAGAGATATCTGAGATGATAATTTGTGTATGTGGGTTTCTGTGTTTTTCCTCTTTGATTAGGTGACAGCTATTCAGACTGAAGTGTCCCAGAAACAGAAGGAGTGTGAGGCCGACTTACTTAAGGCTGAGCCCGCTCTGGTGGCCGCAACAGCTGCTCTCAATACACTCAACAGGGTAAGGATGATTCCTTGGCTCAGGGTTTCCTCAAAATAATATTTGGAGGTTATTAGAGTTTGAATAACTGAACTAAGGGTGAAATTCATGCAACCAAAGAGTTTTGAAAAAGGAAAGAAAGTCCCATTAAATGTTACAGTTGAAACAAATATTTGAGGTCATCATTGTAGTTGACCTTCCTTTCCCATCCGGGAGTTTGTCCTTCTTCACCCCAACAAGCGGTCTCCTTTTGAATACTTCCAGTGCCATGCAGTTTATACTCTTATGAAAGGCAGTTCTATTGTTAGCAGTTGGATTCGGCCCAAGTCCAGTGATTCATATTATGTGTTGCTTTAAGAACCAAGTGAGGGATTCTTTACTTCCTCTGGATATAAAAAAATAGTATTAATGAGAGACCCTCAGGAAAAGAGCAACAGGCTGGAATCAAAGACACCTAGGTTTGACCCACACCGTTTTTCCTGGCTTCACGTTATTAGCAAAACCTCACTAGGTATTCGAATTCCCATAAGAGAAAATAATCTGTGATGGTCAGAAGGAGAGATGGAATTATGGGCAATGTCATTCTAAGAGCCTATAGCTGGTCTTGCCCCTGGGTTCTACTAGGCCTCTGGGGTGAATCCTAGGGCATTACTAGGCCTGAGGATCTTAAATTCAGCTTCAAAGAGGGAAGGATCCAGACATTCCCTGCTCTTCAAAGAAATATTCAATTCATTTCTCTAAGTATTCTTTTGAAGGAGGTAATTTTGACTGTGAACAGCGAATGATTATCTTCATGGATGTTTCTTATAGTATTACCGTAAAGCTGAACAATTTAAAAGAACATACGTATACCATGATGGAAGATTGATTATTCTGCATTCAAATATCCTGCTGCCATTAAAATTATATTGTTGAATCCTAGCTAGCAACAAAATGTTCATGATGTGTTAAGTGAATAAAGCAGATTATAAAATACGATTTAGTGTAACGTTTTTTTATAAGAATATGTTTGTGCATAGGAAAAAATTGGGAAAAAAGAGTAATAGTAACTGATTATTTCTGAGTAATGGAATTCTGTGTTTTCCTCTTAGCACTAGAATGTTTATTTTCTTCTTTGTGCTTTGCACTGGCAACTTTTCCTCTGAAGACATTATTATATACTCAGTCAAAATAAATTAATATTACTTAAATGTAAAGCTCAGTATATTTATAAATGATGAAAGAATCTTGGTTACCCAGCTCTCAGTTAGCATTAGCATATTTTACGTTTTTGCTTTTGCTCCTATTTTCACACCCTTTCTGTTCTTTGCAGTCATTTCCCAAATAAATAGCCAGTTTATGGTAATGGAGGAGAATCAGGTTCAACATTTGATAAGGCTTTATAAGCAAGAGTGTATAATACAGCTCAGGAAATTTCACAGGAAATCCTTTTTAAAAAAACATGTATCATGAACCTACATATACTTCTTATAGATACTAATGCTTGCTCCAAAGTATTTGTCCTGATACTGGTGGTTTATCCCATGAATACCATCTGTTGAGTAAATCAAGATTCTGACCTGTGGAGGTTAAGGAGGAACGCAGAAAGGAGGTTCAGCCTATGCGGGCATCTTCCCAGTTGACAGTCATTATAGTGTAATAGAAGATGTTTTTTGTGCATGTAAAGCAGAAAAACAAAACTAAGAGACTCTGAACTAAGGGACTCTGTTTCTGGGAGGGCCTGGTTAAAAGGCAAATATATTCCATAGGTGGGATAGACCCATAAATACCTTAAAACCTATATGTTTATGAAATTCCCTGGACTGAGTGTGCAAGGCTCTGCAGGACTGGTAGGTCAGGCAGATAAATTTACTTGGAAGCCAGAAAGGGCAGTGATGTTTCCGAAGTACCAGAAAAGCGCCCAGCAAGCACTGAACCTCCTGGAGTTCCACGGTGGTGAGACCCCCGGGTGGGCGGCAACAACTGCCCAACCGAGACTGGTGTGGAAAGGAGAGGGTGGAAAAGACCATCCACTGAAGACCAGCTTGATGACCTAACAGCTGGTCTTGAGAAACCAGACCTCTCCTGGTCTTGAGAGTGTGTGTGCTTTTTTTCAGGTCAATCTCACTGAGCTGAAAGCCTTTCCCAACCCTCCAAATGCAGTTACCAACGTTACTGCAGCCGTGATGGTCCTTCTGGCTCCCCGGGGCAGAGTGCCAAAAGACCGGAGTTGGAAGGCAGCTAAAGTCTTCATGGGAAAGGTATCAGGCAGCCCGGCAACATGAAAATCCCGACAATTTCTCTGTTCAGTTCTGTGGTTATACTTGACAGCAAGGGTGGGGGAAGGATGGACTGGGACTTTGGGATTAGCAGATAAGAACTATTATATATATAGATTGGATAAACGACAAAGTCCTACTGTATAGCACAGGGAACTATATTCCATGTCCTGTGATTAAGCAAAATGGAAAAGAATACGAAAAGAATGTATATATACATATAACTGAGTCACTTTGCTGTTCAGCAGAAATTAACACAACATTGTAAATCAACTATACTTGAAAAAAATAAATTTTTGAAAAAACACAATTTGAGGAGAAAGAGGAAAGCTATAAAATTCCCAACTGCTAAAAAAAAAAAATCATCTTCATATTTGCTAAGTGTAATCTGCTGTATGTTCTCTAGACTTAGAATTTCTGTTTGCCAAGTTGGAGATTAGCGTAGGGTTGTAGCACACCTAAGTCAACACCAGCAGCCGTTGGAAGGGTGCTAATTATTTTCAAAATTATTAAAGCAGTTAAGTGTAGGAGGGAGAAAATTACATGGATGTCTTATGCTGGAAAAATGTTACTAATGTACACGAAGGTGAAGCAAAGGGATTTTGGGGTATGTGTTTTTCTTTTTCTTTTCTTCAAAATGTGAATGCTTCCTGTGCAGGGACTGAATATTTTACCCTGGGATAGAAGGGATTTTAAAAGTGTCCATTGCTAATTCTAACTTTATACTCTAAACACTGAAAAAGTCAAACCAATTTTGCCTTTGTAATGTGAGTCCTAAAAGCTGATTTTAACTTTTGATCTCGGAATTTTCTCTGCCACCCAAATGGCTCATTGCAATAAGTCTTTCTGCCTTACAGGTGGATGATTTTTTGCAAGCGTTAATTAACTATGACAAAGAGCACATTCCAGAGAACTGTCTAAAAGTGGTGAATGAACAGTATTTGAAAGACCCGGAGTTCAACCCAAACCTGATTCGGACCAAATCTTTTGCAGCAGCTGGTCTCTGTGCCTGGGTCATCAACATCATTAAGTTCTATGAGGTATATCAGTTGTGATCAGATGGTTTACAGGTGTTATTCAGGAAGGGCCATACATATATTAATTTCTAGGCCAGCAAAAAATGTAAAATAATTTAACATTATCTGAATAAGATAAAGTTCTAAGAATGAGACATGAAAGTGTCAGATTAAACAGAATTCTCTACAGGAGGATATTTGAAATGTTGGAAACTATCTTTTTTTAGGGTAGAGTGAGTAGCTTCTTTTTTTACTTAACTAATTGATTTATTTTATTTTTGGCTGTGTTGGATCTTTGTTGCTGCATGCAGGCTGTCTCTAGTTGCAGTGAGAGGGGCTACTGTTCGTTGCGGTGCATGGGCTTCTCATTGCGGTGGCTTCTCTTGCTGTGGAGCACGGGCTCTAGGCCCGCGGACTTCAGTAGTTGTGGCACGCGGGCTCAGTAACCGTGGCTCGTGGGCTCTAGAGCGCAGGCTCAGTAGTTGCGGCCCACGGGCTTAGTTGCTCCATGGCATTTGGGATCTTCCTGGACCAGGGTTCAACCCCATGTGCCCTGCCTTGGCAGGCAGATTCTTAACCATTGCACCACCAGGGAAGCCAGAGTGAGTAGCTTCTTTAGATCAAATAGCAGCAATTAATTTGATTTGATTAGATAAAAGCATGTTGGGTAGATTAATTATATTTATTTATTAATTATATTTATTTATCAAATACTTGTCCGTCAGTTATGTCCCAAGAACTTTGCAAAGGACTAGATGTAAAAGGGGAACAGTACATGGCCCTCCACTGGGAGGAACTGTCTCCTTTTTGTCTTGGGAGGTTGTGTGTTATACCCAAAGATGGAATTGCTGAGGAAATGCCAGTGTCATTCCCAGAATGATTTTCAGAAAATTGGATTATGTCCTTTACACGGGAGACCCACAGGAATAGGACCCTGTCAGTCTCTCCATCTCTTTAGTGGAAGCCTGTATCAGGCAAGACTGCAGGCAGATCACAGCTGATGGGCAGCCTCTCCCCATAATGACGCACCTGACCGCTGTGCTGGCCTCACATCCTAGGTGAAAAGATGAGCCCAGAGCTAGACCGTGGCTGTGTTCTGTGTCATTTTGCTATGAAGTAGGAAGTAAAATTTAATTTCCTTTCTCTCTCCCCAACAGGAGAATAATTGATCCACTCAAATGCTTAAACCACTCATTCAAATAACATTTAAGGTGGCCAGGAACTTAGAAAAGAAAGTGTGGTTAATACTGGGTGAGGACATCTCCCACATTCCTTTCTGGCTTCAGAGAATTTCTCTACACAGCTTTTCTGCCTTAAAGGCTAGACCTGATCCCACCTTCAGCTGTAGTTCCTATACACTACAATTTCTGATGATATGAGGATTATCTCCAAATTTTATGAAAAACTAATTTTAGTATCTTAATGGTATTTGACGTGTATAGCATTTTATGCAGGTGCTTGTAACTCTAATGTCCAGAATAAATGAATAAACAGTAGAAAGCTTAGAGGACTTGGTAGGCTGGGGGGATTTTTGTTCTGCCATTAGGTAGTACCATGGCTAAGAATAAACACCAAATTTCTAGGTCACATAGAGATTTTAATTGTAAAGCTTCCAGCAAACGTAAGACTGAATGATTACTTGTCTTTGCCATCTTTATTACCTCGTGAAATAACCCCCACGTGGCTTTTCAGGTCTACTGTGATGTGGAGCCCAGACGGCAAGCGTTAGCCCAAGCAAACTTAGAACTGGCTGCAGCTACTGAAAAACTAGAGGCTATCAGGAAAAAGCTGGCGGTAAGTGCAGACTCTAACGCTGAAGAAGTTCCCGAGACATGGAACCCCTCCCCGCCTTAGGATCCCACTTTCAGAGAGGACCACCTCGGAGACCTACCAAACAGGAAGGAATTTGACCTTTCATGGATGTATTCCTTTATATTCTCCTTCAGTACATATTCCGTATCTGCTGTATGCTGGACACTGAGCTGGAAAAGTGGGAACTTTGATGGTTTCTGCACTTAAGAAACTTTGCAAGCGTTAATTAACTATGTAGCGTTAATAAACTTTGCAAGTGTTAATTAACTATGTATTAATTAAGTAGAAAGAGTGTAGCCCACAGTGATTAGAAAGCAAGGATTCTGGAACCAAAGTGCCTGGGTTTATATCCAGGCTCCAGTATTTACTGTTTTGCCCTGCACGAGTTAGTTAACCTCTCTGAGCCTCTTTTTTCTCAACTGTGAAGGAGGTATTATAATAGCATCCACTTCTTAGGATCGTGAGGATAAAATGACAGTAGTTCATATTGAGAATTTAGTAATCAATATGAATTCATATTGAGAATTTAGTAATCAATATGAATTCATATTGAGAATTTAGTAATCAATATGAATTCATATTGAGAATTTAGTAATCAATATGAATTCATATTGAGAATTTAGTAATCAATATGAATTCATATTGAGAATTTCGCATGGTGCCTGGCATATAGTAAGTGCTTAGAAAACACTAACTACAAAGATGATCACCATGACTGTTTTTACAAATATATAACCAGTCATTGTAGTCCAGTGTTATAAGTATATATATGACTATATCTAGAGTGCAGTAGGAGTGCCAGAAAAGAGCCCAGAGAAATTAGAGAAAGTTTTATAATGAAGGTGTACTTGACAGGAGCTGTGAAAATTACTTGCAAGTCACCAGGATAACTAGGTCAGGAAAGGTATTCCTGGTAAAGAATGAAAAAAAGAGGGAAGAAGCAGTTGGTAGTCTTGAAGAGTCCTAGTAGGCCAGATGCCGAAGATGGGGGTTTGGGGGAAGGTTAGGAATAGCAGGAAGTAATGGTGAGCAAAAGCAAAAGGTGAGCAAAAGCCTTCTCTGCCTTTCGTGCTGCAGAATTTAAATTTCATCTGACCTGTGGTATTGGGCGTTGGAAAGATCTTAGTACGTTAATGACTCACTTTTCATTGACTGAATGGAAGCTGGAGGGAGGGGGTCTAGCTGCAGAAAGACAAACTAGAAGCACTGCAGTGGGTCCTGTTAGGGCCTCAGCTAAGGCAGGAGCAGCCGCAGTGGAGACGGCGAGATAGATTCAAGGCTGCTGACAGGATAGAGAGGGAGGGGGAGGCGTACAGAATAGAGATGATGAGTTAGAGGTGCCTGACAAGGTAGCATGCAGTAATGCAGTCAGAGCGATGAGGCTGTGTAACCCTGGCAACTTAGGGAAATCCTCAGAGCTTCAGTTTCTTAACTGTAACATAGTGATAATAACAGCTAACTCTCAAGGTGGGCATTTGTGATTTGGGGCTCCCCAGAATCCAGTCCTACCTACTTTGGGTGAGAACAGCCTGGTGTATCTCTGGGGAATTATCTTTCCTCATTGGATACACTCAGGTAGGACTTTGACCAAGGGTACCTTTTCCTGTCACGGCTGATGACTAGGTATGTGGTCCAAGTTTTGCCGATTTGATTCCCCGCCTGCCCCCACCCCCGGCTCTAGAATTTGAATCATCAGCCAAAGAATAAAACTGAAAACAGAGTTCATGCATTGTAGAGACAGTGTCCAGTTGAAACTTTCCAAGAGTTGCTATTCCCCAGTCTCCCTGGAGCTCCGGGAGCCTATGTGTAGTTCTTTGCCTTTCACTTCCTTGGAAGAGCTCCCCCATTTTGAGGAAGTTCCCTTCAGCCTAAATTAGCTGGAGGTGGTTTCTGTTGCTTCCCATCTATAAATTCTGGTGCATCGAGGTGCTATTCAGTGTGCTGTACACAGTCGATGCTTCATAAATGTTCGTTCCCACTCTCTTTGTGTAGAAAACCCAAGTGAAGATGTTCGGGGTCAGAACTAGAGTTTGAAAGAGAAGCCTGGCTCAGCAACATAGATTTGGGAGTCGCTGGCGTGAAGATCATGTGTGTAGAGAGGTTGTCCGATGGGAGTGCGAAGAATAAGGAGCAGTGGGAGCTGAGGGCAGACCTGAAGGAGGATGCTCCCATCTTGGAGGAAATCCTGCCATTGGTCTCTGAGCAGGTGAACTCCGCCATCACCGCACCTGGGCTCTGGTGCTCACAGTGGCCAGGCAGCCAAGCCCAGCTTCTTATAGAACAGGACTTGAACTTGGCCTGATTATGTCTGGGGCCACGACTGTCAACAACGATGACAGCTGATTTAGACAAATTTAGGAAAAACATATTAATTTTATTAAATTTAGCTTCATTCATTGGTCAAAGCTCTCACTGTTAACTTGACTAAGACCTTTAGAAAAATGTTGTCATCTATTATTAATGGCTTTATGTAGATATTAGAAGCAAGTTAATGTTCATGGAAAAGTGATGAGAATGCTCATGTGTGATTCTAAAGTTAAGACTTTCTGTGGTTGTGGAACTAGTCATCTTTTGGACACAGCCTGCAACGAGCTGAAAAGAACTGCTCATCTCAGTTGATTTCAAAGACCAACGGTAGAAGCAGAGGTTCTTATATTAATAAGCTGCAAAACTAAGTTTGCAGACACAGAGAAAAGAAGACAGAGTAACAATAGCAATGTCTTTATGTAGATTGGTCCCTTCCATCCCCCTTCCAAGAATGGATTTCCAGAGAGTAGTTATTAATGCAACAGAATCTCTGGCTGCATTTCCCTCCAACATTCAGTTAGATGGTAGTAATGTGTCAGTGTTCATGTCCTGGTTGTTGTTTTTTGTTTTTTTTAATTTATTTATTTACTTATGGCTGTGTTGGGTCTTCGTTTCTGTGCGAGGGCTTTCTCTAGTTGTGGCAAGCGGGGGCCACTCTTCATCGCGGTGCATGGGCCTCTCACTATTGTGGCCTCTCTTGTTGTAGAGCACGGGCTCCAGACGCGCAGGCTCAGTAGTTGTGGCTTACGGGCCCAGTTGCTCCGTGGCATGTGGGATCTTCCCAGACCAGGGCTCGAACCCGTGTCCCCTGCACTGGCAGGCAGATTCTCAACCACTGCACCACCAGGGAAGCCCCCATGTCCTGGTTTTGATGGTTATATTGTGGTTGTATAGGAGAATGCCCTTTGTAGGAAATACACTACACCCTGAAGTAAAAAAAAAAAAAAAAAAAATTCTCTATGAAGACTGGTCATTTCAAAGTCAACGACAAACTCTGCATAGAGTCTTTCTGTTGGTACACAGTCAAATCAAGGTTTGAGCCCAGGTGAAATGATGTTTTTTGCTAGCTTTGCTTTCATCTCCTTCAGCCTCTCTTTTTTCCTCCCTCTTGGGCTTTCCCTCCTTCTTGTCTTATGCCTCCTGTTGCCATCTCACCTAGAAAAGCAGGGCTGCACTTATGCTGTGATGGAAATGCATTTGTTAACCAGTATTAGTCTCTGTGTTTTTGTTCTTTCAAGTCTTTATCTCTAGTTTCAGACTAAAAGATGGCCTCATATTGAAGGTTGAGTAGAAAAAAACAAACTGCTGAGCTGGAGGGGAAAAAAGGCCATCTTGTCTTTCAAGCATACAGGGCCTACGAATGGCCATGAAAAAGTCCAAATTCGGTCTCTTTAGGGTAGTGTTTCTTAAAGTGTGTTCTCTCGACCAGTAGCAGCATCAGTGTTGCCTGGGAACTTGTTAGATATACAGACTCTCAGATCCACCTCAGACACACTGAATGAGGAACTCAGGCAGGGAGGCCAGGAATCTGGGTTTGATCAAACCCTCCAGGTGGTTCTGATGCACACTTAAGTTGGAGAACACTGGTTTTTAGGGTGTCTGGTGGGCTGAGGTGTTCGGGCTAAGCCCCTCCTTCCTCACTCCATTTACTTCTAGAACCTGAAACGCCAGGGCCTGTCAGGAACTGTGAAGGGACCAAGATTTTACCCTACTCACAGGCTGCCAGGTTACCTGCCACAGTTTCATAGATGCCGGCAGAAGACGTGAGACACGGGATGCGTGGGTCAGAGAGCAGAGGACTTTGTTACCCATAGCACGGCAAGCAGCATGAGCCTCGTGCGTGCCTCAGCTCCCTTGTCTGCCATTTCCCGTGGGAGTGACGCACAGTGGACCAGCTGAGGCTGTTCACAGTGGGTTTGTGTCACAGCTGAGAAATCCCAAGCTTAGAAAATGCCCCATATAAAGAAGGCAGCGAGTAAAGCTGCCCAACCTTTGCCCCACAGGGAAACATCTCTTTAGTGTTCTGGTCAGGAAGCAAATCTGTCCTCTGCCCCTGAAAGAAACACTGTCTCTATTTCCTAAGCCTATTTGCTGTGCAAACATCTTGCAGAGGATAGTCCAGAACAAGAGCTGTCAATGCCTCTTCACAAGAGGCAGAGAAACAAGTGCGAGAGCCTGTGGTCTCCCAAGACCCAGCTCCCCTTCCCAACTTTACGAAAGGAACCAGTATAAGAGTTTATACCTTAGTTCTATGTATATTTAGGTCAACCCTATGAATTGGGTAACATTATTGTTTCCATTTTTTAGATGATAAAAGTGAGGCATGGAGAGCTTAAGTAGACAGCCCACCCTGAGGCTGCTTAGCTGATAGCAGAGTCCAAATACGAACTTGGGTGTCTGATACCAGAGTTTACATGAGCTTCTGTGTTTTATAAAACCACAAGTACTTTCCATCACCTAAAATATACCTCCAGGTATTATTCATTTTTACCTGACTTCTAACCGTTAATGTGTAATATCTCCTCCCATTTCTCATAAATTTGACCTATTTCGGCTGTAAACCTTAAATATGATGCACACTTTTTTCTTTTTTAATTAATGATATAAATTAAATAATAATGTAATAATTGGGTCATTGACAAATAGCGGCAGTCTCT
Organism: Stenella coeruleoalba; assembly: GCF_951394435.1. Classification (NCBI taxonomy): domain Eukaryota; kingdom Metazoa; phylum Chordata; class Mammalia; order Artiodactyla; family Delphinidae; genus Stenella; species Stenella coeruleoalba. Next base: position 31,620,020 of record NC_137155.1, on the reverse strand, counting down.
AAATTATAAATATGGTACGTACTACAAGTTTACTTATTAAAGTCTCTTGGAACTTTGCATGTATTTACAAAAACAATGTTATAAATCTTACTTAGGGTTGTTAGAACTTGCAGGTAGCAAGATGATATAGTAAGGAGTCTCCTAAGTACTTGATATCTTAGTCAAGGCTTTTTTGGCTATACATAATAGAAACCCACATAGCAAACCTTCAGCCAAAAAGGAGACCAGGATGACTCATGGAACTCTGAGGTAAAAAAGTGTATGACTGGGTCTCAGGAGGCATGAGATCCAGGAAATGGGAAGCTGCCGGGAACGTGTTTAGGGCTGTGTGACTTCTCACTGTGCTATCTTTTCATTCTTTCTTGTTCTCAGGAATGGTTTCCCCTGCTTTCCCATGGCCCTGGTGGAAGATGGTCACTCTCTAAATGAAGCCCTCCAAAACGTACACATCTTCCTGGGTCTTACGATGCTAAAGACAGTGACATACCTCTGAGTTTCAGTCCCAAGTTTCCAGAAGAGAAAATCTGGTTGGCCAAGCCAGGTCAGGTTGCTGAGGTCTAAAGGGGCTCTTTGTCGCCTGAGTTATAGACCACTGAGAAGTGGAAAGAGAGTCAGTAGGTGGAGACCCAGAAGATGCCCGTCATCCCTAACGAAGACGGAGGGTGAGGTGTAGGCCCAAGAGAGGGGACAGGGCACGCAGGGTGTGCTTGAGTCAGCAGGGCACATCCACTCACCCTGGTCGCTGTCTACACTCTGCCCAGTGCAGGAGGAAGGCGAGAAAACTGCCTGGTAGCCCTGATACATTTCTTCCCTAATGTGTGTGCTCTCAGGGGCAAAGGTCAAAGGAGGGAAAGAGGCTCATTTCATTTACCTTCAGGTCGTAGGTGTTTCAAGACGATTGTAATGTTTGCACTTTATCTACAAATAGCTCACGAGTTAATTTTGACTCTTGTTGTAGGATTTGGATCGAAATCTGAGCAGACTCACAGCTTCATTTGAAAAAGCAATAGCCGAGAAAGTCCGGTGTCAAGAAGAGGTGAACCAAACCAACAAAACTATCGAACTGGCTAACAGACTTGTCAAGGAACTTGAGGCAAGTTATCCTTTTCTTCCAAAATTCTAACTGAAATATTCAGAATCAGCTTTGGGGGATTTTATCTTTATTTGTGGTCAATAAGGACTAACTAAACATGGAATCAACAACAAAGGGGAATAATCATCATTCACACAGTAGTTCTAGCTTACCGAAAGGAATAAGTGATGGATTCTGTGTGTTTTTCAGTGTATAGCCATGGACTCAGTGGTTTTCCTAAGATCTGTTATAAACTCAGGGCAGCTGTTAGATAACAGAGGTCTGAATCTTTTAGTACACATTTGCAATTGAGTTCTACCAATAAGACATTACCTCAAGCTAAGCCTGCTTGGTTTATTGGTTTTCTTTGACATCTTTTTACAGGTGACTGCTACACTAATATTAATAGTTATTCCATTAAATAAAGATTTTTAAAATCTCATTAACTTTCTCCACTTTGAACATGAGTGGTAGAAAAACATATGGTCCTTGACATCAGTAAGTCACAGATCTTTTTGCTCTCCCATGTCTAATATATTCAGACAGTGGAATAGTATTTGACCATAAAAAGGATTGAATTACTGATACATGCTGCAATGTGGACTAACCTTGAAATATCATGCTCAGTAAAAGAAGGCAAACACAAAAGGCCACATGTTTTATGATTCCATGTATAGTAAATGGCCAGAATAGGTAAATCTATAGAGACAGAAAGTAGACTGGTGGTTGCCAGGGGTTGGACAAGGGAGCAGGAGTTTGGGAGTGACTGCTAATGGGAATAGAGTTTCTCTATTGTGTGAGGGAAACACTCTAAAATTACTAGGGATGATGGCACGGATCTGTGAATATATTAAAAACCACGCAGTTGAATACTTGAAAGGATGAATTTCATGATATGTGACTTAAATCTCAATAAAACTTATTTTTCATTTAAGTGCTACCTAAAAATATGGAACTGCACTATTAGAAATGCATTTACTAGTATTTTGTTGAGGATCTATGTTCATCAGTGATATTGGCCTGTAGTTTTCTTTCTTTGTGACATCTTTCTCTGGTTTTGGTATCAGGGTGATGGTGGCCTCATAGAATGAGTTGGGGAGTGTTCCTCGCTCTGCTATATTTTGGAAGAGTTTGAGAAGGATAGGTGTTAGCTCTTCTCTAAATGTTTGACAGAAGTCGCCTGTGAAGCCATCTGGTCCTGGACTTTTGTTTATTGGAAGATTTTTAATCACAGTCTCAATTTCACTGCTTGTGATTGGTCTGTTTATATTTTCTTTTTCTTCCTGGTTCAGTCTTGGAAGGTTGTGCTTTTCTAAGAATTTGTCCATTTCTTCCAGGTTGTCCATTTTATTGGCATAGAGTTGCTTGTAGTAATCTCTCCTGATCCTTTGTACTTCTGCAGTGTCAGTTGTTACTTCTCCTTTTTCATTTCTAATTCTATTGATTTGAGTCTTCTCCCTTTTTTTCTTGATGAGTCTGGCTAATGGTTTAACAATTTTGTTTATCTTCTCAAAGAACCAGCTTTTAGTTTTATTGATCTTTGCTATCGTTTCCTTCATTTCTTTTTCATTTATTTCTGATCTGATCTTCATGATTTCTTTCCTCCTGCTAACTTTGGGAGATTTTTTGTTCTTCTTTCTCTAATTGCTTTAGGTGTAAGGTTAGGTTGTTTATTTGAGGTGTTTCTTGTCGCTTGAGGTAGGATTGTATCGCTATAAACTACCCTCTTAGAATGGCTTTAGCTGCATCCCATAGGTTTTGGGTCATCATGTTTTCATTGTCATTTGTTTCTAGGTAGTTTTTGATTTCCTCTTTGATTTCTTCAGTGATCTCTTGGTTATTTAATAGCGTATTGTTTAGCATCCACGTGTTTGTATTTTTTACAGATTTTTTTTCCTGTAATTGATATCTAGTCTCATAGCATTGTGGTCAGAAAAGATACTTGATACGATTTCAATTTTCTTAAATTTACCAGGGCTTGATTTGTGACCTGAGATATGATCTATCCTGGAGAATGTTCCATGAGCACTTGAGAAGAAAGTGTATTCTGTTGTTTTTGGATGGAATGTCCTATAAATATCAATTAAGTCCATCTTGTTTAATGTATCATTTAAAGCTTGTGTTTCCTTATTGATTTTCACTTTGGATGATCTGTCCATCAGTGAAAGTGGGGTGCTAAAAGTCCCCTACTATGATTGTGTTACTGTCAATTTCCCCTTTTATGCTGGAGAGGGTGTGGAGAAAAAGGAACCCTCTTGCACTGTTGGTGGGAATGTAAATTCATACAGCCACTATGGAGAACAGTATGGAGGTTCCTTAAAAAAATAAAAATAGAACTACCATACGACCCAGCAATCCCACTACTGGGCACATACCCTGAGAAAACCATAATTCAGAAAGAGACATGTACCACAATGTTCATTGCAGCTCTATTTACAATAGCCAGGACATGGAAGCAACCTAAGTGTCCAGTGACAGATGACTGGATAAAGAAGATGTGGCACATATATATAATGGAATATTACTCAGCCATAAAAGGAAATGAAATTGAGTTATTTATAGTGAGGTGAATGGACCTAGAGTCTGTCATACAGAGTGAAGTAAGTCAGAAAGAGAAAAAGAAATACTGTATGCTAACACATATATATGGAATCTAAGAAAAAAAACAATTAATGGTTCTGAATAACCTAGGGGCAGGACAGGAATAAAGACGCAGTCGTAGAGAATCGACTTGAGGACGCGGGGAGTGGGAAGGGTAAGCTGGGACGAAGTGAGAGCGTGGAATATATATATATACACTACCAAATGTAAAAGAGATAGCTAGTGGGAAGCAGCCACATAGCACAGGGAGATCAGCTCTATGCTTTGTGACCACCTAGAGGGGTGGAATAGGGAGGGTGGGAGGGAGATGCAAGAGGAAGGAGATATGGGGATATATATATATATGTATAGCTGATTCACTTTGTTATAAAGCAGAAACTAACACACCCTTGTAAAGCAATTATACTCCAATAAACATGGTAAAAAAATACAATAAAAATTTTAAAAAAAGAAATGCATTTGGCTGAAGGTGATAGAAAAGTTGATTTACAGTGGCTTAAACAAATGGGAGTTTTTCACATATTAAAAAATTCCAGAGGTAGACCATTATCAGTGTTGATTCAGGTAATTAGTGACCAGACCCCTAACCTCTGTACAGCCTTCTGCTGCTCCATACCTAGCACGTGTCCGTTCACCCTCACGCGTGTTGCAGCCTGGTCACGATGGATGCTGCACCTTTAGATTCAGGCAAGAGAGAAGAATCTGTAGCAGCTGGATTCTTCTCCTTTCATAACAAAAACGGAAGTTTTCCTGGCAACCCCTTAAGCAAACTTAACTAAAGCGCTTAACTTTCTTTAGCCAGAACTAGAGTGACCACACCTAGCTGCAAAGAAGGCAGGGAAACTGAGAAATGGGCTGATCATGATCAGGTTAGCCAGTCACAGTTCATCCCAGGGGGCTGGACACATTAACCCTCATTTCAGAATCAGAGTTCTCTTACAAAGAAAGAAGGGAGAAATGTAAGGTACAATGGGTGGGGCTGGGTGATAGCCTTATTTCTTATAACTAGAGTAGACTTTTAAAAATCTAATTTAGGGCTTCCCTGGTGGCGCAGTGGTTGGGAGTCCGCCTGCCGACGCAGGGGACGCGGGTTCGTGCCCCGGTCTGGGAAGATCCCACATGCGCGGAGCGGCTGGGCCCGTGAGACATGGCCGCTGAGCCTGCGCGTCCGGAGCCTGTGCTGCGCAACGGGAGAGGCCACAGCAGTGAGAGGCCCGCGTACCGCAAAAAAAAAAAAAAAAAAAAATTAAGTCCATTCATGTTACCACTCTCTCAGAATTCCCAGGTAACTAATTGTCTCACTCAAAGTACAGTCCAAAGGTTTTACGTGGCCTACAGGGCCCTCCGTGCTCTGGCTCCTGGACACCTCTGTCCTTGCTTCTGCCACCTTCCCTCTGGCTCCATCTTCACTCTTCCTCACCCTGCAAGTCACTCTTCTACCTCATAATCTTTGCCTTTTTCCTCCATGTGGCTCCCGCACTTCTTTCAGATGTCTGCTAAAAGTTCTCCTTATCACACGGTTTTCCCTGACCACCCTACGTTAAACAGCATTCACCTTGCCCCCCGCATACACACACACACACACACACACACACACACACACACACAGCCACACACACAAACCTGTAGCTCTTTCCACTTCCTCTGCTTTATTATTTTTTGATAGCATTTACGATCACATGGCCCACGCTTGTATATGTGCATATATGAACACATATACTTTTTTGTGGTCTTTTTCCCCTAACTAAAATATAAGCTCTCAAGAGCAGGAACGTCATTTGTTTTCTGCACTGCTTGATCCCAAGCATATAGAATGGTCCCTGGCACATCGCAGGTTCCAATATGTATTTGTTGAATGAATGAATAGGTGAGTTTTGGGAGCCTCCTGTGTTGAAAAAACATTCTGGAGCCCTTTGAAGACTCATTTTTCTTAGACCAGTTGAGAAATTCCACAGCTTCTAGTGGAGTTTATACCCACTTCCATTCAAAGTGATAAGATCTAGGCAGTTTGAAGTGTTTCCAGTTTATGAGGTACCTGAGGAAAAGAAAAAGTGCCGTTGAATTAGACTTACTTGAAGTAGAGAATGTCTGAAAGTTTTATCAAGGTAAAAACAGGCTTTACCTTGTATCTCTAGCACATAACAATGTCTTCCAAAGGCTTTATTTATTCATGGTGATTTAGAAAAGGAGAGGAAAAAATGGTTGAATAATGTTAACTAACAAAAAAAATACATATATGTGTGTGTGTATATAATATATATATTTTAAAGGATTAATTGAAAATGTCAGACCTTTTCCTTTGAGGATAAATTCTTTCTGACTAGAACAGGAGACAGTTAACCTCTGAAAAACACCAAGACTGATGATTTTGTCTATATAGCATTGACCTGGAAGCTATAGTCTCAACCATTCAGACTAATAAATCAGGCAATTTATATTTAATCATTAAGTAGCTCTGGAGCTGAACAGCTGTTCAAAATTAGAAATGGGTCACCCCAGCCAGGATGACATTACAGGCAATCTATAATGCATTAGAATAAAATTATAGTGATTTTTAACTGTCTAGAAATTTATTACAGGACATGTTCCAACTCTTAAACCCTTGTTAGCCAGTGTCAGTAATGATTTATGTTGCGTGGGTGGTATAGTGGAATTATTGACGATTTCAATCGCCGGTAAGTCTATGTTTAGTAAATCTTCAAATTTCAAAGCTGTTTTGGAGAATGAGGTGGGTGCCCTTTATTGTTTATCATCTACTAACCAAAGACAACAAAAGTGGAGGAAAAGCAAATGAGAGATTCTTCTTCAAAATTAATGGATATATTATCTGTAGCTGAAGAAGGAAAGTAATAAATTCTATAAAGAGGGCAAGGGAGTTGAAGTTCTCTAGTGTGTAATTATAGAGCTAACTTGGGGTGATCTTTATCGAGCAAAGCAGATTATCTTAAAATAGCTTTCATAACCATTGTCACCTGCTAGTTTCATTACCTCAGTGTTAGGGGTATTGTGATGGCTTGCAGAGAACTGGCGTTGCACTCTGCTCTGACATACATTGTTTTTGCTTTCTGTGGTCTGTCTCTCCTCTTTGATGCGTAAAGCTAAATTCCACAGGGTTCTTCATTGCTTGTACTCTCAATTTGCTGGGTGTTTTTTTCAGTTCCTATTAATTTACATGTTCTTAGAATGTGGTATTAAATTTTAGCATGCATTGAAACCAAATGAATTGGTGAAGTATTCTGCAGTTCAGTCAATCCATAGGTATTTATTGCAGTTTTAGTCAAATCCAATATTAAGGGCTCCACATACTCAACCCGGAAATCAGAGTTTAAATGGCTCGCCAACTAGATATAAGGATTTGAACAGCATTCTCCGAGCATACTGTCTTCAGAGCTAGTGAAGTCCTCCTGGTTTCCATCTTTTTTACATGGGCTATAAGTTCTTTCACTGATTGAGTGATTATACTATAAAAATAACCTGAGTTTAGTAACTACCAGCACTATTCTTTAATTTACAGAATCCTTGTTAGGTGGCTCTTTAAACTTTATGTTTTAATTAATTGATATAACTGGTGTTTGTCATTTTCCTTTTTTTGTAATCAGCCCATGGCCCAAACGTTTAAGATCATGTTTGCTTAGGGTGGTGTAGTAACATTGCTGAAAATCAGGAATGATGGAGAGCATCCAAGCTGCCATTAAAAATCCTAACATCACTCAGTCTTGGCCACAGCTCTTGGTCCTCTACTCCTAGAGGGAGAGGAGAGTGACTGTCAGCCTTTTAAGAAGGACCTCAGTCATAATTAGAGTTCGGGCATCCAACAAAAAGGAGATGTTAAAGATCTAATGTCATGTTGCCATAAACTCCACTGAAGATACTGTGAGAGCACCTTCATGATGATGGGTCACATGTATGAACGATTATCATGGTCATGCCATCCAGTCATGTTCTGTTCCTTCTCAAGGCTGTGCAGAGTGACCTAGACGTAAACTGGGGAATAAGGTAATTACGTTAAACGTTTCTTGAGTTGCTGCTCACCCTGCAGTTACATCGGAGTAATCTTATCTTTCAGTCAGAGAAGATTCGCTGGGGTCAGTCTGTTCAGTCCTTCGAAGCTCAGGAGAAGACGCTCTGTGGAGATGTCCTCCTTATGGCGGCATATGTGTCTTACGTTGGATCCTTTACACAGCAGTATCGCCAGGAACTGGTAGACTGCAAGTGGGTTCCCTTTCTTCGACAGAAGGTAAGATCAGTTCCTAACCTTAGCCACATTTAGAAGCATCATACAGAAACTTCAGTAGTAAAAACAGTATATGTACCAGGCTTTTTTGTATCTCTGTAGTCTCAACTGACTTGAAATTCTAGTATTGAAGGAGATGTTTCTTGTGTGTTGCAGTTTTTCTTATTTTAATGATGGTTTCAACCAGGAGATGGAAAATAGAAAAATTATTTGTATGAACCATAGAGATGTAGTTGGAAAACTGCTTTTAACAAAACTGTTAACTGAAATCAAAGTTGGATTATCATGTTAGCATATAGCATGAATCTTTTTGTTTTGCTAATAATACTACAGGCTATTTGTTGAAAATCTTTTTCATGACTACTTTCAGATGAAAAGTGTAGCACTTGTATATAAGTATAAAAATAGCTTATCCTCAATTTGAAAATTCAAACCCATAAGCAAAATGAAATCATAGATGAGGGAGATTTCAAGTCGTCTAGTTTAAGATCATCCTGTACAAAGGAGAAAACTGAGACACGGAAGTTTAAATGACTTGATAAGGTCATAAATGATAGGAAACCAGGCCACTGTTTTCTAAGCTGTACTGTGTTATCTCACTTGATTAAAGTAGGTTCTTCACTTACATATCTAGCCCTTAAGAAATCCTAAATCTCTCTGTGTACTTGTGTTCTACGTTGGTAATTATGCCTCAATTTTCACAATAGTTGTTTTCATGACATAAATACATGCCAATGGAATTTCTGCAAATTAAAATTAAATATTGAATATTTTGGAGAAAGCTTGTTATTAAAGGCATCCCATAATTACTAATTGTAAAAGAAAAATCCTTTTGTAACTAAATCATTTAATATATCTGTAGTATCAAGCCATATTTTTATATGGAAGATTTTTAAAAAGAGGTTATCTGTATTACCCCCTGAATGTTCAGGGTTTTCTTTAAGTATTTCTGCCATAAAATATGCCTTTTATATAAGAGGATAAAGCGTTCTGGTAATTTTGTCCACCTCCTACTGCATTGTGACTTTCAGAAGGTGTCAGCTGTCTAATTCTTCTCTCTTTTTCGTCAGTCTCATCTTCTCCAAACTTTAATCCTCTACATGGGTGTCTTGGTCTGGGTTGCCCTATGACTACTTCACATTGATGACTGTCCTCTTTCGTGGTCCTCTCTGCATTCTCCACCATCGATAAAGTTTTCTCATTCTTTCCACAATTATAGGGAAATTCATTTCCTGATGTGCAAACTATTGAACGTCACATTGTCTTCTTATTGTTACAATTACTCTTCACTTTGGATCATGTAATAGTATTAACGGCCTGAACTTAGGCTATCAGTCATTTTGCATTTTTTAAATTGAAAACTTGCCTTCTCAAATTTAAGTTTTAAAATTGAGTATTGGGCTTACCTGGTGGTGCAGTGGTTGAGAGTCCGCCTGCCGATGCAGGGGGCACGGGTTCGTGCCCCGGTCTGGGAAGGTCCCACATGCTGCGATGCGGCTGGGCCCGTGAGCCATGGCCGCTGAGCCTGCACATCCGGAGCCTGTGCTCTACAACGGGAGAGGCCACAGCAGTGAGAGGCCCGCATACCGCAAAAAAAAAAAAAAAAAAAAAAAAAATTGAGTCTTAATTGCTGGTATTGCATTCTTTAGTGTATGTGTTTCTGGGAAGTTTCCCACCAATCAATTTATATGTTCCCATTGACTTAAAATTCCAAATGTGGAGTTCCATGAAGATAACATTTTGTTTTGAAGAATAAAATAAAATTAATTGACTTATCCAAACCGTCTAAACATTCTAAACATATAGCCAAAGCAAAAATTATAATTTTCTGATGCTCTATGCTAAACAAACATTCATTTTGACTATGGGCCTGTGTTTCACTGTGGGCCCACAGTTCTCAAGACCCCCATGTCTGTTTTCAGTCATCCCAGTGCTCTCCCCTTTCCTCTTGAGCATGTAGGCATCATGCTGAATGAGAAACAGACCTTCCAATGTGACCAGCTTACTCACACTCATCTCTGGGCAGAGCTATGCTAAAGGAAGAAAGATTCCAAATTGTATAAATGACATCCTTTTGGAAGAGACTTTTCTGTCTCCAGGACCCCTGGCAGAAAGTGCTACATAAAACCTAAAAAATGTCTGTCCTATGGAATGAAGGTTTCCAGTTTCTGAGCTACTTACCTTCTACTCCTTCTAGATTCAGTCACAGCAAAGTGGAAAGACAGTCACATCTTTATGAACATGTGCCAGGGTCCAAGAGGAGCTGCCATTACTTATTCATGTTAATTTTTTGATGAATTTTCCTTCAGCAGTGTTCCCTTATCCTGCCCTCCCAAGAAGCAACTCCTCTTACTGCTCCACAGTATAGAGGGTATTTTCTTACCCTATTGCCCTCCTGAGTATCTCTGGCTTGTCTGTTTGACTTGGGTGTCCTGAGGATTACAACAGTTTGTAAATTAACCAGTCAACAAGTGACTATGATTTATGTCATTTTAAAAATCTCTAAACTAAGCATGTCATTTATTAACGACCTGTTGACATATTTAAGGTAACCTTGGAGAGAAAACTCTTATAAAGTAAGACAGCAATCCTTAATGTGTTCCTAGAAATGAAGACTTTATATTCTAAATGCGTCAAAACTCAAAAATCGAATGAACAAATTGAACTCAGTTCAAGTCAGAATTTCAAGGGGAATTATATTTTAACTTGACCCAGTGATTCTAAAGTTTGCTGGAAGAATATATTTTTAACAACACCAACATAATTTTGGAATAGAACGGGAAGAGGGCACTTATCCTTCAAGATATTAAAATATATTCTAAAGCTAAAATAATTACAGCAAAGTGGTTCTTCAAGGGAAGTAGAAAACGAGAATAGAATAGAGTTCAGAAGCATTTAAGGATGTAGAGAGATATTTGATATATTTAATGTATGGTAATGTATAAACTCCCACAACTGCGTCTGTCACCTCCCAGCATTTCTACTCCTATACTGTCTTCCCTCCTGATGCTGTAAGATGGTACTTCTATTTAAGGCCAGCCGTTCGGGTTGTATTCTACTTTCCATCCCCTTTCCCTTCCTTGAGGACAATTCTAGACAGCTTTTCCCCTCTTTGTCATCAGAAATTTTTCTGTCTCAACTAATTCATTACTAGATCGTTCCCCCCAGCATTCAAACTTACAGTTATATCAGTTATTCCTCGCATTAAAAAAGAATATACCAGTGAATTTCTCTTTGATGCCCCCTGCCCCTCCAGCTACTCCTTCATTTCTCTGCTCTCATTTACAGTCATCACTTCAGAAGAGGAATGTACATTCACTGTCTGTAAATCCTCCCTCCATATTTCTCAGTCACTCCAGAGAGGCTTTTGTCCCCGCTGCTCCACCAAAATGCCTCTTGTCAGATTTTGCTACCACGTTGCTAAGTTGAGTCGTTTGTTCGCCATTCTCATGTACTTAACTGAATTTGCTGCACTTGAGCAATCCATCCTCCCATAAATACTTGCTTCACTTGATTCTAAGGAATCACCCTCCCCCATCTTCCTTATACCTCACTGGTCAATTTTTCTCAGACTTCTTTTTTGATTTTTTTTTCCTCTTCTCCCCAATCTCTTAATGTTGAAATGACCCAAACTCAGTCTTTGAACTGCTTTTTACTAGGTTCATGGCTTTATTTATGTATTTTTTTTAAATTGAAGAATAGTTGATTTACAATATCGTGGTAATTTCAGGTATACAGCACAGCAATTCATATATATATATATTCCTTTTTAGATTCTTTTCCCTTTTATTACAAAATATCAAGTATAGTTCCCTGTGCTAAGGTTCATGGCTTTAAATGCCACCTGGATACCACTAACTCCTGCAGCCCAGACAGTGGCATCTTCACTTCTGTGTCTGAAAGATGTTTCAAATATAGAACGTCCAAGCTGAAATCCTTATCTTCCCCCTAAAACTTCTTCTACCTACGTATTCCTGATTTGTTTAATGGTAGGCCCATCCTTTTGTTAGCTCAGGCTTGAAAACCCTGGAGTCATTTTGTTGTCACTCTTTTTCTGACACCTACATCCAGTCCATCTAGGAAATTCTGTAGGCCGCACCTTTAAAATATATTCAGAATCTGACCACTTTTCACCACCTTCACCACTTCCATCCTGGGCCAAGTCATTATCTTCCTCTTCAGTTAGTGTGAAAACCTCCTAACTGGTTTCCCTGCTTCTACATTCGTGGCTTCTCTCCAAAATCGTAGCTCAACATATCAGCCAGTGTGACCCTGTAAAAATGCAAGTCAGATTAAGTGAATTTTCTTCTAAAATCCCTCTAATGACTCCCCATCGCACTCAGAGCAAAAGCTAGAAACCCTCCAGAGGCTTATAAAACCCTATGTGATTTGGCCCTGTTCTCTCTCTTTGTCTTATTACCTGTTATGCCTTTCCTCACTACTCTGCTCTAATCACACCGGCCACCTTCCTTGAATATGCCAGATACACTGCAGCCTCAGGACCTTTGCACTAGCCGTTTCTTCTGTCTTGAAGTACCTTCCCTGAGGACATACATTGTCCCACTCCCTTCCATCAATCAGGTCTTTGTTCAAACAACAGCTTCATATCCCTAGATGCGACTACAACCTTCATCCCTCAGCATGCCTCATTCTGCTCCATATATTTCACCATAACATTCATTACCTTCTAATACGTTATCTCATTTATAAAATTGTTATGGTTCATATCTTTTCCCTCCCCCAGAGAAGATGCAAGATCCATGGAAGCAAGTATTTTGCATGGTTTGTTCACTGTTCCATCCTAGAATGGTGCCTGGAGCATTGTGGATGTTCAGTATTCCTTTTCATTGAGATATAATTTGTATACCATACAATTCACCCATTTAAAGTATACAATTCAGTAGTGTTTGGTGTATTCATAGAGCTGTGCAACTGTCGTCACAGTCAATTCTAGAGCATTTTCATCACTCCGAATAGAAACCCTACACCCATTAGCTATCACCCCCAGTCACCCCATTCTTACTGGGCTTATACAACCACTAATCTATTTTATGTCTCTAAAGATTTCCCTGTTTGGAACATTTCATATGAATGAACTCATAAAATATGTGGTATTTTATGACTGACTTCTTTCATTAGCACATTTTTAAGGTTCATTCACGATGTAGCCTGTGTCAGTATTTCACTCCTTTTTATGACTGAATAATATTCCTTAGATGGATATACCACATTACATCTATCCATTCATCAGTTGATGGGCATTTTTGTTGTTTCTACTTTTTGATTATTATGAATAATGTGGCTATGAAAATTTGAATTATTCATGTACAAATTTTTTGTGTGGACATGTTTCATTTCTCTTTGGTACATACCTAGGAGTGAAATTTTATAAGCCATATGGTAACTCTATGTTTAATCTTTTGAGGAACTACCAGACTACCAATACATATTTTTAAATAAATGTGTGCTTAAATGTACATTGTGTATCAGTGGGGGAAGTAATGGATTATTCAATAAATGATGATGGAACAACTGACCAACCATTTGGGCAGAAATACAGCTAGGGCTGTCCTTCACGGCTTCATGTTAAATAAAAAGAGTTCCAAGTAATTTAAGTGTTAGAATGTGAAATAACTTAGAAACTGTAGATGAACTGATGTATAATTATAAAATGGACAATACAGATGAACATTACAGAATTAGTGAGGGGCCATATTATAACCCCATATAATAAACTAAGAAAAGAAGTTTGACCTTAATCCGAGGCATGGGGAGTCATTGAAGGATTTTAAGCAGGTGTATGACATGATCAGATTATTCATTTGAAAGCTCACACTGGCCACAGAGGGAACAGGACTTGGAGGGGGAAGAGACTATTGTTATCTGTTAGAATGACAGTCCAGAAGACAATAAACTGAACAAAGTGATGAGAGTAGACGTGGCAAGCCGGGGAGTGATTCCAGAGGGGGCAAGGAAGAAGAGTTGATGAAACAATGCAGTGGATTGATGGGGAGAAAGTAAATATATGAAGGTGCTATTCCCTCAGATTAAAATTAGTTTGAGAGGACTTCCCTGGTGGTGCAGTGGTTAAGAATCCGCCTGCCAATGCAGGGGACACGGGTTTGAGCCCTGGTCCGGGAAGATCCCACATGCTGCAGAGCAACTAAGCCTGTGAACCGCAACTACTGAGCCTGCGCTCTAGAGCCCGCGAGCCACAACTACTGAGCCCGAGTGCCACAGCTACTGAAGCCCATGTGCCTTGAGCCCATGTGCTCCTCAAGAAGAGAAGCCACCACAATGAGAAGCCCGTGCACCGCCACAAAGAGTATCCCCCGCTCGCCGCAACTAGAGAAAGCCCTTGTGCAGCAACGAAGACCCAACACAGCCAAAAATAAATAAATAAAATAAAATTTTTAAAAAATTAAAAAAAAAGTATTTCAAAGGAATTTGGGGGCTTTAGAAAGTGGTGACATTACATTATTAAAAACATGTATGTAAGCACATTTAAATAAGGTTAAAATATGGATAAGGCTTAAAAAAATAAAATACAGTACAATTTGAGAGAAAAGACAAAGAGTTTGGTTTTAGAAACATTGTGGTGTCTTTGAAACATTCAAGTGTCAATAACCAGTAGAGAGCTGGACAAGAGTGTTATTGGATGGGAGTCATATCTGGGAGTCATTGATACAAGGTAGTTCTTGGAACTATAGGTGTGGTGAGATCTTGTAGGGAAGAGGTTTAGAGCAAAGGGAGCTGAGTCAGTGCTGACATGTAAACAGGAAGTCGAGGAAGTTGAAGAAGGCGCAGTCAGAGACTGGAGAAGCCCCAGGCAAGAATGCTGCCATAGGAGATAAAGAGTAGAAACATGGGGATGGTCAGTGATGCCAAAGCCATAGAGACAAGTGAGAAAAGATCTAAGAACTAAAAGTGTCATCAGACTTGGTAATGTGAAGGTCTTTTGTGACCTCGAAGGTGTAACAAGCCAGAAGCCTGAGTTATTCAGGAAGTGAGGAAAGGAGGCAGAAAAAGCAGATTGTTCTTGTAGGAATTTGCCTGTGAAGAGAAGGAGATGAACAGAAGTGCCTAGTTAGAGACATGAAGTAAGTGAAGGGTTTGTTTTTTCAGTATAAATGAGACTAGAGCACGTTTCTATGCTTCCAGAGAAGGAATGGAAAAGGAATTGCTGATGATAAAAGGGGGAAGAGGCCTGATCCATCAGAAATTGGGAAGAAGGGATCAGAATAGAGGAAAATGGAATGGCCCTCAGGTAGAAGACGCAAGACTCCTTCAACTTAGGTGGGAGGGAAGGAGACAAAGGTGGACACAGGGAGAGATACTGATACAGGGAAAGAAAGCTGATGTAGTCATAGCTGCTGGTCTCTCTTCTCTCAGGGAAGCTGGAAATTGCAGTGCCAGCTGGCCAAAGATAAGAAAATTGAAACTCGAAGAACGCTGTGAGGAGGGTGGTGAAAACATCAAAAATACCCATCGAGAGCAGTTGGAGAGTAGATGTTAAGTGTTGCCAAGCAGCTTTAGGAAACCAAAGATGAATTTGGAAAGGATAAATTTGTAGTCACAGTAATAAAGCTTTCATCAGCAATACTCACAGTCCTGGAGCAGAAAGAGAAGACAGAGAATGTTTATTTCAGCCAGGGTACAAGATTTATAGGCAGATAAGCCAGAAGGAAAAGAAGACAGGGACGGTCGGTCGTGTGATAGTCAGAAAAATGATCAAGGAAAGGAAGGCTCTGTTTAGGTTCGGTAGAGATGTCAGTGTAGTTAAAAGTTAATGGTTACAATGTCCGTTGCAGCACTGTTTACAGTATCCAGGACATGGAAGCAACCTAAGTGTCCATCAATAGATGAATGGATAAAGAAGATGTGGCACATATATACAATGGACTATTACTCAGCCATAAAAAGAAATGAAATTGAATTATTTATAGTGAAGTGGATGGACCTAGAGTCTGTCATACAGAGTGAAGTAAGTCAGAAAGAGAAAAATAAATACCGTATGCTAATATACATATGGAATCTAAAAAAAAAAATGGTTCTGATGAACCTAGGGACAGGACAGGAATAAAGACGCAGACATAGAGAATGGATTTGAGGACACGGGGAGGGGGAAGGGTAAGCTGGGACGAAGTGAGAGTGGCATGGACATATATACACTACCAAATGTAAAATAGATAGCTAGTGGGAAGCAGCTGCATAGCACAGGGAGATCAGCTCAGTGCTTTGTGACCACCTAGAGGGGTGGGATAGGGAAGGTGGGAGGGAGACGCAAGAGGGAGGAGATATGGGGATATATGTATATGTATAGCTGATTCACTTTGTTATAAAGCAGAAACTAACACACCAGTGTAAAGCAATTATAGTCCAATAAAGATGTTAAAAAAATAAAGTGGTTAAACATATGATAGGGTTTCTCAAAAAACTAAATGTAGAGTTACCTTATAATCCAACAGTTCCACTCTGGGGCATCTACTACCCAATGGAAGTAAAAGCAAGGACTCAAACAGATACTTGTGTGTTTGTTAATAGCAGCATTATTCACAATAGCCCAAATGTAGAAGAAATCCAAGTGTCCATCAGCAGATGAATGGATAAAGAAAATGTAGCGTATACACACAGTGGAATATTATTCAGTCTAAAAAAGGAAGGAAATTCTAACGCATGCTACAACTTGGATGGACATTGCAGATGTTATGTTAAGTAAAATAAGCCAGTCATAAAAGGACCAATATTGTATGATTCCACTTATATGAGGTACCTAGAATTGTCAGCTTCATAGAAAAAGAAAGTACCCTGGTAGTTGCCAGGGGCTGGGGGCAGGGGGTAACGGGAGTTACTGTTCAATAGGTATGAGGTTTCAGCTTGGGGAGATGAAAAAATTCTGGAGATGGATTGTAATGGTGATTGCACAACCATGTGAATGTACTTAATATCACTGAACTGTACACATTAAAATGACAAATTTTATGATATGTATGTTTTGCCACAATGAAAAATAGGTGATGGGTAAAGGACTGCATGTCTTAATGCTATTGCTAAGAGTAATATTATGTTTAAAGGTATGAGAGAGGTATAGCTAATCATGGTTAAAGAATTGGGTATTAGATGTTTAGATTTCAATAATGAAACAGTTTCAGATTATTACAAGGTCTGGGATAGCATTTCCATCTAAAGAAGGAGATGGTGTAATACCCTTCCAAAATATACCAACATCATTGAGGGTGTGGGGTATGCAAGGGAGACTAGGCATGGGGGTGTCGTGTGATCTTCCCAGCGGGTTCTGATATTTTCTCCTCCCCCAGAATGCTAGAGTGGAAAGGAAATGTAGAGCTTTGGCATGAAGGATGTCAAGGCTGGAGAGTGGATTCATCATCTCCACGAGCACTGAGGTTGTCACAGATTGATAGGCAAACTTGGAAAGTGAGAAGGACCAGTGGCTAAGGCTTTAATATGAGGAGGATACCATAGAGGATTGTAGAGCTGGACTCCATGGGCCTCAGAGGTGGCATTTTTCCTCAAGGACAGAAGAGCTGTGGTCTTGGAATGATGTGCAGGGGAGTAAGAAGAATGACCACTGTTACCCACACACATTTTTTCAGTAATGGGAATGTTAAGAAAATGAACTGTCTACTTAAGAAAGCCCTCAAGGGAAGTGAGACCCTAGAGCATTGGTTCTTGGACTCCAGTTTCACATTTAAATCATGTAGGAGTGAACTTTGAAAACATATAGATGCCATTTGAAGTTGAATCATTAGAGATTGGGGGTGGGGGGTATGTTGGCAGCTTTGAAAGCTCTCATGTGATCCTAATATACAGGCTGGGGTTGAGAGCCACTGCCCTAGTGAAGAGCTGGGTTTTAGCTGAGACAAGCAGGTAGAGGGAGCTAGAGAGTTTGGCCCAAATAGGACTAGGATACCATAGGACGTGTGGGAACAGTTGTCAGAAAGTGTGACAGTGGGGGCATGAGTTTGGAGGATGGCATGGGGAAGAAACAGAGCAGCGTGGTGGTAACTGAAAAGGACAGGGACAGTGGGCGTACGTGGCCTTGAGGGTCCAAATAAAATTGTTACCCAAAATTGTTTCCAAAGTTATCGTCTGCTAGGCAGACAAATGAAGACATGGACAGGTTCAAGGAGGCATTTGCCCTCCACTCATTAATGTGACCTAGCAGTTTATAGTCAGAGCAAATACATGGAAGTATTATACATGGAGTTAACTTTTCTAAGCTTCAGTGTCCTGAGCAAAAAGAGAGTGAGAGAGACATCTACTTGGCAGAACTCCAGTAAGACTTAAGTGAGGCAATGAACAGAGTGAAAGTATAAGAGTAAATTTTGTAAGCACTTAAAACCTTACGAATACTGGTTGTTTTGTTACCGTCATATTAAAAGAAACTGGGAGTCTTACCTCATCAGGAAGTTCCCTTTTATCCTTTGGAATATACCATTTGGTCAATTCTCAGAGGATCCTAATAGGCGTTTGGTGTTAGGATTAGTCTAGCTTGGCTCAGGGTATGTGCTTCCAACCTGTTCTTTTCCCTCTAGTAAAACTTCTTAAGACGGGAGGCTGTTTCCCTTTTTTTTCAGCTCCATCCTGACTGACCACATGCTGCACTATTTAATGAAGCAATTAAATGGGTTCTCACTGAATTGCTAGGCTGACTTTGGACTCCCTCTTCGCACTTGGTTTCTGTTTTTGCAGACTCCTTCAAGGAATTGTGCAAAGAAGAGTGGACTGAAAAGAAGATAACATATGAATTGAGGTTTATTTTCCCCACTCTAAACCTAGGTTAAAATTACTGTGAAAGTGATAACTGTATTGCAACTATCAAAAAATTTTTTGATGGAAAAATTTCTCTGTGTCACGCAACTGCCTATTTGAATATCATACTGTAAAGCAAATATCCTAAACTTTGTTTCTAAAAATTTAAGTCTCAACGTATTTTAAAGTATTTATGGTATTCTATAGTGTGAGTTACCTGCTTTGTTTCCCCTACTAGGTTAAAGTGGCCATTAACAAAGGGGGACTTCTCTTTGATCCCCTGAACTGTACTCTGTACACAGTAGGTGCTCAAACAATTCAAGTTGTTGAATTCGGACGCAAGATCTACACGCTTACTCTTTATAGCATCAGAAATTAAAGTTATTTTAAGCCTCTAGTTGTTTCAAGTTCTTTGTATTAAGTAGAAGTTAAGAAATTAAAGCCATGGAGTTCTTGCTAATAAGAGGATGCTTATTCTGTAAGAGAGCGATTTGCTTGTGGAGTCAGATATCAAGGCTGCTTGCTCCTATCACTAGGAGGTAGAGTTTGCTTTATTTATAAGATACCATTGTCAGTAGGAACAGTAGACATATTATGCTAACTTTTCCTATACTAACCTCACGTTGCATCCCAGCTTTATTGTGGGAATTCTTCCAGCATTCTGTTTGCTGAAGCTTTGTGGGCAACCAAGAAATCAAACCCCTACTGCTGCTACAGCCTCCCCTGCCTACTTCATCCAGGTCGGGCTCTTACTGCCCTCTCTTATGGAGGCATGTTTCCATGTTAGCCCCCCTACCCAGCCAGGGGACTAGTTCCTTATTCATCTTGCTGATAGTGGTGTCTCCACACATATGTAGGAGGTGCTCAATAAACGTTTGGTCGTTGATGACTGATCGAATAAATTCCTTAATAAATTCCTTTCTAGAATCTTATTTATTTTTTGTAAAATCAGTCCACTTTTGTAAAGAACTGATGCTTATCTTTAAAACAGGTTTCAAAAAAAATAGGTTTCTTCTTTCTCTCTTTTAAAGGAGGCAAGTTTGGTTTTTTTCTTTTGTAAAACAATTTTTTATTGAAGTATAGTTGATTTACAATATTTGTTAGTTTCAGGTATACAGCAAAGTGATTCAGTTATGTATTTATATTTTTTCAGGTGATTTTCCATTATAGGTTATTACAAGGTATTGAATATTGTTTTCGGGGTTATACAGTAAATCCTTGTTCCTTATCTATTTTATGTAACATAGCTTGCATCTGTCAATCCCGTACTCCTAATTTATCCCTCCCCCAACAACTCCCCACTTTGTAATGCTTCTCTTCACAGTCACACTGTAGACAGTTCCCTCTCAGAGGAGAGGCTGTAGTCGAAGTTGCTGGGTACCGCCACAAGCTGCCGGAGTTCCAGCGGACTGAATAGATTCCATGAACCCACCCCAGAGAGAGAAGTCATCTCTCTGTAGTGTTGATCTGTAGAAGAAAGATGAAATGCTGGAAGCAAGAGAGTGCAATGTAGCATTGCTTATGTGGGATGATTACTCCACTGGGCAAATATTATGCATTTCTGTTGTCCTGCCATCCTTGCTGGAGTCTAAATTCACTCTCACCTTGTTGGGGCTGCTATAGGTGTGTATAGAGGGCAAAGTCCCTTTTGCTTGAAGCCAGATAGATGCAGGAACAAATCAGATGTTGGATGCTGCAGTTGACAGAATTCCAAGAGGTGAACAGGGGGCTTATCGGGTCGAATTGTATTTCATGATGAGAGTTTTATTTGGCTTTTGAGAGTCAGGAGAATTTCTGTGTGTTCTTTGGGCTTTGGTCTGTTGTTTTCTTGTCTGTTGTGCTCTGCCACACTGACAGTTTATTGCCTTCAACTCTGATTTTAAAGGTCTCCATCCCAATAACTGAAGGCCTGGGCATGATTGCCTTGTTGACGGATGATGCCACAGTTGCCACCTGGAATAATGAAGGACTGCCCAGTGACAGAATGTCCACGGAGAACGCTGCTATCCTAACACACTGCGAGCGCTGGCCCCTGCTGATAGATCCCCAGCAGCAGGGAATTAAGTGGATCAAGAACAAGTATGGAACTGACCTGAAAATCACACATGTGGGCCGGAAAGGGTATGTGAAACCTGAAGGGTTGACTTTCTGTTGAGCTGCCGGAAATGGGTCTGACTTTTACCAAGTCCTGGCATTTCTTAGACCTCGCTGCCACTTTGAAATGTGATAGTTTGGTACGACTTGTTTATCTGCCTGCTCCCGTTTCCCATAAAGTATCTCTGTTGAAAGGGCATTTACGTTGGGTGGCATCCACTTAG
The DNA here is from genome assembly GCF_951394435.1 of Stenella coeruleoalba. Classification (NCBI taxonomy): domain Eukaryota; kingdom Metazoa; phylum Chordata; class Mammalia; order Artiodactyla; family Delphinidae; genus Stenella; species Stenella coeruleoalba. The sequence continues at coordinate 31,599,022 of NC_137155.1, read as the reverse complement.
CTGAAGAAGAAATTAGTTGGAAGGTTAGAACAAACACTGAATGTGAGAGGAAAAATTTCCTAAGGCCAAGAATGGTAATACAATGTATTATAATCCTTGTTTAGGACTTTGGCATATGGTAACCCAAGAATTGTCAGCTGCACCTATAGGTTTAACGATGGTTCCAGTTATATTCCTGAATATGTACTTCGCCTACAGTGGGTATTTAACATGGCTCAATTCCCAACAGAGTGCCTGTAGATAATTTTTCAGTCAAGCTTTACATGTCACTTTTGAGAACTGAATCTACTCTGAGATTTTCTGTCTCTCGGTCCGCATGATAGTGTTTTCTGATAAGTAGAAAGCTCTCTGGTATGTAGTTGGTCTTCAGTTAATGCGGAATAAATAATTTTAGTCATACTGATACTTCACTTCACCTCTCCATCATCTTTTGACATGTAAAATGGAATAAGGAATGTCTGCAGTCGTGCAGATAAATGGTCTCTTTGCTTATCTGAATACTTGGAGGAAATTATTTTTGAATGGAAGAGACTATTTTTGGAGAGTGGGAATGAAATAAAAAGATAGTTCACCACTTTACATGACTGAATCTAAATGTTTAAAAAATGAAAATTTGATAAAGCCACAAGGCATTTAATACAATTTTAATTTTTTTTTATCAGAAGAGGACCTATTGAGTAAATTTAAAGTTATAATGTTTGGGTAGGTTATGTTTATTTCAACCTTGATTACTATCAAAAGTAAGTAATTTTTACATGGACTCATTAGTTCACACTACTGAATTTCACTTGGAAAAATATAACTGAAATTTACCTGAAAATCTAATCTTTAATTTCCATGTATTCTAGTTGAAGAAAACACTACTTTACAAAATATTTAGTTTTCTCTAAGTTAGTTTGTTCCATCTAAAGTATTTACATTAAATGAAATACAGTTGAGTATAAATAATTTTGGACACTTTCCCTGTGCTCGTTTACATTTTTTCTTGATTCTGACTGAACTTTAAGGTTTTTGAATGACATTGAAACCGCTTTGGCCTTTGGAGATGTCATCTTACTTGAAAACCTTGAGGAAACGATAGATCCAGTCCTTGATCCATTGCTTGGCAGAAACACAATTAAAAGAGGAAAGTAAGTATTATTGAATTTTTAACATACATTTTGTGCTACATGTGAGTTTGATCATCAGCTTCTATTTCTTGGCCTCATAATCACGTGTAATCTATGGGAATATTCTTGGTGATGTTTCTGAGTTTCCATTCCAAGCCTCCTGCATTCTAAGACCAAAGCAACCTTGACGTGATCCAGATGTTCAGACTATTTGTTTGGTGGCTTTAGATTCATGTTACCCAATTCCTGATTTATAGATTCCAAAAATGCATTGTCACAAATCTGAGAGTAAGTTCCTCCTTTATTAGTTGTTCCTTCATTAGCTCCTTTATTAGTTGAATGTTTTTCTACCTTCAGTACTTTGCAAAACACCTTTAGTATGTTTGCCTTAACTGCATATTGCTTGTATCCTTATTTACTTAATATTTTTAAAAAACTATTTTAAATCCACTCTATTTTTTTTTTTTTTTAACTCAGCCTTACCCCAAGTCATAGCATCTATGAAATCATGGGTTTACTGTGCTGGTTCTGTCTTTCCCTATACATTCAAAATATATATAACCATTAGAAAGAAAAGAGTTCATTAGTGGACCCATAAGATCACCCGCATACCGGCAGTGGCGGACTGGGCACACCCTTGGTGAACTCTATGTGATGTTCCAAATGCTGCCATCCCCCCAGACACTGGCTGTCCAGGACATTCTCTCAGGGGCAGCGAAGCCGTTTCCAAGGGGGCATCACACACTTTCTATAAATGTGTAAAAGTTCAGATGCAGCACTTATGTCTCTGAGCCTGTGTGGGGCTCGGGGGAGATTGTGGCATTCCCACAGCTCTCTGTGCCTCTTCACTCAAGAAATCAACATTGACTAGGCTTCTTTCAGTGGATTTCCTTCTCTTTTTTTTTTTTTCTCTTCACAAAGGTGTGATTCAGAACTTCCCCAACACCCTTCTTCTTTGATACCCACTCTCTGCCTCAAAGGTGTCTTGTCTCCCTTTTCATCACTAGATTATTCCTGTCAGTTTTAAGTGGAAATAAGCCTATTTAAGGGTGACTAACTTCTATTTTGTAAAAAGTCTCTAACTGATAAGTATTTATTATACAACTCACCAACTAAATCCATTTATAGTGAGTGACAACTTATAATTGTTTAATAAACCAAAATTTACCCAGACATGCATTTAGAACAATCTAATAACGCACTTGACAAACTGCAGCTCTAACATAAATATAATTGTAGCTGTGTCTGATGTGTTAAAGATACAGTGTAGAATCTTGAATGTCACTAAAGTGAAATCCTTGTTATTAAGGTTCTGACTCTATTATGAAGACCTAGAAGTTTTGTCAGTGAAATAATATTCTCTTAGCTTTAACTTGGACCTTCAATAACACAATTTAGGTGTAAGAAAATTGGTCTCTCTCTCTCTGTATTTATGTGTATATATATATATATTTTTTGATAATCTGAAATTTCCAGAGCCTGATAAACTTCAGTCCTGACTTTTTTCTCAGTGTGGTTATAGTTAAGTGTAAGTAAGAATCCCAGAGGGTTTTTTTTTTATTTCAGAAACAAATTATTTTACATAAAGCATCAAATTCTTTATCACAAAATATCAAAGCAGGACAATTTATTCCAAATTAATAATATTTCCTGAATAAGCACTCTCTATTAGGCTTTACAGAATTGCTCATATCACTGTAGCTTTTTTTAAAAGGTCAAGAGAATTTTAAATGATATGTAAGAATATAATAAATGGTGTTTATTGCATGCAGTTGTTACCATAACAATTTTAGCTCCTAAACTCTTATGTGTGGAAACAACCACTTTTATGAAGGTAAATTTAGATGTTTATCTCCAGTCTTTTTAGATGTTTTTAGAGTTTCTTCATTCAGAGAATCTGAGTCATTGCATATTCTATTAGTCATTGAATAAACCTTCTCTGAGCACTGCTAGATGCCAGGCACTGTACTGGGGGCTGGAGATACAAAGCATGATAAGGTACAGACCCTGCCCTTAAGGAAGCTACATTTCCTTAGGGGAAGTCAGACCTACAAACAGTAAAAGTAATGCTTGCCATTGGTGTGGTGATAGAAGTATGCATGATAGGGAATCATCAGCTCCATAGTGGAGACCCGGGAAGGCTTTGTGGAAAAAATTGCATTTGATTACATTTACATTTAATGTGAGTTGAAAGGTGAGTGGGCATCTGTCAGACAGAAAACTGGGAGAAGAGAATTCTGGAACAAGAGAGCTAATACCAAATAGCAAAACACACAAAACAGCCCAACAGCTTTGGGGACCTGCAGTTAGGATTCAAATATGTAGAAAGCCCCATTTTGGGGGTGGGCAAGGGAGGTGTATGGACTCAGAGAGATGAGATTGGATTATCAGTACCCGGAATGTTGACATCCTTGTGTACCCACAGATGACCATAGGTTGGCCTTGGGTGATAATGCTTTTTCCCCAAAGACATTAAAGGGGTCCGTTCCTATCAGTAACACTAGTTGACAACAGCAGTGGTTTTTGACCAAAGGACCTTGCCTTCCTGGAGTAACACATCTGGAGTTTCCATATTTTCACTTGAAAATCATGAGCATAAGTCAGTGGGGAAGCTAGTGAAGACTCTTAAGCATGTTAGGAATAATGAGATCAGATTTACGTTTTTGAAAGGACGCTGTTGGCCGTGTGGAGTATTGATTGAAGGCACGTGGACCTAGAGCCAGGGTCCATCCAATTAGCAAACAATTGCAATATTCCAGTTGAGGCAGGATACGAACCTAAACTAAGCCAGCGACGGTAGAGGTGGAGAGGAGAGGGCAAACCAAAGAATTCTCAAGGAGTTAATATCATCAGTTCATGGTCAATAATGGGATTTTGTTAGTAGGGAAGAGGAAGGTTCAAGGTGATTTCCAGTCTTCTGCCAGGTTAAATGATGGTATGGTTTATGGAGAGATGTAATATAGGAATAGGAGTAAGTGCAGGGAAAGAGGTAACTATTTCACTTATTAGATATTCAAAGATTGAGGTGCTACTTTAAACACTCATTCTCGAAAAAGTCTAAGAAGCCATGGAATACGTGAGTATGGAGCTTAAAATCCTGGCTGAGCATGTAGATTGGGAAACATCTCCATAGAGAGTTGGTTAAGCACCATAGAAGATGTGATTATCTATGGAGATGCTATATAGTCAGAACAGGGAACATTCACTTCACAGAATGGAAAAATGGGGCCTGAAAGAGCTTAGTCACTGTCTTCTTGGATGCTCAAGGCTATATGAAATTTAATGCATGGAAACCTAGTTTCTTAACCAGATTTTCCAAATACATAGGCACTACCATCTTTCAGTAGAATTCCTATGAATTCTCCTTTGCCAGTATGACTCTTCCATTCTGTTTTTCCCCTAAACTCTGTTTATTTTCTCATTTATGTTTTGTTTTCATATCTGTACCTTACAGTGTAGTTTAGGCCATTCATTTCTTCATGCTGACTCTAGTGATCCCTTTACATCCTTTCTCTACTTACTTCTCTCCAACCCAGAGAGTGGTTAAAATAATTTGTTTTAATATTGCCTGTTTCATCACTCCCATTAAGAATTCTCTATTGTCAATTACTTTGAACTGAATTAAAGCTTTTCTGTGAAACCTGCAAAATGCTTTACCTGTTTGATACTACTGAGTTTCCTTTTACCAACCTCATTTTTCATTACTTCACGCAGAGAATCCCCCTTTCTATAATGTGCTATTTTATTTACCTTTTCTATCAATGCAAATCCCAAATTCACTTCATTAGGAATTTAACTGCTATTCAGTCAATCAAATGGGAATTTAACTTTTCTGCATTTAATGCTTCCCATGCATACTGCATGCTATACTGTGTGACTGTCATTTTGCCTTTATATGTCATTCTTAAAATATGCTTAAATTCTCTTCTATATCCTTATTAGATTACAAGTTCTCTATGGAAAAGAATCATACTATATGCCTTTAAAAGTATGGTTAACTAAAAACAAAACAATAAAAACATAGACTTTTATTTCTGGCACTGTGGCAGATTAGATATGTAAATACTGGAAAACAACTAAATATGTTAGTTACATTATTAAAAACACTTTTTGAAGTGTATCACTCAGTTGACCAAAAAAAAAAAAAAAAGTGTGACCAAAAAGCAGGAAATAGAAAGATAAGGAACACCAAAGCTGTTTTTTTCCTGAGGGTACCTGCTAAAACCTGATAATATTGGGTTTCTGTTTGATGGATGTACAGAGCTTGGACCAAGTCTAGGGCCTATTCAGGGTGTGGAGTCTGCTAAGAGATTCTTGCTTAATGCTAGATCGTCAAGGGGCCATACCTTCTATTTAAGGGCAAAAACCAGCACTACAGAAAGGAAACTTTCCTTTCTGTACTTTGGTGCTGGGAAGAGATGGAAAAATATCCCCAGAGAATTCCTTACCACATCCATCTTTCTTATGAATGTTTAAGACAAATTTTTATTTATTTATTTATTTATTTATTTATTTATTTATTTTTTCTGGTACGCAGGCCTCTCACCGCTGTGGCCTCTCCCGTTGCGGAGCACAGGCTCCGGACGCGCAGGCTCAGTGGCCATGGCTCACGGGCCCAGCCGCTCCGCGGCATGTGGGATCTTCCCGGACTGGGGCACGAACCCATGTCCCCTGCATCGGCAGGTGAACTCTCAACCACTGCACCACCAGGGAAGCCCCAAGACAAATTTTTATTACTTGCGTGCCCTAAAATACCTCAAACCATTAACTTATTTTAAAGTGGCCTTGGGTTGGTCACACCCTAGTGCACTTGGCAGAAGCAAACAAAGACCCTCTTGGAATAATGTCTGTCAATCTAGACTTTAGAGGATTGTGAAAGATCTAACTCAACGGTACATGACTTCACAGGCAAAAATCACAGAACACACGAGGAAATAAGGCACCATGAGCAAGAGCCAATAGAAACATCAAATGATAGAATCCTTATTTCTTTGCTGCTTTGTTTTATATTTTATTGTTAATAAGGTTATGTTAATTAGCCTTCCGTGAATGCCTGTTGTTAACTTTTGCTAATATTTTCCATTAAGTTTCTCATCACTTTCTTTAATGCCTCAATTTTTAAATTTCCACTCATTGTACTCTTCCTTATCTTTTAACATGATTTTTAATTCATTCTTTTTTTATTTAATTTTTATTTTATATTGGAGTATAGTTGATTTACAACATTGTGTTAGCTTCAGGTATACAGCAAAGTGAATCAGTTATATATATATATATATATTCTTTTTCAGATTCTCTTCCTATATAGGCTGTTACAGAGTACTGAGTAGGGTTCCCTGTGCTATACAGTAGGACCTTATTATTTATCTATTTTATATACAGTAGTGTTAATCCCAACCTCCTAATCTATCCCTTCCACCCTTAAAGAAACATTGTTTCTTTAAGCATGCATCTTTCCATCATTTCCATAGGGAAGAAAAGTAAATACAATGGGAAGGGAAAGAAAGGGAACGAAAGTAAATACAGTGCTCAACCCATTGTCTTGGTTGCTACATGTGCATTTTCAAGAGAGACTTTTAGGACTATGAGGTGGGGTTTATGCACTGTGTGTTGTTAGAAACTAGCATTGGGGTTCAAGTAGTAAGATGGAACTTGGGTCAAATCTTAGTCTGCTGCACTCTGGTTTGGTGATTGGGGGTAAGTTTGGTTAACCTGTTTTTCTGTTTATGTTTTGTCATCTAGTGAGAAAAAAATACGAAAAGCATGGCACATACAGATATTCAATATGTAATTATTTCCCTTGAATCTTTAACGAGTGATGGGTATAGTGTGTGGGTGATTGGGAGCATGGACCAGATGTTCAAACAGACCTAGTGAAGTAAGACCTTGTCTTTCAGACATGAGAAGTGTGGATGAACCATGAGTTGAGTCACAAAGCGTATCAGCAAAAAGGAGGGGTGGGGAGGGGAGGAATCCGTCATATCTTTTGATGTTTTACGTTGCCACCTAAAAGCAGTAGAGGGTTTTGGTTATTTAAATTTTATTATTTAATACTGATACATATAAAATATACAATATATAGAAGTTATAAATCATAATAATAATTTAGACAGGTATCTGCCATTCAAATTATGAACTGAAAGATGACCAGTATTCTTTAATCCACCTTTGTGCTCCTCTCGTTTCTAATTCTGCCTCATCTCCAAAGATAGTCAGTATTTTAAATTTCATCATCACTTCATTTAAAATAGTTTTATCATATATATGCATTTTCCAAAACAATATACTGTTTATTTTTGTCTGATTTGGGACTTTATAAAAATCCATCGTAGCTTATATACTTAAAAGGGACTTGAATTTTTTTACTCAATATTATGCTTCTAAGACTTAGCTATATTCTTGCTTTTAGCTCTAATTCTTTTCATTTAACTCTAATCTCATTTTTTTCACTGTTATATTCAGTGGTGTGGCTCTTTCTCACTTTATTGAATATTTTTATTGAAGGACATTTAGGTGATTTTCCGATTTTTTGCTATTTCAAGACACGCTGCTATGAATATTAGCATACTGAATACTCACATACGTATCTAATGGTGCACACAGCAAGGGGTTCTTCAGAGTTTATATTCTGGAGTAGAATAGTTGGGTTCTAGAGAGTGCGCACAGTAAGCTTTAAAAGAAAATGCCACATTGCTTTCCAAAGCTGTACGCATTTACATGCTCACCATAGTATTTAAGGGTTGTGGAGTCTTCCAGAGAACTGTTAGGAACTTTCATTCTTCTGCTGTTTTTTTCAATAACACGAAAGATTTGTATATTTAATACTATTAGCTACCTCTTCCTATGAGGAACTATTCCTACCACCTGGGTTTTTTTCCCCACCCCTTTTTTTGAGTGGAAGAAAATGAGGACACTCCAAATTTTAAGAATAGTTTTATTCATAAAAGTTTTAAAAGTACTTTGGAATAAAATTTGGTATTTTAATGACCGTATTGTTTTTACCTCACAAGAAGTATGTTTAAGCAAAGCAAATGCTTTTTTGTTCCTTCATGTAAGTTTTAAAAGCGAGAGAGGAACTTTTTAAAAATATGTATACATTTGGAACCTATAAGGGGATATAGAAAAAAAAAGATTGGTAGAAATAGGAATTACCTTTCTTTTAATACAGTAAATAAAAACTGGGAGAAAACAATGGAAAACAAAATTAATAGAAACATGTTGATATGGTTTTGTTTGATAATAGAGATGCCCATCGGTAAACAGGAACAGAAAACTATTGACTTTATCTTGATCCCATCCCAAACTAATCTGCATGTTTGTCAGCTTTCTAATAGGTCTTTTCTGTTCTGATCTCGAACAATGAACATCTTACTTGGTTTTGTTTCCATCCCCTTCTATCTTTACATTTCTATGTTACTCTTGGAGATCCCCTGTGGAGTTACAAATATGTTACCCTTTGTATTGTAAAGATAAAATAGCATTGAAAACAAGCAAAAGAAAGAGGAAACAACCTGCAGGGATTGCAAAACTGGTGCATTTACCCAGAATGTCTGTACTGTATTATCGTCTCCAAGGGCATGTGGAATAACACTTTCATACTCCTGAGAGAAAGCCACATCCCTCAGAAGGTTTTTGGCTATTTATAGTGTTTTTGTTTATTTTAGTTCTCTTTGCTCTGGGGGCCTTTAAAAAAAAAAATAAACAGTATTAGTCTATTCTTCCTAATAATGAATGTCTGAGAAGATGCTTGTGATATATACAGCGTAGTCCAAAAGTTGAAGTTCATTAATAATTGGAATGTTGTAGAGTATGAAGTAATGAATACTAATTACTCCTTTCATGTCTGACAGCTCCCTGTGGACCAATACATCAGCCCAGACTTTAATTTGGCTGTAGTAATGGTTTCATCAATAGCACATTAAATCTGTGTTTGAGAAGATATACAGTTGAACCTGACCCACACAGTAGATACCCAGTCATAAAATGACCACAGGCTGACAACAGCTGGGTAATTACAAATAATTAAATCCACCAAACTCCAGATAATCCTAATCTTAAGTAAAATATATCATATGGTATCAATCGACAGAAAACCTATCTGGGAAGTTTTATCAACACGTATTTTTTCCAAAGCAAATTTACTTGCTTACATATTAGAGAAGCTGCTGATCTGTAAAGCATCTTCATAAAATTCTCTCTCTTTAATCTTTCGAATCTCCCCAAATATTACTGAAGTAGTTTTTGAACTTTAATTTTAGCTGGAGTAACCTTACTGCAAGATGTATTTCAGCTTGTTCCTGAGCATATAAATGTTTCTTATACTTCATTCTATATTTAACTTCATATGGTTATTCTTTTAGTAATAGTCTTTTAAGTAGCATTTCCTAGAAAGAAACTTAAAACTAATAGAAATATTAGCTATATGATAGAAATTTCATTTTTATAGAAATAATCAAATGAGAGACAGCATTTTACAGATAGTATTTATTTTATAATGACTAAGTTTCCTGAAGATTGTGCTAAAATTAATAAGAATTGTTTTAGTTAGCAAGTTTCCAGTTTAACTATGATTATGTCGCTGCTCTTGGAGTTGCTGCCATGCGTTTGTTCTGTAGTTGATTATGGATCTCTTTGAATGAGTTCCTGGGCGAAATTTAAGATAGAACCACGTTAAATTAAACCCCACACTGAATAGAACACGCTCTCTTGAGCTGGAAGCTTAAGAGTTTTTCAATAAACTCTGGAGTGATGTAGTTCTCTCATTATGTCCCTAGGGGTAAGTATATTTTTATTTTCAAGTCAGTTCAAGCCCGCATCTGGTAGAATTCGGCATTCTAGTCTCTCCCAATTTCTAAAGTTGAAAAAACAAAGTTTAATTGCAGAAAAAACCTCCAGCAACCTTGCTGTCCCTAAATTCAATCTAAAAAATTTTAGGTGTAATATTCAGGGTCTACAGGTAGTACATCTTCTCATTCATCTTGCTAACATTGTTTGACTTTATCTGAAAGAAAATATCAAACAGGGCCACAGCTTCATAACCTTTAGATTCTTTTCTTTAAAAAAGCAATTTTCTAAAAAAAGAACAATACAAATGGAACCAGAATTTCATTTTTCATGCTACATTATAATGTTTAAATAAGGATATATTGAAGTACATTTATAAATATATATAACGTGTATGTTTTATACATATAGGCTATATATGTATATCAAAGGGGAAATAAGCTATGATTTTTTTCGCTTTTTTTTTTTTCCCTGTTCAGTGGTATCTGGACTCTTGTGACTTTAATCTTTTTTTAAAAAATTCTAATCGAAGTTTGCTTTTATCTTAAGAAGGACGTATTGGTTATATTGACTGCATGAAGCAGTGAGCCAACTCATTTCAATTCAGGACTTTCTTTCCTTCCTTTCCTTGAACGTCTGGCCAGCTGTGCAGCTTTGAGCCGAATCCTTTCTTCCGGAGCCGGGTTTGACCACCTCGCTCCGGCCTTCCTGCCGAGGTTGTTAGGTAACCCCTCCCGGCTGCCCGCACGGCACCTGACTCTTCAGCTGTGCGCCCAGCCAGGGCTATTGCAGCTCACAAGTCTAATCTAGAAGCTTTTCATTTGAAACAGTGGGACATGCAGTAAGGTTTTTAGATGTCTATTGAGAAGGTTCTTTGCTTCTCCTGAGTGTGTTTTTTTTCCCCAACTCCTGGAACTATTTTATTTACTTATCTCAAAACCCACCTGCTATCTCTTCACCTTGACCAAGCAGCTCCAGTGAGGCCTGGAGAATGGACTTCCTCCTATTCAGAGAACGTGTTAGCTCTCTGAATCATCCATCCTAGAGGGACAACCTTCAGTATAATAATACAATATCTTCAAAAGTTTCTCGCCAAACTGTGTTGTAAGAAAGGTTTTGCAAATGTTTTTTAAAAATAGCATTTTACTGCAGCCATTCCTAGTAAAGACTTGGATCTGCCCCAGGAGCAAGTCCTTGTTCTACATTGAATATTGCTGCTTTTCCATGTCTGGTTTTACATGGCAATAAAAAATAATGGCAGTTTTGTTCACATAGTAAGAATATCTGATCACTAGAGAAATTCATGTAGGTTTTTATGATCCAGGACTGAGGGCGTTTTCAACAGTAGCTACACTAAACCTTGAGAACAGTGCCAGTAGAAGTGAAAGACATTTCCTTAGTTTCTAGACATATTTCTCAGAAATAAGAAATGCAGATTGTAATCTCAGACTTCAGACTCTCATCTTGGTTATTTTGAGATGATGCTGCATCTGTCAACTCACAGAGATTCTGGTTTTCAGGTACATCTGAGAATTGGGAGAAATGTTCCCCCAGGTCTATCACAGAAATGCTGTGAACATTAGCCAAGAAATTATTTTCAAGTATTTTAAATGTAATTGCATATCCATTCTCCAAAATAGTAATGACCTCCCATGACTTGAAGAAATTACAGATCTTTTCATCCCCATGATAACTTTTGGCTGGATTGTGAATAACCTTTGAAAGAATTCTGAAATTCCCAAGTACCTGATTTTTATGCCAACCTGACACGGAAAACTAAATTTATAGTCAATTTATAGATGATTCTCTTTATTATACAATAACTCATTCAACATTACAATAATTCACTGAGCATTTTGGCATACTTCAGTATTATGTTTTCTTTTCCTGAAAGCCAGAAGTTAGAAAACTTCTGTAAGTAAAGTTTTTTACTTTTAAAATTGTATAAATTAAGTAATTCATTTTATGAAAATATCCATCAGAAATTATAGCCCTTGGGTTCAGGCTGGGCACCTTGATAATCAGTGCTAGTCTCTTTTATAAACAAGGACAGCATGTCTAACCAAAGATCAGCTGGGCATGTCCTCTGAGCTGTGTCCTTATATTTTTTTTCTCTGGTGGTCATTGATTGTTACTGAGTCAGTCATATTCTCTCAGTACTCTCCTGTGATCAGTGGTCAGACAGGTCCACAGAGGCCAGGGTTACAAGCTGTCGTCATCAAACAGAGCAAATTACCCTGCAGTGGGATGCAGTGAACCTTATACTAGGAGTCTAGAGACCCAGGTTCCGGTCCCATCTCTGCCACTAAGCTATATGACCTTGCACAAGTCATAAACCCTTAAGGTCCATAAAAAAGAATCCATTGAATGATCTCTAGGGGCCCTTCTGGCTCTAAAATTACAACTCTGCTAAGTGAGACAGAATGTGGACAGCTCACTCTCTGTCCTATCCAATTAAAATATGGTGTTTTTACTGGGAAAACCCATTTTATTTCAGTTGCAAGTTCATATAATCAGTCTGCCATGTCCAAACCAGCATTTCTCAGCCAGAGAGAAAAGGGGGCAGGAGGAACCCAGTCCCTTGGAGGGATGAGTAAAAACCTTCTGGGAGCAATTCCAGCCCACATTCAGAGACCCCTGCCCCGCTTGCTTCTCACTGCGATGCAGTGTCAGGGGCCCGAGTCCTGTTCCTGGGGGGCGTGGGGCTGGAGGGTGGGTTAAGAACTACAGTTTTTACAGAATAGCTGGAAGAGAGTAGAGGTCCAAGTTTCAGGTTGCCCTTCCCACCTGCTGTTGCTTCTCCTTGGCTTTGAATTTCAAGCGCTCGGAGCTGCCTGCTGTGTTTTCTAGAAGTTACAAACTCTGGACTCCTGTCTTTCACAGAAACAACACAGTGATTGTTTGCTTTTCCCACCCCTCTGGTTAACTCCGTTGTTTTTTGGATCCTTCAAGTCAAGAGAGAGCGCTAGCCGTCAGTTTATTTTTCCCAGATCAGAGATTAACCAAAAATTAACCTAGCAGCAATGACAAAACCCACTGAGTCATTATGTAGTTTTTGCCTTTCATAGATCATAAACACCCCAATTGAGGATAATTTACTATCCCTGGGAAATGTCAACCTATAAAGTAATGTTTCAGAGCAAAATAGAAAACCAGTTTTATAGGCAGATATCCTTCTCTTTGCCATCAGCACGGCAAGTTCCCCGATTAACTGTCTCTTCACAGAGAAAGTCAGCTCTGTCCCTCTAGCAGATGGATTTCTGGTTCTCAAACTGGGGTATGTGAATGCCTCAGGGCATATGTAGGTATGCAAGGGAGGTTTAGAACCATAGAATCATCTGTCAGTCACCTTATGGAGTGTGGCTCTAACTGAGATGTTTGGTTTAATATATATTTGAGGAGTTAAAAGCTAGTGTCACCTGCACCCACAAGTAAAATTGTCAGAACCTCATGCTCCGTATTGGCCAGTCCCTCACTTTTTTTTCTCGGAAACCTAGAGAGGGAAGCACGCTTAGGTGTAGTGGCTAACTGGAAAAATTGTAACTTGCTGTTACTGGGTAGTCCAGTGGCATTAGCTGCTGTTGCACTGAGAGGAGAGGATGCTGATACCACTAACTGGTGGACCCTTTAGCGTGGCCATGGGCAAGCAGCCTGTCTTGATGTGGCCCAGGAGCTGAGGATGGTTTTAAAGATCTGTCAACAAAGAAGCATATATGGCAGAGACGTATTGTCTGACAAAGCTTGAAATACTTACTCTCTGGCCATTTACAGAAAGAATTCTCCAACTCCTCTACAGGGATTTCTCCATGAGGCCTGAACACCTCTGACTTTCAAATGTGTTAGTCATCTGGGTTTTTTTTTTTTTTTAACTTTTTATTTTACATTGGAGTACAGTTGATTTACAATGTTGTGTTAGTTTCAGGTGTACAGCAAAGTGATTCAGTTATACAGATACATGTATCTATGCTTTTTCAGATTCTTTTCCCAGTTAGGTTCTTACGGAGTATTGAGCAGAGTTCCCTGTGCCGTACAGTAGAATATGTTAGCCTTCTTGCTAGGGGCTTGTTTTGATTTTCAAGTACCGTCTCCATCCCCACCCACTGCACACACCTCAAATCTGAATTGCGTACCGCAGTTCCTAACCCTGCCACAGTGAGCTGTCCCATTAGACAACAGTAATGAAAATACTGGACTTGATTCATTCAGTGTTCATTTAAATGTACATTTTTCAAGTGAAAAAATGTTTAAATTCCTTTTTCATCTGGGGATAGAGGTTAGTGGTTAAAAAATGAAGTTTAGGAGATGTGAATCAAAACCCAGTGAAAATTCATAAGCAAATTCAGTGTGAAATCACAGAAGGTCGTGATAGACCTGGCATTTCTCAGAGTCACTACACGAGGGAGGAATGAATTCAAACCAAGATGGAGCAGTAGTCAGAAAATCACAAGACGACGTACACAGAGGTTTATTTTAAAGTATGAGTTTTGTTATTGTAGAGATGTAAATGAGTATAAACTTTGGGATGGCTTATGTGTGAGAACCCCAGGCAGTAATTACATGAAACCATCACTCTTGAAATTTCCATTAAGAGCCAGTCATGAAAGTCTTGAAATCTAGGCCAATAGTAATATAGTGAATGACACTAGCAAAGAAAGATTTTCTCAAAGCTATTTGCAAGATCAATTTTGGAAACCCTTGGACAGGGAAGCTCCATTAATGGGAGAAATTTTGATGGTGCTGTCAATGTAGATATGGTTGAATATGTCTTCAGTCAAAAAGAAGCAGATTGACTAAGAAAGGTGTCCTTATCGATTAAGACCATCCTGTAACACACCTCACTAGGCTCAAAAGTGAAGACTGAACCTCTGAGAAACTATAATTAGCACAGTTACTTACCTTACAGATTGATAAAAGCTCAAATGTAAGTGACTGACCTTTTGTTAGATTGTTGTTCATTTTTGTTCACTTTTGGTAACACCATTATGGAGGTGTAATTCACATACCATACAACTTAATCATTTAAAGTGGGCAATTCAGTGGATTTTAGTGTATTCACAGCATTGAGCAGTCATTACCACAATCAATTTTAGAATTGAAATCCCTAGGCAACCACTAATCTGATTTCCATCTCTATTGATCTACCCCTTCTGGACATTTCAAATAAATAGAATCATACAATATGTGGACTTAGATGTGATTGACTTCTTTCACTTGTTTTCAAGGTTCATCTGTGTTGTAGCACGTGTCAGTACTTCCTTCCTTTTTATGGCTGAGTAATATTCCTTTGTTTGGATATAACACAATTTGTTTATCCATTCATGAGTTTACAGACAGTGGGTTGTTTCTACCTTTTGGTAATTGTGAATAATGCAGCTGTGAACAATTGTGTACAAATTATGTAGGGACATATGCTTCCCATTCTTTTGAGCATGTACCTAGGAGTAGAATCACTGGGTTACATGGTAACTCTATGTTTACGATGGTGAGAAACTGAAAACTGGTTTTCAAATTGGTTGCACCATTTTACATTTCCATCAGAAATGTATGAGGGTTCTAATTTTTCTAGATCCTCACCAATACTTGTCAGTGTTTTTTTTTTTTTATAACCATCTAGTGGGTGTGAACTGGCACCTTACTGTGGCCTTGATTCGCATTTCCCTGATGACTAATGATGCTGAACATCTTTTCAGGTGCTTATTGGACATTTGTAGATCTTCTTTGGAGAAGTATCTATTCAGATCCTTTGCCTTTCTTTTAATTGGGCAGATCTTTGATCTTTATATGACCGGACATTGTAGGCACTTAATACATATTTATTTATTGAACTGGATAAGTAAAAGAATAAATGAATCGGTATGTAAAATATTGTAGTCATATACCTATTATGAGAGAGTAAGTAATAATGTTAGAGGAAAGACCATGCTTGTTTTGGTAACGATTATAAGCCCTAGTGTCTAGAAGACTCTCTGACAGGCTGGCACTGTGTAGGTGTTCAGTAACTGCTTGCTGAGTGAGTGAACATTTGGTTGCAATATGTTTCATGATAAAAACAAATAACTGAAGAAATTATAAGGTAATGATTATCTTAATGAGCATATCAACTGGAAGATATGTGCAAAAGTGTTAACTAGCAGCCACTCCTTGGTTCACTTTTAACAATTGGCCTGTAGTTCATTTATCTCTTGCTGTTCTCAGTGTTTCACTTTAACGGTGATGTGAATACTCTTTTTTTGATCTTTTTTTTTTTTTAAAGGGAAGTATGTATTATACAGATATACTGGCTTAGAAGAGGGTTGCCACCTGAATTAAGCTTTTTTCCTTCTGGAACAAAATTAAACACTAGGAAGTCCTAAGTGAAAACAAACCAAAACTTGAAGACTTCACCATTCAACTTAATTTAAAAAAAGGCTTCCAAAGTAGCTTGTTGGGAAGATTTTTTCAAGCCTGGACACTTAACCAAAAACTGTGAAAGATTTTTTTTTAATTTTATTGAAGTATAGTTGATTTACAATGTTGTGTTAATTTCTGCTGTAGTGCAGAGTGATTGAGTTATACATATATATTCTTTTTCATATTCTTTTCCATTATGGTTTATCAGAGGATATTGAATGTAGTTTCCTGTGCTATGCAGTAGGACCTTGTTGTTTATCCATTCTAAATGTAATAGTTTGCATCTACTAACCCCAAACTCCCAGTCCATCCCTCTCCCTCCCCACCATCCCCTTGACAACCACAAGTCTGTTCTCTATGTCTGTGAGTCTGTTTCTGTTTTGTAGATAGGTTCATTTGTGCCATATTTTAGATTCCACATATAAATGATATCATGTGGTATTTGTCTTTCTCTTTTTGACTTACTTCACTTAGTATGATCATCTCTAGTTGCATCCATTTTACCGCAAATGGCATTATTTTGTTCTTTTTTTATGGCTGAGTAGTTTTCCACTGTATATATGTACCACCTCTTCTTTATCCATTCATCTGTCGATGAACACTTAAGTTGTTTCCATGCCTTGGCTGTTGTGAATAGTGCTGCTATGAACATAGGGTTGCATGTATCTTTTTGAATTATAGTTTCATCCAGGTGTATGCCCAGAAGTGGGATTGCTGGATCATACGGTAGTTCTATTTTTAGTTTTCTGAGGAACCTCCATACTGTTTTGCATAGTAGCTGCACCAACTTACATTCCCACCAACAGTGCTGGAGGTTTCCCTTTTCTCCACACCCTCTCCAGCACTTGTTATTTGTAGACTTTTTAATGATGGCCATTCTGACGATGAGAGGTGGTACCTCATTGTAGTTTTGATGTGCATATCTCTAATAATTAGTGGTGCTGAGCATCTTTTCATGTGCCTACTGGCCATGTATGTCTTCTTTGAAGAAATGTCTATTAAGGTCTTCTGCCCATTTTTCGATTGGGTTGTTTGGTTTTTTGTTGTTGTTGCTGAGTTGTATGAGCTGTTTGTGTATTTTGGAGATTAAGCCCTTGTCTGTTGCATCGTTTGCAAATAGTTTCTCCCATTCTATAGGTTTTTTTTTTCTTTCATTGTTTTTAATGGTTTTCTTTGCTGTGCAACAGTTGTAAGTTTGATTAGGTCCCAGTGGTTTATTTTTGTTTTTATTTCTGTTGCCTTGGCTGACTGACCTAAGAAAACTTTGGTATGATTTATGTCAGAGAATGTTTTGCCTATGTTCTCTTCTAGGAGTTTTATGGTGTCTTGTTTTATACTTAAGTCTTGAACCCATTTGGAGTTTATTTTTGTGTATAGTGTGAGGGTGTGTTCTAGCTTCATTGATTTACACGCAGCTGTCCAGCTTTCCCAACACCACTTGCTGAAGAGCCTGTCTTTTCCACATTGTATATTCTTGCCTCCTTTGTCGAAGATTAATTGTCCATAGGTTTGTGGAGAACTGTGAAAGTTTTTGTTGAAATATAGGATCACTACAACGGAAACAAAAGTTGAGAAATGGATGTAGACACTAGGTCATGAATCTGATCAATCTTTTGAGATTCTTAGCTGTGATGATGAAAGCTTCAGTGACTCAGTGATTTAGTGATGAAAGCTTCAGCGATTTAAAAAAACTCTGATTTTTAAATAATCTTTACACGCTAAAATTGTTTTATAAAAATCTCCCTAGTCAAATAGAGTGGCCAGTGTATCAGGTACCCTTTCCTCACTATTTGATGCAAGAGACTTCATCTCAGAGCAAGACACAGTTATGAAACATCCACCAACAGCAGCCTAAGATATTATCACATTAGGGCATTCTGAGTATCTCTCCTCAAGTTTAAAAAGAGTTATTGCAAATATTGTGACATTTTAGTAAAGAGGATTCAGCATTGCCTGAATGCTGAACTTACTATACAGTGTCTTTCTTTTGAATTGATCCAATTTACCAAAGTTGATAAATTTAGGAAGGTAACATCTCTCCCATAAGTCAGTGAGATAAGTAGTCACTTTTTTCCCTCATGATTATTTAAAACACTATATTTAAATTTAAAACAATATGGGCTTTGGGTAACATTCTTATCATTGTCATGATGATACCTCCATAATGAAAATATACACTAAATAGGGAAGAATTCAGAATTTTAGTAAGTATTTAAGGTAAAATAGGAGACTGAGAAGATACTCCTTGCTTCAGCCGTGCTCCCAGGGTCCTTAGATGAATTTTCACTCCAGCGCAGTTCAGGCCACTTTGATGGAAGAATTTGAGAAGTTCCAGAGTTCATGGCTTCTGTCTGTCTGATGCATGAGTGCAAAAATAACTTCCCCTTGGCTAGAGCCTCATAGCAGGTTCCTGGCAGGAAAAAGACCACAAAGTAGGCTGGAATTGTTTGATAGAGTTAACATAGTGACTATTTACAAAAAGAATTTGCAGAGCAAAGGGTAAAGGGACCCCAGTAGAGGTGTTAAGGCTACATAGGATTTGCAGCAGCAGGAAGCCCTTACTGACTGTAGGCCTGAAGGTATTACTAGGTCCTCTAAGCAGAGCTATGGAACGGGTCATAGCAGGACATAGCCTTCACCAGACCATGGCCTTGAAGCTGGCAAGATCCTCTGGACCTCTCCCTCCTCCTGTACTGCTGTCTCCCACCAGTTCTTCCATTGGCCAAGCCCATCCAAAACCCGGAGGGCAAGGGAGCCCAGGTGATAACATCTTTAGGGATTAGCTACCAGCATCTGAGGTAGAGAAAAATCAGGCCCTCCCCTCGGCGGGGGAGACCGCATTCATTCATAGCTTTGCTTGCAATTACAGGAACCACATCTATCTAGGTGAAGCAGAACAGAGACTATTAGAAGGCTGCAGGGTGCCATGGCAACTGAGGGGAAGATGCAGCCAGGCTTCAAGGAAGAGGGGAGGAGGCCCAGAACATGCTTCCTTTGTGTTACTCTTTCATCTGAATACTGGTTTACTTCTTCTTTTCTGGGCAACCAGGACGGTCTTTCTCTGCTGCTTGGTTCACCAGCAAGACGGAGTGACTTCAACACGAGCTTAGAGATTCCAGTTCCAACTCTCCCTTCTCTCTGTCCCAATACTAAATCCCAGGAAAGGTTACTCCTGTTGGAACAGCTCAGATGAAATACCTGCTCCTGGGTCCCCGTGGCCAGAGAAACAGGGACACAAAAAGAAGCGTGGTCGCTGAGAGCCCACCCCTGTGTGAGACGGAGCTTGCAAGGATGCTGTCCATGCATCCCACACAACAGGCTTCCTAAAGTTTGCTTCTGAGCCAGTGCCAAAAGTATTAAAACTGAGTAAAGTGCCCAAGGAATTCGTATGTTTTTTATTTTTATTGAAAATTTTGTTACCATTACTCATAGTCACATGACAGGGGCTTAGAAAAAAGAATCACTTCTGCCTAATTTTAAGTGGCTTAAATTAAGCATATTTACGGACAAGTCTGTGTGTATTTTTCATATACATAAATTTTACGTGTGTATGTATATACACACATATATATGTATAGACACACACATGCATAGATACTCATTTCAGTTTATCCTTAAAGAATAACAATGTTTAATATAAGATTAATCACAGAAAGCATAATATAGTAAATAAAGCAAGTATTTGTTGTTATAGATTCTTTATATGATTTATTGTGTTTAACTGTTACAGTGACACTCTGAGGTGAGTACTACTATTATCACTGTTTTCCACGTAAGGAAACATAATCATATAGAGTTTCGTGGATCATTTCTATTCCTCCTTTTGCACTTTAGGGAAACAGAGAGTAGATGAAGAATCATAAATCACCTGGTTTTATGGCCTGTATACATTACTAGAATACAGGAATGGAGTGACACCTTCATATCAGTTATGGTGCCTGAGAGTCTCCTGACTGTCTTTGTTATGCCCCCTTTAGGTACATCAAGATTGGGGATAAAGAGTGTGAATTTAACCACAGCTTTCGTCTTATCCTTCACACAAAACTGGCAAATCCTCACTATAAGCCAGAATTGCAAGCTCAGACAACCCTCCTCAATTTCACGGTCACAGAAGATGGTCTGGAAGCCCAGCTGCTGGCAGAGGTTGTCAGTATTGAAAGGCCAGATTTGGAGAAACTTAAGGTAAAAATTGTGAAATCATTCCCCCAACACTTATTCAGTGCACAGATTATAGTGCCAGACACAGGAGTGTAAGATGGGATGCCTGCCCTCCAGGATCTTTCAGTCTAATTGAGAAAACTGAGGGTGTATCTGAACAGTCAAGTAGCAGCTCAAGGGTACTTCTGATAAGTAGTTAGGATTGTGCCACAGGAGATGGGCTAGTTGTAGGTCTTGCTTGATGCAGGGGACTAGGGCAGGCAAAGACGCATACTAGTCATGGAAAGCAGGGCTAGAGAAGCAGGTCCGTGCCCTGGAAGGGTAGAAGGAAGAGAGGGATCTCCTTCCCTCTGCCCAGGGTAGAGAGCTATCTCTTCCTCTGATCAGGGTAGAGAGGGCTCTCTTTCTCTCTGCCCAGGTTATAGAGGAATGTTCCCCAGGCTTCCTCTCCCCAGGTGATTGCCTGGGCCCCTGGGAGTTTTGAACTCTCAAGCTCTGCCTCCAGGAATTAGCTGATTACTACTTAAATGTTCCTGAGAACCCGTGATTGTCTGGATCCTCCCATCTCTGTAATTTTCAGGGTGGCAGTTGCCCCGTGACCTCAGTTCTCTGATGGGTAAGTAAGGGCTGTTATGTTTAGCTTTTTTCCTGTGTAAGGATGGAAATAATGACTTTTCTGTCTTTCAATTTGAAGCAGAAACCAGAAGTTTCTTCCTGTAGGTTAAATGAATGATATATGGTCATGCTCTGGACCCTGGAATGCAACCAGCTCTTACCATGCCTTCTGAATGTTTTTGTAAAGAATTAAAAAAATTTTTGATTAGTACAATTTTAATGCTACGTGTGTTTCATCATATATGATTGCATGAAATTGATGATTAAGGAAACTCTGCTTAAAAACATGAATTTAATCGCCTTTCTCACATTTTGCTTGGTTTGCCTTAGTTGGTTTTGACAAAGCACCAAAATGACTTTAAGATAGAGTTGAAGTATCTGGAGGACGACCTCCTTCTGCGTCTCTCTGAGGCAGAGGGGAGCTTTCTAGATGACACCAAACTGGTGGAGAGCCTGGAGAGAGCAAAGGCCACCGCGGCAGAGGTAGAGTGCAAGGTAGGAAAAGGCAAAGGCTGCCTGGCAGGGTTTAATGCTCTATTTGAATGAAGTGCTCGGGGTGAAAATGTAATCCAACTTGGCCGTTCTCTAAGAGTACTGACACTTCGTGGAATTCAGGTCTTTTCATAAACTGCCCTTAAAAAGTGGACTGTGTGGGGTTCTGAATGGAGATAGAGGTGGTTGAACTTGTGCTTCTCCTAACGCAGCAAAGATCCAATCTTTCAGATTAGACTCTGTCAGGCTATTATTTTTTTCCTGAGTGACTAAATTTGAAGAAAATTGGGCCCTGCTGGCTTATGTAGTCTAAAACCTTAAAAGGCTTAGCCTCCTTTGGGAAACCGACATCCTACAGTCTCACCACAGGCTTCCTGGTCTATTGTACATTTTAGAGAAATACTTAGAGTTGAAGTTTTGTTTACAGGCCTTCAGTGCTGGGAGACTGAGCCAGGGGTGATCTCCTGCTGCTCTCAAATGCATTATTCCCCCGGGAAAGTGACATTTCCTAAAAGCTAGAAAAAAATGTTCGTTTAGTCGACTTCCTGCTGAATGTCCAACATGTGTCCCAGTGTGCCTTCTGCATGCACCTTGGACGTTCACAAATGGCCACTAGCCCTTAAAATGCTGATGTTTCAAAATGAGAGGAACCCTCATTTGCTTTCTGGAGTATCCTCATTACTAAGTAATCTATTAATTACCCAGCCAAGGCTGTGTCACCACACATCCAATATATTTGTCTTAGTTTAAGCGAGGAAATGGAATCCCAGGTTACTCTATCCTTTTAAGTAAGTGAATTCCAGGTGGCTGCTAAATGGTAAAGATTAGAGCAATTAAGTAAATTAGGTCTTAGCTTTGAAGTTAACTTCTCACCGTCTCTTAAAATGTCTCTTCCTATCTTCCTAATATATTGCCATTTTGGGACTTCCCTCTCTCCTCTACATTTTCTTTATTTTCTTTTACATACAAGTATGATGAATCAAGCCTATAAAAAAAAGGTTGGACATGGGCTTCCCTGGTGGCGCAGTGGTTGGGAGTCTGCCTGCCAATGCAGGGGACACAGGTTCGTGCCCCGGTCCGGGAGGGTCCCGCATGCCGCGGAGCAGCTGGGCCCGTGAGCCATGGCCGCTGGGCATGTGCGTCTGGAGCCTGTGCTCCACGGCGGGACACAGCAGTGAGAGGGCCATGTACCGCAAAAAAAAAAAAAAAAAAGGTTGGACAAATACTGTATCTTATAAAGCCGTAGGACCAGCAGTAATCCTAGACAGAAGAGATTTGTGTCTTGAATAAAAATGAATATGTTAGTTGATGATGGTGTGCGTGTTTAATTATCACTCTGAATGTACCCAGAGGCTCATACAAAGATAAACTGAATGGAACTATATGAGCATATGGATGAGCTGGTGCAAAGTCAGAAGTAGGCAGTCACGAGTCTTTCTATAAAGGCTTTTTAGTAAGCACGGCTGTTGGGTATTTTACTGACCTTGGCTGCTTTTGTATACCTTGTTGACTAATAAAGTTATTGGCATTGAATTGACCCAGCAGACTTTCCAGAGCTATCCCTGGGAGGTGATATAGCTGGGTTATTAACCCCCCGAAAGAGAGAGGGGAGGCAGGAAGGTGACATTACTCAGAATAAATTCTGTAGAACCAAAAACAATCAGGTTTGTTTACTCTGTTATCATGAACACAGCTAGAGTTATGTCCATTCTCACTTAAAACTCAGCTTATAAAAAGATTACTTTAAAATATGAATTTTATGATTTTAGAAAAGCCCAAGCACAGAGATGCCATACATGTTATCCATTTTAACACTACTAATTTCTCATTTCAGATATGTCCCTTTCATCACATAGACAATATGACGAGTAAGTTACTTATGTTGTCTGATCCCACCGTAGGTGATTGAAGCTAAAGAAAATGAAAGAAAAATCAACGAGGCCCGACAGTGTTACAGACCAGTGGCAGCAAGAGCATCTCTGCTTTATTTTGTTATTAATGACCTCAGAAAAATCAACCCCATCTATCAATTCTCTTTGAAGGTAATGATGACTAGACTAAGAAAAAATTTAAACTTGAGGAGTTCAACTTGTTTCTGGAAGTTTAAAATTTATTTTTAAGCAATCAGTGCGTACAGTAAGGAGTCTCCAGGACCTAGCTAGCAAAAAAAAACAAGACAAAGAAAAAATCCTCACTTTTCTCAGTAACTTTCATTTATAATTTTCAGTAAGGCTTTGAGATAATTAAACTATGCAACATCACAGTACATAGTTTTTGTTCTTAAGCAGAGTCTTAAGGAGTTTAATATATATAAGGGAATTCTCCTGGAGGCTCCTCTACTTTCCTTATGAAAGTGTACATGTTTCATAAAAAGATTTCATAAAAAGTGAGAATAACTATTGATTGAGCCACTGTTACATGCAAGGCACTTTCATACTTTGGTGCATCTTATGCCTGAAACATCTCATTAAAGTATACTATTATATCCCTATTTAAAAAACGAACATGTTCAGATTTTAAATAAATTGCCAAAGAATTCACATTTCATAATTGTAAGAGTCAGGATTTGAACCAAAGGCTGATTCCAAAGCCTATGCTCTTTACTTTGTACCATTCTGCCTCTGGGCAGTGTTCATTCATTCTGTCATTCAGTTTTTAAACAAATAGCTATTGAGATCAATGATAGTGCCGGATGCTGTGCTGGTTACTGAGTGTACAGTTTGGAAAACACGGATATGAGTGGAGATGTGTAGTTGTGTGTGTGTATAAAAGTGACAAATACAATGCGAGAGAACAGTAGGGATGGAGGGGCTGTTTTACTGGGGGCTCAGGGAAGGCCTCAGAGGAAGTGAGATTATAGCTGATTCCTAAAGGTTACAGAGGATTTGGCCATGTAAAGAGTGTTTGGAGAAAGAAAGGATGTGTG
Source organism: Stenella coeruleoalba (assembly GCF_951394435.1). Classification (NCBI taxonomy): domain Eukaryota; kingdom Metazoa; phylum Chordata; class Mammalia; order Artiodactyla; family Delphinidae; genus Stenella; species Stenella coeruleoalba. The sequence continues at coordinate 31,574,548 of NC_137155.1, read as the reverse complement.
AGATGGGAAAGAGTTTTCGAGATTCCAGGTGAATGAATCTATATGGCTGGAGGGTAATGAGAGAGGGAGAAGATGGAAAGACATGAGTCCTGAGAGGTAGGAGGGTCTAGATCACATGAGGTCTATGCTGGGGAGTTTGGATTATAGCGTGTGGGCAAAAAGAAGCCATTGAAAGGCTGTAAGCAGATGACTGCCATAATGGCAGAAGACTCAGAAGTGAATAGACTTATGGTTTGAAGCTAGAATAATCAGCCCTTGGAGATGGATTGGATATGGGGAAAAATAAAGAGGAAGAGGCACGAATAACTAGCGAGTGTCTAGTAATGTGAAACACGTGCAGAAATTCTGAGAAGCACAGTGGGATTGGATTTTAGAACAGCTGCAGGGTAGAAGGAGAAAAATTAAACCGCCCAGGAATACTCAACTACCAAAACTAGGCTAAGGTATTACAAGGAAAGAAAACTACAGAGCAGCCCCCGCCAGCATAATCTATTATGCTCACGTGGGATTTATGCCAGGAATGCAAGTTGGTTAAACATGAAAAAACCACACAATGTAATTCTTCAGATTAATAGAATAAAAAAGAGAAAAATCATATAATAATTTCAATGGATACAGACAAAGAACTTGACAAATTTCAACACCTGGTTAAAAAAGAAAAAAAAAGAAACTGAGCAAACTGGGAATAGATGGTAACTTCTCTGTGTGATAAAGGGCATCTGTAAAAATTTTCAGCTAACATTATACTTCATGTTGAAAAATTGAATGCTTTCCCCTAAGATCAGGAGCAAAACGATGATATCTTCTCTTAACACTTCTATTCAGTACTGCACTGGAGGTTATAGCCAGTGAAGTAATACAATAAAAGACACAGAAATTTTAAAAGAAGAAGAAAAACTGTCTTTTTTTTTTCACAGATGACCTGACCAGGTGTGTAGAAAATCATAAGAAATCTACAAAAAAGCTGAAGTGAGTTTTTAGCAAGATGGCAGGATATAAAGTCAATATACAAAATTCATTGTATTTCTATATATGAGGAACAAACAACTGAAAAATAAAAGTAATACCTCAATACTGTTTACAGTAGCATCCAAAATCTTGGAACTCTTAGGGATGATTTTAACAAAACAAATACAAATCTGCATACTAAAAGCTACAAAACATTGTTAAGAAAATTAAAGGTCTAACTAAATGGTGAGAGAGACCATGTTTATGGCTTGGAGCAGTCAATATTATTAAGATTTCAGTTCTCTCCAAATTAATCTATAGTTTTAATTCAGTCTTAATCAAAATCCAAGAAGCCTTTTTTGTAGAAATTGGCAAACTGATTCTAAAATTTGTGTAGAAATGCAGAGTATTTAAAAAATAACTAAATAATGAAAAAGAAGAACGAATGTGGAAGACTTACAGTACATGATTTCGAGACTTATTACACTGATTGGCCTAAAGAAACATTCACTGATCAATGGCACAGAATAGACAGTCCAGCAGCAGACCCACAAATGTATGGTCAACTGATTTTTTGCAGTGAATGCCAAGACAATTCAATGAGGAGGGGATAGTTTTTACAAGTGGTGCTGGGACGACTGGATATCCACTTGGAATAAAAAGAACCTCAGCCACTACATTACTCTAGATACAAAATGAGCTCAAAATGAATAAGGTAAACTATAAAATTTCTAGGAGAACAATAGAAGAAAATGTTTGGGCTTTGGGTTAGGCAAAGATTTATTCTTAGGATACCAGAGAAAGAAAAAAATTGATAAATTGCACCTTATCAAATTAAAAATTTATCGTCTTGAAAAGACATGAAGAAAATGAAAAGACAAGCCATAGACCAGTAAGTTATTTCCAATACACATGTTTAACAAAGAACTTATATCAGAATAGAAAACTCAATAGTAAGACAATGAAATTAAAAAAATAGAAAGGTTTGTGCATGTATACTAAGACATAAGTATTGCCCACAAGCACATTTTTAAGATGCTCAGCAGACATCAGAGAAATGCAAAGTAAAAGCAGAATGACGTATTACCGTATACCCAGTAGAATGGCTAAGATTTTACAAGACTGTCAGTAACAAGTGTTAGCACCGATGTGGTACTGCAACTCTTTCATGTTGCTGGTGGGGATGCAAAGTGTTAAAACCATTTTGGAAAACAATTTGTTGGTTTCTCATAATGTTATACATACACTTACAAAATGATCCTAAAATTTTTACTCTAAGTATTTACCCAAAGGAAATGAAAACATATGTGCACTCAAAAACAAAGTACTACAAGTACATACTTATATGATCCTAAAATGAATCTGGTGTGACAGAAACATTCGGCAGTGGGCAGGGGTAGGTGTCGTGGTGGGAACGGATTGCAGCGAGGCACATGAGAACTTCTGGCGGGGGATGACATGAATAGAACGTTTCTACATTTTGATTGCAGGGATTGTTACGGAAGTATATACATTTGTCAAAACTCGAGCTGTATACTTAATGGTGCATTTTATCGTGTGTAAATTAAAAATTGATTTTAAAATGCAAAAAATGAGTACTTTGTTAATACCTTCTTACTAATATTTACTATATGTCTGTCATTGTAGGGTTTTACTTTCAGTCAAATATACATAATTCAAGGCCAATCAGTCTGTAGTCTTTGGCCCCTGTCCACCAGTCAAAAATTTTAATATTTTATGTTATATCTATTTATAGATATAGATATTTAGATATATTTACCTATGTGTTTAAATATATGTATATATATGGAAAAATCTATTCAGCCCCATTGTTACCAAGGCATAAAATGGAGTAAGAAAGAAATATTGAGTGATTTTAAAAAGAACAAGATAATCAAAGGGGATCACAAAAGTACATGGGTGGAATAATAGAAACAAAAAAATAACCTGTTAAAAAATGGGCAAAGAACTTGAATAGACATTTTTCCAAAGAAGACATACAAATGACCAACAAGCATTTGAAAAGATGTTCAACATCACTAATGTTTAGGAAAATGCAAATCAAAATCGCAATGAGATACCATTTCACAACTATTAAGATAGCTACAAGATTAAAAAAAAGGAAAAGAAAGAAAATACCAAGTGTTGGCAGCTATCTGGAGAAATTGGAACCCTTTTGAACTGTTGGTAGGATTGTAAAATGGTGCAATTACTTTGGGAAACAATATGACAGTTCTTTAAAAAAAATTGCCATATGATTCAGCAGCTCCACTTCTGGACGTATACCCAAAACAATTGAAATAGTCTCAAAGAGATACTTGTACACCCATGTTCATAGCATCATTCACGACAGACAAAAGGTGGAAGCAAACCAAATGTCCGTCACTGGATGAACAGATAAATTAAAATGTTGTACGTACACACAATGGAATATTATTTAGCCTTAAAACAGAAGGCTAAATTCTGACACATGCTACAGCATAGATTAACGTTGAAGACATTATATGAAGTGAAACAAGCCTGTCACAATAAGACAAATACTGTATAATTCCACTATATTAGGTATCTAGAGCAGTCAAACTTATAGAAACAGAATGTAGAACAGTGATTGCCAAGGACTGGGGGGAGAAGGAATAGGGAGTTATAATTAAATGAGTTTTTTAAATGAGTTGTTGTTTAACAGTGTTTCAGTTGTTCAAGAAGAAAACATTTTGGAGATTGGTTGTACCACAGTGTGAAAATACCTAATACTACTTAACGGTACACTTAAAACTATTAAGACAGTAAATTTACACTTTGGGTATTTTACCACAATTAAAAATAAAAATATAAATTTTTTAAAAGCGCATGGGTAGAAGAAGAGAGGACAGTGCAATTCAATTGGTCAGGGAGGAAATGTAGGTAGATTTTATGAAATAATGTTAAAAATAATAGTAATGATAGCAAACTTTGAATGAGCACTTACCATGTGCCGGAAGCTGTTCTAAGAGTTCACAGAATCCTTGTAAAACCCGTCCTGTTCTCTCTCCCCATAGATAAACTGTAGCCTGTGTGCCTGAGACTAGCTAGACATCCAGCCACCAGTTGTCACCCTTTAACGGTCACTTGTATTCCCCAGGCTTTCAACATGCTGTTCCACAGAGCCATCGAGCAGGCTGACAAGGTAGAGGACACGCCGGGACGCATCTCAGTCCTGACCGAGAGCATCACCCACGCCGTCTTCCTCTACACCAGCCAGGCGCTGTTTGAGAAGGACAAACTCACCTTCCTGTCCCAGATGGCTTTTCAGGTAAGGAAATCGGTCACTCAAAAGCAGCCCCAGAACCAAAGTCACGCATCTCTGTTTATTATGTACTGCTGCTGAAGTGAAGTTTTTTTGGAAGCTCTTCGCAGCATGAGGAGAGTTTCCGTTTCGCAGAGGGAACTTGGGCATATGACAAACTGCTAGTAGGTCAGGGTGCACTGGCTTGGGTGGGTTTGCACTTTGGGCAGCCACATCAGCTGTCATCCTGAAAAACAGGTCAATGAGACATTGGCCTCACCTTCCCAGGTCCTGTACAGACCTCCCAGGTACTGCCGGGGAGTTCCTTGGAGAGAATCTCAAGCTCAGCTTTCCAGATCTGAGTGCCCCTAGGAGATTTTCAGAGCCCCTTTAAAAAACAGTGAATGCGTGAAGGGAGCTCCACATTTCACGCTCCTAACTTCAGTGAGACCTACTACCCTTTTACTCTTTTTGATGTGGACTTCTGCAATAGATTCTGTTTAAATAAAAGTGCCCGTGATGAGAAAGAAACATTGAGGACCACATTCCTAGATGAAATAAGAATGTGGTCCTTTTATTAGTTCATTTACTGTATAACTTTTTCTATCAGTTCAAATTGTGATGAAAGATGTCATTTCTTTTGTGTCCTCCCAAGTGCCTTGCTCAAAGAAGGCATTTTAAAATACCCGCAGTTCAGGGAGATCAGCACGGTGCCTTGTGACCACCTAGAGGGGTGGGGTAGGGAGGGTGGGAGGGAGACGAAAGAGGGAGGGGATATTGGGCTATATGTATGCATATAGCTGATGCACTTTGTTATACAGCAGAAACTAACACACCATTGTAAAGCAATTATATGCCAATAAAGATGTTAAAAAAATAAATAAAATGAAATAAAATAAAATACCTGCTGTTAATAGTGATAAATTAGCACTTCTTTCAATACTTTTGGTATTAATAGATTCCTTTGGGTTAAAAGAGTAATATATGGGTGTAATCATTTTATAATGTATGTGATAAACAGGAGTAATGCATTACAAAACAAAATTTTTCTTTTCAGTTTTCTCCCAATTTTATTGAGATATAGTTGACACATGACGTATTATGTGTTCAGTGTGATGATCTTATATATGTATATGTTATGAAATGATTACCCAATAAGTGTAGTTAACATTCGTCACCGTACATAGTTACATTTTTTTTTCCATGATGAGAACTTTTAAGATCTACTCTTCTAGCAACTTTCGAATATACAGTACAGTAATGTTAACTATAGTCACCGTGCTGTACATGACATCCCAGGACTTATGTTATAACTGGAAGTTTATACCTTTTGACTAGCTTCATCCACTTCTACACCCCTCAGCACCCACCTCTGACAACCACCAGTTTGTTCTCTGTATCTGTGATTCTGTTTTTTAAGATTTCACGTAAAAGTGAGATCATACAGTGTTTATCTTTCTCTGTGTGACTTTTTTCCTTAGCATAATGCCCTAAAGGTCCATCCTTACTGTTGCAAATGACAGGATCTCCTTCGTTTTATGGCTGAATAATATTCCATTGTATATATGTGTGTACATATGTATACATTATACACGCACACGCACACATATATATACCACATTTTCTTCATCCATTCATCCATATATGGACACTTAGGTTGTTTTTATGACTTGGCTATTGTAAATAATGCTGCAATGAACATAGTACAGATATCTTTTTGAGATAGTGATTTCATTTCCTATGAATATACACCCAGAAGTAGAACTGCTGGATTCTGTAATAGTTGTAGTTTTAATTTTTTGAGGAACCTCCGTACAATTTTCCATAGTAGCCACACCAATTTACATTCCCGCCAACAGTGTACACATCCTCACCAGCATTTGTTCGTCTCTTGTCTTTTTGCTAATAGCCATCCTAACAGGTGTGAGGTGATATCTCATGTGGTTTTAATTTGCATTTCCCTGATGATTCGTGATGTTGAGCACTTTTTCATGTTATCTGTCAGCCGTTCGTATGCCTTCTTTGGTAGAATGCCTATTCAGTTCCTCTGCCCATTTTTTAATCAGATTATTTGTGGGTTTTGCTGAATTTTTTGTGTTTATACATATTGTTCATGAACAGTAATGGACCAGGGATGATAAAACATGACATGCATACACATGCGTGCACATCTATTTAAAACTTCTTTTTAGAATATCTAGATAAATTATAATCTATCTGAAATACTGACAGTCTACATAAATCAAAGCTTCATATATATTTGGACAATTTCTTGTGTGTTGAAATAAATCAAATTGAATTAAGAAAAATTATCCAATAAGATATTTTGATACATGTTACCACCCATAATGCATTTTGAAAATATCTAGAATTTTTAAGTAGCACAAACCTCAAACATTTTACCTGCTTAATTTTATAAGGTGTTACAGTTTTTATGAGGAAATTAGAAATATGTCATTTGTGCCCTCCACTCAAGTGTTTTATGGACTCCTTAACAATTCTGTAACCAGAATGTCTAAAGTTTCAGTTTGTGATGTGTTTGCTTAGTTGTATCTGTAAAACAGCAATTTCCAGTTTTTCTCAGCATAATCTCCCATATAAGAAAAATCTTTTATACATCTTGCAGTTTATTGGATACAATTTCTATACCAGGACTAACTTACAATACTAGTTTTACCTTTTGTTTAGTAATTCAATCCATTGTCATCTGAGGCTTTCTCAATTTGTATAACAAGTTTCAAGACAAGTTTGCTCTAAGGGTAGAAGGCTAAATATGAAAGCATATTTCAAATATGCTGCTAATAGGCACGGGTATTAAAATTGAAATAAACCAGGCTTCGTAATTATTTGCTATTCGATTTCCAATCAAGATTTTGAGATCACGAGCATAATCTGAGATTCCTTATTTCAACTACAGAGCAGATATATATCTATAGGAATTCTCAGAAGGCTTACTTCTGTCTGTTCAATCATATCTATTAAGTGGTGACTGCGTCCTCGATTTTGATGCAAGCCAAATGACCTTTTCAATTTTGTGTACTCTCAAGATTTTGCTGAGAAAGAAAGAGATAGATCCTCTTGAATTGGATTTCCTGCTTCGGTTCACAGTTGAATATGCTTACAAGAGTCCTGTTGACTTCCTAACTAATCAGTCATGGAGCGCTATTAAGGTATGTTAGGAACATGATTTTTCAGTTGCTAAATCTTGTTTCAAATCTCTGTTCTCTAAGATGTAGAAATGTAGTTTAAAAAATAACAGGTGATATACACCATTTCCATTGTAGACATATGCTATCTTTAATTTTTTGAAGAACTTCCCATACTCTTTTCCACAGTGGCTGCACCAATTTACATTTCCACGAACATCTACTAGTTTCCCTTTTCTTATTTGGAAGTAAAGGAACTTGTGACCTATTTATGGATGGGAAAGTTGTTAATAAATATGTATAATGTATAGGACCTTTGGTTAAAGTCGAGGAATATATTGGGTTGGCCAAAAGGTTCATTCGTTTTTTTCCGTAAATGGCTCTGGTAGCACTTAGTTGTCTTTAACTTCATTCAAAACCATTTTGTTAGATTGTATGTGACAGCTGTCATATCAGTGTGCATTTTAAAAAGAAGACTTATCGGGCTTCCCTGGTGGCGCAATGGTTAAGAATCTGCCTGCCAGTGCAGGAGACACGGGTTCGAGCCCTGGTCCTGGAAGATCCCACATGCCTCAGAGCTACTAAGTCCGTGCGCCACAACTACTGGGCATGCGCTGTAGAGCCCGTGAGCCACAACTACTGAAGCCTGTGTGCCTAGAGCTCGCGCTCTGCAACAAGAGAAGCCACCGCAATGAGAAGCCCGTGCACCGCAACAAAGAGTGGCTCCCGCTCACCGCAACTAGAGAAAGCCTGCTCGCAGCAACGAAGACCCAACGCAGTGAAAAATAAATAAATTAATTAACTAATTAATTTTAAAAAAGACTTATCAGAGTTGGTGAATCTGGGGCTTCCCTGGTGGCGCAGTGGTTAGAATCCGCCTGCCAATGCAGGGGACACGGGTTCGAGCCCTGGTCCGGGAAGATCCCACATGCCGGAGAGCAACTAAGCCCGTGTGCCACAACTACTGAGCCTGTGCTCTAGAGCCCATGAGCCACGACTACTGAGCCTGTGCGCCACAACTACTGAATCCCACGTGCCTAGAGCCCGTGCTCTGCAACAAGAGAAGCCACCGCCATGAGAAGCCCACGCACCACAACAAAGAGTAGCTCCTGCTCGCCACAACTAAAGAAAGCCTGCGTGCAGCAATGAAGACCCAACAAAGCCAAAAGGAAATTAATTAATTATTCAAAATTGGTGAATTTTTGTGTAGCCATTTTAATATTAAAGTTGGAAGAAAAAAAGCAACATTTTCAGCATATTATGCTTTATTATTTCCAGAAAGGTAAAAATGCAACCGAAATGAAAAAAGAGATTTGTGCAGTGTATGGAGAAGGTGCTGTGACTGATCGAACGTGTCAAAAGTGGTTTGCAAAGTTGCATGCTGGAGATTTCTTGCTGGACGATGCTCCACAGTCGGGTAGACCAGTTGAAGTTGATAGTGATCAAATTGAGACATTAATTGAGGACAATCAACATTATACCATGTGGGAGATAGCCGACATACTCAAAATACCCAAATCAAGCGTTGAAAATCATTTGCACCAGCTTGGTTATGTTAATTGCTTTAATGTATGGGTTCTACATAAGTTAAGCAAAAAAAACCTTCTTGACCATATTTCCCCAAGCGATTCTCTTCTTAAACGTAATGAAAATGTTCCGTTTTTAAAACAAATTGTGACGGGTGGTGAAAAGTGGATACTGTACAGTAATGTGGAACGGAAGAGATCGTGGGGCAAGTGAAATGAGCCACCACCAACCATACCAAAGGCCGGTCTTACTTCATCCAAAGAAGGTGATGTGTATATGGTGGGATTGGAAGGGAGTGTCCTCTATTATGAGCTCCTTCCGGAAAACCAAACGATTAATTCCAACAGGTACTGCTCCCAATTAGACCAACTGAAAGCAGCACTCAATGAAAAGCATCCAGCATTAGTCAACAGGAAACGCATAATCTTCCATCAGGACAACGCAAGAACGCATGTTTCTCTGATGACCAGGCAAAAACTGTTACAGCTTGGCTGGGAAGTTCTGATTCATCAGCCGTATTCACCAGACATTGCACCTTCGGATTTCCATCTTCACAAAATTCTCTTAACGGAAAAATTTTCCATTCCCTGGAAGACTGTAAAAGGCACCTGGAACAGTTCTTTGTTGAAAAAGATAAGAGTTTTGGGAAGATGGAATTATGAAGTTGCCTGAAAAATGGCAGAAGGTAATAGAACAAAAGGGTGAATACGTTGTTCAATAAAGTTCTTGGTGAAAATGAAAAATGTGTCCTTTATTTTTACTTAAAAAACAAAGGCACTTTTTGGTCAACCCAATGAATAATCTTTTTTCAGTTGACCTGCATCTAGTTTCTTTATTTTGTTTTCTTTTTTATAATATTTCTCTGCTTTTTCAAAATAGTTTTGTTAATTTATACAGCAATATAATAATTTACTGTAATTGTAAAATGTTTAAGCAGAGCAGAATGCTGTAGAGGAAAAAGTGGTAGTATTCTTCAACCCCAGTCATCAATCCTTATTCCATTTTTCTGTTAGAAGATCCTATTATTAAAAGTTTATTCTCTGAGGCTCTGGAATTCCTCAGAGATGCTCATCATAAGCTAAGTTTCACCCTACTCTTTTTTTCTAAAGCAGAAACATTTCTATGTATTAAAAATAACTATGTTCTTCCTTATTTTTATAGTGCGTTTAGATTTTTTTAAATATTGGTTTGTCTGCGTGGGCTCTTCGCCGCAGCGCACGGGCTTCTCTCTAGTTGTGGCGTGCGGGTTTTCTCTTCTCAAGTTGTGGCGCACGGGCTCCAGGACACGTGGGCTCTGTAGTTTGCGGTAAGCAGGCTCAGTGGCCCCGTGGTATGTAGGATCTTAGTTCCCCGACCAGGGGTTGAACCTGCGTCCCCTGCATCGGAAGGCAGATTCTTTACCGCTGGACCACCAGGGAAGTCCCCTAGGGTTTTTTGTTTTTTTGTTTTTTTGTTTTTTTTGCGGTACGCGGGCTTCTCACTGTTGTGGCCTCTCCCATTGCGGAGCACAGGCTCCAGACGTGAAGGCTCAGCGGCCATGGCTCACGGGCCCAGCCGCTCCGCGGCATGTGGGATCTTCCCGGACCGGGGTACGAACCCGTATCCCCTGCATGGGCAGGCGGACTCTCAACCACTGCGCCACCAGGAAAGCTCTAGGTTTTATTTTTTAATAGCATTTTTAATTAGATTATTACTTTAGAATTACAAGTTCAAGTTCAGTTGTGTATCAGTCAGGCTCTCGGCAGAAAACAAATGGCACATGAAAGTGTGATTTTTAAGAAAAGTTGAACAAAGAGTATATCTTTATAATATGGGAATAAAGATGAGGGGACAAACCAGGGATGGGGATGGGAAAAGGTAGAAAAGGGGCAGTTACTGAAACTACTGAGAAATGAAGTTATGGGAGAGAGCCTACCTTTGGAACCTGTGGCATTCTGTAAAGAAACATAGCCGCTGCCAAACTATGTCACCACAGGAAAGAGCTGGGGAAGAAATACCCTCGCCTCTCTTCTCCAGCCCTTTTGCCAGTGGTTCCTATTGGTCAAACCCAACCAGGCCAGAGAATCAGGGAGCTTTGTTCAAGCCATCCTTAGCAATCGCCCTCTTTGCAGGGCAGGAAAGGGTACAGAGTAAATCTAGAGAGGAAACAAACACTATCCAGCACAAGTTACTTACACAGGGTTTGATACATTCATCTTTATGTCAAACTCAAAGCTATTCTACACCCCATTCCCATCTGTTCCCCTACTGTATTACAGGCAGTAGCCCTCATGGAAGAGTTCCAAGGCCTAGACCGAGATGTGGAAGGATCAGCGAAGCAGTGGAGGAAGTGGGCAGAATCCGAGTGTCCAGAAAAAGAAAAGTTACCACAAGGGTGGAAGAAGAAAAGTTTAATACAGAAGCTGATTATTTTGAGAGCAGTGCGCCCTGACAGAATGACACATGCTCTCAGGTGGGCGCAGTTAGCACTTTGGGAAATGCAAGTTAACCTAGAGGAAACTTTGTCTTAAGGACTAGAAGTATCTGGTGGACGTGTTTATGGTTCATGTTCATGAAAAGTGATTCTGCAGAAATTTTTATACTGCAATCACTACTTTTGTTCAAATCTGCTAACATTGAACAGTGTGCTAGTCTGTCGGCAGACTGAACGTATTCTTCCTGAAAAGCTTAATTCTGAAATCAATAGGGGAAACAGGGAACCTATGGAAATATTCTAGGAAGAGAGCTGGCAGAGTTCAGAGGCCAGGAACGTGCATTACCCAAGTGTGATTCCCATTGTTTATATTTAGAGCGGCCCTTTGGCTCCAGAGATTTTGCACATCAAACAAAAAATGAATGCCTTTCGTGGATTCACTCATAGTCCTATAACTTTACAACCAACAGGATTTAAAAGCAGAAATGCCTGCCTACCTCTTGGTTTAAGTGTCCCTTTCCTTTGCCCTTTTGGCTCCTAAATGGTAATACGGTGCTTAATTCTAATTTGAATTCAACAGTCAAAGAGTTTCCAGGTTCCTTCCCTAGCGAGCTGCTTTTTTGTCAGCAGCATTCACTAGCCTCAGGTTTTCTTCCTTGGCTTTGTCTGTTCAGCCTATTTTCCCTTTGCAGAAGCCCCTGCCACACCCTACTTTACAAGTTAATTCTGTTTAGTCGTCCTTACTTTCTGCTAAATCTGATGCTGCTGGCAAATAATCCCTGCTTAATTGAGCTTCCCTGTGTTAGAAACACCCCAAAAAGCATTTGTATATTCATGAGAAGCCCAACAGGCTGGAAAATTGCACTGTGGCAAATCTAATGAACTGTTAATAAGTAACGGGGGCTCTGGCAGGGGATTTGGGGGATACAAAGCCATATGCAGGCTTTGGATGGTTCTCAGAGGAGCGTCTCGGTAGACCCCCAAAATGGAAGGTAGGCTTCTGATTTTCAGAGCTTCTAAAGCAGAGAGGGATTTCACGGACTCAACTGCATAAATCTAGCGTGGGTTCGTATTGTCATTCTTACAAAACATCTCGTGTAATAAACATAGTTTGCTTCCTTCCCGTGCCTGTGGTTTAAGCTGATTCACGCTGTGACACATTTCAAGGTCAGAGGCACTGATCCTCTCTTTGGCATTATTCTTTTTACAGGAATTTCGTGGAGGAAAAACTGGGTACGAAGTATGTGGAGAGAACCAGATTGGACTTAGTTAAAGCATTTGAAGAAAGCAGCCCAGCCACCCCAGTATTCTTCATCCTCTCCCCAGGGGTAGATGCCCTTAAAGACCTAGAGATCCTCGGTGAGTGGCCGGGAGGCTGGCCACCCAGCCCTGCCTCTCACCCGTCGCCAACGCAGCCTTCCTTTCAGCTCATAGTTATCTTAGTTGCTTTTTTCTTTTCTTTCTCATTTGTTGGAGATTGAGTGTATGGAAAATGTAAGGTTAATAACACTGTAGTCTGGAGAAATGTTTAAATGGAACATTCCTCCGGTTGGCATAATGCAAGTTTCTTTTGTACTGTTCTCCACCTTTTGACTAGATGAGGGCCAGAGGGCAATTTTCTCCATGCTCTTGTAATCTTGTGCCCCCTGTGACTAAATAATGGTCATTAGAGCAAGCCTATTTGATTGTGAAAGGCACTGTCGCTTTGTGCTTTGGATTACTATCCCCCACGACCTGCACGGAGAATTCCAGGTTAATAGAGCTGTGACCTGACTGTGCGGGATTCAAGCACAGCTTCACAAGGTGAGGGGCTCCTGCATTTACCCAATGAGCCAATCCGGTCAAAAAATGATGTGATATCTACCCCATGTTGCTCCTTTTCATGAGGGCAATGCTTTGCTACTCCTGCAAGAGTTTGTAAAGCTGGGTAACAATGCTTGCCATCTATCAAAATGTCAAAAGCTTTATTACCACAAAACCAGAGGAACTGATTTCCATAGGTTTTGCTAATGCTTGTGAGGAGGCAGCTGTTGAGAGCTTGAAATCATGCTTGTTGAAACGACAGAGGTTCAGTTTGGATTCTTCAGGAAAGTGACCTGGAAGGTGGCGGCAGTAACCACAGATGGACATCCGACCACAGGATTTCAGACTCTTCTCACCTCTCCTTGGTTCACTTTTCCTCTCGCCATGTTGTGTCCTCCCACAGGCAGAAGACTTGGGTTTACAACTGACTCGGGAAAATTCCACAATGTGTCTTTAGGACAAGGTCAGGAGATGGTGGCAGAAATGGCCCTGGAGAAAGCTTCCCGAGGAGGACACTGGGTCATACTCCAAGTGAGTAATTACGTTTTCCTGAAAACACTGGGAGTGAACACGGACGGGCAGTGCAGAGCACCCCTGCCCAGCGGGAATGAGCCTTTCACACAGCACACGGTGATCTGCTGCTGGGGGGCATGGCGTTCTCTCAGCAGTAATGACACCTCCAAGGGTGACAAGGAGCTCTGCTGACAAGGATGACTACCATTTTTTGAGGGATTTTCTAGCCATTGTGCTTGAAAATTTTAAATATTACAGGGAGCCCCATCGTTCTCCTGACTTACGGATATCTGGAACACTCCAATAGTGCTTGAGGACAGACTGGCTCGTATGGAATACTAAGACGGTTGTCACAGTATCTCTCATTTGCATGTGGCTTTAAAGTTGACACAGTGTTTTTTCATATCTCATTATGTCACGTAACTCTGACTGCCCGTAACTAGTTGTGTCTTATTCCCTTTGCTTATAAATTAAGGGGTTGAGTACTTGGTCCCTTTCGCCTTTCTAGGGCTCACATTTTATGGGTCTATGATTCTACAATCCAGTGTCCTTTGGGGTGGTTCCCTTCACTGGGGATTCTAGTGTCGACCAAAAAAAAAAAAAACAAAAAAAAACCGGACAACGTGAGAGCTGTGAATTCAGTTTTATTTGGGACTTAATGAGGACCGTAGCCTGGGAGACAGCCTCTCAGCTCTGAGGAACTGATCCGAAGAGGTAGCAGGGGAGAGGTCAGTATCTATGTGATTCTGGTGAAGGGGGTACATGCAGTCAGGCACACATCTCGGCTGCAGGTTGCTGCTAGCCACGAGGAGCAGATGTTTCCATTCATGATTTTAGTGCTCTTCTAGGTATGAGAAGATGCAAGGAATTGAGCTCATAAAATTTTCTCCCGAAAATATCTAACTATCTGAAGGCCTGTTCTACCAGATTTTCCCAGAACACAGAACGCCTCATTCCTGATCTCTGCCCTGAACTCCTTTCAGGGTGTGTGGAAAGTCAGCCACTGCAGTGGCTAGTGCCTTTGTTCATATAGAACCAGATGGCGAGTGACATTTTTTAGTTTGTACTAGCAAGAATCCGGGCACCAGTGGAGCCCAGGCAAGCTTTAGGGGGCACCTAGGGGCCGAGCGAACTCCAAGCTCACTCCTTCCTCAGCAGGGTGCGCCAGCTGTCTCAGCAGGTCTGGAAATGGCCTTTGACTTGCAGCACAGTGATCCCAAAGGTTCTTACTTATATGTCAGGCTCTTTACTAGGCAACTTGTAGGATACATTATCTCTAATCATCACAGCAAGGTTGCAAGGGGAGGTATTGTCATCCCATTATAAAGGTGAGAAAACTGAGCCTCAGAGTGGTTTGGAGGGCCTCAGGCCACACAGCAGGAAAGTGGCAGAGTCTGTCCGCCAGCAGGCGACGTTCTTTCCGCTAGCCCACACTGCCACCCTCATGCAAATATGACATTGGCCTTCCTTAATGTCTCCAGTATCTGGGGTTGATGCATTCTGCGTTTCTGCTTGAAATAAAATTGGATTCACTGAGAAACTGCCCGGTGTCCAAGAAGAATATAACCTTCTGGGAGAGTAAAACCTACTGCTTAGATGAGACTTCAGTATGGGGACTTGGGATGGTGTGTCCCTTCTGAGCCTCACAGAGTCAGACGGGTAACAGTGGAGGTTTTGTTTTTCCAGAGATAGCAGTTGTTGCTGGGTCCGTTGGGTAGATGCTGAGCTCTCCCCACAAAAGAGAACGTACTTTGCGAGTTCTCATGCATCCGGCGGCTCAGACTGGAGAGAAACTGGGAGGGGTGCAGTCCTCCTCAAGAGAACATAGTGGTCAAAGTAAAATGTTTCTGTTATTTTTATATCTATGCTGCGCTACCCGTCGCCCCCCCCTCCAAAAAAAAAGAAATGCAAGTTGTAAGTTTTACCCTTAAAAAACGTCTCAAAACACCTTATTTGGTGTAGGATCTCCTTTTGGGTATCTATTTTAGACCTTTGATTTTTGTTTCCAGTGGTAAGCCGGTAACTTAGAATGTAACTTTCACTAGTTCTCTCCACACATGGAATAATTGGAGAGGAGAGACTATCCCAGGCTTTTTGGCAGCTTCTGAAAGTTTCTAGGATACATTTGATTGGCAGTTAAAAGAGAAGCATTCTTTGACGAGTGAGAAGCCCAGCATAATAGGAACTTGTTATATTGTTTGTAATTTACATTAAATTCTGTCAGCGTAGGCAGATGATGTGTATGCACATGTTAATGAGTTCCTAACCAAACTCTGCGCTGGTCAATTACTATGATCAGAGATAGCCCCTCTAAGGATATTTAGTTGGCGTTTTATCAGAAACCCACACTCCAGAGAAAACTATCGCTAAGGTAGCAGACTGGCACGGTCTTTGTCTCAGAGGCACACCAGATGATTTGTGAATTAATATAATGGAAAAAAATCATTTTTCATGGGCAACATGGGTGGTTTTCAAGATACGTGTATTGGCTAAAAATGTCGCACAAACACTGCTATCCTTGGACAAATGGCCGCAAGAATCTAGCCAGTATCCTCAAGAATGGTTCCCAGGCTGGATTCCAGAGAATGCCAGTGTACAACGATGGCTCACTTGGAGATTTTTCTATTCCCTGACTCCAAAGTCACTGTTAAAATATTTTTACGTTTGTTTCATATACTAATGAGTAGGAGTTTGAGTAGAGGAGATTTCCGTCAGTAACAATGAAGTAGGGGATCAGGTGCATTTCTAGCCTTTAGTTTTTATACTTGATTAAACTAACCCAGATAAGTCTTAGTAATTGAGTTTGAACTGTAACAAAGAAAAGTATCAAGAACTCCATCTCAGAAGTGATTGGCGGGTGTTAGAAGTAGGTGAGTGTTAGAAGGAGATTTTGTTTTACAAAGGCAAACTGTAGTGATTTGGAGCACTTAAAATGTTCAGTGTTCAATTCTGACTTGGTTTATTTTTTTTCCCTAATGCGCTAGTAAAGGAAACTTTAAACCGTGGTTCTGTGAGTTTCCAACTCATTCATGTACAGGAGAATGTTGTAATCCTATAATTTAAGTAATGTACTTCAGTCTCACAGGAATTCTAAACCATGCTGTTTTTCAGAATGTCCATTTGGTAGCCAAGTGGCTTGGAACCTTGGAGAAACTCCTTGAAAGATTCAGCCAGGGAAGCCACAGAGATTACAGGGTTTTCATGAGTGCTGAGTCTGCACCTACACCAAATGAACATGTCATCCCTCCAGGACTCCTGGAAAATTCCATCAAGATTACTAATGAGCCCCCCACAGGAATGCTGGCCAATTTGCATGCTGCACTCGACAACTTTGATCAGGTAAGAATGCAGAAGCAGCCTGGTCTGACACTGAAGTCCAGGTCTTCTCACAAGACTGTGAGACCTAAAACCACAGCCACACGTGTAACAAGAATGAACCACGTACCTTTCTGAGGAGCTTGCTTATTGAAGACAAACATGGCAGACTAGTATCTCTAAAACCACAGAAAGAGAAAAAGCCATTGTTCTTATTGACGTCGTTGAGAAGATTGATGACGCTGATGATGACGTGGCAGGAGTTTTAGTATACGACTTAATATTTTGATCTGGTTTTGATATTAGTCAATTTAAAGCCCTTCTTTTTAGATTATATCCATCCTGCCTTCAGATTTACATTTTCATGTCCTTCCAAAATAAAACAAATAAATTAGTACCTTTATAAATTAATGACAGTTCTATTACCATTAGTCTGCTTGTTCAAATTACCACATCTGTCTGTGTCATAATCAAGTCTGTCAGTTTCCTTTGTTGCTATTTCTCTGAGCTCCCATTCCTTCCTCTAATTTCTTAGAAATCCTTGATAAACAGCATTCTTATTAGGAGAAGTAGAATAAGCCCAAAAGAGGAAACGCGTATGATGTGGTGATAAATATTCAGCCTCCTGTTAGAAATGTTATTATCCTCTATGAAACATGCCCACATGCTTAACTTTTTCTCTAGGTCCCTCTGGGCTAAGACGAGAAAACCAACATTATGAAGGCATTAAAATAATTGGCCACCTAAGAATATAGTTTTGAAGAATACAGTTAATTGCTCAATTCAATAATTGAGTAGTTTGTGCCTGTTTACCCAATGGGCTGTGTAAACAAAAGGCACTCAAAAACTCTGTTGAGTCTGTTACATGTTTGAAGTATCCTTTTTTGCAAACTAAGACAGGCATGTATTTTATCTTCCCTCAATTTATAATTCCTGGCCATCTGTGACATTCTCAAGCTCTCTCTCTCAAAGTAAGTACAAAAGAGGAGTTTGACGTATTTAAATAGGATTTATCCAACTTCCCAGAACAATTGTCTTTATTTGTGAAAAGTGAGCAGTTCATGAGTAAACAGGCTTCAGCCCAGTTGTCCTTCAGCTTTTTTTTTGGTAAGCATCTCTCTGATAATCTGATAAAACTATGGATACTCTCCCCAGGGAAATGCACACTAAAAAAACATTGTTGCATACAATCATAGGGATGACCAGATCCCCCAAAGCCTATGCATGAATTCCTTCCCCAGTTAAGAACAGCATGTTCTAGTTTACTTATGAAAGTATCAGGGTTTTGTTTTTTTTTTTACTGCTTCTTAGAAAACCCCTTACAATAATTGGTTACATTTATTGAAAAGGGTCTTAAGAACTTCAGGGGGGAATATTTCTTATCTACTGGAAAGGCTCTGAAATATTAAGATTAAATTTGTTCATAAGTAGCAAAAGCAAAGCTAATCAATGTGATTCACTAAATAAACTTTCCATCAAACCTATTCTAGCCCAAACCTGAGATTTTAAAGCTTTGTGACCACCTAGAGGGGTGGGATAGGGAGGGTGGGAGGGAGACGCAAGAAGGAGGAGATATGGGGATATATGTATATGTATAGCTGATTCACTTTGTTATAAAGCAGAAACTAACACACACCATTGTAAAGCAATTATACACCAATAAAGATGTTTAAAAAAAAAGATTCTAAAGAAAATCTAAAAATTTTAAGTCTTTTATGAATGCTGAACTGTTATTATGTTAGAAAAAAATGTGGGTTTTATTCAGATTATGTAATTCAAGGGTACTAGCCTGTGCTCCCTGGCTATCTGTGTATAGGTTTCTAGAACCCTTTTATCAGTTAGAATTATGAAGGAAGTACAAAACAACAGTGGCTTAAACAAGGTTAAAAAAGGTATTTCTGCCACATGAGAATTCAGGAGCTAGGTCATTCAGAGCTCCTTTGTGTCACCACAGAGTTGTCATCAACCCAGTTTGCTTACATTTCACCATTTCTAGGATGGGCTTGCCGTGGTCCCAAGTGGCAGTGAGGGTGGCAGCTCCCATAGCTGTGTTCCAGAAAGTAGGATGAGAGAAGGAACAAAGAAGATGACAAATGTCATGTTTGCTTTCTTGTAAAGATTCATTCTGCAAGTTAATACACAATACTTCTTTCAACTTATTGGTCAGACTAATTCACACTGCATTACCTAACTGCAAGAGAGGCTGGAAAAGTAAATCTATCTTGGGCAGTGTATGCCCAGCTAAAAGTCAGCAGGAAGGCACTTTAGGGCGGGCAGATAGTGGTCTCCATCACAGACCTCCTCCTCTCCCAAGTCTCCTTGTATCATCCTGGATGTTCTGTGTCGCTGCCGTGGCCCTATCTTGTTGAAGCCTGTGACGTGGACAGAGGGTGATGAATGCCATCTACCTTGGTTCTCATTTGGGTTAGGTAAATGGGTCCCAGTTGCTCCTATTGCCTGGCTGCCCTTCTTGGATGAGAAAAGCACCTAAGGGATCTAGACAAGTTAACTGTTCTGTTTAGGTATTTTCATTTTTCATGCTTTGATTTTCAAGTCAAATTAAATCTGTGTTCTTAATCTTCTCCCCAAGTCAGAATTTATCCTCAAATTTTGACATGTGTATTCATAGCGAACAAAGTGCATTTGATATTGATCCTTTATTACCTTGAACATTCTAGAATATTTATGTAAATATGATCAGTAAGTGACCAAGATGTAAAGAACCTTTTCTTTAGGATGCTGCCTACCTAACCCTCTTTCATCTCAGTAGCACTGCCTCTTGAAGATGTCATAAATGTTTGGGCTCCCTGCATCCCCAGATGTTTGGGCTCCCTGCATCCCCAGATAACCAGATTTTTGAAGCAAGAATGTAAATTTCTTTTTCTGTAAGATTTGCAGCAGAAACAAATAATGGTAATTGTGCATGTAAAATTGGCATCTGTGTGCATGCAACAGTGTTATGTGTGTGTGGATGCCTGTTCTCTGTTCACAATGCTGTTTGTATATTTTCTGATACAAACACTTGATCACTTGCTTTGTAAAAATACAATTGACCTGAAGTGTAGAATGTTAGGCAGACTCGTATTTTTCTTAGGAATGCCTGATTCACATTTTCTTCTCATGTCATTTATATTATCAGAGCGTAATGAAATGGGCATTGACTTACGATTTTGGTTTTTGTTAGCAGTGAGGCTAAAATTAGGTCAGTTATATGAAGTATATAGACGGAAGTAATGTACTAACTGTAGTACTTGGGTTTTCCGTGGACTATATGTAATTCAGGGAGGGTGTTAGGTGACTTGTTGGATCATAAAATTTTGTCACTTCCATTTGGTCTCCTAGAAATGTCTTCCTTTTAAAAGCAATGTATTTTTATATCCTTCAACATTAATTCCACTTACATGGTTTCTCTTTTCTTCTTTCACAAGCTTGCCCTTTACTTGAGGTTTAGCTGTGGAGAAGTTATTTGTAATGACTGTATATTTTTGAGCCCCATAAATTTCCTAGAAGTGGCCTAGTCATTGAGAATAGCCTAGTGATTCAGTTGGGTCAGCAGTGTATGTGGCCTGGCCAATTCTAGAACTGTATTTGGTGGTAACCCTGGATTCTGATGACAGCGATAGAGAAAGAAACGAAAATGCTCTTCTGGTCCTGGACCAAGAGAACAAATCTAGGCTTGGTTTAGACTTTTACTGAAAGGCCTCTGGGAGGCCAGATCTGAGCTCCCACCCCAAAAGGGCTAAACATATTTTGTATTATAGATGCCCACATTGTCAGATCCATTCAAATGTAGACCGGGTGTAATTTGACCGTTTTAAAGGACAAGGCAGGAAGGTGCTGTTTTGGCCTCACCTTCCTCCGCTGCCCACCATCAGTTGAAGGAGCCATCCTCCGTTTTTCCTTGTTTGCCTCACAGGACTGCCAGATTTGAGAATGGGTAAAGTACTACCCTTAAGACACAGATGGCTGTTTTTCACCTTTTAATTTTATGGCTTTGGGGGCCATAACCATATCAGTGTAGCATACCAGGTTTCCCTCTGCATTTGCAAAAAAATCATCTTACGGATCTACTCTACAGGACATATGTTTTCCAATCTTCCATATGCTGTTCTGTTATTCCAACAGTGAGTTTTATTTTCAGCTCATTGGAAGAAAACCATTTGTCGTGGTGGTTGTATCAGTCAAGGGACAGTACAAAATTATAGTGATTCATACAAGATAATCTCTCACACGTAATTGGCAGCTCTGGTGCATGAGATCAGCCACACACCCAAGCTTGTGGTGCCTCCACCGTACCTAACTCCCAGCTTCCGAGTCGTCCAGTCATCGTCATTTGTAGCTCATAGGAAAGGGAAAAGAACGACAACCAGACCAAGCAATTTCCCTTTACGCAAGTGACGTGAAAGTTGCATACGTCACTTCTGCTCAAACTCTGTTGGCAAAAACTTGGTCACGTGGCACATCTGGCTTCAAGAGGGGCTGGGAGATTGCTTTTTGATGAGTGGCTGTGTGCCCAGATAATCGGTATTACTATGGAACCAGGAGGAATGGAGAATTGGCATTAACTTATATTCCGCTACAGTGATGAAATTAAGATGATGGCCTTTTGTCAAACAGATTGTACAAGAACATTTTTGCAGGGGAAATTGATGTCAGGCATTATTACCACTGGCAAAATGAATTGTCTCATTTTCTAGTGAAACAGAAGAATAATTGAAGCAAAATAAAAGCATTCCTCTTAAATCAACAGACTGGCAAATGCCAGTCTTCTCTTATGCTCTCCTAGCTTAAAACTGCATGTTACCTCTGTCCTAGGTCTCCCTCAAAGTCCTCTGCAAGATGATTGAAAACTCAGACCCTTGCCCTTGGAAACCATATGGATGGATGATCAAACATTCTTTCTTTTCTCCCAGGATACACTTGAAGTGTGCTCCAAGGGGCAGGAGTTTAAAAGCATTCTCTTCTCTCTGTGCTACTTCCATGCCTGCGTTGCTGGGAGACTGAGGTTTGGCCCCCAGGGCTGGAGCCGCTGCTATCCGTTCAATTCTGGAGACCTCACCATCTGCGCCAACGTCCTCTGCAACTACTTAGAGGCAAACCCTAACGTGAGTGCCAGTGGCCAGATAACCTCTTCCGAGGAGTGTACTGAATCTGTCAGTCTTTGGGCACTATCAAAGTGGACCATAATTTCTCTTTCGAAGCTATTATTGAAATAGCTGACACTACATATGCATCCTCTGCCAAGCGTGAGGTTTTACAACAGTGGATGCTCGAACTTTATGAGATGGGTCAAGCCGGTTCTACATCAGCAGCTTAGTGCAAAAAAAAAAAAAAAAAAATGTCCTTCATTATGTTAACAAAAACAGTGGTTTACATGTGCATGTATGCCAGATTCATTAGGCAGGTAATGAAGCATTTGCACAAATGTAATTACATACAGCAATCCTGACAGTTCATAACATTGCATTAATAATCACTACAATTAGTTCTGATGATGGAAGCAATTTACAGCACGTCACATGTATAAATAATGGTGCATTTCCTGCATGTCATTATTATGTATTAAGGATGCCACCTTGTTGTGACTTTTTCAGTAATGTTCCCCTTGATTTGAAGTTAAAGGTAGATGAATGATTTTATTTCATAGCTAAAATGTGTTCTACAGATGGGAACGGGAATGCTTCATCAAGAACATTTGTGTAAACTCTTATAAACTCAGTGACTGGATTTCAAGAAGGATGAATCATTTGTAAGGATATTCTGGCTTAGTCCTCATAAGGGAAACTTTTTCCATTAAGTTAAATCTGTTAAAATCGAGGCATGTTTGTCAGAACCAACCAGGCATGGTGCTTTAGGCCACACTTTCTATTAAAGGGCCTTTAAAACCATTCAACCATGTTTCTATGTATAAATGGTTCTTTTTTGTTCTTTTGGTAATTATTGTTCTCAAAGTTTTCTCAAGCTTTGAAGATGGTTTGACTACTATCTGAATATGTACACTTTGTACATAACATGGGTGTGTTCTCCCAAGGAACACATTTTGAATAAGTTGTATCCAAGATAAATGGCTTTAATATGGTATGTGATGATCACTGTCCCATATCTAGCATTTTTTTTAATTTATGAAATTCACTTTGAGCATACTTTGACCATTCTAATAAATACTATTTTGTGTTGGTCTTAGCACATTTTGTTTAAAATGTTGCAGGTAGAATTGACTGTTATAATAGTTCTGGAGAGTTCTGGGTAGAAAATGAAATAGACCACTGAGGACTTTTATTCAAGTCCTTCATTACTGTCCCAGGAGGCTGAGGCCAGGAATATTATCCTGTTTCAGCTGGACCCTGTACACAGTTGAGGTAGGAATGAAGGGGAGCAAGAGAGGGGTTGACTCATGTTTCTCTCCGGCTCTCACATCCCAAGGCTCGGCAACACCAGCTGGCCGATTGAATCGTGCTATGTCCTGCTGCTTCTCCCACGGGTGTTCCAGCATCAAGACAGCTTTAGGTTTTAAACACACGCTCTTGTGTCTTAGATGTCTTGACCCAAGTCATTCACCACACATCACATCACGAAGCAAGTTAGTTAGATCTGGGAATTAGGTTGACGTGCCCACATAGTTTGGTTGTACAAGATGCCCTTTTCCGGAAGGTATATGTATAAACTGGGAAGTAGGCAGATGATAGATGATATTTCGAGTCATGAGATTAGATGAGATCATCAAGGTTACAGAGTATAACTGAGAGATCTAAAGATTACGTCTTAGGGAATGCCAACGTTTAACTGTTGTAAGAACTTCGATATTTTTCCATATGAATTTCGTAAGTCTCACCATACGGAAATTCTTGAATGTCAAGGTTGGAAGGCTTTAATTGAAAACATCATTTGGTTGTTTACATTTAAGGTTGGGGATGGGGCTATGTAACGTCTGACTTTGGTTTTACAAAGCCTAGAGGGAATAGGAAGAAAAATTGTTTTTCTGTAGCAGTACCTTTCTCCCACCCTGTGGAGTACAGTTTGGGGGACATGCCCAAGAAGACCTCTACTGAGTAACAACAAGTTCAGATTTTTTTCAGGCTGTACCACTGTGCCAAGGGAAGGGTTACAAAAAAAAAAAAAAAAAAAGTATTTGTAAAAAAACAAAGATTTGTGGGAAGAAAATCAATTATTGAGAAGAAGAGATCCCTAGCTGATTAAAATCTTGAGGGAGCTATATATCAGATAATAATGTATAGCAGGCATTAATTAAATGTGATCAGAGAAATAAAGTTAAGAGGTCTCTGTTTCCCATCCATTTCTGTTCTATGCGAGGTAGTCCATGGCATGGCTGAGAGAGCATGGTACAGTGTAGCCACTTTAATTTTTCATTCACATCAAAGTGGCTTAAAAGGAAGACGTTCATTTATTCAAATTATTCAAATTCAAATAAAGTTGTAGCCAAGTACATTGGAATAGTTGAAGCAATTTTACTTGTTCTGTCACATCATGCAACAAATGAAGGCTATAATTAAGTTTTTACTTGAACTGCTGGGAGGCAGTATACTGCCCCCGAGGGTATAAAGGTTTCTGTCTAGAAAGGCTTCATCACAAACTGGCATGTTTTGCAAACCCAGAGGAAGCTAAAGGGTAGCAAAGAGGGGCTTCAAACCCTGCGAAGCCAAATAAAGAGGAGATACGGTGATTCCTTGAATAAAACATACTACAGTCATTAGTTACAGCACTTGGAACAGTCATGGAGGCCAGTCATGCCATAGACCGAGCCCTCAAATCAATCTGTGGCAAATGGCTTGGTTTGCCTGGACTTTTGGAAGGTGATGGAATTCTAAGTAACACCCCAAATTCAAATTGTGTAGGTTTTTCTTTCTTTTCCCTGATTGAGATCATAAAACCTGGTATAAATCAGATCATAAAAATGTCATCCCTCAGAGGTCCTAGGAACCAACACCCTCTTCTGGTTTTTAGATGAGGTTCTGAATGTGTAAACCTTAACTGCATAACATGTTCTAGGAATAATCTGGTTTGCTTTAAAATCTTCATTAAAAGCTCCGCTTCATTAAAAGCTCACTGAATGTATTAAAACACACTGAAAATAATTCTCAGCCAATTCAATCCTGGCAATTCAGACAATTCCTGAACCTCTTTTAAATGCTCCTGTAGGTGGGGGCTTGTAGAGAGGCACTTGCTGCTGACTGACTGTTCGGAGGCAGGTGCCCCGAACCCGGAAGTGAACGTTGGCATGATTCCCCTCTCCTCTCCCGCCAGGTCCCATGGGAAGACCTCCGTTACCTCTTTGGTGAGATCATGTACGGGGGCCACATCACAGATGACTGGGATCGCAAACTGTGTCGGGTGTATTTAGAAGAATTCATGAATCCCTCTCTGGTAAGACATTTCTTAAGTCATTTCATAGAGGAGAAAGTTCTAGTAAGATTCTTTTTTAACTTTTTATTTTATATTGGAGTAGAGCTGATTGACAATGGTGTGTTCGTTTCAGGTGTACAGCCCTGTGATTCAGTTATACATACACGTTATCTGTTCTTTTCAAAATTCTTTTCCCGTTTAGGTTGTTACATCATATTGAGAGGAGTTCCCTGCGCTATACAGTAGATCCTTGTTGGTTATCCATTTTAAATATGGCGTTGTGTGCGTTCCAATCCCCTAACTATCCCTTCCGCCCACCCTTCCCCCCCGGTAACCAAAAGTCCGTTCTCTAAGTCTGTGAGTCAGTTTCTGTTTTGTAAATAAGTTCATTTGTATCCCTTTTTTTTTTTTTTTTAGATTCTGCATATAAGCGATAGTTTGCTTTCTCTAAGAATTTTTTAAACTGATTTCACTATGTAAATAATTCTTGAACGTTATTGAGGATTCTTGGCCTTTTGTGAGTATATTCTGGCACACCTTCCAGGGAGTTTGGAAGTTTGTTAGAAGTGTAGGATCTTGGGCCTCATGCCAGACCCACAGAATCCGAATCTGTGTTTTAGCAAGACACCTCCCTGCCACCACCGCAGGTGGTTTCTGTGCCCACATGAAGCACCGTCCCATGCACAGACTCATTGGATCTTTGAGATAACCCCGTGAGGTACACAGCACTGACACTGTCACCCCATTTCATAGACAAAGAGACTGGGTCACGGTGATTTGCCCCAGGTCTCCCAGTTATCCCAGGCAGGGGCTCTAGCCAGATGTATTGATTTCAATTCAGCGGCTCAGATACAAGTGAACTCTATAGTTCTTTCTCTGGCACAGAAGCCATGGAGTATTCTAAATTTTGATCACTAACTCCTAACTAAATATGTGCTCAAGAAAACTGCGGTGATGTGAGAGGGCAGTTCTTCCTTCTGTGAGGAAGGGGCAGAGCTCCCTTGTACTGGAGTTTGAAGAGGCCAGGTACCCTTTTCCCATTTCTCATCTTACTAGCCCCATGTCTGTGTACACCAACACACCCACATGGTTTGTGACGGGTGCTGGGTTTTCTGGAAAAAGCACTCAGTCCTTGTCTTCCATACTGAAGTAGCTGAAAGTGGTGGCATACTTTTCTCATGTCTCTCTCCAAAGGTTTCCAGGTTCATGGCCATTGCCTGATTATTTCTTGGAAACCCAAGGCACCCTCCACCGTGCCATGTCTACTCCCACTTGGGCAAGACACCAACTGTGTTTAGAGCTGTGCCGTGTATTTTTTTTAAAAATAGTTTGAGCAACCTCCTGTTCATAATTTCTTGAGAACTTCATCTCCTAAAAGCATTATGCCTTCCTCAAGTCCATTCTGAGAAGTAATATAATCATGTATTAGAAAACATGGTGTACTGTATGTAGTCTCATATAGAAAATGGAGGACAGATTATTTTTTGCTACTTTTAATAATGTTAAACAATTTGGGGACAAGGCAGGGAAAAAAAAAAGGCTTTCCTGCCACGTGACCATTATTTGTTTCTTTTGACTGTGAGTCTCCTGGTCTTTCCTTAGTTCTAATGAGTAAGGTTTCACGGGTCAGAAAGACACTTTCAATTTAGCGCAACTGGAAGTCACTCCTCAGAAGAGGTCTGGGAGTACGTTACCATGGAGATGGGAAAGATAAACAGGGTCGGGTGTGCTACCTTTACAGAGGCTGATTTCTCTGAATGATGGTGGAGGTCAAGGGGCAGAGCGACAAACTCACTCTCTTCTTCCCTCTCTGGTTCTGGCCTGAGGATGAGAGTGAATTACTGTTGCCAACCGAGACAGTCCATTAACCTTCACAAGCCTGAACTCCCATTCACATAATTGTAAAATAAATATAGATGATGCAACCTGAGGGGCATCTCTGGTGTGTGCATTAGCCCTTTAGAAATTTAGGTACCTGCCCTTCCATGCGGCTCTGGTGAGGTTTTCAGGATGGAGATGCCCATTTGCAGTCCTGCATCCTCACCAGAAAGCACTACCTTGTCAACTCACCAGAGCAAGCTAAAGCACTGACTGGTTTGGTGGCAGAAACTGCAAAATCCCAGTTATTTTGTTCTATACAGATGTTTCCTGCTCATGCTGTTTACGTTATTAGGATCTTAAGCTAACACTTCAGCATCTTGCAGGATGTCTTTTAGCCGCTTCTCACATTGGTTAACTTATTTGGCAATTAGTGTCTTTGGTTACATGGGCACGTGGTCAAACCTTGGAATGCTTTCAGTGGCTTTGTCGTGTTAGGAGGATGAATGAGTTTCTTGTTGGGTAAATGACACGGCATTTAGAGAGGGCTCCCCAACGGCAATGTGCTTTAGAGGGTTCCTGGCCAAAGTTAGGGAATTATAATTAATATTCTTCTCTCATGTAAGGTGCATACTTGGCAATGCTAAACAAGTAATACGGTAAGTTACTTTTGGAAAATAAGGTATCAGGTCACCTGAAAGCTGTCAAATATTAACAGCTTAAAAGTTGGGCTTTGAAGTAAAACAAAATGACAAAAAAGCTCGGGTTCAAATTCAGTGCTCCCTTGTGTTTGCTGTGCAATTTTAGATACATCACAGAACCTGAGCCTCTGTTTATTCATTTGTGAAATTAGGGTACACAGTAGCAGTCACTCAGCATCCTCTCCTCCTCAACCTGCCCCACTCCCCAGCGCCAGGCGACCACTAATCTACTTTCTGTCTCTGTAGATTTGCCTAATCTGGACATTTCGTATAAATGGAATCACACAATATCGGGCCTTTTGTGTCTGACCTCTTTCACTTAGCATGTTTTCAAGGTTCATCCATGTTATAGCATGTATCAGTACTTCATTCCTTTTAAGGGCCAAATAGTATTCCATCGTATCGATACACTATTTTGTTTATCTGTTCATTGGTTGATGGATATTTGCGTTGTTTCCACTTCGGGGCTATTATGAATAACGCTGCTTTAAATATTCATATATGTGTTTGCATGGACATACATTGCCACTTCTTTTGGGTATATACATAGAAATGAAATTATTGGATCATATGGTAACTCTATGTTTAATGTTTTGAAGAACCACCAAACTGTTTTCCAAAGTGGCTGCATCATTTTATATTCCCACTGGCAATACACGAGGGTTCCGTTCTCTCCACATCCTCGCGGTGGCTGTGAAGTGGTATCACATTGTAGTTTTGTTTTGCATTTCCCTGAAGACTAATGATGTTGAGCATCTTTTCCTGTGCTTATTAGTCATTTGTGTGTCTTCTCTGGAGACAGGTTAATTTAGAATTACTGATTCTTTGAGGCCTAACAATAACTTTATCAAACAGCCCTCCCCCAAAGGCAGGACAGGTGGCCACAGTGCAGAGAGTTAGGGTCCCATCAGCAAGAAGCAGCTTTTCATAAAAGCCTCTCAGTGGGATGGGAGAAGGCTTGGATTTAGAATCAGGATTCCCAGAGCTCCTTGAGTATGTTGACATTTTCACAGATTTCTTAAAGTAAGAGAACAGAAGTCTCTGTGTGAACTAAGCCTTGCTTATCGAGCTTTACTTGTTTGACATCATAGTAGGAACTTACAGTAGGACATTCTCAGGTTTTGTTTTTCCTTCTAGAAAATTAGGGTGTGCTTGAGGTAATCATGTCTGTTTCTAGGGCACAGGAAAGACTAAAACTAACCTTTGTAAAAAGGCTGCTATGTGCCTAGCTATTTGCATACATTGTCGTTAAATTCTCATGGCCACACTCTTTAGGTTGCTATTAGGATCCCCATTTTACTGATGAGATTGAAACTCAGATAAACTGTCATTTTTTGAAGACCACCAAACCGCTCGGGGGGGGGGAAACCGAACCAGATCTGTCTGGCTATAAACCTAGCCCTTCCCGTTGACTTTGCTGTTTGCCTTTGTTTTGCCCACTGCCCAACATGGGGAAGGCACTCTTCACATATTTGTAAACAGACTGCCTAATTGTCTTTCCAGAAAACATGGACCATTTGCACTCCCACCAGCATTCTATGAATATTCACTCAAATGTCCAGTCCCCAGGCATTTTGAAAAGTTCCAAGTGGTTCCACTTTTTGGTTACTTTCTTTGCTTGAAATTCTGTTTAACTTTGGCTGTATTGAAAAACAATTAACTGTGGCTCTTAAATCTTCTTTTAACTATTGAGCACTAATAGGGAAAATCAAGTCCTTGTTTGTAGGGAATACATTTTGGCTTGGAGATGTTTAGTCTAACTTCTGGTTTTAGTATTCATATTTTGTGCCCGCATTTTTATTTTGGCTAATTTATCCAGTAATGGTGAGGTTAAATCCCCTTCACAGTTTTGTTTTGGTCACGCTGAGTCAGGTAAAATTTTAATTTTGATTATTTTGATATATAAATGTGAAATGATAGGAAATGTGAATAAATGAATAAAACAAGCCTAGCTGATGGATACTGGTCACGAGAGAGTCTGCATTGCTCCTTCTCATGTTTATTGGGTCCAGGTCTCTGTTTCTGGCAATACGAAAGACTGGATAACTTGAAAATTCTCCCGATACAAAATAAAAATAGAAATTCTGACTTTAACATTTAAAGTGCCTTTTTGAATTCAGGAGAGCAATTTAGCATCATCCCTAAGGACATGGGCTCCCTGGGCAATCTGGGATTGCAGGTTTGAGGAGGAAGGAACGAACTGCCGCTACTCACAGATGACATGATTGTGTAGAAAATCGCGCTGATTTTGTCTCCATTGGACTGTGAGTTCCTTAAGAACTAGGTCATACGAATCTCTTATACTTCCACGGCTTACTGGGGTATACTAGGTGATCAGTTCATACGATTGAATGAATTAATGAATAGTCACTTTGTCTCCAGGTGATAGTGAGGGGACCAGATAGCATGAACATACACAATTACAGAGACAAACCCCATTTTCAGAAAATGATTTTAAAATTGTAGGCCTAAAATAGCTACATTAGGTGATGGTTTTTAAAAACTAGCATTCCCTGTACATTTAAGTGCATGTAGACAGAATTCACAGCAAGAGAGGCTGGGAAAATTAAACAGAAGTGTAATGGTCCCCTGGGAACTAAAGAACAATCGGGGGAAAAAAAATCTGAGATTACACTGAGTTAACCAGAAGAGTATAAGCGCTGGATTGACTGCCTTTATAGCTGGTCAGAGACTGAGGCCCATAAATTGTTTAGTTACATTTTGGTATTTCTGCTTGCATTGCCTTGGTTGAGAGCATTCTTCCCGGTGGAATGTCTAACCCTTCTCCCCGATCTGAATGAAGTGGATGGGTGTGATTAATGCCTGATAACTCCAGCCGCTCACTCATTAGGCAACTTTGGATTGAGCACCAGTATGTGCTAGCTAGCAGCTGCCCCAGGGTCTACAGATCTTGAGATGAGCTACACAGACTCTGCCCTGAGAAGCTCAAAGTCACGGGGAGGTAGCACTCATTTGACTTTTAGTGTATACTGCCCTATAACATGTTAGTTACACACACTCCCACGTATTTTTTAAGATAGGCACATGTAATTATGCATGTTTACAAAATCTACGTGCATAATACATAAAACAGTTTGAAGTAGTACTGCAGAAAGTACTATTAAGTCATACTAAAATGAGTTCAGAATTAAGATTAAAATCAAACATATGCCCAGGCAAGTTACTCTGAACCTCAATTTCTCACTGCGAAATGGGGATATCTGGGAGAGTCAATGACTTCAAGCATGCAACAGGGTGACCAATACACAGTAGATGGCTCAGCACCTGTCCGTTCCCTTTGTGTGCATGTATCGTGTTACCCCAAGCAAACCGCAAACCAGGTCTTCTAAAGGATGGGATTCATGTGTGTTCCTTGGACTCCTCCCCAGAGGTCAGCGTGGTACCATACACAGAGCAGAGTGATTGATTACAAGAGGGTCAAGAGATATTTTAGAGAGCTCGCTATCGATCCAGCATTGTGCTGGGACCATCTTACCGGAGTGTTCTCAAGGTGTTTGGGAAATGAAGATTGATGTCCACTTAGATTTGGAATAACTGACTTTTCCTTTGTGGTTGAAGGTTGATGGTGAACTGATGTTGGCACCAGGATTTGCTGCCCCACCCAATCTGGATTATTCAGGCTACCACCAGTATATAGAAGAGATGCTTCCTCCGGAAAGCCCAGCACTGTATGGCCTCCACCCAGATGCTGAAATAGAATTCCTGACAGTCACATCCAACACTCTCTTCAGAGCTTTGCTGGAGATGCAGCCCAGGAATGCACTCAGCGGTGAAGAGCTGGGACAGTCCACAGAAGACAAGGTAGAGGGTCATTCTTTCTTTTCTATTGAGTTATACTGTATATACAGTAAAGTACACTAATCCTAAGTGCACAGCTAATGAAATTTTTACCTTTGTGTGCACATAACCACCACCTGGATCAAAGTACAGAACATTTCCAGCACTCCAAAAGGATAGCCCTGCCCCTTACTGATCAGTACCCTCTGCACCCCAGACCAAAGGTACCCACCCTCCTTACCTGTCGCCACAGACTAGATGGAGTAGATTTCCCAGTGTTTAAACTTCAAATACATGCAGCCTTACAGGATGTACTAATTTATGTCTGGCTCCTTTCACTCCACATTTCATTGTGAGATTCATCCATGCCGCTGCATGAACCAATGGTTCATTTCTGTTTAGTATTTTACTATGTAATTCTTTATTTATATATATAAAATTCTTAATTTGCTCCTTCTATAGGGGATGGGTGTTCGGGTTCTTTCTAGCTTTTCATTACAATGACTATCACAGCCGTGCACATTCTTGTATAGTCTTTTGTCAGCATACAAAGGTTAACTCCCAAAGCTATCTGCTCATAATACTCATTCCTGTATACCCAGAAGTGGAATTGTTGGATCAAAGGGTATAATGTTCAGCTTTAGTAGATACTCCCAGTTTTCCAAAGTGGTACAACCACTCCTACACACTTCCACCCACCAGCAGTGTGTATGAGTTCCAGTTGCTCCTGCTTCTTGGGGTCTTGTTAGGAGTCATGGTATTTCTTTGTGGTTTTAACTTTGCATTCCTCAGTTAAGGAATAATACTGAACATTTTTTCATACGCTTATGGCCGTTTGGATACACTTCCGTGTGAAGTACCTGTTCCACTTGCTTGCCCAATTTCTAATTGGGTTGTCAATCTTTTTCTTACTGATTTGTAAGAACTCTTTTATTTCAGATGTGTGTCCTTTGTTAGGTGTATGTATTGCAAATTTCTTCTCCACATGTGTGGCTTGCCTTTCATTCAGTGTGTTTTTGGCTCTGTCATTTTGTTACAGTGTCTTTTTTCACCTTTTCTTGGGAGATTGGCATTATCCTTCTTTTGAAGGTTCTTATTACCGTAGAATGATGGGGATGAGAAATGGACATCAAATAATTTTTTTTACCTTTGGATTAAAATCTTACTTCTCATTAATGTAAAACCTGAAGAGCTTATTTTTCCCTCAATAAATTAGCCTCTGTTTCTCTCAGAATTATCAATCAAGGATTCAGTGTGTGGAAACACAATAAACATCAGGTCTAATTATAGTGAGGTCCCATTCATTGAGACACTTGTTTGTAATTTAGAAGCTTTAGAATTTGTTACAGCACGTTTTATCCTATATACTAACATCTTCCCTATATGAATTTAGATTTTTAAAAAGATGAACGTATTTAAAAATCCATCCATTTGGGAAGATCTATAGTGTTAACAGATGCAGAGAGGTGGATGAGGTCTTCATCTGGTTCTGGGGCTTCAATCTCTCCAGGGAGGCAGCTGATCATTACACCAGAAAATGCAAAGCAAATGAGGTAAAGATGCCTCAGCATCTCCTACAAGCAGACTGGTTGTTCCAACCACCATCTACTAGGTGTTTATATACTAGGCACTATAGAAAGTGCTTTACAAATATGCCAATTTAATCTGCAACAGCTCTGAGTAGTATCGGAATCTCTTTTGGAGATAAGCTTAGGTGACTTCCCAAAGCCAGACAGCTAGAAAGGGCCAGTGAAGGAAACCAGATTGTAGCTGAGTCCCAAAGCCTTTCTTTGACCTAAGTTCTCTACAGCGCTGTGTTTCATACTCTGTACTGCTGCTGTAAATAAGCTCAAGATTTCAGGATCTGACAAATGACCTGCCAGGGTGCTAATAAAGCAATCTGCACGCATCCCGTCAGAGCCACAGGCAGTAATGCGAGAAATAAATGAAAGAGGGAAAGCTGCCTGAGGCTGAAGACAGGCAGTATCTTCCGACCTTTTGTCCTTCTTAGGTATTTGTTGGTTTTCCCAGCTCTGTAAAACTGCATCGTTGGAATAAATATCCACATCAGAGCACTATGTACATATGCACGTCTTCAGTGAACAAATCCTTCATTTCTTTAGGGCAACAGCTACAAAAGATAGAGGCTTCCTTGTTGTTGGAAATATTGATCCAAATTGCCCCCCAAATTTTAGGATGTGTCAGTTGCAAGGGCAGCATCGCAGAGTCACCAGAATTAACTCAAGTGTAAAGGGCATCTTTGGTTCATGTGACTTTTCAAATAACTTTTCTAAAATAGCAGATTGCAAAATGGCCTACCCAGATATTGGGGTTCTCCATCCTCTGATCATGTCTTTACAAAGAAATGAAATGTAGTCGATGAGAGAGAGTTCTTATGTTCCCTAAATGCTAACAGTAAATAAACTACAAATAGTAGCACCTCCCTGACGAGACTGTGGGATGTCAAGGAGGGGAGGGCTGCACCGATTGAGGGAGTTGGCGGTGCCACTCTGCCCCCCTCCTGGGAGTTAGTAGGCATCTTTTAAACTCATGAGCAAGCATCTTTGGGAGTTGTATGATACAGTCTTAGACTTAAAAAAAAAAAAAAAAAAAAAAAAAGAGGCTATATAGTCACCATGACCAAAAATGAAATAGAAAGGAGCTAAATCTTTGTGTTTGTTAATGATTTAAGGTTAAGAATGTCTTGGATGACATTTTGGAGAAACTTCCAGAAGAGTTCAACATGGCAGAGATAATGCACAAAAACCCAGACAGAAGCCCCTATGTCCTTGTCTGCTTCCAAGAATGTGAGAGGATGAATATTCTCCTTCGGGAAATCCGGGTGTCACTTCAACAATTAGACCTTGGATTGAAGGTAAGTTTAAATGTGAGACTAGAGCAGCCTTCTTCACATTAAACGATACTCACTATGTGGCCTTTTTTCTCCCTGCAAGGGGGAGCTGACGCTGTGTCCTGACATGGAAGCCCAGCAGTCTGCGCTGAGTCACGATGCAGTACCAGAAAGCTGGAGCAAACTGGCGTACCCGTCTACTTACAGCCTGGCCCTGTGGTAAGTGCCCCACCCCTGCTGCTGCCAGCCATCACCAGCCTCACGGCTGGTTTGGTGTTCGGAATTATGCCTCATAGGAACCATGAAAAATGTACTTTGTGATTGTATTCAGCCATAACTGTGCAAACCACCACCAGTTTCACTTGAGTGAAAGGCAAAAATCAATTAGAGGTCAGGCTCAGAGCAAGATTCGAATTCTGCTTCTCACTGAATAGCTATCTGATCTAGGACAAAATACCTGACCTCTGTGTTTCAGTTTTTCATCTGAAAAATGTGGAGAACAGAATTCCCTCCCTGAATGGATCAGATTTAAATGGCCACGGGAGGCACCCTTAAGTTTACCCTCACATCATGTTATACCCTTATTTTCGAAGCCAGTGATTACTAATGCCATTTCACAGCGAACTCCTAAAGTGGTACGCGGTAAACCAGACTGCCTTCAATTTGGGGGTGTGACCGCAGTGACGTGCCACAAAGCCAGGGACAGAAATTCACAGCTCCCTGAAAGCCAGTGTTGTCTCCAACCACAACTTGGCCTTGGTAGTCAGCACCAGAAGTTTCACAAGGCTGGCTCTATTCTTGGCTTTTCCACATGGACATTCTTTCTTTCTTCTCACCTTCCTAAATTTTTCTTCCACGAACCAGAATGCTACGCTCATCCTTAAACTGGAAGGTCCCATTAGAATTCCAAGTGACCGCACGTTCGAACTGCCCCCGCCAGGCACGCAGGGGTTTGCTGGGGGTGGGGGGGTGCAGGGTGTGTGTGTGCAAACCCAGCGAAGGTGCCCTGTGGAAATGCCACAGATGGCAGCAAAGCATCACAGCAGGGAAGAGTGAGCAAAGCCTCTCAATGGATTTCTGTTAATGCTATGAATATCTAAACTCAGATTTTATATTTCCAATCAAAAAAAGGATTTATATTTACACTTAAATTTTATAGCAATAACTTTAGACTTATCTCCACCGTCTTATTTTGTGCTTCCTAAATTCTATATTTTTCTTAGCTGCTTCTTTTCCAAACTTTTCTGACTTCTGTTGGTTTAAGTTTTCTTTATCCCATGTTTATCCCTGTACAGTTCCTATTATTTCAGGAAGACTCTTGATGTTGTAACGTAAACACTTTCGTTGTTTCTAACGCAACGTAAAGTCAATACTTTTTCCTTTAGACGTTTTAAGCTCCTCCTGATCTGGAACTGTAGTTCAACTTTAGTTTAATCCACAGTACTTTTGTTTTGTTTACAGTCGGCGATTATTATTTTTTTTTGCGGTATGCGGGCCTCTCACTGTTGTGGCCTCTCCCGTTGCGGAGCACAGGCTCCAGACGCACAGGCTCAGTGGCCATGGCTCACGGGCCCAGCTGCTCCACGGCATGTGGGGTCTTCCCGGACCGGGGCACGAACCCGTGTCCCCTGCATCAGCAGGCAGACTGTCAACCACTGCGCCACTGGGGA
This sequence comes from Stenella coeruleoalba, assembly GCF_951394435.1. Lineage (NCBI taxonomy): Eukaryota > Metazoa > Chordata > Mammalia > Artiodactyla > Delphinidae > Stenella > Stenella coeruleoalba. The sequence continues at coordinate 31,538,422 of NC_137155.1, read as the reverse complement.
AGCCCCAGTCGGCGATTATTTTTGCTTAGTAACACGTATAGATTTCTTTGTTCATTGTTGCTTTTTTTTTCTTTTCTGTACTTTGATTTCCAAATAAGCTCTCCTACTCCAAATGATGTGGGTAGAACTGGTATTAATATCTCCACTTGACAGACGACTGAGACAGATTTCATGTTTCTCCCAAGACAATCCAAGTATTAATTCTTCTATATAAGTGATTTATAGATAAGTAATTTGTATACATGACAAATAGAGAAGGAAAACCATTTAAACTTTTGTCATGAGATTCTTCAAGACTTATTTTTGCTGTTGACAGACTGTCCCTTGGGAATGTTTTTAGGATGCTTTTGTCCAGGTCATTTGCAAAGATGGCCTGTGGTGAATTTGACGTATGTTTGAGAAAACGCAGTTATAAAACTCTTGTGGTATGGAATATAGATCATTCAGAAAAATGATGTTAAAAGTATACAACATTATATTTGACCTGTGTCACCTGTAGAGAGTTGCCATAGTTCAGCTACTGCGCACTTGCAAAAATCATGTCAGATGACTTATTTTAAAGCCCAGTCACCTATGTTTTTTTTTCCTCACCACAAAGAGCATATCCAGAGACCATGCCATCAGCCATAGATATGGTAAGAATTGCCCTGCTGCATTATATTCACCAAAGCGATGTTCCCTGAGAGATGTTTGCAAAACTTCTGTATTTCTGTTGTATCTTTCTTTTCTTTCTCATCTTTTACGACTTTGGCGTAAAATAATCCTAAAATAAAAGTGAGCCCCTTTCCAGTTGGCATAAATTCAGGAAGTAAAGTTCAGGCCACATTGGGGCCACGTGGTCAGCACTGAAAAAGGCAACAAGGAAAGGAAAGAAACTGGGCTTGAGGTTCTCTGAGCTGCTGAATCAAGCATGACTTGAGTCACATTTTCTCTGGAACCTTCAGTTATAGAATGGCAAAAATGCCACTCATCACTGAAACAACAAGCAGCGGCAGCATAGATGCTGTGCACACCTCACCTGGGGCTCCTCTGTCCTGGATCCCCTCTTCATTGCCCTAAAGGAGGAAGTACACGGCAGGCTTCCAGTGTACGTGGTGGGGAGTAGATGGTATTGTGTCTGAATTCTCTTTACTGCCCTCTCACTCGATTAATGGTCTACCTGTATGTAGAATTCTAGATACGATTATTTTCTCTCAGAACTTCAGTGTTATAACTGCATTGTCTTCTGGCGTTTATTGCGGCTAGTGAGTCTGTTCATAAATACCTGTCATTCCTTCACAACTAAGTTACTGTCTCTGGGAGGCTTTTAAGAATTTTTTTCTCTTGACCCTTAATGTATTAATATTGTGTAATCAATGCTCTGTAATTTTTACTGCTGTATTTAGGTATGGTCTTTTAAAAATGCATCTTACTTGGTACTGTGTGCTGTTACAAATGGGAGGCCACAGGTGTTTCCACCCTGTAAAATTCTTAGGCTTTCTTTCTCCAAATATTGCCCTTGCCATTCTCTTCACCTGCCTGAACTCGCATTATGTTCCATCTGTGTGTCCCCCCGTGTGTTCCGGGTGAGTCTGTCAGTTCTGGCTGATCTTCATTGTATCTTCAATTGTCTCCTGTTCTCTTGCCTACTGTTCCTCCCCTGAATTTTTAGCTTCATGTTGCTTATTTTGAGGGGAGGGGAAAGTACCTGACCTAGATTTTTAATTTATTTTTCTTAACATCTTTATTGGAGTATAATTGCTTTACAGTAGTGTGTTAGTTTCTGCTTAACAACAAAATGAATCAGTTCTATATATACATATGTTCCCATCTCTCTTCCCTCTTGCGTCTCCCTCCCTCCCTATCCCACCCCTCTAGGTGGTCACAAAGCACCGAGCTGATCTCCCTGTGCTATGCGCTATGCGGCTGCTTCCCACTAGCCATCTAGTTTACGTTTGGTAGTGTATATATGTCCATGCCTCTCTCTCGCTTTGTCACAGCTTACCCTTCCCCCTCCCCGTATCCTCAAGTCCATTCTCTGGTAGGTATGTGTCTTTATTCCTGTCTTACCCCTAGGTTCTTCATGACATTTTTTTTCCTTAAATTCCATATATATGTGTTAGCATACGGTATTTGTCTCTCTCCTTCTTACTTACTTCACCCTGTATGACCGACTCTAGCTCTATCCACCTCATTACAAATAGCTCAATTTCGTTTCTTTTTATGGCTGAGTAATATTCCATTGTATATATGTGCCACGTCTTCTTTATCCATTCATCTGATGATGGACACTTAGGTTGTTTCCATCTCCAGGCTATTGTAAATAGAGCTGCAGTGAACATTTTGGTACATGACTCTTTTTGAATTATGGTTTTCTCAGGGTATATGCCCAGTAGTGGGATTGCTGGGATATATGGTAGTTCTATTTGTAGTTTTTTAAGGAACCTCCATACTGTTCTCCACAGTGGCTGATTCAGTTTACATTCCCACCAACAGTGCAAGAGGGTTCCCTTTTCACCACAGCCTCTCCAGCATTTATTGTTTATATATTTTTTGATGATGGCCATTCTGACTGGTGTGAGATGATATCTCATTGTAGTTTTGATTTGCATTTCTCTAATGATTAATGATGTTGAGCATTCTTTCATGTGTTTGTTGGCAGACTGTATATCTTCTTTGGAGAAATGTCTATTTAGATCTTCTGCCCATTTTTGGATTGGGTTGTTTGTTTTTTTGTTATTAAGCTGCATGAGCTGCTTATAAATTTTGGAGATTAATCCTTTGCCTGACCTAGTTTTGTAATTTTGTTTTTATGACTGCCACCCTTTTTCTTTCTCAAGTTTAACCAAGTGTGTTAAAAGTCTTGATTTCAGATTCCTCTTACTTTATTTTTTGGGTTCTCTATACCTTCCTGTTTATTGGATTTGCGAGTGGTTTTCCATGCCATATAATCAGTTGTCTTCATACTCAAATACAGTTTGGCTGGTTATAAAAGTGATTTTAGCCCATTCGTTGTCAGAGGACTTTGTAGGCCTCGTTCTATTCTGCTTAAATGCTGCTGTGGAGGTGTCTGAAGCTAACATAATTTTTTCCCCTTTATATAAAGTCTTTGTATTTTTTCTTGGCTGTCCAGAGGATTCTCTGTCTCCAGTCCACATTAAGATATATCTTAGTGTTGATTATTATGTGTCATATTTTCTTGCAACATATGTCCCTGATTATAATGATTCAAATTTGTAACTTAGGAAAACTCACATTTTCTAGAACTGTATTACTAAACGTGTGCTGTTTCATTCAGCATTCGTCCTATTTCTACTCTAACTCTTTAACTCCTTTTTTCCATTTCCTTTTGCTTTTTTTTTTTTTACTATTCTGCCTTATGCTGCTTACTTTGTGCTTTCATTTCTGTAATTCTTTTCTGAGATTTTTTCCAACTTAATTTCCTCACTTTTTCTTACCTTATCTGTTTAATGCATAATCTTGTTATACAATCACTCATTTTTAGAAAAACTTGTTGCTGCAGTGTTTACCCTCTTGTGACAACATTTTATCCTTGCTTTTCCTGTTCGTTGCCTTTCTTCTTTGTGGGATCTATCATGGAGTATGTTTTCCCTAAAACCAGCTATTTGAAAGAATTTAATATGGGGCAAGGCCCAGGGCCATGTTCTAACCTGGCAGGAATTTTCCTTGTGACCCAAGTTTAAAAAAAGCCTTTCCTCCTTCACGGCCCAATCTCAGACAGACGTTTCCTCCAAGTGGTGGTCTGTCGGGATGATTTCTCACTCAACCCTGCTTCCTTGGCAACTGTGAACGAAACAAGGTCCCAGGAAGTGTCAGTGCTACCTGCTGTGGCCCTCACCCTGGAGAACTGCTTTGCTGCCTTTTTCCCTGGGCTCTTTGCTCTGTGCTCCATTCCCCTACTGTTTTTAGCAGTCCTTCAACCTACATTTCAGTATCTCCTCATTTTATGAAAGTTCATTTTTCCTTAGCTTCTGTGAGCTGGCTTCCTCACAGGTAAATTTTAGATACTTCCTACCTGGCCTAATAGCTGTGCCCACGGGATGAGAGAACCTGTGTAAAAACAGCAGTTTCTCACACCACAGGCTTTGGATGGATGGAAGATGGTTGGTTCCCTTAGTAGCATTTCCTTTCCTGCTTTCAGGTAATTACTGCACGTGGGAAGGCTAATGTCATGTTTTACTGCCCCTGCCTTTCCTGGCAACCTTCCCCTCGCCATCCTTAGACACACGGTGGGGTGCTCTTTCCCTTGTGTCCCTGTGTACCTCCGTGTTGGCATCTGTCAGCCCGGATCATACACAGATCACTGGGCGGATCTAAATAAAATAGTGGTTGCATAAACGGAGGCAAATTTTTCGGTCACGTTTCCCAGTGTTTCTTGTCCCCAATCTCAACGGGACATATAATCTAGCCCTTTAAAGGGACAGTGTTCTGCAAATCGTCAGCTAACGATTTCACTGGTTATCAGTTGTGGACCTCTCTACCACCACTCTTCACCCCGCGGACTCTAATCTTACTGAAAAACTTTATTACCAAAAAGCAAGTCTGTGTCTTCTTACCTTCTACTCACCAGGTTTAATGACCTCCTCTTGCGATGTCGGGAACTGGATACCTGGACACAAGATCTCGCCCTTCCGGCTGTGGTGTGGCTTTCTGGCTTCTTCAACCCTCAGTCCTTCTTAACCGGTAAGGGCTGGGGCAGGGCGGCCCCTGATGCTGACAGAGTCACACGCCCTAGCAGAACCCCAGCCACTCCCCCTTCCCTGGCCACTACAGAGGAAACAAAACGCCCGGCAGGACAGGAGCAGCTGAGAGAGGTGGGATGGGGTTCACCCCGGTAAACGTTTCCCGTCACGGGCGGCCCGGTCTCTCACATCGGTTCCACTCTGGCACGGCAGAGCACAAGCCAAATGGGTAGAGCCGTGCCAGTGAAACTCCGTCCACCAAAGCAGGGAGGTGGTCCTGCTCTAGTGCAGCCACGTGGAACGCCCAAGAACACCCCGTGGGCCCAAAGCACGCCTCACTCAGGGAGATGCTCAGCTTAGACGGGTGGCTCCCGGGACCCTTCTGTCTGTGGCTTTAACCTACTCCATTCCTGTCCGTCCTCCTCCCAAAGCAATCATGCAGACCACGGCTCGAAGAAACGAGTGGCCGCTGGATAAAATGTGCTTGACTGTTGAGGTTACCAAAAAAACGAAGGAGGATTATGGGCACCCCCCCAGGGAAGGCGCATACCTCCACGGGCTCCTCATGGAAGGTAAGATGTCCCAAAGAGTGAACCTTTCTCACTCAGCTTCAAGTTGGTATTTGTCCTTTGTTTATTCCATTGCTCAGCACTCACTCACACTGGTGGTTATTTACTTCGTTTCCGGCTTTCGAACAAGTTAAATGCTAAGATAGGTAGATAGGATGTGTGTCCAATGTGAGCCAAATTTTAAGGCCATGGCTATCACTTAAAGACCTATACACTGAATTTACTTTGCTTTTGAATCAGTACAAAACTCTTTCTTCTCCTTTTTAAAAAACTGTTTAACTTCACCCTTGTGGTAAAATACCATCTCTCTAAGCCTGTAAGATGCCAATGCATATTGTGAATCTCTGGGCAAAGGGGTAGAATATGCAGTAGCTTCCAAGTTTATTCACCCATGCATTTATCTTATCTTGTAGACCGCTTCCTCTTACCTTAAAGGGCACTTGGAGAAATGCTTTCCAAGTCTCTGCCAAGATGCTCCTTTTTCACTTTCAACATCTGAACACGTGTGGCATGTGCTTTAAAGGCGGGGTAGGTGGTATAAACAACAAGTGACCTGAACTTAGACGAAGAAAAGAATGTGCAGTGGGGAGGGAATGTGGTGAGTTGGACACGTCTTATACTGACCATGAGCATATGCAGATGCACTTCTTTAAAGGAAGGACAAACTAGTTTGCTTTACTGCATCTGTGATTCTCTCTCACGGAATCTGTTTTCATGTAGGTAAGGTTTACACCTTTTAAATTCAGATCATTTAGTTTACTGTTCACAGGAGAGAGTTCAGGCATTAGCACAGGAGCAAGAAGAGTCTGTGCTTACAGTGTATGCGTGGCCCCTGGGCAGCAAGTACCCTCATCTCCCTCCCATCTCAGTCATGGGCCAGCTCGCTAAGGAAGCCACTGATGAGGAGTGAAGTGACAAAACCGGAACGTTTATTGCCTACAACAAACAGAGGCTCAGTACCAACATACAGCACGGTTGTAACCCTTGGGTTTATGCTGTAGGTGCCAGATGGGACAGCCAGTCAGGAGCCATCGTGGACGCCTACCTCAAGGAGTTAAGGTCTGCAATGCCAGTCATCTTTGCAAAAGCCATACCCGCGGACAGACAGGAAACCCAACACACCTACGAGTGCCCTGTGTACAAAACCAAAACGAGGGGCCCCAACCGTGTCTGGACCTTCAGGTTGAAGAGCAAAGAAAAGGCGGCCAAATGGGTCCTGGCAGGCGTGGCCCTCCTGCTGGAGGCGTAACAACGGCCCTTGCAGAGGGGCTTCTATTCCTCCCACCGGAGCACCGCGGAGATGTCCTTGTTCCCGCACGGTCGTTTATCCTACTGAGAGGCATAAAACAGAGTCCAGCTTATGTACCTTTTAAGTAACTAACTTAGCATTCGTTGTTTTTAAACAAACACCATCTTTGAAAAGTAAAGAAGGGGGACAAAAAGAAGCAAATGTAGAAAAAAAGATGGGAACCCTACTGAAAATGTTCATTTTTAGCTCTCCCCAGCCTTCCTGCAACACAAAAAAAGAGTACAGTATAGATCACATTTTCATCAACATTCCACTGAACCTCCAAAACAAACAATATGGTTGGAAGTCTGCTCCCGGTCCATACACGCGGGAGCCTAGTTCTTGTAGATAAACAAAAAGTATTAGCCTTTATATTCTCTTAAAATATAGAAGCCACTGGCCCCAGGCAGCCGCTCCTCCTGGCCAGCAGCCCTCCAGTGTCCAGAATGTGACTGACAGTCCACTTTTTGTTCAAGTGTTAACAAAAATAAAACTCAAGATCTACAGGTAATTGCACCTTCTAATTTAGGGGAACATTTTCAATATAAATTTCCAATGACCCAGAGCAGCTTAAACTATGGTCACTTGTGATAAGGTAAACTTAAAGGGGACGTAACCCGTCACAAGCTGGCCTCCAGGGACTGCTTTGGGAGGTAAAAGATCAAGGCAACAAAGGCAAGAGCTGTTTACACGATGTTTTCTCTGGGGTAACTCTACCCCCCCATCTAAACTATGTTTTTTAAATCAGCTGCAGATGCTTTTAACAATTCAATCTATAAACAGGCCTGCGTATACATGTATGTCGATTCCTCTCTCGTCTTCCTGAGAAATCTTTTGAAGTATATAAACAAACAATCTTTAAAAAAAAATAGTATTTAGATCTACAAAGAATTTCTGTATACAAACACAACCATAAGAAATCTTAGGCACAAATGGCATGTCTTGTCGGAGTCCTCCATGGTGAGCTGGCTGGTTCTTCTCTTAGTTGTCTTTTACCAGCTGCTTTTGTAAGCTGAGAAAAAATGGGACGCATTAGTGGGACGGAGGCACGAGCACAGCGGCATCCTAGGTTAGAGGCTCAACCATCCCCTGGAGTACCAAGCCCGAACCGGCTCTCCTGTCACCAGCTCAGGCCCGACTCCTCACGCACACACAGTGGTGCGGGCCGGCCCCCAGGGCCACTCGCCTGACTCCTGCGTCCCTACAAGCAGCCTCCTCGTCCGAGCGCACGGGACCCAAGCCTCCCCTCTCCTTAGGGCTGCCTTGGGCCTTCACAGCTTTCCCTCAGCCTGCCTTGTAGACTCTTTACTGTTGGAGGCAGTCAGGGGGAAATTCTAGCAAAGGAGGGAACTTCCCGATAGGGAAAATACCAGTCCCAAGCTTGCCCACCAGTCCCAAGCTTGCCCAATGCAAAGAGACACAGGACGACTGGCACTCGATGTGGTTTCTAAGAAGCAACTGAAACAAGGCAACCCCGTACCTGCCTAGAGGGTCTCCCCGGCTGCACCCGGGCATTACAACCTCTGTTTTTGATTTGTGAGGCTTACCTCTCCAGATATTCCTTAACGTTATTATAACCGTAAAACTTGGCCAGATGAATGAGGATGCCTGTGGCACAGCGACCATCACGCTTCCGACAGTAACTGCAATTGCAGATGCCCCGGCAGGGAGGACACACCCAACCCTAGGGAAGCAATGGCAGCAGGAATGCCCCCGTTATCAACAGGCTCTCCCCGCAAGATGAGCTTCTGATTGAGCCTGGATCACTCAGCCTCTCCACCAATCTTTAATCACGTGAGACTCTTCAGATAATCCTTCACCCTGTGACAGGTACTAATGTCTCCTTCCCCTGGCATGTTTCAAAAAGGTCCAGAAAGGTTGATCACCCCAGATCACGCATGCAGAAACACTGAAGCGTGTTGGTTTTAAACAGGACCAGGTGCATAGTTAGTAGACGTATGTTCAAAAAGTTTTGGAGAATTTCAGGTATCAGAGCAAGTGCAGGGCCCCTTACAACTTCACAGGTCACACGCCCAGGAGGTCGGCCCTGCTTCTGAGAGCATAGGGATTCTCAAATCACTCAACCTGAGTAGCAGTTTACATTCACCTGCAAACTCGGGACAGTCTATTTACCCCCATGACTGCTGCATAAGAGGTCTTGCAGCAGTTAAGAGCACAGACTCTGGAGCCAGACTGCCCAGGTTCAAGGGCATACACACTAACCATCATACTATGTATTATCTCATTTTACAGAGAGAACCAAGGTGTTGGGAGGCTAAAAGAATAACAACTGAAATAAACTGCACTAACAGACGTGAAATCTCAGAGCAGTGCAGGTGCGCACAGAAAGCACCCTACACCACGGTATACCCACCCCCTGGGCCTGGCCCCGGCAAATCCAAGGTAAAGGACGCTGCTGGAGGAAAGGGACACAGGCTCGCCTGTACAAACCCTAACTCTAAGAAAGCTTGCCTCTGACCCTGGAAAGCGAAACGCACTCTCTTCTCCAGTCCTATCTGGGGCAGGAAACTCTACTTTTCATTGCTGCCAGTCTCAAGAGGCAGAATGAAAAGGAGGGTGGTGAGGGGGGTCTACAAAACCCAGAGCTCTGCAGCTGCAGGTACCTGATAGAGGGCCCAGGAGCCCCGTCCTCAGCTTGCTCCCCTCACTGATACAACTCAGGCCAAGGCGAGCACTGTGCCTACCGGGTCCAGCAGCGCCGATCGCACGTCCTCCCCGTAGCGATTCCGCAGGCAAGGCCCACAAAACTGTCCTCGCACCCCGCCGCAGCTCTGGTTCCGACACACCGTCTTGGTGTCAATGGTTTTCTGCCGACACTGGTGGCAAGTGTTACCCTGAGGCGGAAGGCGGTGGGTGGTGAACATGGGATTTGGAGGGGGAGGCCCATGAGGCCACACGGATATCCTAAGTGCACAAAGCAGCCCTGCCTCTCCCCCAGAATCGAGCAGTGCTGTTTCTCTGGTACAAACACTGGCACTCTCTGGCAGCCTGTAAGCACTTTTAGTTCTGGGGCCAGAGAAGCCTCTTAGGGCAGATGAGACTGAGCCGGGAACCTGGAAGAAATGAAATGATCAGCTGGACAGAAATGATGGGAGAGACCAGAGCCCACAGGGGTGACAGGTGACTGAGTGATAAGCCCTGGGCAGCATCGCACGGCTCCCACCCAGTTCCTAGCAATCCGGTTACGTTCAGGATAAATCTCCTGGTTTTAAAACGCTGGCGATTCAATTGAAAACCTTTTAACAGTATTTAAGACACTGTCCCATTATCTAAAAAGGATGCGAAACGACACAAAGCCATCCTCTACATTACCATTCTAAAAAACTTAACACATTTCCTACCTACCAAAGATATTCTATCAAACTTTAGTTTCTATTGGTCATATAAAATATATATTATACGTACATTTTCAACAGTGTTAATACAGTGTTAATATTGGAAATATATTTCTGTTGGTTATAAAAGCGTATTAGTTTTTTCAACGTTTAAAACATAAAAACTATTTAAAATATAACAATTACAACTGTGCTTTTCCAGACTACACCCCTGCCTCCCCCCACAGATAATGCATCCCCCAGCGAGACCTGTCTCCCCTTTCCCAGTTACAGCTGCTCCCACTCGGAGCCCACCTCTGCGCCCTGGGGAGACGGCACAAACGCGTAAGCCCAGATACAGTTTAAAACAAGGCAGGATTTCAAATACCAGTGCCTGGGACTCCCAGTATAAGTCACGATCATGTGAATTATTCATCAGATATACTTTACCAGAACTTTATCATAGATTTTATCTCGAACAGTTATGGCCACATTCTCCAAGTCCTCTTCAGTGATGTCCTCCACTGGCCGAAAAGAAGATACACGGCGACGTCGTCGATATCCCTGGCATCTCCCCTGCAGAACGAGCCAAAGCAGAACTGGGCATTAGATGGCTTGGGCGGTTAAAAACAAATTATAGAAGTTTTAAGCTCCTCAGAGCTCTAGGACCATGCATGTTAACTATGTCCCTCTTCTATTTCCCTGAAATCATTCATACATTTTAGTCATTTGCTGAGCTCCTATCCTTAGTGCCAAGCCTCCCTGATAGCAAGGTGACACAGGACGATAAACCAGAAGCTCAGGGTTTCCCTGACCACTGAATGGTCACCTGCGGCAAGCTCTGTGAGGCCGGGGAAGTGAACCACACTGAACAGCCAAAGCCACAAATAGGAAGGGTCCAGAGTGTCTTGCTCTAGACTGAAAGCACTCCAAACTCCCCATTCCTAAACAGAAAGACCAGAGGCATCACTGTACTTGCCCACAAGCAAAACCACGAAGCCACCTGCTGCCGTTATCAGCCCTTTACAGCCTCCACTGGAGATGAAGCTGGGGTCCTAACCATTGCTCGGTTTAGAGGAAGGACCCGCTTCATGGCCTACAGCTTAGATCAAGCGCAAGCTTAGGCCCGGGGTTCTTTTCCGAGTGCGGTCCCAGGAGTACCCACAGCATCTGGGAACTTGGCTGAAATGCAACTTCTCAGCTGCTGCAGACCTACTGAGTCAGAACCTCAGCGCTCTCACCGAGCCCCAGAGGGCTGTGATGAACGCTCACGTGCGAGGACCGCTGGCTTAGACAAAGAAGCATTGGTTCATTATAGTCAGAAAATACCCCGCTTGTTGTCTTCCTTCTTCTGAAACTGTAAAACTCTTCTGCGAACTTGGCGGCCGACACGGTGAAGTTCTCCAGGGCGAACTTCTCGGGAGGCCGTGCGCTCCGGGCCGGGTTGGTGCGCCGTGTGATCTGTCCCTCTGAGAAGGCCCGCCTCACTGCTTTCTTCTTCTGCAGGTGAGAGCACAGACACACACAACTGGCTGCTTTCTGGAATGAAAGCCATCTAGCAACCGACTGTGTGCATGAGTACTGGAATCAATACATATAAGGAGTTCCACTTACAGAAGCTGAGTTCGGGGTTCGGAGCGGGAAGAAATCTGGCATTGAGTTCAATTCCGCCAATAATTGAGCAAGCTGAAGTTCAGAAGAAAGAAAGGATCGTGCATAAATATTGCCACGTCTACTTCATCTAACACGTTATCACAAGTCTTCCAGTTTGCAGCCATAAGAAACTTGTAGTTTACATAAGATCTCAGCAGTTGTTATTTTTTTAACCTCACATGTAAAGATTTTTATCTACGCAGGTGAGATGCTGATAGCATGAGAGGAATAAAATCTATGCCCGTTCGTTAGGTAGAAGAAGACACGATGAAAACTGTCCTGGAAGGTCCAAGGCCTGGAGCATGCGGTTAGAATCGTGACTGGGCTACTAACTCTCAGTGTGACCCTGGAACCTATCATTTTGCCCACCTGAATCAAGTTTCATCATGTTCACAACAGAAAAGGCCCAACTAGATCATTCCGGCAGTTATTCAGAGCTCCGAAACACTGATTCTTTAAGCTGGTTAATTTCTTATCAATAATTTCTGAAAATATTCCCAAATAAACACCTAAGAACACCAAATAACAGGCATTAACGTGCCAATCATACCATTAGGATTCCTTTTAGTTTTAGACTTACACAGAGGTATGGGTGTCACCCCTAAATCCTAAAATCATGAACATAATTCTTATTTTTTATTTTTTTATTTTTTTTTGCGGTACGCGGGCCTCTCACTGTTGTGGCCTCTCCCATTGCAGAGCACAGGCTCCAGACGCGCAGGCCCAGCAGCCATGGCTCACGGGCCCAGCCGCTCCACGGCATGTGGGATCTTCCCGGACCGGGGCACGAACCCGTGTCCCCTGCATCGGCAGGCGGACTCTCAACCACTGCACCACCAGGGAAGCCCTCATAGTTCTTATTTTAAAGACACAGAGAGATACGACGCTAAAAATTTCTCTTAACTGAGCACAAATATGTCTCTGGATAAATTATACCCCAAAGTAGGCTTTATATTTTCTTAAGCAACTTAATAGACATATAATAAGACTGCATATACAGTATCATTAAATTATGCTTTTTAAAAAGAAAATATTAAAGAAAAAAATATACTAAAATGCTAAAAGTGATGATGATTGGTATGATTTTTTTAAATTCTGTTGTGTATAAAATTATGAAGGAAACCACAGTTACTGACCACATACAGAAAAACCAAATACACAAAGATTTCACCTTGTTCCATTAATTATTCTGGTGAAAACGTTTTAAAGTGTTTCAGAACTGCTCAGTTCCTTTTAATACCTAGACCCCTTTCCTTCCTTTAGCTGATATCTTGACACTACAGCATCTAGGTTGAAAGCTGCCTGCCTGACCTGCACAAAGCAACTTCTAAGTGGGCTTCATGACACCCACGTTTACACACTGCTTCTTTCTGCTGGGAACAGGGCCTCTCATCTCCGTAAAATACCACTGCATATTTGCAACATAACTTGATCAACAGTAAATGGCGTTTAGTCCATGGCACTGTGGAGGGGGCTAAAAATGGTCCTGGGAGTCTCTGTTCCCAAACCAGAGCTAATCAGGTGATAACCGCTTGGGGTCCAAGAAAAGAGAAAGAACCCACAATGCCCAGAGCACACTTCCTGACCGAAGCCAAAGCAGCAGCAGCTGTGGGGACGCAGCCCTGGGAGCCCCAGCAGTGGCTGTCTTGGGCCGCGCGGCCTTACCATGGCTTTGTTCTCCTCGATGTTCATGGTCCTTTTCAGCAGGGCGTCTGAGCTCTCCTGGCCCTCGTCCCTGGAGTCGTCCTCAGACTCAGAGGCAGAATCTTCCCTTTCCTTCCTCTGTCTGCAGCTTGTCTTTCTTCCAAGAATTCCACTCTTACTGTCCTGTATGTGCGAGCCAGAAAACAACGGCTCAGGAGAACTGTTCTTACCGGCATTTTTTGCCGGTTTCTTGGTGGGGAACTGAAAGGCTACCCGAAGACCAATACTGCTTCTTCTCGGCCTGCTGCTTCTAGGTGGAGCCTCTTCTTCTTCATCTTCCTCTTCCTCACTCATGAAAGATGCTTTACCGTCATCACTGAGCTCTGACTCCACGAGCTAATGAAATGAGAGAAAGAACAAAGACAGTGCCTATAAACAAACCTTCAGAAAGACACACACTTAAAACCCCTCTGACAGTATTTTAGGGGAACAATGAATAGTTGAAAGCTCTCCCTTCCTATTGGTAGTTCCCTCTGAACTCTTCAGTTAAATGCGCAAGTACTTTGTAGATGAACAAAATCAAAGAGCAGGCTGCTACATGCTCTGGCCCAGCCACACCCACCGGCAGACTGTGTTCTGTTCAGAGCGTCAGGCTGGAAGCCAAACGCTGATGAGGTGGGCTCCTCCCCAGTGGACCGCCCAAGCTGGCACACCTGGGAGCCCAGGAATATGGGAATAAAGAAAAGGGTGTGCATGACATCAGAGGTATCCTCAGGTAAAAATGGAGTGCTGAGTGAAAAATAAAGTACCATTCTGCCCTAACTAGCTGGAACACAACTCATGAGTAAGAGGGACAGGAGAGCTGACTTCATTTTAGTGCAGTGACCAAGGAGCAGGCAGATGACCTGCCTTCGGGGTCAGTGGCGGAACCTCATCCCCAGGATACACTGGGTCCTCACTCAAGGGAAGCCTCCTCCCCTTTCTGTAACCCGCAGCGCCATGGGGTGCAATCAGGCAGACAGCTCTGCAGGGCGGCTGCAGGCACCTGTTCAGTCAGCTCAAGCAACTCTCAGCCTCAGTTTTCAGTCTCCACTCGGCATAGGTCTCCAGCATTAAAACATAACTTGGTTTCACACGTGAGAACACAGTAAGAATGGAAGGCAACAGCAAGGGGACATCTCAGATGCAAAGGACTCTTAGCAACAGCAGAGATGGGTTTAAATACTGGGATTGAGGTCATCACCTGGCCTCTTCCCTTGACCACAGGCTGGACAGTGTAGCCTGGGCACCTCTGTCAGGGACTCAGATTGTGAGGAGAGCTGAGAACAGCACCAGGAGCCGCCTGGGATTCAGTTAATGACTCTGCTTCTTCCTCGGTGACCACCCCCCCAAATTCCAGCTGGACTCAAGTTAAAAATAAAGCGGCGGGAGGGAAAAAAAAAAAGCAGACAGGGCTTCCCTGGTGGCTCAGTGGTTGAGAGTCTGCCTGCCGATGCAGGGGACACGGGTTCGTGCCCCGGTCCGGGAAGATCCCACATGCCGCGGAGCGGCTGGGCCCGTGAGCCATGGCCGCTGAGCCTGCGCGTCCAGAGCCTGTGCTCCGCAACGGGAGAGGCCACAACAGTGAGAGGCCCGCGTACCGCAAAAAAATTAAAAAAAAAAGCAGACAACTTCCAAACCTTGGTGTATGTATCAATGCACAAAAAGCCAGGCAGAGAAATAAGACTGTACTGTACGGAGTTACCTATTTGTTTTAATATCCTGAACTCTCCACATTAGTAGCTTTGGAATTCCAAATAGTGGGCTGCAGAGGAATCTATGTTAGAGGACACTGTTGGAGAACTTCAGAGGAGTTCTCTCCCCTGACTGGCTTTATTCATTTATCATAATCGCCGTCTAGCCCCCGTCTCTTTATCAAGGCCGTGGAGTAGCGTACTACAAAGGACTGAAGTACGGAAAGAGTCACCAGTGGAGACTCCGACCTGAGAGCCAGCACCACGGCTGCGGCAGTTTCACGTCTGGCTACAAGACCACTGGACACCAACGTAGAGTCATACCCTATTGCCAGAAAGGTGGTCTCACCACTACTCACTAGTGTGGGCGGGAGGTTGGGTGAGGAGGCAACAAGGCTTGCTTTCTCACTGAATTTCAAAATAAATGTACAGGTGGGCCTGCCCTGAGCTATGAGTTCTATCAGAGTCAACGTAACATGTCCCTAAATGTACAGATTTGGAAGAAAACCAAAAAAAAGGTGCTGGGGGTAATTCACTTTCGCATGCTGGAAACAAATTCTTTGCATATCCCAACATTACTTAGCTAAAGAAGAGAAGATAAACAAGTCACTAAGAGTAGATGATACCCATCAGGGTTTGGAAGGATCTCTAGAAACCGGAGCCTTGCTGGCCAGAACACAGGAACTGCCACGCAAATAACTTCTGTAAAGAAAGCCAAGGGGCGGGGGACTGAGGCCGATAGGTTGGCACAGGTCTGTGTTGCTATTCACAGAAATAAACCACCATCAAGCAAGGCAGCCTACCATCAAGGCTTTCAGGCCTTAAGTCCCCCCAGGAAAAGGTGAAGGACAAAGCAACGCTACTGGTTACAGCTTCTTTAAACACCCACACAGGTTCCACGCCACGAGTGCTTCTCTGGGAGCTTCTGAACGTAATGAGGCTTAACCGCTCTATCCCTTATCTTGATACCAAAGAAGGAAGTGGTGTATTGATTTTATGAGATAAATGTATGCTACTTTCCAGTTAGTAAAAAACATTTTTATGCCTAAAAAAAATCCAAAGGCTGTTCTTCAAAGTTACCCTGAGATTCAAATACTGGTCGGCAGTCAACTGGCCTAACTAAACACATGGACTAAAAAGAGATCAACCAACAAGTCTCTTGATGGCAAAGGGCTGAGGGCAGACTTCACTTAGGAATCAGACAAGCCCAGGTCACCTTTATCATTAAAAAGCCTGTCGTGATCCAAATCAAGAATGCACAGACAAAACTCTAAGTTTGTACCACAGCTAAATTTCTGCCAAATCAACTCCAAACCTAATTACTTGGCGCACAACAGAAAATGACTTTCAGGAACTTGTTACTCTCAGACCCTCCTCTTTTCAGATAAAAGAGGTTCAAAAAAGTCTGAAATAAATTCTCTGATAAGGATAATAAGGGACGCCTGGGACACATCCCCCCAGACTCCAAAGGCACCCAGGAAAGACAACTGGATTTTCTCTAAGAGCATAATGGACTGGTGGGCCAGGAATTCGCCTTAGAATAGCCGAGTTTACATTTAGCTAAGTGGCTTAGAAGATGGACACGTAAGAAAAAGTAAAATCTTCATATTTTGTTAACTGGCTTATAAGATGAACACGTAAAAACCAGTAAAATCTTTATATTTTGTTAACTGGCTTATAAGATGAACATGTAAGAAAAAGTAAAACCTTTTCATGTGTAAAGTGGCTTCTTACAAGTAACAATACAATTCGGAACCAGGACTAAAAATATTACAACCCACCCTCCCTCACGTTGATAAGTATTACCATTACTTCTGCGTCACTGTTAACATTCAGATCACTCTGCGTAAATCCTTCAAAATCTTCCGTCTCTGAGTCACTGTCCTCTCTAAAAATTCTCCTTAGCTCTTCTGTGAAGGTTGTGGACTGGAAACGCACATCCTGCTAAGTTAAAAACACATGTGTCATGGAGAAAGCAAGAAGAACAGAGGCTGGCAGGGGCTGGGGGCAAGGGCAGTCGCTGTTTAATGGGGACAGAGTTTCTGTGTGAGACGATGAAAACATTCTGGAAACAGATAATGGTGAAGGCCTCGAGACGCTGTGAATAACGCCTCTCAGTGTCTTGCACGCAGCACACTGGGACTTACCGCACTTAAAAATGGTTAAGATGGTAAATTTTATGTAGGTTTTACCACAATAAAAACACACGTATATATACATATTTTCCATAGTTTGCAGAAAGTTAGACCCACAAATTGAACAATTTCAAAAAACCAGAATGGCCGCAGCCTCCATCAGCTGGTGTCCCCCGGTAGGGGCTGATGGAATTCAGTTTCTCCCGCCGGGGCGGGGCCATCAGGAGCATCTGCGTTCACACAGAACAGAAAACACATGGAGAAGACCTGGCCCGGGCTCCTCCACACACGCTTGGCTTTCATTTCCAACAGCCATCCCAAGCCAGCTCCTCCCAGGGGAGATGCCTGGTTCACAGACAGCATGCCTCCGGGCAGGACAGGGCTGGAGGCTTCCACACCCCGCCCCGCCCCGCCCCCCGCCGAGAACGCAGTTGCTCCGTCACCCGCTAGGGAGTCTCTCTCCCGCAGGAGGTGAGAAGCAGCCACCGCCGGCAGGTAGCAAGGGAGCCCGAGGAAAGATGTTACACGGCTGACTCAGAAAGGACATGTTCCAGTCATGACTTTTTCTTTCTTTTGAACTCATAAAAATAAATGGCATGCTTGAAAGAGAGGAGGGGAAAAGCAAGAACGGCAGTACAGAACGGAGACCCACAAACCAGCCTCCTCCAAGCTGGCAGCCAGGCCTGCAGTCCATGCCCCCTGCTGCCTCTGACGTCCCCCCTCCTACCCCTGATGCAGGGGTATGACCCCTTATGACAGCACATGCGGCTGGAGAATCTTTATCTCCCTGCCTGCCTTTTCCCTGACTTTAATTATATACTTCTTCGACCTCGGATAATCAGTCTCTGGAGAAAAACAGACATAACAGACGAGTAGAAAAACTTCCCGGGGGAAAAAGAAAGAAATGCCTATATCCGGCATTTTTTTTAAGCTTAAAAATGTCTCCTGTGAATTATTATGGGTAATTGGAGTGACTGTGCTCAGATGTAAATTACTTCATCCCTTTGTTGATAGCTGTGGTGCAGCTGCTTAAAAAAAAATCACACACAAAAGGGAAGTTTCTTTAAAGTGAAATTCAAATTGTGCTTCAGGGAGACCAGCGCCGGCACTGCTGCACACACTACGTACAAGTTCACGCGGCTTCTCTCGGCGGGTTAAAATGGATCCGCAGTGTGTGGGGTCCAGGTGGGGAAGCAGCAGGCCAGGGTCTGTCGTGAAGAATGGTGCGCGGTTGGCTCCCAAGGAAACCCACCACCTCCGAGGGCAGGAAACATCTGGCTCAAGAGCCCTGGGCCAGCCCCTGCAGGCTGCTGCAGGGCAGTGGGGCCCATGTGCACACTTCATCATCGACCCGAAGTCCCTGGCTGGAGCCCGAACAGGTCATGCCTTGGAACAGCAGGTTCCAACCTGCCAGTCCTCTGGCTCTTTCTGTGCTTTGAGCTGGTGTCACAGGCAGCCGTCAGCCTGGGAGAGATCAGTATCTCTGGTGGCCAGTTCTGATAGAGAAAACAAGTCAGCTGCAGCCCTAGACCAAGGCCCATGCTTTTATTCTCCTGATTTCACAGGGTGTAAAAACCATCTTTAATGGGGTCTGTAACAAAGCGAACATCCACTCCACAGTCTCCTGTGTCCCTGGTTATAAGCCTCACACAGCTCTTTGTTCTCCGAAATCTGGCCGTTATCCTTTAAAATCACTACTAGACAGTATGTTGTGGGCTTTGGTGACCTGCATCTACCGTGATCAAGAACATAAGCAGGGCTTCCCTGGTGGTGCAGTGTTTGAGGGTCCGCCTGCCGGTGCAGGGGACACGGGTTCGTGCCCCGGTCCGGGAAGATCCCACGTGCCGCGGAACGGCTGGGCCCGTGAGCCATGGCCGCTAAGCCTGCGCGTCCGGAGCCTGTGCTCCGCAACGGGAGAGGCCACAGCAGTGAGAGGCCCGCGTGCCACAAAAAAAAATTTAAAAAAAAAAGAACATAAGCAAATAACAGATCAGAAGAGAAGCTAACAGAGTGGTGACTTTTTTTTTTATTTTGAAGCTCATGGGATGTGAAGAAACAGACTGGAAGTCATGGTGGCTGAACCAGTCGGACAAGTATCCCACCTCAGTTCCACCCCACGGGTGCTCCTTCACCCATGGGCACTGGATGTATGAAACAAGAGGAAAGGGACAACCCAAGGAAGCAGCCCAAGCCGGGGAAGCTGGAAAGCACCATTCAAGTACGAGGCCCCTTCCATCAAGGAGCCTGTCATTTAGTAAGGGAGCTGGACAAGTCCACAGGTCCCCATGGCGAGGATCAGTGTTGTAAGGGAGACACATGCAACACGGCGCACAGAAAGAAAGAAAATCCAGTAAGACTTCGTGGAAGCAGAATCATTTGAGCTGCATCTAAACTGGGCTAGAGGCTAGAAAGATGCTGAGAGCGCACAGAGGCAGGATGAAGAGCCTGGACCAGTGTGCACGGGGGGCAGAACAGTGCAGGCGGGGGGCACGGATGCAGTTTCTGGTCTCCAGAACCGTGCAAGGCACGAGGCTGAGAAGTGGGGCTCCTAGATTAGGAACATCCCAGCTCGGCCACTTCTCAGATGTGAGGCCTCAGACCAAGTCACTTCACCTCCCCACACTTCAGTTTCATCACCCGTGAAACAGGAATAATAACAGCGCCTGCACCTTCCCAGGGAGACAGTGAATTAAGGGCACTCTGCGTGAAAAGCATGTTGTCACGGGCCACGGAATGCATGCTGGGGTCAGACTCGGGAGCAGGGCTGGACTGGGGGCAGGTGTGAGGGCACAGGAGAAGGGGCAGTCGTCACAGCAGCAAGAGCGGCCGCTCTGTTCCTTAAGGCCTGCCGCCCGCCAGGCTCGTGCTGGCGCTTCACACAACGTCCCGCGCCGCTCAGAGGGCCACTCACGCCGGACCCAACAGGCTGCCCCTCACTGCCTGACCACATTCGAACGGAGGGACTGGCGATTTCTGAACAGGGGAGGATGGCGACCAGAGCTCAGTCCCACACCTGCGGGAAGGACTATGAGAACCATGGGAGCTGAGGAGGGAAGAGACAGGAAGGGATGGAGGTGAGGAACATGGCAGAAGATTCATCAGCTCCTGCAAGGGACTTGAGGAGATGGGTGAGGAAACAGGAGGCGTCAAGAGCTCCAAAGTTGGAGACAAAAATGGGGAAGACAGACAACCAGGGAGGGAAAATGGTGAGTTTCAGATCTCTCTTGAGCAATGACGACGGATCCAAGTGTCTGTCAGAAGTATATCTGGGGCTGGAGGGAAGACCCAAACCACAAAGGACCAGGAGGCAACGGCTGAGACCAGGCCAGGCACTGAGATCATTAAGTGGAAAGGTCTGAAGATAAAATCGTGGAGAACATCCACAGATGGGGACAGGAAGTAGAAGGGATGACAACAAAGAACAAAAGGTGTAAGAGAAAAGAGACCAAGGGGAGTGGAAGCAGGTGGCTGGGGGGGGGGGGGGCGGCGGGGTGTCAAATGGTGCAGAGGCATCAAACAAGGTGAGGAGACCACACACACTGCCGTCAAGCGGGGGCTTCACTTACATAATTAACTGTCTGCCTTCCTCTACTTCCCCAGTGGAAGCTAGGTGGGTTTAACTCACAGCCTTTTAGGGAGGCCATGGTCGAGGGAGAATGAGGAATTTTGAGTGCCACAAAGGAACTCAGAAAAAAATGCCACGGAAGCCTGGATACTTTGGCCATGCTCCTGCCAAATCCCAACATAAACCTCCAGGAATCTACCTCTCCGAGAACTGCAACTTGTGTCTGCCACAGATCAAAGGAATTAAAGAAAGAACAATCCCATGAGTGAGGTGCGGACAGAGCCTCACCGCAGCAGCACAGAGGCCATGTGTCTCATGGTAACCACACACTCCTACGCTATCGCTGGGGGATCAGCCCTCCCCTGCCAGCTGTGTGAGAGCGCTCCAAATACAGCCTGGCCACAGGCTGCAGCCCCGAGGTGGCAAAGAAGACGGATTTGATCATGTGAGGTCCCCTTTACTGAAAAAAAATATATATATATATTGTACATAGAAAGGATTTAAACAGCAAAACTGAGCGAGGTACCCCCACCAGTTGCTTGAAACATGAAGGTGTAACACTAATAAAACAAGATGCTCGACAATTAACTGATACCACCAGTCTCAGACTATGTTCAAGTAAAAGAATATCCGAACCAAGATCCAAGCTTCCAGACGGATACGCCTGCCTTGAAAGGAGGCACCCATACCTGCTTCCCTGACTCCAGTGAGTCAAAACTATAGCAGCTCTCCTCTGATGACAGGGTTTCCATGGGAACATCATCTCGGAAACCGACAAACTCTTCATCATCACTGGGGGCGTTAAAGATGTCAGCCACTTCTTTAGGGATCTGTTTGGATTGAAAAAAGGACGATAATATCAGGGGCTGTTATAATCACTTAGGGAAATTTTGTAGAGGAGTAGGAATTACCATCTCATGACCTTATCAATCTGCCATGGTTGCTCACAAAACCCCAATAACCCTGAGTAAAATGTGCCTCAACTTGACACCTCATGGCAACCAGGGGAGGGGTGGAAGAGGATAAGAGTCTTTCTTTTTCAAATTCTAGAGATATATCCTATCTTACAAGGACTGTTGAGGCCATGCCTAGATAAAAGCCATTTTTGATCTCTTGACAAAAAATAAGAAAATTTTCTCCTACAGTGGATGTCTTTTTTTTTTTTTTTTGCGGTACGCGGGCCTCTCACCGCTGTTGCCTCTCCCGTTGCGGAGCACAGTCTCCGGACGCGCAGGTTCAGCGGCCGTGGCTCACGGGCCCAGCCGCTCCGCGGCATGTGGGATCCTCCCGGACCGGGGCACGAACCCGTGTCCCCTGCACTGGCAGGCGGACTCTCAACCACTGCGCCACCAGGGAAGCCCTACAGTGGATCTGTCTTTAAATGTCATCCACGTTAAAAAAAAAAAAAAAGTCCTTAAGACATCACTAAGCTCTTTTCTTAATTTCTACCTATAGTTATTTTTCTGTTCTTTGTCACATGAAAGTTCATACAATGAAATAAAGCTTTCCTTCTTTTCTGTATTCTGAATCAATCTTAGTTTAGAATTAATTCTATCAAACACTATTCCAGGCAATTATTGCCAGCGAGAATGTTGTCAGCACACTTAATCTAACAAATATGTATCTGCTGAGAGTTCATTTTTGTACGCTGACTACCTGTTTGTTCTTAACTATTTCGAAAAAGTTCAAACACATAGAAAGGTGAAAGAATAGTGCAAACATTTATAGATGCTTCACGTAGAGCCCCCCATTTGCTTTTTTCTCTTTCAACAAATGTTAGGTTGAATCTCAGGCATTTGCTGATATTTGAATGTTTCTAACCTAGGAAAATAGTGATTTAAAATGCAGCAAGCGGGCTTCCCTGGTGGCGCAGTGGTTGAGAGTGCGCCTGCCGATGCAGGGGACGCGGGTTCGTGCCCCGGTCCGGGAAGGTCCCACATGCCGCGGAGCAGCTGGGCCCGGGAGCCATGGCCGCTGAGCCTGCGCGTCCGGAGCCTGTGCTCCGCAACGGGAGAGGCCGCAACAGTGAGAGGCCCGCGTACCGGAAAAAAAAAAAAAAAAAAAAAAAATGCAGCAACCTAATCCATGTATGTTTCCAGTAATTTGCAGACACCATACAATTCACCCTAAAATACTTCCATACACGTCTCAGAAAAAGGACATTCTGCTGAAGAACCACATAACCATCATCATACCTGAAATAATATTCATTCAATAACATCATGTATTATGAATCCATATTCAAATGTCTGCATTGTACCCAAAATATCTTTAACTTTTTTTTTTTTTTGCGGTACACGGGCCTCTCACTGTTGCGGCCTCTCCCGTTGCGGAGCACAGGCTCTGGACGCGCAGGCTCAGCGGCCATGGCTCACGGGCCCAGCCGCTCCACGGCATGTGGGATCCTCCCGGACCGGGGCACGAACCCGCGTCCCCTGCATCAGCAGGCGGACTCTCAACCACTGCGCCACCAAGGAAGCCCCTTTCATAACTTTTTAAGGGCAAAAGGGATCCGCTCAAGAAAGAATCATGCATTGTATTTGATTGTTTTTTTATGACATTTTTTGTTGCTTTTCATAACTGACATTTTGTAGACAACCCAAGAAAACTGCCTTGTAGAATGTCACATATTCTGAGCTTATGTGATTGTTTCCTGACAGACTCAGATATTATTGGCAACAATTCTATACAGATGACATGTACTTCTCAATGCATTGCATAAAGAGGCACAAAATGTCAAGCTATTCCCTATTAATTAGCAGTATTTTTAATTTAATTATAAAACTTTCAAATACATTCCTAAGTAGATGGAAGAGTATCATGAACACACATGTGGACACCCTAGCAATTACCTGTCCATGGCTAGTGTTGTTTCATCTGTATCCCAACCCAACTGCTCTCCTTCTAAATTATTTTAAAGCAATTGTAGACACAGTATCATTTCACCCTGTGTTACGAGCAAATATACAGTCTGTGTCCACAGTTACTATTATTTTTTTCAGCCCCCAGTGTATTTGTATCAAGATCCAAATAAGGCCCATACATTGGTCAATACGTCTCAAGTCCTTTCTCGCGTCACCTTCATATTTAACTTTCTTCTCACAACTGTTTTTTTTTTTTTTTTTTGCGGTACGCGGGCATCTCACTGCTGTGGCCTCTCCCGTTGCGGAGCACAGGCTCCGGACGCGCAGGCTCAGCGGCCATGGCTCACGGGCCCAGCCGCTCCGCCGCATGTGGGATCTTCCCGGACCGGGGCACGAACCCGTGTCCCCTGCATCGGCAGGCGGACTCTCAACCACTGCGCCACCAGGGAAGCCCTCACAACTGGTTTTTGAAGAAACTGGGTTATCTGACTGTAGAGTTTGCCAGAGTCTGGAGGTTTGGTTTTTGATTTTTGCAGCCCCAAGATGGTATTTAGCAGACTCCTCTGTCCCTCTGGATTTCCTGTAATTTGGTACTTAAATCTAGAGTCTCAGTCAGACTCAAGTGTGCTTTTCTGCGGCCAGACTCCTTTGTGGGCAGTGCTGCGTTCCTGCTACACATCGCATGTAACATCTGGTTGTGTCTTTAGTGGTGATGCTGTTTGATCACCAAGTTAAAGTGAGATCTGCCAGATTTCTTCTTAGCAAAAGTATCTTTACCCCTTTGTGCTTGTTAAGTAATAACTAGGATGATATTTGAGATTCTATGACTATCCTTCTCCCTGATAGCATTTTACTCAACAGTTTCGGTATCCATTGATACCCCTCGCCTGAATCAATCACCACGTTGGGGGTTACAAAATGGTGATTTTCAAAAACTCTTCCTCCTTCGTATGTTAGGTGGCATTCTCCTGTAATGTAATATTCTCTCCTCCGGATCTATCCCTCTCTCTCCCTCTTTACTTCTCTCCCCACTCTCCCTCCCAGGTAGTTTCATGGATTGTTTTAAGTTAATGTGTTTTAACCCATTACTCTGTCATCATTCTTTCTGATACTCAGACTGTCCCAAATTTGGCTACTGACAGCTCCTTCAAGCCAGCTTCTGTGTCCTTTTGACACAATCCTAATAGCCTCTGAGCACCTCCTTGTTTTCCGATACAACAGGCGTGCCAAGCTAGCCTTGTACTGGCCCCAGACCCCGAATGAGCCATTTCTCCAAGGAGCCCTGGCATTTGGAAATCAAGCTCTGAGATCTCGGTGTGCTCCTCGCTAGTAAAGTATCATTGCTTTGCCTGGACAGAACAAAGGTGTCTTAAGTATCTTACATCTGAGTTCATTTTGACATCTTGAATTCAAACCCAACGAGACAGGATTCTTCATCTCCCTCAACACGAATGTTAGTATCTCCCTTCCCCGCAACGAAAACCCCAATTCCCAGTACTTCTCATACACCTACCCATTTGCTCTATCCACAGTACACACAAGACCATTTCAGACAACACACCAATACCACTACCAACACCACTGCCAACAACAATCACGTCCAAGATTCCTTTGGGGTTCTTGCTATCCTCCGAACACAGTCCTGCTAGGTACTAGATCTCTTCCCTGAGATAACCAGACCATGGTTGTACTTGGAGATACAAAGATACTTTTTGTGTACTTCACATTTCATCATGGAGTATAAAAAAGAGATGCCCTCAAGGGTCGAGATTTTAATAAAATAATTTTTACTGCTACAGTAAGACATACTGTGTGCACCACATTTTCTTTTAAAATTGGTGCACGGAGGTGAAGAATGAAACGACCACTAGTACAGTTGGATGCCACCGCCTTGATTCATGCTCAGGACAAGCAGTTTTCTCTGCCTTTGCTTTTGCACATCAGTACAAATATCAACATAGCAAAAAAACGCAAATAATGTCTTAACATTTTTTCCGGCCCCTCCTCCAATAATGTCTTAATATTATTATGACAATAACTTTGTCCTCATGGAACCCTGAAAGGGTTTCAGGGTTCCCCAGACCCTACTTTAAATAACGGCTACACTATTACACACAGGGTTGTGTATTCAGAAGTTACTTAAATTCTTTGGATTCTTTTTTTCTGCGCCTTGAATTAATTTTACAGTCAGGTTCATTGGAGAGATCACTAATCCCTCATCTACTCATTTTTAGCACGATTTTAATGCTTCTTGTTTAAAAATGATTAGAAAGCTAGTGGTTCAACCAAAGGAAGTTTAACATTTGGTTTCTAGAGTACACAAATCCAGACACTGAATACAAGATTAATGATGTCAGAGAGTTAATTACAAACCATCTAATGAAATCACTTCAAGAGACAAACAGGCAGACACTTACAGAATGAGAGCTCCACTAACAATAGAAAAAATGCTGTAACATTTATGCTAAGAAGCAGCTCCTAAACAAAGCCTAAATCTGAGATGGTTCTTGGGAGAAAAATTTACCTCTTAAAGAAGGAAGAGTTTTAATTTAACAGTATTTGGCATGCTTGTCTTTTCAAAGACAACTTTCACTGTTGTTTAGCCAACAGAAACAACACACCAAGAAAATACTCTTACTGGAGAAACATAGGTGACATTTATGAAAGTGTAAGTACATTAGACTTTATATAACGATCATCGAGTTCAGTTCCTGAAGTGGCGCTTTTTGACTTACCACCATTCTATGAATCCAAAAACCCCACTGGCCCAGAAGCTTGTTTTAACGTAAAGAATTAAAGAGGAAGAAGCACCCAATATAATGATCTACTGGAAGCACATATAAGGAATGGAGAAGCTGTTGATATAAATCAATTGCTTCCCCGGTCGACTGCATTAGCCCAGGGGCCACTGCAGTGAGCCTGTGTCTGCCTAATTCCTCCTCCTTACTTCTGTATCTGCTCCAGAGGTGCCAGTAGGGAGAGGCTGTAATTACCCATTAGGGACAAAAGGAAGCAATGAACTTTCAAAAAGGCAAAAACCACTACACATTCTTGGGGCATGCAGGGCTCTGTTTCTTGCTGCCCAACTTCAAAAGGCATTAAGAGAAGCATTTCAGACAGTCATAAGTCCTGGGATTTAGCAAAAGTCTCTGTAAAATATTCAAGTGTCTTCAATGCAACAAACTGTTTAACAGATGCAACAAAGAAGGCAAGATTTGCATGCGAGGGACGGAGTGGACCTGATAAAAGAGGATTCATAGGGACAGCCTTCTAACGTGAGACCAGTTAAACAATGTATCAACACTTTAGGCCCAAGAATTTGTCACTTCCCTGTTTCATTCGGCAGTGATCCACTCTGTAGCTATGTAGTCTAGACAGACTACAACAGACATTTTTCTACAAAGCTTATGTTCCATTTGACTACAACGCCAACTGTAAGGCCTACCAAAACAAACCCCAAAAAAAAGCAAATAACTGAAAATAAAATATATTTCCAACCAGTGGATTATACTTGCAGTAGTCAAGCTTGCACAATATTAGGATAAATGCAATCTAGCTAACCAGAAAGAAGTCAAGAAAATTCTCTTCTGAAAGTGAAAAGACTTATTATTCATAACTATTTTTTTTTTTTTTACAATACACAGATTTCTTCCATTCCTTTCACACACACTCTATGTATCTATTCCCTCTGTCCTTGCTGGGATAACAACGTGAGTATCATCAAAGGTCAAGTGGGGCCCAAGATACAGTTCCTCCACCAGGACACAGACACTAGAAAAGAGTCCTTGGCACCTAACACGGGGCTGGCCTGAAGCAGGTCATCAATAAATCTTTGTATGAAAATGACTACATCTGACCTTGTAGTCATTTTCTCAGGGAAGGTGTAGTTTCCTAGGAAAGGTGCACGGGGTCAAAAGGTACACTCTGTGACCTTCCTATCCAAAAGGAATTAAAGATCTTCACCCAGAATTTCTGAGCATCTACATACAAAGTAGTCATATCCACAGCACCTCTTTCAGAAAGGATTGCAGATTTCACTTACAAGCCTTGCAAACTACCTTGGGGCTCATCTCGGGAACAAAGAACGCACATTCGACAGGCTTTGGGGCCAAGCAGGTGGGCAGTGAAGGCGGCAGCTCAGGGTAAGGCTACATTGGACAGTGCCGACATGAGTCCAGGAATGACAGTCACTCCCGCACCCCAGCAGACCAAAGCTACAAAGGCACGGGGCTCAGTGTGCCCAACCTTGGACCTCCCCAGAGAAGTGAGGAATCTGAGTCTTGGTGAGGAATCTCCCAGTTATAAAATGTCAGCTTCTAATGTAAGGACCAAACATCTACAGGCTGGATCTCAAACTCGTTCAGGGAAGGCGCACAGAAGAACTCACGGTGCTGAGTGGAACACCAAAGAAATTTTAAAAGCTGTAATTTCAGATGTGACTGACGGTATATCTAACTAGTGTCTGCTAGTGATAGTACTGGACAGTGAAGTATTAATAAAATTAAAAGAAAAACTTTACATTTAAAATAACCCTTCCCTTGTTCATGGTAGCACTATTCCCAAAAGCCACAAAGTAGAGGCAACCCAAGTGTCCATCGACAGATGAATGGCTAAACAAGATGTCATAAACACATACAATGGAATATTATTTACTCTTAGAAAGGGAATCCTACAAATACTGAATCATTACACTGGATGCCTTGAAACTAATACAGTGCTATAGGTCAATTATACCTCGATAAGAAAAATTTTTTAAAACAAAACAAAACCCACAACAGAGGCCTGAGATTCTGCAGTTCTAACAAGTTCCCCATGCTCTGGCCTGCAGAACATGCTTTGTGCAGGGCCCAGCCCATTTTGTTCCTCTCTTATGAGATGTGACTCCTCCTATTTCATAATAGCAACTCATGTGTAGATCTTAACCTCCTTCCTACAGGCAGTTAATTCTCATGGCAGACTCTGGATCTCTTTGGCATCTGTCTTTCTCACCCTGCCCCACTCCAGCACCAAGAATAGAGTCTTACATACTCAGAGGTCCTTAACAAATATGACTAACTGATAAGCAGCATCAACTAGTTTGGGGGGGGGGGGGGAAAGGAAGAAAATTTTAAAATTGGGTAAAATTTTTTTAATCAAAGATTTTCTATATCTCAAGGATATCTGAATTCATTCTTCCTGGATTAAAAAATACCACCACCCAGCCAGAAGGAACATATTTATCATCTATTAGTTTATGAAAGAAAAGAAATTTGAGATTCTCTTTAAGGCCAATTTATTCAAAAGCTGATTTTGATAAAGCTTCAGGAAATGTTTCTTATTCCAGGAACACTAGTGTGTATTTCACCTGGAAACATGTTTCGTTTAAAGCCCTAAGGAGCAGTACAAAAGAAATTCCTGTGCACTACTGCATTTTCCTCATTAAGTGTTCTGAAAGCAATTTTGATAGCAAGGATGGCAGAATTTGTAGGGTGTACTATCTTGCAACTGTGTAAGGAGACCCTTTACACAAAGGAAAGCATTCCTTCAACCCACTACGAAGGGGGTTGTTTCATATCATTTTCTCCATAAACAACATCATTTCCCTAAATCTCTTATGATTAAATTGGTTGGGTCATAGAAATGCACATACCTTGCACCATTTACAAAAACTAACTCAAAATGGATCAGATCTAAATATAACACCTAAAGCAATAACACTTCTAGAAGAAAACTGGAGAAAATCTTTGTAACCTTGGGTTATGCAAAGAATTCTTAGATAAAACACCAAGCACAATACAGATTTTTTTAAATGTATAAATTAGACAATTAAAATCAAGAAATTCTACTCTTCAAAAGAGACTCTTAAGGGAATGAAAAACCAACAGACAAGAAGAAAATACCTGCACATCATTTATCTGATAAAAGACCTATAACCAGAATATATAAAAAACTCTCAAAAGCTCAACAATAAAAACAAATAACCCAATTAAAAAACAGGCAAAAGAGGTGAGCAGACGCTTCACCAAAGATAAATGGATGGCAGGTGAGCACGTGAAAGAATTTTCGACATCCACAGTCATTAGAGGGAAACGCAAATTACAACTACGAGATATAACTATCTACCTAGCAGAATGGCTTTTAAAAAACCTGACGATACCAAGTGCTGACACGGATGTGGAACAACTGGCCCTTTCATAAACTGTTAGTAGAAATGCAAAATGGTATAGCCACTGTGGAAAACAATTTGGCAGTTTCTTATAAACATACACTTAGCACATGATCCAGCAACCCTGCTCCTAAGTGTTACCCAAGTGAAATGAAAATTATGTTCCCACAAAACTTGCAATTAGCAGTTTTACTTCCAAACCTACAAACAATCCAAGTGAACTAGGGAATGGATAAAACAAACTGTGGAACATCGATACCATGGAATTTAACTCAGCAATAAAAAAGAAAAAATTACTGACAGACACAGCAACATGAATAAAGCTCATCACTATGTCAAGTGGAAAAGACTATACATTGTCTGATTATACTTACAGGATGTTTCGGAAAAGACAGAACTATAGAGAAAATAAATCAGGAGTCAAGATGGAAGAGGAGTAGGAGGACGTGGAGTTCATCTCTCCTCACAAATGCATCAAGAATACAACTTTAAATGGAACAATTCTCACAGAACACCAGCTGAACACTAGCAGAGGACCTTGGACACCTAAAAAGAAAGATCCCCACGTAACCAGCTGCGGAAACTGCAAATTGACACCCCCATGACCAGCTTTGTAAACTGAACGCCTACAGAACATCTGAACAGACAGCGAGTGCTCCCGCAGCCAAGATGGGTCTAGCTTTAGCAGCTGTAGACTGTGTGGGCACATACACACAGGGGTTGGGCCAGACCAGAGTCTGGGCTGCTCCCACAGTGGGTCCAGATCCATGATCACTGCAATCCCGGAACCTGACTTCAGTGGATCTATGCTGGTGGCTTGGTGAAAACAACGTCTGAGAGACACCAGGGCCAACTGCTAGCATACCCATGGTTAAGGTGTGGCCAAGAGCAGTGCCAACAACAGTGTAATCTGAGATCTCACACAACGGGTGAAAGGTGACACAACAGAGCACACCCACAGGTGAACAGCTCCAGAGGAGAAATACTCAGTAGCTCCCCTCCCAGTGGGAGTGCTCCAATCCCACCTACCTCACACTGCAGATCAGAAACACAACTAAAAAACAGATCTGGGGGCCTCTACTCCAACAGCTAGGGAGCAGACCCCACCTCTGACAGGGCAGTGACAACCACAGAGCAAAGGGGAGGCCAGTGCAGGCCTAGCCACCACAACATCAGTCACACCTCCTATCAAGGAGATAACGGCCAAAAAACAAACCCAAAACAATTAAGAAAAGGGCAATAGAAATACACATATTGATAATAACCTTAAATGTAAATGGACTAGATGCTCCAATCAAAAGGCATAGACTGGCTGAATGGATACAAACACAGACCCGTATATATGCTTTTACAAAAGACCCTCTTCAGACCTAGGGACACATACACACTTAAAGTGAGGGGATGTAAAAACATATTCCATGCAAACGGAAATCAAAAGCAAGCTGGAGTAGCAATACTCATATTAGACAAAATAGACTTTAAAATACAGACTAAGAGACAAGGAAGGACACTACATAGTGATCAAGGAATCAACACAAGAAAATATAACACTTGTAATTTATATACGCACCCAACATAAGAGCACCTCAGTATATAAAACAAACAGTAACAGCCATAAAAGGAGAAACTGAGAGTAACACAATAATAGTGGGGGACTTTAACACCCAATTTCATCAATGGACAGACCATCCAGACAGAAAAATCAATAAGGAAACACAGGCCTTCAATGACACATTAGACCAGACGGACTTCATTGATATTTATAGACATTCCATCCAAAAACAGCAGAATACACATTCTTTTCAAGTGCACATGGAACATTCTCCAGGACTGACCACATGGTGGGCTACAAATGGAGCCTTGGTAAATTTAAGAAAGTTTAAAGCATATCATCTTTTCTGACCACAATGCTATGAGATCAGAAATTAACTACAAGAAAAAAAACTGTAAAAAACACAAACACATGGTGGCTAAACAATATGTTACTAAACAATCAATGGATCACTGAAGAAATCAAAGAGGAAATTTTAAAAATACCTAGAGACAAATAACAATCAAAACACCATGATTCAAAACCTATGGGACACAGCAAAAGCAGTTCTAAGAGTGAAGTTTATAGCAATACAATCTTACCTCAAGAAACAAGAAAAATCTCAAACAATCTAAACTTACACCTAGAGTAACCAGAGAAAGAACAAACAAAACCCAAAGTTAGTAGAAGGAAAGAAATCATAAAGATCAGAGCAGAAATAAATGAAACACAGATGAAGGAAACAACAGAAAAGATCAATGAAACTAAAAGCTGGTTCTCTGAAAAGATAAACAAAATCAATAAACCTTTAGCCAGACTCATCAAGAAAAAAAGCGAAAGGGTTAAAATCAATAAAATTAGAAATGAAAAAGGAGAAGTTACAATTGACACAACAGAAATACAAAGGATCATAAGAGACTACTACAAGCAACTGTATACCAATACAATTGACAACCTAGTAAAAACAGACAATTTTTTAGAAAAGTACAATCTCATAAGGCTGAACCAGAAGAAATAGAAAATATGAACAGACCAATCACAAGTAATGAAATTGAAACTGTGATTTAAAAACTCTCAACAAACAAAAGTCCAAGACCAGATGGCTTCACAGGCGAATTCTGTCTAACATTTACAGAACAGTTAACACCTATCCTTCTGAAACTATTCCAGAAAGCTGAAGGAGAAGGAACACTCCCAAGCTCATTCTATGAGGCCACCATCACCCCAATACCAAAACCAGACAAAGATACCACAAAAAGAAAATTACAGGCCAATATCACTGAAACATAGATACAAAATTCCTCAACAAAATACCAGCAAACTGAATCCAACAACACATTAAAAGTATCATACACCACAATCAAGTGGGATTTATCCCAGGGATGCAAGGATTTTTCAATATCTGCAAATCAATCAGTGTGATACACCACATTAACAAACTGAAGAAAAAAATACATATGATCATTTCAACAGATGCAGAAAAAGCTTTTGACAAAACTCAACACCGATTTACAATAAACTCTCCAGAAAGGGGCCATTGAGGGAGCATACCTCAACATAATAAAGGCCATATATGACAAATCTACAGCTAACATCATACTTAATGGTGAAAAGCTGAAGGCATTTCCTTTGAGATCAGGAACAAGACAAGGATGTCCACTCTCACCACTTTTATTCAACATAGTTTTGCAAGTCCTCCCATGGCAATGAGAGAAGAAAAAGAAATAAAAGGAATCCAAATTAGAAATGAAGTAAAACTGTCACTGTTTGCAGATGACATGATACTATACATAGAAAATCCTAAAGATGCTACCAGAAAACTACTAGAGCTCATCAATGAATTAGGTAAACGTGCAGGATACAAAATTAATACACAAAAATCTATTGCATTTCTACACACTAACAACAGAAGATCAGAAAGAGAAATTCAAGAAACAATCCCATTTACCATCTCATTGAAAAGAATAAAATACCTAGGAATAAACCTACTTAAGGAGGCAAAAGACTTGTACTCCGAAATCTGTAAGATACTGATGAGAGAAATCGACGATGACACAAACAGATGGAAAGATATACCATGTTCTTGGATTGGCAGAATCAATACTGTCAAAATGACTATACAACCGAAGGCAATCAACAGATTCAATGCAAGCCCTATCAAATTACCAATGGCATTTTTCACAGAACCAGAACAAAAAAATTTTAATTTCTATGGAGACAAAAAAGACCCTGAACAGCCAAAGCAATCTTGAGAAAGAAAAACGGAACTGGAGGAATGAGGCTCCCTGACTTCAGGCTATACTACGAAGCTACACTCATCAAACCAACATGATACTGGCAGAGAAACAGAAATACAGATCAACGGAACAGGACAGAAAGCCCAGAAATAAACCCACGCACCTACGGTCAATTAATCTTCAAAAAAAGTAGGCAAGAATACACAATGGAGAAAAGACAGTCTCTTCAGTAAGTGGTGCTGGGAATACTGGACAGCTACATGTAAAAGAATAAAATTAGAATATTCTTTAACACCATACACAAAAATAAACTCAAAATGGATTAAAGACCTTAATGTAAAACTGGATACTAATAAAACTCTGAGAGGAAAACATAGGCAGTACACTCTTTGACATAAACTGCAGCAATATTTTTTTGGATCCATCTGTTAGAGTAATGGAAATAAAAACAAAAATAAACAAATGGGACCTAACGAAACTTAAAAGCTTTTGCACAGCAAAGGGAATGATAAAAAAAAAAAAAAAGAAAAAAAGAAAAGACAAACTATGGAATGGGAGAAAATATTTGCAAAGGATGCAATTGACAAGGGCTTAATCTCCAAAATATACAAACAGCTCTTACCACTCAACAACAAAAAACAAACAATCCAACTGAAAAACAGGCAGAAGACCTTAACAGACATTTCTCCAAAGAAGACATACAGATAGCCAGCAGGCACATAAAAAGAGGCTCAACATCACTAATTATTAGAGGAATGCAAATCAAAACTACCATGAGGTACCACCTCACACTGGTCAGAATGACCATTATCAAAAACTCTACAAATAACAAATGCTGGAGAGGGTGTGGAGAAAAGGGAACCCTCCTACACTGCTGGTGGGAATATAAGTTGGTGCAGCCACTATGGGAAACAGTATAGAGGTTCCTTAGAAAACTAAAAATAGAATTACCATATGATCCAGCAATCCCACACCTGGGCATATACCTGGACAAAACTATAATTCAAAAAGATACATGCATCCCTATGTTCATAGCAGCACTATTCACAATAGCCAAAACATGGAAACAACCTAAATGTCCATCAACAGATGAACAGATAAAGAAGATATGATACACACATACAATGGAATATTACTCAGCCATAAAAAAGAATGAAATAATGCCATTTGCAGCAACATGGATGGACCTAGAGATTATCATACTAAGTGAAGTAAATCAGAGAAAGACAAATAATCATATGATATTGCTTACATGTGGAATCTAAAAAGAAATGATACAAGTGAACTTATTCACAAAACAGAAACAGACTTACATACTTAGAAAACGAACTTACAGTTACCAAGGGGAAGGTTGGGGGCATAGACTGGGAGTCTGGGATTGACATGTACACTCTGCTATATTTAAAACTGGTAATCAACAAAGACCTACTGTATACCACAGGGAACTGTGCTCAATATTCTACAATGACCTAAATGGAAAAGAACTTGAAATACAATAGATACATATGTATGTATAATTGAATCACTCTGCTGTACACCTTAAACTAACACAACATTGTGAATCAACTATAATGCAATATAAAACAAAAATTTTTAAAAAGAAAAGAAACATTCACCTTCAGAATGGCAGGAACTTACATGGCATTTATACTCACCTTCATCCGCCCCCTTCACAAGGCAACTTCTGGTCTGGAAGATACTGAGCCTAGTTTCCAGTTCCCTTAAATTGGAGAGAGCAAAGCAGACACTGACTGCAACATTCTAACCAGTCAAGGGTTAGAAGGCTGTCTGATGGTCCCTGTCTCACCTAACTCGGTCTCAGGTGAGGAAAAGCTCCAGTCATTGCTCACGAAAGCTGCAGGGGACAACAGATCTGCAGATGCCTGGGATGAGAGTTTATGCATGGAGATATACAACAGTCCATCTAAAACTCCAAGGAGAAGCTTGGGTAAAGCTTCTTGGGAAATTAAGACATTCAAAAGAAGCTGTGTATATGGGAGAATTGAGAAAGCCACACATAGGCCCAATAGATACATTCTCAAAAAAGATGTGAGAAAACCTTACGCTTCTGGACTCGGAGCGTGGCCAGCCAATCACCGAATGGTTTTCCTGGCATACAACCAGTCTTCAAACACTGGAAAAGGTGGCAGTTTCTCAAATACCCAACTTTTGACAAAGAGCAAAGGCATACAAAGAAACAAAATTGAAGGGAACAAAATAATAGGTAGAAACAGATGTCCCTAAGGAAGCATAGACTGGGGACTCACTAGACAAAGGCAACTGCCTTAAATATGCTCAAAGAGCAAAGAGAAAACACAAAGAACTAGGGTAAATCAAGAAAATGATTTATAAGCAAAAGGATGATATCAATAAAGAGACATACATTATAAAAAGGAAAAGAAATAGAAATTTTGGAGAAAATGTAATAACTAAATTGAACATTTCCCTAGAGGAGTACAAAATCAGATTGATGATGAGGCAAAAGAATCAGAGATTTGACAAAGTAATGGCAAAAAAATTCCCCAAATTTGATGAAAAACATGAATTATAGAAATGCCCAGGAGGATAAACCCAAGAGATCCACACTGAGGCACATTTTAATCAAACTGCTGAAAGAAAAGAGAATGTTGAAAGCAGCAAGAGAGAAGCAACTCCTAGCAACAGGGATCCTCAATAAGATTACCAGCTAATTGCTCAGCAGAAACTTTGGAGGGCAGAAGGCAGTGGAATGACATATTCAAAGTGCTGGAAGTAAAAACTGTCCACCAAGAATTCAGTACCTGGAAAACTGTCCTTCAAAAATGAGGGGGAAATTAAGACATTACCAGATGAACAAAAACTGAGAGACTTCATTACTACTAGACCTGCCCACAAGAAATCCTACAGGCAGTCCTTCAGGTTGAAATGGAAGGACAGTAACTCAAAGCCATACAAAATACAAAGCTTTCAGGTAAAGGTAAATACATAAACAAATATAAAACCCAGTATCATTGTAAATTTGTTTTATAACTCCACTTTTTATTTTCTATAAAATTAAAAAAACACGAATCTATGTTCGGGGCTGCACAACGCATATAGATGTCATTTGTGACATCAACAACAAAGGGGGGGGGGACAGAGCTGTATAGGAATAGAGCTTTTGTATGCCACTGAGGTTAAATTGGTATCATTCAAATTAGATTGTTTTAATTTTAGAATGTTATAGGTAACTCCCATGGTAACCACAAAGAAAATATCTGTAGAATACACACAAGAGGAAATGAGAAAAGAATCAAAACATGTCACTACAAAGAAATCAACAAAACACAAACATAGGCAGTAATTCAAGAAATGAGGGTCAAGAAAGCTAGAACACATACAGAAAACAAAAAACAAAAGGGTAAAAGTCAAGTCCTTCCCCATTAGTAATCACTTTAAATACAAATGGATTAAACTCTACAATCAAAAGATATAGATTGGCAGAATGGATTAAATAACAGGATCCAACCATATGCCGTCTACAAGAGACTTACTTCAGATCTAAAAACACAAACAGGTTGAAAGTGAAAGAAGGGAAAAAGATATCCAATGCAAGTAATAACCCAAAGAGAGATCAGTACTATATCAAAATAGATATTAAGTAAAACTAATAACAGTAAAATTAATAATAAGAGACAAAGAACATTACATATTGATAAAAGGGTCAACTCATCAAGAAGATACAACAATTATAAATATGTACGAACCAAACATCACAGCTTTAAAATACATGAAGAAAACATGGACATAATTGAAAGAAATAGTTCTACAATAATAGTTGGAGATCTCAATACCCTACTTTCAATAATGTATAGAAACCCAGAGAGAAGATCAATAAGGAAAAAGGAATTGAACCTTATAAACCAACTAGAACAGACACATGTAGAACATTCCAACAGCAGAATATACATTTTCCTGAAGAGCACATGGAAAAGTCCCCAAGACAGACCATATGTGACACCACAAAACGAATATAAATTTAAAAGATTAAGATCATACAAACTATCTTTCCAATCATAATAAACCTAGAAATCAATAACAGAAGAAAAACTAGATAATTCACAAATAAGTGGAAATTAAACAACACTCTTTAGCAACCAGTTGGTCAAAGAAGAAAACACAAGGGAAATTAGGAAATACTTTCAAACAAACGAAAGCAAAAGCAAAATGTACCAAAACTTATGGGATGCAGAGAAAGCAATGCTAAGAAGGAAATTTATAGCTATAAACATTTATATTAAAAAAGAAACAAAGTTTGCTGCTTAATATAAAAAACGAACAAACTAATTTTATACCACAAGGAACTAGAAATAGTACAGCTAATAAACCCAAAGGTAGCAGAAGGAAGGAAATAAAGATTACGGCAGAGATAAAGAATAAAAAACCAATAGAGAAATATCGGTAAAACCAAAAGTTGGTTCTATGACAGTAACAAAACTGACAAACTTTTAGGTAGATTGACTAAGAGAAAAAAAGACAGAAGATCCAAATTATTGAAATAAAGTGGGTTCATTACTATCAATTGTGCAGAAATAAAAAGGATAATAAAAGAGTACTATGAACAATTATAGGTCAACAAATTGGGCTAGCTAGATAAAATGGGTAAATTCCTAAAAACACACAACCTTCCAAGACTGATTCCTGAGGAACAGAAAACCTAAAAAGACCTCTAACTAGTAAGGATTTGAATCAATAATGAAAAACCTCCCAACAAAGTGAATCCCAGGACCAGAATTCTGTTTAACATTTAAAGAAAAATTAACACAGACCCTTCTCAAACTCTTCAAAAAAACTGAAGAAGAGAGAATACCTCTTAACTAATTCTATGAGGCTGGGATTACCCTCACAGCAAAGCCAGACAAATAACCTACAAGAGAAGTACAAAGCAATATCCCTTATGATGCAAAAATCCTCAACAAAATACTAGCAAACCAAATTTAGCAGCACAGTAAAAGGACTATACAGGATGACTAGTGGGATATACTTCTGGAATGCAGCATCATTCAACATATGAAAATTGATCAAAGTAATGCACTACATTAACCTGATGAAAGAAAAAAAACTCAACTGATGCAGGAAAAGCATTTGACAAAATTCAAAACACTTTCATGGTTTTAAAAAAACTCAACAATCACCAACCCCACAACTAATATCATACTCAATGGTGAAAGACTGAAAGCTTTCCCCTAAGATCAGGAACAGGACAAGGACACCCAATTTCACCATTTCTATTCAACATAGCATTTGAAGTTCTAATCAGAGCAATTATACAACAAAAATAAAAGGCATCTGAATTGGAAAGAAGGCAGTAAAATTATCTACTGGCAGGTGACATGACCATCTATGTAGAAAATCCTAAAGAGTCCACAAAAACTGTTAGCACTAATTAACGAACTGAATACAAATCAGTAGCATTTCTATACGCTAACAATGAACAATCCGAAAAGGAAATTAAGAAAACAATTCCATTTATAAGAGCATCAAAAAAAAAAAAACCACCACCAACAAAAAACCCTCAGGAATTATCTTGGGCCACAAGGCTAAAGATTTATACACTGAAAACTATACAACATCACTAAATGAAATTACTGATGACATAAATAAATGGAAAGACATCACGTGTTCATAGACTGGGAGACTTAATATTGTTTAGATGACAGTACTACCCAAAGCTATTTATATACCCAATGCAATCCTCATCAAAATCACAGTAACATTTGTTTGCAAAAATAAAACAGCCCTTCTTAAAATTCATGTGGAATCTCAAGGGGCCCTGAAAAATCAAAACAATCTTCAAAATGAAGAACCTCATTGGAGGACTCACACTTACTGATCTAAATATTTACTACAGGGCTTCCCTGGTGGCGCAGTGGTTGAGAGTCCGCCTGCCGATGCAGGGGACACGGGTTCGTGCCCCGGTCTGGGAAGATCCCACATGCCGCGGAGCGGCTGGTCCCGTGAGCCATGGCCGCTGAGCCTGCGCGTCCGGAGCCTGTGCTCTGCAGCGGGAGAGGCCACAACAGTGAGAGGCCCACATACCGCAAAAAAAAAAAAAAATTTACTACAAAGCTACACTACCCCAAACAGTATGGTCGTAGCATAAAGACAGATATTTATATCAGTGCAACAGAATAGAGAGCCCAGAAATAAACCCTTGAATAGATGGTGAAATGATTTTTGACTAGATGGTTAAATCATTTTTGACAAAGATGCCAAGACTGTTCAATGGGGAAAGGACAATCTTTCCAACAAATGATGCTGGAAAAACTGGATTCCATATGCAAAGAATGAAGCTGGATCCTCACCTTACACCATCTACAAAATACTCAGAATGCATCAAACACCTAAATGTAAGAGCTAAAACTATAAAATCTCTTTTCTTTCTTGGAAGAAAACATAGAAGGGAAAATTTATGACACTGGATTTAGCAATGATTACTTGGACATGACACCAAAGGCAGAGACAACAATAGGAAAAAAATAAATTGGACTTCATCAAAATTAAAAACTTTTCTGCACCAAAGGACATTACCAAGAGAATGAAAAAGGCAACCTAGAGAATGGAGAAAATACTTGTAAATCATTTATATGAAAAAGGGTTAATATCCAGAATATGCAAAGAACTCATACAGCTCAACAACAGCAAAACAAACAATCCAATTTAAAAATGAACAAAGGACTTGAACAACAGTTCTCCAAATATATGCAGATGGCCAAAAAACTGCCGAAAAGATGCTCAACATCACTAATCTTTAGGGAAATGTAAATCAAAACCACAATGAGCTATCACTTCACACCCATAAGGATGGTCATTATCAAAAAAATAGAAAATAAGTGTTGGTGAGTACGTGTGGAAACTGGAACGTGTGCACTGTTAGTAGGAATGTAAAACGGTGCAGCCACTGTGGTAAACAATATGATAGTTCCCAAAAAATTTAAACACAGAATTACCATACAATCCAACAATTCCACTTTTAGGTATACGCCCAGAAGTATGGAAAGCAGCGATTCAAACATATTTTATACCAATGTTTATAGCAGCATTATTAATGATAGCCAACAGGTAGAAACAGCCCAGATGTCCATGGATGGATGAATGGATGAACAAAATGTGGTGTGTGTGTGTGTATACGTATATATATATATATATATACACATATACACACATATATACACACACACACAATGGATTATTATTCAGCTTTCAAAAAGAATGAAATTCTGATATATCTTTGAATACAGATAAATCTTGAAAACATTATGCTAAGTGAAAAACATCAGACATGAAAGGACAAATATTGTATGACTCCAGTTATAAGAGGTACTTAGAATAGTCAAATTCATAGAGACAGAAAGTAGAATGGTGGTTACTAGAGGCTGGGGGGAAGGAGGAACCAAGTACATTGTTTAACGGGAATGGAGTTTCACTTCAGGATGACGAAAAAGCTCTGGATATGAATAGCAGTGATGGTTGTACAACAATGTGACTGTACTTAATGTCGCTGAATTATACACTTGAAAATGGTTAAAATAGTAAAATTTATGTTATGTACGTTCTACCACAATAAGAAAAGCAGAAGAAAAAAAATCAATTGCTATTTTTAAAAGAG
Organism: Stenella coeruleoalba; assembly: GCF_951394435.1. Classification (NCBI taxonomy): domain Eukaryota; kingdom Metazoa; phylum Chordata; class Mammalia; order Artiodactyla; family Delphinidae; genus Stenella; species Stenella coeruleoalba. The sequence continues at coordinate 31,497,414 of NC_137155.1, read as the reverse complement.
AAAATATAAGTGGGAAGAAATTTATAGACGTGTCTGTGTCTAGGGTTTAGAATAGTTATTCAGAAGGGTAGCCAAAGAACTGAAGTTTTGGCAGAGGTCCTGGTAGGGAAGTGAGCCAAACCACTTGGAAAGTCCTGGGTAATTTCCTTTTCCAGAAAGGTCAGCAGACAGGAAATGTGAAGCCAATGTTAAGATTTCTTTGTACTCTAAAAGACTGATTATCCAAGCAGACTAGTCTGCTCTATGTTTTTCAACAAGCTGCTGTTGACATTTTGGTGGCTTCTTCCTGTGGAACTCTCCTGCCCCGCCTGCCACAGGGCACTTAACATCCCTGAACTCTGAACCACTTAATAACAGGCATATTCCCCCCACCACACAACGACAAGCCAAAAGAAGCCCACATACTTCTATTACCACCACGACCCCAGTTCACTCAGGTGACAACCAGAGTGAATCCAAATTGAAATACGTGTGCCTTTGCGTGTCTGTCAGGACAAGGCAGGTGATAAAGCAGCAGCAAACAACTCCAAGTCTGAACGGTCTACAGCAAGAAAGGCTTCCTTCTTGTTCATATGACAGGTGTGTCCCGGGCCAGCCCGATGAACCACTCCACACCGTCCTCACACAGGACCCAGGGTGACAGAACTTCCACCACGGGGAATACAGGCAGAGGCAGCAGCAGAGGGAGGGAGACGGGGTAGATGGTGCACTGGCTTTAAAGAATTCCACCTGGACATGACACACAACACTTCTGCTCAAATGTCATCAGCCAGGGCACATCAAGTAGCTTTGCCTGTCTCAGGAGCCAGGAAAGGGCACTCCTCCCATTTACCCAGAAGGAAAAGAATAAGAATATTTGTACAGAGCTCTGACGGCTTCCAAACTATTACTGGAAAGCATCCTGTGAAGTAGAAGACGCTATGTCAATGTTCATTATTCAAAGTGATTACAGAGTATAATTGTACCAACATGTGCCGGGCACCATGCTAAGGGATCCGATGAGCAATGAGTCATAACGGTGAGGTGACACACTCTATAGTCAATTTCAATGTGGTGCGATAAATACAAACAGGGAGGTCAGCCCAGGAGGGCACCTGACCCACACATTTGGTGATGGTCAGGAAGAATTCTAAGAGCCTCGAGGTTGGCCACGCCCACACAGCTGTGGGACAAAGTCAGCCTAGAGGACTTGCAGGAAATTCACAGGTGGAAGCAGGAGTCTGGAGAACCTCAAGGCAGAGGGAACATCATCTTTCAGGGGAGGCTAGTGTCCCTGTGCTCAATGCAGACAAGTACTGAACAGATCTTCACACTTTTGAGGGATGAGGGGGAAAACTCTTCATCCCACAGCCCAGCTCTGGAAGCCTTTATACAGGGGTCCTCTTGACACACTTCTGCCCTGCTAGTGGAAAACACACCAAACAATCCCTGGGATGCTGGCCCGTGCAGGCTGCCAACACCACTTGGCTCCTGGCTTTGTGCCACAGTGAATGTACACACTCCTAAGAGTGCATCCTTTCTCAGCTCCTAATTACAGTCAGGGAAGAGGATCCACTTGCTACCATAAAGGTCAGGAAGACAACTAGATGCTCTTTTCAGTGAGTTTTTGAAGCTGTCAGTGTGAGAAAAGAGAATGAGGTGTTCTTTTGCTTTTGTTTTTCTTTTTAAGTCAGGTAAGGAAAGCCTTCTGTAAGAGGCCATGGGCACGCGTGAGAAAGGCTGGTTGAGACCCCATTGGCTTCAACTATTTTAATTTTTTAAAATCCCCCAATAAAAAATGCCTGGGACCAATAGTCAGAAAAAAAAACAGAGAATTAAGAATAAACAATGATTTTCAGCAGCACAGTACTGGCACAAAAACAGAAATATGGATCAGTGGAACAGAATAGAGAGCCCAGAAATAAACCCACACATCTATGGTCAATTAATCTTCAACAAAGGAGGAAAGAACATACAATGGAGAACACAGTCTCTTCAGCAATTGGTGCTGGGAAAGCTGGACAGCTACATGTAAATCAATGAAGTTAAAACACACCATCACACCATACACAAAAATAAACTCAAAATGGCGTAAAGACTTAAATATAAAACATGACAACATAAAACTCCTAGAAATGAAATTAGGCAAAACATTCTCTGCAAATCGTAGTAAAGTTTTCTTAACTCAGTCCCACGAAGTTATAGAAATAAAAGCAAAAATAAACAAATGGGGAGAGCTGAAGAGGAACCTTCAAGATGGCAGAGGAGTAAGACGTGGAGATCACCTTCCTCCCCACAAATACATCAGAAATACATCTACATGTGGAACAACTCCTACAGAACACCTGCTGAACACTGGCAGAAGACCTGACTTCCCAAAAGGCAAGAAACTCCCCACGTACCTGAGTAGGGCAAAAGAAAAAAGAAAAAACAAACAAAGAATAGGGACGGGACCTGCACCTCTGGGAGGGAGCTGTGAAGGAGGAAAAGTTTCCACACACTAGAAGCTCCTTCGCGGCTGGAGACTGCGGGTGGCGGGCGCGGGGGCGGGGGGGGGGTAGTTTCGGAGCCGCGGAGGAGAGCGCAGCAACAGGGGTGCGGAGGGCAAAGCAGAGAGATTCCTGCACAGAGGAATGGTGCCGAGCAGCACTCACCAGCCCGAGAGGCTTCTCTGCTCACCCGCCGGGGTGGGCGGGGGCTGGGAGCTGAGGCTTGGGCTTTGGAGGTCGGATCCCAGGGAGAGGACTGAGGTTGGCTGCGTGAACACAGCCTGCAGGGGGTTAGTGCACCACAGCTAGCCGGGAGGGAGTCTGGGAAAAGTCTAGACCTGCCTAAGAGGCAAGAGACCATTGTTTCAGGGTGTGCAAGGAGAAGGGGTTCAGAGCACCGGCTAAACGAGCTCCAGAGAGGGGCGCGAGCCACGGCTCTCAGCGCAGACCCCAGAGACGGCCATGAGATGCTAAGGCTGCTGCTGCAGCCACCAAGAAGCCTGTGTGTGAGCACAGGTCACTCTCCACACGTCCCCTCCCGGGAGCCTGTGCAGTCCGCCACTGCCAGGGCACTGTGATCCAGGCACAACTTCCCCGGGAGAACACGGCGCACCTCAGGCTGGTGCAACGTCACGCCGGCCTCTGCCGCCACAGGCTCGCCCCGCATTCCATACCCCTCCCTCCCTCCCTCCCTCTCTCCGGCCTGAGTGAGCCAGAGCCCCCGAATCAGCCGCTCCTTTAACCCCGTCCTGTCTGGGTGGGGAACAGACGCCCTCAGGCAACCTACAAGCAGAGGCTGGGCCAAATCCAAAGCTGAACCCCGGGAGCTGTGCGAACAAAGAAGAGAAAGGAAAATTCCTCCCAGCAGCCTCAGGAGCAGCGGATTAAATCTCCACAGTCAACTGGATGTACCCTGCATCTGTGGAATACCTGAATAGACAACAAATCATCCCAAAACTTAGGCGGTGGACCTTGGGAGCAACTGTAGACTTTGGGTTTGCTTTCTGCATCTAGTTTGCTTCTGGTTTTATGTTTACCTTAGTTTAGTATTTAGAGCTTATTATCAATGGTAGATTTGTTTATTGACTTGGTTGCTGTCTTCCTTTTTATTTTTAATATACATATATATTTTTTCTTTTTCTTTTTCTCTTTTTGTGAGTGTGTATGTTTCTTTGTGTGATTCTGTCTGTATAGCTTTGCTTTTACCATCTGTCCTAGGATTCTATCTGTCCTTTTTTTTTTTTTTAGTATAGTTTTTAGTACTTGTTATCATTGGTGGATTTGTTTTTAGGTTTGGTTGCTCTCTTCTTTCTTTTTCTTATTACTTTTACTTTTTTATTTTTAATAATACTTTAAAAAATTTTATTTAAATAATTTGTTTATTTTATTTTATTTTTTCTCCCTTTTCTTCTGAGCCGTGTGGCTGACAGGGTCTTGGTGCTCCAGCCAGGTGTCAGGCCTGAGCCACTGAGGTGGGAGAGCTGAGTTCAGGACACTGGTCCACCAGAGACCTCCTGGCTCCACGTAATATCAAATGGCGAAAGCTCTTCCAGAGATCTCCATCTCAATGCCAAGACCCAGCCCCACTGAACAACCAGCAAGCTACACCAGCAAGCTGGACACCCTATGCCAAACAACTACCAAGACAGGAACACAACCCTACACATTAGCAGAGAGGCTGCCTAAAATCATAATAAGGTCACAGACACCCCAAAACACACCACCAGATGTGACCCTGCCCACCAGAAAGACAAGATCCAGCCTCATCCACGAAAACACAGGCACCAGTCCCCTCCACCGGGAAGCCAACACAACCCAGTGAACCAAACTTAACCACTGGCAGCAGACACCAAAAACAACGGGAACTATGAACCTGCAGCCTGTGAAAAGCAGACCCCCAAACACAGTAAGTTAAGCAAAATGAGAAGACAGAAATATATAACAGATGAAGGAACAAGGTAAAAACCCACCAGATCAAACAAATGAAGAGGAAACAGGCAGTCTACCTGAAAAAGAATTCAGAGTAATGATAGTAATTATGATCCAAAATCTTGGAAATAGAATGGAGAAAATACCATAAACTTTTAACAAGGACCTAAAAGAACTAAAGAGCAAACAAACAATGATGAACAACAGAATAAAAGAAATGAAAGTTTCTCTAGAAGGAATCAATAGCAGAATAACTGAGGAAGAAGAACGGATAAGTGACCTGAAAGATAAAATAGAGGAAATGACTACCACAAAGCAGAATAAAGGAAAAAGAATGAAAAGAATTGAGAACAGTCTCAGAGACCTCTGGGACAACACTGAACACACCAACATTCGAATTATAGGAGGTCCCAGAAGAAGAAGAAAAAAAGAAAGGGACTGAGAAAATATTAGAAGAGATTATAGTTGAAACTTCCCTACTATGGGAAAGGAAATAATCAATCAAGTCCAGAAAGCACAGAGAGTCCCATACAGGATAAATCCAAGGAGAAACACGCCAAGACACATATTAATCAAACTATGAAAAATTAAATACAAAGAAAAAATATTAAAAGCAGCAAGGAAAAAGCAGCAAATAACATAGAAGGGAATTACCATAAGGTTAATAGCTGATCTTTCAGCAGAAACTCTGCAAGCCAGAAGAGAGTGGCAGGACATATTTAAAGTGATGAAAGGGAAAAATCTACAAACAAGATTACTCTACCCAGCAAGGACCTCAGTCAGATTCGACGGAGAAATTAAAACCTTTACAGACAAGCAAAAGCTGAGAGAATTCAGCACCACCAAACCAGCGTTACAACAAACACTAAAGGAACTTCTCTAGGCAGGAAACACAAGAGAAGAAAAAGACCTACGATAACAAACACAAAACAATTAAGAAAATGGTAATAGGAACATACATATCAATAACTATCTTAAATGTAAATGGATTAAATGTTCCAACTAAACAACACAGACTGGCTGAATGGATACAACAAGACCCATATATATGCTGTCTACGAGAGACCCACTTCAGACCTAGGGACACATACAGACTGAAAGTGAAGGGATGGAAAAAGATATTCCAGGCAAATGGAAATCAAAAGAAAGTTGGAGTAGCAATACTCATATCAGACAAAACAGACTTTAAAATAAAGACTATTACAAGAAACAAAGAAGGGCACTACACAATGATCAAGAGATCAATCAAAAAAGAAAATATAACAATTGTAAATATTTATGCACCCAACATAGGAGCACCTCAATACATAAGGCAAATGCTAACAACCATAAAAGGGGAAATCGACAGTAACACATTCATAGTAGGGGACTTTAAGACCCCACTTTCACCAATGGACAGATCATCCAAAATGAAAATAAATAAGGAAACACAACCTTTAAATGGTCCATTAAACAAGATGGACTTAACTGATACTTACAGGACATTCCATCCAAAAACAGAATACACTTTCTTCTCAAGTGTTCATGGAACATTCTCCAGGATAGATCACATCATCTTAGGTCACAAATCAAGTCTTGGTAAATTTACGAAAACTGAAATCGTATCAAGTATCTTTTCCGACCACAATGCTATAAGACTAGGTACCAATTACAGGAAAAAAATCTGTAAAAAATACAAACACATGGCTACCAAATAACCAAGAAAACACTGAATAAATCAAAGAGGAAATCAATAAATGCCTAAAACCAAATGACAATGAAAACACGACAACCCAAAACCTATGGGATGCAGCAAAAGCAGTTCTAAGAGGGAACTTTATAGCAATACAATCCTACCTCAAGAAACATCTCAAATAAACAACCTAACCTTACACTTAAAGCAATCAGAGAAAGAAGAACAAAAAAACCCCGAAGTTATCCTAAGGAAAGAAATCATAAATATCAGATCAGAAATAAATGAAAAAGGAATGAAGGAAACGATAGCAAAGATCAAAAAAACTAAAAGCTGGTTCTTTGAGAAGAAAAACAAAATCGATAAACCATTAGCCAGACTCATCAAGAAAAAAAGGGAGAAGACTCAAATCAATAGAATTAGAAATGAAAAAGGAGAAGTAACAACTGACACTGCAGAAATACAAAGGATCATGAGAGATTACTACAAGCAACTCTATGCCAATAAAATGGACAACCTGGAAGAAATGGACAGATTCTTATAAAAGCATAACCTTCCGAGACTGAAATAGGAAGAAACAGAAAATATGAACAGACCAACCACAAGCACTGAAATTGAGACTGTGATTAAAAATCTTCCAACAGACACAAGCCCAGGACCAGATGGCTTCACAGGCGAATTCTACCAAACATTTAGAGAAGAGCTAACACCTATCCTTCTCAATGTCTTCCAAAATATAGCAGAGGAAGGAACACTCCCAAACTCATTCTGTGAGGCCACCATCACCCTGATACCAAAACCAAACAAAGATGTTACAAAAAAAGAAAACTACAGGCCAATAACACTGATGAACACAGATGCAAAAATCCTCAACAAAATACTAGCAAACAGAATCCAACAGCACATTAAAAGGATCAACACCATGATCAACAGGGGTTTATCCCAGGAATGCAAGAATTCCTCAATATACGCAAATCAATCAACGTGATACACCATAATAACAAAGTGAAAGAGAAAAACCAGATGATGATCTCAATAGATGCAGAAAAAGCTTTCGATATAATTCATCACCAATTTATGATAAAAACCCTCCAGAAAGTAGGCATAGAGGGAACTTACCTCAACATAATAAAGGCCGTATATGACAAACCAACAGCCAACATCGTTCTCAATGGTGAAACACTGAAATCATTTCCACTAAGATCAGGAACAAGACAAGGTTGCCCACTCTCACCACTATTATTCAACACAGTTTTAGAAGTTTTAGCCACAGCGATCAGAGAGGAAAAAGAAATAAAAGGAATCCAAATCGGAAAAGAAGAAGTAAAACTGTCACTGTTTGCAGATGACATGATACTATACATAGACAATCCTAAAGATGCTACCAGAAAACTACTGGAGCTAATCAATGAATTTGGTAAAGTAGCAGAATACAAAATTAACACACAGAAATCTCTTGCATTCCTATACACTAATGATGAAAAATCTGAAAAAGAAATTAAGGAAACACTTCCATTTACCATTACAACAAAAAGAATAAAATACCTAGGAATAAACCTACCTAAGGAGGCAGAAGACCTGTATGCAGAAAACCATAAAACACTGATGAAAGAAATTAAAGATACAAACAGATGGAGAGATATACCATGTTCTTGGATTAGAAGAGTCCATGTTGTGAAAATGACTATACTACAGAAAGCTAGCTACAGATTCGATGCAATCCCTATCAAACTACCAATGGCATTTTTCAGAGAACTAGAACAAAAAATTTCACAATTTGTATGGAAACACAAAAAACCCCAAATAGCCAAAACAATCTTGAGAAAGAAAAACAGAGCCAGAGAAATCACGCTCCCTGACTTTAGACTATACTACAATGCTACAGTAATCAAGATAGTATGGTGCTGGCACAAAAACAGAAATATAGATCAGTGGAACAGGAGAGAAAGCCCAGAGATAAACCCATGCTCACATGGTCACCTTATCTTTGATAAAGGAGGCAAGAATATACAATGGAGAAAAGACAGCCTCTTCAATAAGTGGTGCTGGGAAAACTGGAAAGCTACATGTAAAAAGAATGAAATTAGAACACTCCCTAACACCATACACAAAAATAAATTCAAAACGGATTAATGACCTAAATGTAAGGTCAGACACTATAAAACTCTTAGAGGAAAACACAGGCAGAACACTCCATGACATAAATAACAGCAAGATCCTTTTGGACCCACCTCCTAGAGAAATGGAAATAAAAATAAAAACAAACAAATGGGACCTAATGAAACTTAAAAGCTTTTGCATAGCAAAGGAAACCATAAACAAAAAGACAAGCCTCAGAATGGGAGGGTTGCAAACAAAGGACTAATCTCCAAAATTTACAAGCAGCTTATGCAGCTCAATATGAAAAAAACAATCTAATCCAAAAATGGGCAGAAGACCTCAACAGACATTTCTCCAAAGAAGATATACAGATTGCCAACAAACACATGAAAGGATGCTCAACATCACTGATCATTAGAGAAATGCAAATCAAAACCACAATGAGGTATCACTTGACACCGGTCAGAATGGCCATCATCAAAAAATCTACAAACAATAAATGCTGGAGAGGGTGTGGAAAAAAGGGAACCCTGTTGCACTGCTGGTGGGAATGTAAACTGATACAGCCACTATGGAGAACAGTATGGAGGTTCCTTAAAAAACTACAAATAGAACTACCATACGACCCAGTAATCCCACTACTGGGCATATACCTTGAGAAAACCATAATTCAAAAAGAGACATGTACCAAAATGTTCATTACAGCTCTATTTACAAAAGCCAGGTCATGGAAGCAACCTAAGTGTCCACTGACAGATGACTGGATAAAGAAGATGTGGCACATATATACAATGGACTATTACTCAGCCATATAAAGAAACGAAATTGAGTAATTTGTAGTAAGGTGGATGGACCTAGAGTCTGTCATACAGAGGGAAGTAAGTCAGAAAGAGAAAAATAAATACCATATGCTAACACATATATATGGAATCTAAAAAAAAAAGTTCTGAAGAACCTAGGGGCAGGACAGGAATAAAGACGCACGCATGGAGAATGGACTTGAGGACACGGGGAGGGGGAAGGGTAAGCTGGGACAAAGTGAGAGAGTGGCATGGACTTATATATACTACCACATGTAAAATAGATAGCGGGAAGCAGCCGCATAGCACAGGGAGATCAGCTTGGCGCTTCGTGACCACCTACAGGGGTGGCATAGGGAGGGTGGTAGGAAGATGCAAGAGGGAGGAGATATGGGGATACATGTATATGTATAGCTGATTCACTAGTTTTAAAACAGAAACTAACACACCATTGTAAACAATTATACTCCAATAAAGATGTTAAAAAAATAAATTTAAAAAAATTAAACAAATGAAAAAACAAATGAAAAAAAATTAAACAAACGGGACCTAAATAATCTTATAAGCTTTTGCACAGCAAAAGAAACCATGAAGAAAACGATAAGACAGACTACACAATGGGAGAAAATATTTGCAAATGATGTGACCGACAAGGGTCTAATTTCCAAACTATAATAACAGATCATATAGCTCAATATCAAAAAAACAAACAACCCAATCAAAAAATGGGCAGAAGACCTAAATAGACATTTCACCAACGAAGACATGCAGATGGCCAACAGGCACATGAAAACATGCTCAGCACCGGTAACTGTTAGAGAAATGCAAATCAAAACTACAGTGAGGTTGTCACCTCACACTGGTCAGAATGCCCATCTTTAAAAAGTCTGCAAATAACTACTGCTGGAGAGGGTGTGGAGAAAAGGGAACCCTCCTACACTGTTGGTAGGCAGGAATGTAAACTGGTGCAGCCACTATGGAGAACAGTATGGAAGTTCCTCAGAAAACTAAGAATAGAATTACCATATGATCCAGCAATCCCACTCCTGGGCATATATCTGGACAAAACTATAATTCAAAAAGATACATGCATCTCTATGTTCACAGCAGCACTATTCACAATAACCAAAACATAGAAACAATCTAAGCGTCCATCAACAGATGAACAGATAAAGTATGGTACATATATACAATGGAATATTACTCAACCATAAAAAAGAATGAAATAATGCCATTTGCAGCAACATGGATGGACCTAGAGATTATCATACTAAGTGAAGTAAGTTAGAAAAACACAAATACCATGATATCATTTTTATGTGGAATTTAAAATATGACATAAACTTATTTACAAAACAGAAAGAGACTCACAGACATAGAAAACAAACTTATGGTTACCAAAGGGGAAAAGGGGTGGTGGGGGAAGGATAAATTAAGAGTTTGGGATTGGCAAATATTATATGAAAATATATATAATAAAATGTATATAAAACAGATAAACAACAAGGTTCTACTGTTCATCACAGGGAACTATATTCAATATCCTATAATAAACCATAGTGGAAAAAGATATGAAAAAGAATATATATACGTATAACTGAATCACTTTTGCTGTACCTCAGAAACTAACACAACACTTTAAAACAACTATACTTCAATAAAAAATTAAAATTAAAAAAAAGATGACAGTTAAATGTACTTTTATTTTTCTTAACTTTCCATTTTAAACCAATGCTAATGGAGAACAAAATAAAGGGCACGAGCCATTTTGCATTAAAAAATATTCTTAGGTGGCTTCCCTGGTGGCGCAGTGGTTGAGAGTCCACCTGCCGATGCAGGGGATGCGGGTTCGTGCCCCGGTCCGGGAAGATCCCACATGCCGCGGAGCGGCTGGGCCAGTGAGCCATGGCCTCTGAGCCTGCGCATCGAAAGCCTCTGCTCCGCAACGGGAGAGGCCACAACAGTGAGAAGCCCGCGTATCGCCAAAAAAAAAAAAAAAAAAATATTCTTAGGGAATTCAGTATCAGTGCAAGTCCCCCCCCCCCCCCCGCCCGTCTTAAACACCCTCAGAGTCACGGAGCTTTAAGGGAAAAGATAGTGTGGGGTGGGGGACAGGGCAAGGGGATATCTTTCCTGTTTCAGTGTTTATTAGAGGTTTGTTTGCTAAATTCTATACTTGGCAGTTCCATTCCTTAAGCTGGGGAGCTCAGTGACAGCCTGAGGGCTCTCAGAACCACAGGTGGGACAGGGGAGGAGACTTTTTTCCCCACGAGAATAGTTTAAAATAGCACTTTTGTATTCAAACAAATAAAAATGTATCACGGAATAGGCATGATTTTAAAGACAAAACTGGAGATTAATGAGAAAATCTCCTGCACAGGCAGGGTGGGACTGCACACCTCCAGGCCTCTGGAACAGGTACGAACTGGCCTCCACCATTAGTTAGTCCAAGTGAAAATTGCCAGAAGCCCTGCTCCAGCCTGTCGTAACTCATGCCTGCACTCACTATACATTGACAACCCTAAACCATCTTTCTTAAAAAATTCAACAAACATTTAACAGCTATGATACGCCAGGCCCTTCACAGACAGGGATAATTATCACTTTGGCCTGCCACGTGATTTCAGGTGATCAACCATTACCCTGGGGTAAATCCTGGGCCCTCCTAACAGAGGAGGAGTTCTACCAGCAGGCAGCTGAGGGAGGGCCAGGCCTTGTGCCAAAAGACTCAAAGGCCAGAGCTCACTCACAAATGCGAGGCACTCGCCAGGTCCATGGGATCCTCCAGCAGTAGAGCTTAAATATGGGGGGCTGCCCACACAGCAGTGCTGCTGCTATGGAGGGTTTGGGGGAACGGGAGAGGGGGTTTGTGGGGAGGGACCCCTGGACCACGTCCAGCCCTGAGGATATGGGTTCCACTGGCAGGACACGAGACACCTGGGAAGGTGTCACCACACACCTGGTAGCCTGGGCTCTCCAGAAGCACAGTCCTCAGACCTCGTACTTCCTACTTTAGTATTCGATACGCTACTCTGTTAACGTTTTAAGTGCAACATGCAACCAGAACATGCCTAGATCGTAAGTGCAGAGCTTGGTGAAGTTTTACAAACTGCACCTACCCATTATAACCAGCACTCACATCAAGAAATAGTTTCTTTTTTTAGCTCTCAGTAACCACTTTATAATGAGTGAACCTACTGTCTGACCTTTGAATATCCGAACTTCAATGAACACACATTTTCGGGAATGCCATCTAGAAGATGATTTATAGTTAAAATAAGCAAGACCAAAGAAAGCTTAACTTAGAGGCTCTAAGTTCAGGACGAAAACAGTCATTATTTCAGGTTAGTTATCATGAGTCCTGATTCTAACCTGGGCAAAAAGTGCCTTCTCTCAGCTAATACAGCAAAACAAATGGGGAAATGCCTTAGGAAAAAAATACGTGAGAGGTTCCCATCTATTGAAAATCACGCACATTCTACCAGATAGTAAGTACATGACAGGGAAACAGCAATTAAAAACAGCGTTGACTTCAACACAGGGCATACGGTATGTACCACCCCAAGACATTCATTGCAAAGTTTCTTAAATTTATTTGTTAATAATTTAAAACTTTCAACATAAAGTACACACCTGAATGAAACATTACACAGTCATTGAAAATGAAAACCATAAAGACTCCAAGCTACTCAGAAAAATAGTACTGACAGTGCTAAAGAAAGCAGAATTCAAACAGCAATCATACCATAAGAGTTAACCAAAAATGGTGACTTGGACACAGGCAAACACTGAATGGAAAATGTCTAGAAAATGATGCCCAGGGAGTAGAGACGTAGAATAGTTCAATTTTTGTTTCCTTTTCAGCTTCTATGAACAGCGTATTACCTGCACAATACAAAATTCATCTAAAAGTCATTCCTATGTAAAAACTGTGTGGATCTTATTCATATTCCCAAGCTGACTTTTACAAACAGCATCCAAAGAATCCTACTCAAAGCATAACTTGTCCAGTTCCTTAAAAAGAACCAGACCAGCTGCTGCTAACGCCCCAGCCCTTCTCTTTAAAAGGAGGGGTAAAGGTATCGTAAGAAAACCCCAAAGCGCTGACATCCCCTTCTATTTAAATAGTACGTTAAACTTGGTGTGTCCTTGCTTATCTCAATGGCAACGTAAGTTGAGGAAGGATTTCTAGCCTCACAACATTTCAGCGAAAGTTGTGTGACCTGCCAAGACCTGGTGATTCTAGCAGCAAGAGTCAAGCCCCGGCTCTGGAGACAGAATTCTGGCTCAGCTCCTTCCTTGCCAGGCTGCCCTGAGCAAATCACTCTATTAGGCTTATCTTTAAAATGCAGATAATACAACCTACTTCAGAGAACTACAGTGAGGATTAAATCTGTTAATATTAAGTACCTAGCACACCACGACTTTTAAAAGGAATTGATCGTTTCCCTTCCTTGGAGGTTGCGGGGCGGGTTGGGGGGCTGGGGAAGGATGACTCTTAAGGTCTTCTCCCATCCCCAAAACCCAAGGCCGCCTATGTCCCTACAGCTCAGGGCAGGAGCCAGCTGAGCTCTGGCAAAGGCAGAAGAGGCAAGGAGTTCCAGGGTGACCTCTGATGGCAGGGGGCTGGGGAACGAACAGCGTTTTCTGTCTTTGTTTCTTCCACCATAACTGACATAATATCTAGCACACAGTAGGTGCTGAAAGGACATCTGACAAATGGACTAACCCAGTCAGGGGGCCTTCTGGCATAAGCTGATGATCATGAAGAAAAACAGGCAGGAAGCCACCAACTACTTGAACTAAAATTCTGGTCCCTTTCACTGTGAGACTCCACAACCTATTTTTGCACTATACACAGGGTGCTGGCATTTACCACTATGGAAGGAAACTATCGTGCACGTTAACTTCAGCCATATGCCTACTGTGCCTCTGAATGGTCCTGTTTAAAAACAGTCACAAACCACTGCTTTTCAAAAGGAAAAGGAAATGGTCCCCAAAATATTTTCTTACCTCAATCCCTCCCCAAGTAGCCTGCATCAATTCCACTTTGATGCATAAAGCTATGTCCTTTACAAAACAAAACTGTATCTTGGACGTAAAAAGTCTAAACTATAGCTCGAAGAGAGTAATAGAGAACTCTCAAGGGCGATGTAAAACTAGGACGCCTAGACTACTCTATTCGAATGGCTTTATTGAACTTTTTTGTTAACTTACTGTTCCTAAACTGTTTTAAGTCACATAAGTATCTTACGGTTTTCTGTCCTGTGTACCTGACCAGATCGGAATTGCTGTGCTATCTGAGGTTTCTCCTGATCACTGAGAATTCAGCTCTTTTATGGATGGGAGGTCAGCAGTACATCAAAACGACGAATGTGCTGGCCTTCTAAGAAGTCACAAACGACCCCGCTCTGTGACCAGTTTCTGGGGCTCTGGGCACACATTTTTTTTTTTTTTTTTTGCGGTACGCGGGCCTCTCACACGCAGGCTCAGCGGCCATGGCTCACGGGCCCAGCCGCTCCGTGGCATGTGGGATCTTCCCGGACCGGGGCACGAACCCGTGTCCCCTGCATTGGCAGGCGGACTCTCAACCACTGCGCCACCAGGGAAGCCCTGGGCACACATTTTAAGCCACAGGATCAGATGGGTACACTTTGTGTCTGTGAGGTAACTATCAGAAAAATGCCTTTTCTCCTCCAAACAGCATGTTCCATGCATATTCACAAGAACATTTAGCATCATTTCCTTCTCTAAGGGTCCAACCTGCACCCTAGCAGTAGAAGACAGTAAAAGGACTACACTGACATTCAGGACCTCCCAGCCTCTCTGCTAGGAAGCTGAGGCAGTCCCATCCTCCAGCTCCTGCAAGCTTCGCTGCTGAGCGCTCTCAGTAAGGGACCATCCCCTCATCTTTACTGGCCATTATTCCTATCATTCAATACAAAAGCACAAAGACACAGTGGTCAGCCCAACAAGGACTAGAGCCCAGGGGAGGTGTGATCACTGTCAGAGGACATCAAATCCGACACACTGTTGAGGCTGCAGAAAAGCAGAGGCTAGCAAGGAGTTCAGAGTTGAAACGAATTTCTTGTTTCCTCCCTGCCTAGCTCCCTTTACTCATAACATCGGGCCTAAGAGGCTTTACTAAAGCCCCTTCCAGCTCTATACCTTACAAGGGATGGAAATTATATCTGCTGTAGGCGTTAGATTAAAACCCACTGCACACTGGGCTGAGCCTTCCTTCAGTGTGCACTCACGCCGCTTCAGGCCGTTCGTCACACTGCTTTATGCATAAGGCTGAGGTACAGAGAAGAACCACAAGAACTCAACATCCTGCTGGGCCTGATGTGTTCATTAAGTGCTCTTATCCGCAGTCACCTGCCCACCCCGTAAAACCACTCTCCACTCATTTAAATTAAGGAGGCTATAATACGCCCACACTTAAATTATGATGAACAGGAACATTTCCACTAGAAAAATCCTCACACATCTTAATTTGCCTTGTCAATTAGGAGGTCTTTTGACGGGGGGGGGGGGGGGGGGGGGGGGGGGGGCGTTGGGGGGAGAGAAAAAACAAACCTGATCATCTTACAAAAGTAATTTGCCCTAATGGATGCATAATGGGTCAGATATAATTTGTGGCTTACTGCCACATGGTAAATAGTTTACTTAACATTTTAGAGCTACCAAAAGTTTGCCTCATTATTTGACAATAAAATGTTCATCTCCAACTAAACATTCTGGGACATTTTAAATTTCTTTTTTTTTTTTTTTTTTTTTTTGCGGTACGTGGGCCTCTCACTGTTGTGGTCTCTCCCGTTGCAGAGCACAGGCTCCGGACGCGCAGGCTCAGCGGCCACGGCTCACGGGCCCAGCCGCTCCGCGGCATGTGGGATCTTCCCGGACCGGGGCACAAACCCGTGTCCCGTGCATCGGCAGGCGGACTCTCAACCACTGCGCCACCCGGGAAGCCCCATTTTAAATTTCTTAAGCAGGAACTGTGTATGTAAGTAGTGGGTGACGCAGCACCACCAGAACAACATGTTTCAGGAATGATACATCATCAAGATACATTTACTGATGAAATTCACAAGCTCCTTCCAGAAGGGTTCAAATCCTGGAGAAACCCAAACCTCCTAAAAGCCTAGGATACTAATTATATGGTAAGTGTCAGTGGCAAAAACAAAAACAACTAAGCCTGTCCCATCCCTTCTTGAGTTTGTTTTCCTTGCTTTTAATACCTCACTTAATTGGAGAAATTCAAAAAATACTCTTTCTCTTAAACATCCACAATAGATTTTTCTCAAGTGTCCACTTTCAGGAAGCCTTTCAGAAATCACCAAATGGCCAAAGCGACCATTAGTGGCTTGGTCTCTAATGTGCCGCCAGACCCAGGCAGGTGACAGCGTCACGGGCTCAGGCACCACCGGCCACCCCGGCAGCTGGGCCCCGGTCGCTCCGCGTCTCCCAAATCCTGCGGATGCCCAACACCCAGGTGGAGAAAGGAGATAAACACCAGCCAAAGGTAAGGTGGAAGCAGTGAGTCAGAAGCGCTCACAAAAGCAAGAAAAAACCCAACCCTCATACAAAGCATCTCTCGGGCTCCTACAAGCTGCTTCCTTTCTAAAAGGTTTATTTTTAGTTCGTTTGAAAAAGTTTTTATTGCTTACCTCCGCATAAATTATGTATATTCATTACTAGAAAGTAGAGAAAAGCGCTTTTAAAAAGTAAAAAAGAAAACTGAAGCTAAGTCCACTTCCCACCACCCATTGTAATTTTGGGGAGCTTGTTAATGAGATTTTTAAGACCTAGTTAAAACCATAATGGGTACCTGCGGTGGTGCTGTATACACGGTTTGGGAGCTTGGGGCTTTTTGTTTTTTAACCTGGTCTAATAACGCTGCCAGTTCCCGCAAACGGTTACAAGTTCCTTAAAAACATTTCCAAAAGTTCTAGAACAAATACAAAAGCAACGCTTTTTAAACCCCATTATCCAAGTTGAATTGGCCCGATTCTCGACTATGCTTTTTTAGAAAATCACACTTAAACTCATCTCCATGCCAATGCCGGAGAAAGTGGGGGGCGCGCACCGAAAAAGCTTCCCCCTCCCCCAGTCCCACGAGCACCGCAAACGCAGTCGCTGCGCCGCTACGGCCTCCCCGCCTGCACTGCCCTAGAGTTCATCCGCTCCCGGGGCTCGCGGCCGCAGCGACCCAGCGGACTACCCCGAGGCCCCACCCGGGCCAGCGGCGAGCGCCCGCGTGCGGCGGCACCCGGCCTCTCCGCTCCAGGTGGCACAACCGTAAACACCGGACACACCTGCGGGGCGTGCCCGCTCCGGCGTCGGCGGGACTGGGCGCGCCCGATCCACAACGCGGCAGCCGAGGGCCACGTTTCCAGCCCAAGGCGGGGCGCAGGGCCAAGCGCAAAGGGAAGGCAGGCCGAGGGTGCGTCCGGGCTGCGGCGGGCGGCCAGATCCTCACCTGCGAGCCAGTCGCCAACTCCATTCTTCCCCGCTGGGCTCCGGCCTCCTCCCAGCACGCGGCCACGGGAGCCTCGCTCGCCACGGGGCCGCGCACGGAGGTCGCCCGCGGCCGCGCAGCGCGCTCGCTCCGCCCGGAGCTCCGGCGGGCCGGGGGAGGGGCGCACTCGGCGCCCGGGACAGGGGGAGCGCACCGCGCCGCCCACTCGGCGCCACGGCGCCAGCCCTCGAGGCTCCTCTTACAGGACCCAAACTTCGCGACCGGTGAACTTCGCTTTGCAGGCGGCGCAAGAGGGGCTGCAGCTGGGAGCCGCCCGGGATGGCTGCCAATCTGGGGGCGCCGGGCTCCCCCCTGCAGTGGAGGGAGGGAGTGGAGCCGTCCGGCCCGGTTTTGCGCGGGAGAAATGAGAGGGGGCAGTCCCGGCGCAGCCTCCTGCTGGCACGCCCGGCTGCGGCGCCCGCCGAATCTTTGCAGGGTTTGTTCCAGGTAGTACCCTGGAGCGCAGAGCTTCTGCGGCAATCGGTGTCTCTGATCCGGGAAAGCGTTTTAGGGCTGCCTCAGAACTTGTTCTGTAGTTGTAAAGGGGCGGGGTTCTGACGCCTCTCAAAACATTCGCTTCGGGGTACGCTTTGCAAAACTGGCAACCAAGGCCCCCTCCCCGGAACTTTAAACGGTCTGTTCTATACCATTGCACACGTGGGTCTTCCAGCCTCACTAGACAGAGAGTTTTAGAGGTCAGGAAGGCTGATAAACAAATATTGGCCTAACACCTACTACTGTGTGTCCGGCGCTGTGTACGCAAGCTTGAACGAAAAACAGGCCCCTGCTCTGTTGGAGCTTACAGTCTGGGAACCAGCCACCGACATAATATAAATGTAGTAATGACGTAAATAACTGTAATAATAATATAATTAATTAAGGATTAATTTAATCAACAATGAATTCAAATAATACCTTTAGTTAATAATGGTGATAATAAGTTCAGTAATAGGATGCAAATAAATGTAAATTTGGAGTTATGATAGATACCAGGAGGGAAAAGGTAAGTGATAGTATGGTGGTGTAGAACAGGGGGACTTAATTTGATGCAGGACAGGGAAGACTACTTAGAGTTCTCAGGTATGAAGAGTGAAAAATTAACTGGGTGGAGGTTTTGGAATGCTTGAAATAAGTGTTGGGGAGGGTGGTAGATAAACTGTCCTGAAATTGTAGCAGATTTGCTATAAAACTTCTCTCAATAGTTGGCTCTACAGGTATTTCGTATTAATACTATATTTTTTGACCCTCCTACGCTGTTGGTGGAAATGTAAATTGGTGCAGCCACTACAGAGAACAGTATGAAGGTTCCTTTAAAAACTAAAAATAGGGTTACCACATGTGTCAGCAATCCCACTCCTGGGCATTTATCTGGAAAAAACTATAATTCAAAAAATACATGCCCCCCGTGTTCACAGCAGCACTATTCACAATAGCCAAGACATGGAAACAACCCCAGTGCCCATCAACAAACGACTGGCTTATGAAGATGTGGTGTATAGACACACAGTGGAATATTAGCCACAAAAAGGAAAGAAATTTTGCCATTTGCTGCAACATGGATGAACCTAGAGAATATCAAACCAAGTGAAGTCAGACAGAAAGACAAATACTGTATGATATCATTTATATGTGGAATCTAAAAAATATGATACAAACGAACTTATTTACAGAACAGAAGTAGACTCACAGACATAGGAAACAAACTTACGGTTACCAAAGGGGAAGGGGGTGGGGATAAATCAGGAGTTTGGGATTAACAGATACACACTACTATATGTAAAATAGATAACCAACAAGGACCTACTGTATAGCACAGGGAACTATATTCAATATCTTGTAATAACCTATCATGGAAAAGAATCTGAAAAAGAAAAGATAGATATATAGATATGGATATAGATACAAACTGAACCACTGTGCCGTACATCCGAAACTAACACATTGTCAATCAACTATACTTCAATTTTAAAAAAAGGAAAGAAAAAAATACTACATTTTTTGAAAAAAAAAAGGACAGAGCTTTCCAGAGTGTAGAACTCCCAAAGTTGTTATAGATCTATCCTTTTTTACTTGGAACAATCAAGTATTTATATGTTAGTGCCAAGACTGAATCACACTTGTGGTACCAGAACATCCATGGACGTGAGGCAGTTATGGGTTTGTTGATTCTGTTAAGCTTCCAGGTGACTGCAATGAGCAGGTATATTTGAGAACCATTGCTCTAGTCCAGCTTGGTTGTTTGCAAAGTGGGGTTTTAAGACCAACAGCATCAGCATCACCTGAACTCTGGCGAAGAAATCCAATTTCATGGGCCTCATCCCAGACCTACCAAATTGGAAACTCTGTGGGTGGCGCCCAACAATCTGACTTCCGATCATCATCCAGGTAATTCTGATCCTGGCTTAAAGAACCACCGTGCTTGTAATCCAAGGTCAACTGCTCACCAGCTGGGTGACCTGGGGACTAATCATTGAGCTTCCTTTTTCCCCTCTGTAAAATGGGGCTACTGCCTATCTGCCCAATCCATGCAACAGTATTCCTACAAAGATGAACACATGTGGTATCAGACATGATTGTATTTTGAAAAGGCTAGAGTGGTGGACAGTTGTGAGTAGTATCAGTAGTGATAACCCTTCCATTTACTGAACGCTGACCACGTTCCGGGAACTGCTTATGCTTTATTTCACTCATTCATTGCCACAAACATGTGACGTACATAATCCTATCATTTTTCAGAGGAGGAAACTGAGGCTTTGAGGGCTTAAAAAACTTGCTCTTGGTGACCTAGCAGAGCCAAACTAGAACCCAGATGAGTCTTACTGCTAAGCTCTACTCTCCCCTTTTTGCCTCTATTAGGGTAGCTTGGTGTATGGGGGAGGGGGAGTGATGGTCATGGAAGAAATTCAAACCTTAAGAAAATGGGAACCGGGTTCCTTATGTACTATCATCCCAACCTACTTATTCACTGTGCCTAGGATTCTGGTTTCTTCTCCCCATTTGCTTCTGAAAGTAATTATTTTAACATGTAGACGCCACTTTTAGCAAGAGTCAACGAAAATAATCAATGAACAATCAATAATAAGAATAGAAAAGAATTTTATCTGAGCCAAACTGAGGACTATAGCCCAGAAGCCCGCTTCACAGATGACTCTGAGAAATTGCTCCAGAGAAGCAGGGTTTTTCAGCACAGTTTTATATCTTGTCAGAGCAAAGAACATTAAACAAGTCAGGGATACAGTTCTTCAAGTTTCCAAAAAAAAAACAAAAAACAGACCAGCACATACAGTATGGCCTTGGCACCTGGGAAGGGAGTCTTATCATTAAAGGAGAACCAACATTGGCATTCCAGGAAGAAGGGCATTTAATCTTTATTTTTCACATGGATATTCTTTACTTCTGGTCAAGGTGCCCTTTTCTTAAATAATTAAAGCAGAGTTACAATGTATGTTTGATATACTGTAGCCAAAAACAGGCTACTGTAGTTAGCATAATATTCAAGTTAACTCATGTATAAGCCAGAATGACTTCCCCATACCTCAATATGTGAACATTTCTTTCATCTCAAGTATTTCTGCAGTCTTTTCAGGAGTCTTCCCCTTATCCCACCACGGACACCTTGTCTCTCTTTTCCAAAATCTACACATCATCAGGACGTTAATGTGACTAAAGTGTCCCAAATGGTTGCTCTCGGTTGATTATCTGATCACCATGTCTTTCACAGCTTTCGGCACTGACCTACTTATCATGTCTCGATTCTTTTACAACTTTTGAGTCCAAATGAGCTCCCGACCTTGCTAACTGGAGCCCAGCATCAGAAAATTTCTGACAGCATAAAATTCAAGGTCTAATCTTAAGACTAAGTAATGAAAGCAATAACCATAAATTCCCAGTTGGGCTCAGGAAACAGAGTACAACAGGACTTGGGCTTTTCTGACAGTTACTTCCAAAGCAAATCATATCTATCTGTGAAATATGGTTAAGAGGCCATCTACTGTGAAAGCATGTTAAGTATGGCTTGTTACAGAACGTCATTCTGCAAGCACAGCCTTGCCACACTCCTATTATAAACAGGAGGAGGTGGACTGTTTCAATCAGACTCGGACTAAAGAAGCTGGAATGTTACATTTTGAGGGGTTTTTTGTTTGTTTTTTAATAAAAGCAACAGACCAGCTCCCTTGTCTCTTTCCTACAATTGTTTCCACTCCATCTTTCCTCTCCACTTTTCTTCCTAAACACTCCAAACTGTCAAGCATTTTATCTACCAGAGCTTGCAGTTCTCCAGGTGACTCAGGAAAGGCTGACAGGATTTCTTATGTAAAGAGACATCATCTTTGCAATTCCTTAGGAAAGCTGGGAGATGTGATGGTCACGATCTATTATATACTTAACATGCTTCCCCCATGGTAGGAAGAAAAGCAAAACAATCACACAGAAACCAAGACAACAATAATAATAATCTATGGAGTTCTACTTTTTCAGAAATGGCTCATGTTGTATAGACTATTAGTGCCTGGAATGTACTCACAGCCTAAAAACCATGTTCAGAAAAAAGGTAAAACAGTGTCTACATTACAGCCAAAAAGGGAATTCAGCCACAAGGTTGAAACTGAAGGAAAAGGCAATGCAAGCAAACCATTTACTTGGCATCATGAATTCATCTTTTGCCTTCTACTGCAGTCCCGTTTAAAAAAAAAAAAAAAGAAAGGCGAACTAAACCATCAAAAAACATTAATCAAAAGTCACAGGCTGAAATCAGCAGTTTCTGAAGTTGTTAACTTCTGGGTAAAACTGTAAGCGCTTGAAAGTGTTTAAGTGTCTTTAATCCTCATGAGATTCTTTAAACTGAAACCCTAGAACTGAGCCAAAGCATTTGTGTGCTAACAGCTTCTGCTCCGGCATCTTGATCACAAGACTCCCTACCACAGCCGTTGTGCAGCGTTGTTCTTCCACGTTTCAGCTGCCACGTGGCAGTCCCTGAAGATCTCTAACAGCCCCTCCCCACTTACAGCTTCAAATATACAGCATATTATGTGGCCCTGCAGCAAATATCCCATCTCTGAGTAGATTTTGCTTCTTTTGTCCTCTCTGGGGACAGACAGAAACAGGGTTGAAATACACCTCTCAAAGTGTCCTTTTTAGTTGAAATTCGTACTGAGATCATTGTTGATTCACATTGATGGGGTCCACAACAGGCCATCCCAAATATGCCACTTTGGCATATTGATTATTCTGAATTAAAGTTACTTGAGAAAGAGCCAGTCCAAGGAGAACATGCTGACCCTCCTTTGTTCCCCTGAGAGCAGGAAACAAAACTCCCATGGAAGGAATCCTCTCTACTCAGAGGATGGAGGGCATCCTTCCACCCAGAGGAAGCTGTAAAAACAAACTTTGTTACTTCTTCATTACTTTGTTACTATAAGCCCAAATCCTTTTGTTTTGTCAAATTTTCACACACAATGGATTCTTCCTTGAAAAAGGTTTATAAACAGCCTGGTTCAGTCGCTTCTGAGGTGCCATACCTATGGGACCTATGTGCATAAAAAATTAAATTTGGGTTTTTTTCGTCCTGTTAATCTGTCTTGTGTCAATTTAATTATTAGACCAGCCAAAAGAACCAAGAGGAATAGAAGGGAAATGTTTCCCTCCTCTACAAAATGCAGTTGTAAGAAATAATTCAGAGAGAGTCTGTGTACCTTTTGCCCAGTTTCCCTCAATAGTAACATTTCGCTACACTACAGTACACTGTCCCATCCAGGATACTGGCATCGATTCAGTTCACCAATCCAATTTGGATTTCCCCAGCTTGACTTGTGTGTGTGTGTGTGTGTGTGTGTGTGTGTGTGTGTATTTAGACCCACCATATACAGTTTTATCACATGGGTAGATCTGTGCATGCACCACCACAGTCAAGATGCTGAACACTTCCAACATCACAAGGATCCCTCCTGTGGCCCTTTTATAACCATACCCCCCTCACTCCCACCTATACACCCTCCATATCCCCACTGCCTTAACCCCTGGTAACCACTAATCTGTTCTCCATTTCTAAAATTTTATAATTTCAAGAATGTTACATAACCTTTTGGAGAACAGTATGTCAGGTTTTGCAATTGGCCTTTTAAACTCAGCATAATTCTCTGGGGATTCATCCAAGTAGTTTATCAAATAGTCTGTTCCTTTTTATTGCTGAGTAGTAAAGTAGTCCATGGTATGTTTGTACCACAGGTTTTCACCATTCACCTGTGGAAGGACATCTGGGCTGGTTCTAGTTTGGAGATATTACAGATGAGGCTGCTATGAACATTTGTATAAATGTAGTTTTCATTTCTCTGGAATAATGCCCAAGAGTATACTTGCTGGGTCTTGTGGTAGTTACAACTTTAGTTTCATATGAAACTGACAGACTTTTGCAGACCAGCTGTAGCATTTCACATTCCTGCCAGCAATGAGTCAATGATCCAGTCTCTTCTCCAGGATCCAATATCCTGTTCCAAATGCATCTTCTCCTGCATTTGGTGTTGTCAATATTTTTTATTTTAACCATTCTGAGAGGTGTATAGTGATGTCTCAGTGTGGTTTTAATTTGCATTTCCCCGATGGCTAATGATATTGAACATGTTTTTATGTGCTTATCTGTCATCTTTATATCCTCTTTGATAAAATGTCTGCTCATGTCTTTTGCCCATTTTCTAATTGGATTGTTTTTTTAACTGTTGAGCTGTGAGATTCATTTTATGTTCTAGATACTCATCTTTTGTCAGATACGTGGTTTGCAAATATTTTCTGCCAGTCTTTAGTTTGTCTTTTCATCCTCTTCACACGTGATTTCACAGAGCAAAAATTTTTAGTTTTGATGAGATTTATCACTTTTTTTCCCCTAAAACATTCATAGTTCTACATTTTACATTTAAGTCTGTGATCCATTTTGCATTCATTTTTTCTATAAAGCGTGGGATTTAGGTCAAGGTTCATTTCATCCTCCTATATAGCTTAAGCACCATTTGATGAAAAGGATATCCCTCTTCCACTCAATAGCTTTTGCATCTTTGTCAAAAGTCATTTGAGCATGTGTATGTGGGTCTATTTCTGGTTCTTTATTCTGTTCCATTGATATCTCTTTGCAAATATCACAACATAAACTGGAACCGTATACTAAAAGCCTTAGCATCAGATAGAGTGATTCCTCCCATTTATCTTTTTAAAAAATTTTTATTGCAGTATAGTTGCTTTACAATATTGTGTTAGTTTATACTGTACACCAAAGTGAACCAGCTATACATATACATGTATCCCCTCTTTTTTGGATTTCCTTCTCATTTAGGTCACCACAGGGCATTGAGTAGAGTTCCCTGTGCTATACAGTAGGTTCTCATTAGTTAACTATTTTATACATAGTATCAGTAGTGTATATATGTCAATCCCAATCTCCCATTTATCTTTGTCAAGATTGTTTTAACTATTCTAGGGTCTGTGCCTTTTCATATAAGTTTTAAAATAAGCTTACCCATATCTACATAAAATCTTGCTGGAATTTTGATAGGAAATGCATTAAGCCTATAGATTCCTTGGGGGAGAGCTGATATTGTAACCAGGCAGGCTGGCTTAAGAATTAGTGACTAGGAAATGTGAAGATTTAGAAATAAAAAATAGCTGCTGGACAGGGCAAATGGCAACAATTTAGACTATAAATCTGCCACACAGCAGAGTCACCAAATTCCCAGTTCCCTGAAAGCTATCGATAAAGGCCTGACACACATTCCTAAGTTGTTTTTACGGGAAGCAGAGCCCACCAGATGAAAACTGCTGACCACAAGCACAGAGACCCCAGACTAGTTGAAACCAGAAGACTGATGATGCTCGAAACTTCACCTTGATGCCAACAATCTGAGGATTCTGCACGAGCTGATCATGTACCTGCAGCTCCCTCCCTCACAAAGCCTTTACAACCTTTGTCTCCAATCAGCAACTTGGAGATGGTCTTAGGACATTTGTCCACCATCTTCCCAGATTGCTGGTCTCCTCAATAAAGCAACTTTTCCTTCTCCACCAACACTTGTCTCTCTAGTATTGGCCTTTTGAGCAGCGAGCAGCCAAACTTGGGTTGGGTACCGGCCTGGTCCAGTTACTATATCTTTCTTATGTTGATTCTTCCAATCCATAATCAAGTTATATCTCTCCATTTATTTGCCTTTTTTGATTTCTTCCATCAGCATTTTGTAGTTTTCAGCATATAGATCCTGTACATGCTTTTAAGTATATACCTAAGTATTCATTTTCTTTGAAGCAATTGTAAATAGTATTTATAAGTGGTTTTTAATTTCAGCTTCCATATGTTCACTGCTACTAATAGAAATGCAACTGATTTTTGTATGTTGCTCTTTTATTTCTGTTGTTTAAACTACCCAGTCTATAGTATTTTGCTATGGCAACCTGGATTTTGCTATCTAACATTGGATATGTGCCAGAGAAACTCTGGGGGGATAAGGCTTCTACTACACATGGCCAGCCCACACTACCATGAAAAATCACTGGTGGTGCATCTTGTTCAAAGGACCAAAGGAAGAAATCAAAGGAAGTAATTCACTTTTTTTTTTTTATGCTCAAGATCTTACTATCAGCAGCCAGAGAGATTGCTAGGATTTCCACAACATTCCACGACAAGAAAGGGAGACACTCTACCTTCGTTAGGGAATGCCTCCCAATAAGGAGGTAGCATGAAGCCCAGAAGGAAAGAGGTCCACCTAGACCATCAAGCCCAGAGATACCTAGAGTAGTAGTTCTCATGTTAGAGTGCCTAAGAACCACCCAAGGTGCTTGTTCAGAATGCAGACATCGGCCCTACCCTTGAAGATTTGGATTCTGTAGGTCTGGTGTTAGGGTGACCAACCATCCCAATTTGCTCAGGACTGTCCTGGTTTTAACGTTAAAAACATGCTATTTGGGACACCTCTCAGTTGTAGGTCCCCCTACCTGTTGTGTAGTCCAGGAATGCACATTTAACAAGTATGCGAGTAGATTTGGTGCAAATAATCCTTAGACTACACTTTGAGAAACACTGACCTAGACAGTAGATGTTGACTTATAATTTTTACCAGGTGGAAGGAGAAGACGTCATTAAAGTGCACCTATGGCCATAAAAAAAATTGGAATAATACCATCTGCAGCAACATGGATGGACTTGGAGATGATCATACTAAGTGAAGTAAGCCAGACAGAGAAAGACAGATATCATATGATATCGCTTATATGTGGAATCTAAAAAATGATACAAAAGAACTTATTTACAAAACAGAAATAGACTCACAGACATAGAAAACACACTTATGGTTACCAAAGGGGGGAAAAGGGGGGAGGGATAAATTAGGAGTTTGGGATTAACATATACACACTACTATATATAAAACAGATAAACAACAAGGACCTACTGTATAGTACAGGAACTATACTTAATATCTTGTAATAACCTATGATGGAAAAGAATCTAAAACTATTATATATGTGTATATAATATATAAATATGTGTAACTGAATTAATTTACTAACACAACACCTGAAACTAACACAACATTGTAAATCAACTATATTTCAATATTTTTTTTAATTTAAAAAAATAAAGTGCACCTGTGAAAAGAATTTGGTGGATTTTTTTTTTTTAAGAATTTGGTGGATTTGAAGTGCAGTCACTTTTTTTTAATTTACTTACTAGTTTATTTATTTATTTATTTATTTTAATCTTTGGCTGAGTTGGGTCTTTGTTGCTGCGCTCAGGCTTTCTCTAGTTGTGGAGCAGGGGCTACTCTTCGTTGCTGTGTGTGGGCTTCTCATGGTGGTGGCTTCTCTTGTTATGGAGCACGGGCCCTAGGCACACGGGCTTCAGTAGTTGTGGCACATAGGCTCAGTAGTTGTGGCTCACGGGCTCTAGAGTGCAGGCTCAGTAGTTGTGGCACATGGGCTTAGTTGCTCCACGGCATGTGAGATCTTCCCGGACCAGGGCTCGAACCCGAGTCCCCTGCATTGGCAGGCGGATTCTTAACCACTGTGCCACCAGGGAAGTCCCTGTGCAGTCATTTTTGAGCCTAAGTCGTGGCGAGCAAGATCACAAGTTAAACATTTAAGTATACAAAATCCATCAGACTTTATTACCTAATGCCCCACTTCATGTAGTGTTCAGTTCCTCACGCTCATGATTACTTTCACCTCTGAATCACCGCCTTGGTGTTCACCCTTATTCCTACCACCATTCTAGTTGACATCAGCACCCAACTGTTCTGTTTCTTGACATCCTCACATCCTGTATCAGAGTCTAGTCAGGAAATGGGAACAATGCCAGTTATTTGAACAGAGAGAATTCAATATGAAGAATTGTTAGCTAGGTATAAAATTCTTAACAAGATAACTGAAAAGGTAAAAAGACAACGCTAAGGTATCACAGAGGCAGCAACTGCAGTAGGTAGCTACCATCCCTAGGGCTGGGGTGGAGGGAAGGGAGGAGGCTAGGATTATAAAAACTTAGACCCTAAGAGGAGGGCCTGAAGACTTGAAGCACACACCTCTGAAGAGCAGCGTTGCTTGCCTGATGCTGGCATCTCTGAGATGGGCTCAATAAAGCTGATTCTGTGAGTATAGGAAAAACTCAAACTGAACTCTGCTGCTGCTATGGGAAGGAACTGCTGCCTGGGTGAAGAAACATTGCTGGGGTAATAGTGACAGAAACAGGAAACAGTCAGGAAGCCCCTTCTTCCTCCTCCAGCCTTGCTCTCTCTCTCTAGACTCCTCTATTGGCAGAGCGTAACAGGGAACCATTAAGCAAAGCAAAAACGATTTGCCAAGTCCCAGCCCTAACATTACAAGGGGACGTATAGAACGTGAGTTTGGAGCTAAGAGACAGTGGCTTAATTACTGTGCATCTCCTATGACACTTCCTTCCACCTCACCTTAGTCACTTTTTCCCATCACCATACCCTTGAACTTGTCATCACTAATACCAGCATCACCTCTGAAATGATAATTCCAAGCATCTCACTCTCTGACAATTACCTCCCATACCTAGAGCTCACCTGCTCTAATACTCCTATCTCAGCATCACTTCAACCTCTTTAAAACCTTCAATCCATTGACCCTGACAGGCTTTCACCATCAATCTTCTTCTTATGGCTTCACTTTCCTCCTTAAACACCTTGGATTCCATGTCATGTTAATCACCTCCTTACCTTGACTCCCTGGATTTGCTCTCCTTGTGTCCTACTTGCCCACCAAAATGTCATCCCTAATGAAGCTCAAACATTCCAACTACTTCATGCCTGCACCGAAGCAGCTGAACATTATCTAGTTTCATTTTAATTCCATAACCATAAATTTTAAACAGGTTCTCAATACTCCTCAGCAATCTGATCATATCTTTCTGGTGTGTTTACTCCCCTCCCGTCCCAAATACTAGTTCACACTTACAACTTCTCTTTCTCCTGCAATCTCATTCACTCTATGCCCCTATCACTGCCAAGGCGATTATATGTCTTCCTGTCACAAGACAGACCAACCTAGCTGTATATGAGCCTATACTTTTTGCTTTCCCTCTTGTAAAGTGTGTGACGTGACCCTGATTCTATCAAAGATCAGCCCTCCGCTTGGGCCCTGGCTTTCATCTCTTCTCTTCTTCCCAAGAACTTGACTTCTGCAATTCTCCCCTCCTTATCCTTAACCAGCCTATGAACATTGAAACAGCCTCATAACAGAAAGAAAGAAAGGGAGGGAGGGAGGGAATGAGGGAGGAAGGAAAGAAAAGGAAGGAAGGAAGGAAGGAAGGAAGGAAGGAAGGAAGGAAGGAAGGAAGGAAAAGGGAGGAAAAGGGAGGAAAAGGGAGGAAAGGAAGAAAGGAAGGAAGAAAGGAAGGGAGGAAGGGAGGATCTCCCTTGATTCCACAGTCCCCTTCCAGCTACTAATGCATATTTGTCCTTGATAACAAAACATTCTGAAAGGGTTGCCTGTAGTAGCTATCTTTATTTCCTATGTCTTAGTTACATTGGAACCCAAACTAATTGGGCTTCAGCCAGCATTAACATCCATGTTGCCAATAAGATGGTCATATCTCTGTCTTTATCGTTCATGGCCTTTCAACAGCAGTGGACTCTACTGGCCACACTTCCTCTCTGTTTTCTGAGACACCATCCTCTCTGGTTCCTCTATCTACTTGGCAACTCCTTCTTAGTCTCCCTTGCCCTCTCTACTTCTCTTGTTTGACCTTTAAATGTTGGAATGCCCACAGCTGGATCATGAGACCACTTCCCTGATTGATTTAAGCTCTTTCTCTAATCAACCCCATCCACTGACTCCCAATTTATATATTCAATCATCTGTTTTTTCATCTCCACTTTGATTTTTTTTCAAATTTCATTTCTCAATTGTTTGTTGCTAGTATCTAGAAGTGCAAATGGTTTTTGTATATTGACTCTGTATCCTGAAATATTGCTAAATTCACTTATTAGTTCTAGGAGTTTTGTAAAATGTCATAGGCTTTTCTATCTATACAATCATGGCATCTATAAATAACCACACATTTGTTCTTTCTTACCAATCTTTATGATATACCTGACAAATAATAACCAAATGGAAGCTGATATAGCATTATTAATAAAAGATAAAAAGCACTGTAATAGTTTGCTAGGGCTGCCATAACAAAATACCATAGACTGGCTAACTTAAACAGCAGAAATTTATTTTTCCCACAGTTCTGGAGACTAGAAATCCAAGATTAAGTTGTTGGCAGGTTTGGTTTCTCCTGAGGCCTCTCTCCTTGATTTGTAGATAGCCGCCTTCTCACTGTGTCCTCAAATGGTCTTCCCCTATGCGAGTACATGTCTGTGTCCTAAACTCCTCTTTTTATAAGGGTACCAGTCCTGTTGGATTAGGGCCCACCCATTTGACCTCAGTTTACCTCAATTAACTTTTTAAAGGCCCTACCTCCAGATACAGTTATATTTTGAGGTACGGCGGGTTAGGATTTCAACAGATGAATTTTCAACAGATGGGCACAATTCAGTCCATAAATGTACTATAAGGATTAAGAGAGATTATGTAATAATAAATGGAATAATCCCTTAAGAATTTATAATAATTATGTGTTTTGTGTATCTGCCAAGATAATCTTAAATATATAGAAAAAATTTTAAGAATTACAAAGAGAAATTGACAAATCCATAATGTTAGTGTGAGAGATTTTAAACATATCTATCTTTGGGAAATTTTTTTATCAAGCTTAGCAAACATCAGGAAGGATATAGAATACACTCTGGCATACTTATAGGATACATATATCCTAAAACATTCAAAAATTGACTACCACTAGGCAATTAGGAAATAGAAGCTATTTGCAGAGTCAAAATCACATCTATCATGTTCTCTAATCTCAATGCAAAAATAAATTAGAAATCAACAATAGAAAGATAAAGAAACCAAAAATAGTTAGAAATAAAAAATTTACTTCTAACTTGAGTTCAAAGGGAATAGAATATAAAATATGAAATACTACTAAAAAATATTCAAAGCACTGTCAATCACAACTTGGGGGGGGTGCATCCAAAGACAAATTTGGGGAAAATGTATAGCCTTAAGTTGCATTTATTAGAATTCAAGACATATTGAACATAAATGAGTTAAGAATTCAACTCAAGTTTCAAAAAAAGAAAAACGGTAGAATGAACTCAAAGAAAATAGAAGGAAAGCAATAATAACAATAAAAATAACTAATAAAGTGAACAATAAAGACAATATAGAAAAGCCAAACTGATTCTTGGAAAAGATAAATAACTTATACAAGCCTCCATAAATCTGATGACAGTGCAGAGCGAAAAGGCACTAATAAACACTACAAAAGAAAGGAAATGGACTTTCCTGAGCCCTGGGAAGCTGGAGGCAGATACTGATTCAGGATATCCCAGTCACTGACTGCTTTTCTCCCCAAGTGAAAATGAGGTCTTCTAGATGTTCAGCTTGGTTTAAGACAGGAAAACCCAACAATTTAAAGCATTTCCTGTATTTTGTTGAGCATTTTTGCATCTATGTTCACCAGTGATATTGGCCTATAATTTTCTTTTTTGTGGTGTCTTTGTCTGGTTTTGGTATCAGGGTGATGGTGGCCTCATAGAATGAGTTTGGGAGTGTTCCTTCCTCTGCAAATTTTTGGGAACAGTTTCAGAAGGGTAGGTTTTAGCTCTTCTCTAAATGTTTGATAGAATTCATCAGTGAAGGCATCTGGTCCTAGACTTTTGTTTGTTGGGAGTTTTTTAATCACAGTTTCAATTTCAGTACTTGTGATTGGTCTTTTCATATTTTCTATTTCTTCCTGGTGCAGTACTGGCAGATTATCCTTTCTAAGAATTTGTCCATTTCTTCCAGGTTGTCCATTTTATTGGCATACAGTTGCTTGTAGTAGTCTCTTATGATCCTTTGTATTTCTGTGGTGTCCATTGTAACTTCTCTATTTTCATTTCTAATTTTACTGAGTCGTCTCCCTTTTTTTCTTGATGAGTCTTACTAGAGCTCATCAATGAATTTGGTAAAGTTGCAGGTTACAAAGTTAATACACAGAAATCTGTTGCATTTCTATACACTAACAACAAAAGATAAGAAAGAGAAATTCAAGAAACAATCCCATTTACCATCACATCAAAAAGAATAAAATACCTAGGAATAAACCTACTTAAGGAGGCAAAAGACCTGTACTACGAAATCTGTAAGACGCTGATGAAAGAAATCGAAGATGACACAGACAGATGGAAAGATATATCATGTACTTGGATTGGCAGAATCAATATTGTCAAAATGTATGTATAATTGAATCACTTTGTACATCTGAAGCTAACACAACATTGTTAATCAATTGTACTCCAATATAAAATAAAAAGTTAAAAAAAATAAAGCATTTCCTTAAATAGAAGCAATAAGCAGTGGATTTGGGCAAGTTCTTCCTGAAGAGTAATGTGAAAAGTTCAGCAGAGAAGCACAAAATTAGACTTCTCATTTGCCCTGGACCACTCATTGTCGTGTCTCTGATCGCTTCACAAATCCTTAGAGGATTTCCAGGATTAGGGGAAGCTGCTCTAAGATTGACTGTATCTGCTCTTGTCCTGTCTGGTCACTTCCTTTCTGCTGGGATTTTGGAATATAAACTGGTAATTTACTGTGTGTGTGTGTATATGGGGGGTGTGTGTACTGGATGTGTGTTGGGTGTATGTTTCCCCTTGGTCTGCAGTTCAATAAATGCTACATTTGGTGTCATAACTGGGATTGGTCTCACTTCCATCCCTCACCTCACCTCAGTTATATTTGGAAGGGGCGTCTGGAAGCCACAGCAGAGAATACTGAGGACCCCTGGGTAGAAACAGAATAGCCTTGGTGCTATGGAAACAGTGTTGTGTTAGTGGAATTTACTGTTTCCCCCTAACTCCCAACTCCGCACAGTGGTGTGTTAATGAGACATGAGCTGAGGGCAAGGTGACCCCAGACATGGTTTCCTCAGAACCACACAGTCAAGGCAGTTTGGGTAACCAAGGATCTCTGAAGTCGGGGGAGGCTTAAAGCTTCGGTCATGGACCAATGATCTTGACCATTATCTGATATCTGGAGCCACAGTCGTAGGAAAGGTTGAGGGACTGAGGCCTCCTCAAGCCCCTCCAGACTTCTGATTGGAGACTTCCAGGCAGGAGTTGGATCATCCCTGATGGGTTTTTATGTGGGAGGGAGTAAGGATGAACCTGAGAAATGTTTTAATGGATGTGACTCTATCTGCATAATTGATTTTAAAAACGGGGGGTAGATTACAAAGAAAGAATAAAAATTTTCTGACTACCCTATTTTTTCTTAAAAAATTAATGACAGATGTAATACATGAATACACTCTCATGAAATACTGAAACTATATAGACATATAGAGAGTAAAACCTTAAGGTTCCTCTTTACTCTTGTCACCCCTGACAAACATCAACTCCCAGAGGGGATCCTGAGTCAATGGTGTGTGTCTGCCGGGTCCTTTTTAGTACATTTACATACGTGTTACATGATTACTTTTAAGTAGAGTTCCTGTTTGTTTTTATGTTTGTGAGTCAACCTCCTGTCCTTTACAGATTAGAACCTCTAGCTACAGAAAAAAGGGTAGACCCCTTGGAACTGTATGGACTTGGTGAAGCTTACTGAGGCTTATGAACAGAGCTCAGAGGACAGGGTCTCAGAAGCACTTTTCTATTTGGAAGAGGTGCCTGCTTTCTCGGTGGAAAATTAAAAATTCAGTACTATTTTTGCAACTTCCCTGTGAGTCTATAATTATTTCAAACCACGAAAAATAATAATAATTTGTTAAAAGCCAGCACGTGTTGCAACATATTTTCTTTTCCTTGGCTCTACAATTGTGGCACCGTGTGTGAAGATGGAATTTCTATCACCCTTGGTAACTGTGATGAGCAGAACCTCTATGCCCACCCTCAAGAGATACGTAGCATATGCAAAAAATATGCCTTGCTGGGGTAAGCAAAACACAACAAAAATAACAACAAACAAACAATAAAACAGACAGTAGCTTTCATCACGGTCTCTCTCTTTTGGATCACTCATTCTGAGGGAAACTACCTGCCACTTTGTGATGACACTCAGGCAGCTTATGAAGAGGCACAGTGGGAGGAACTGAAGTATGTGGCCAACAGCCAGTGTGGGACAGAGACCCGCCAGCAGCCACAGGAGTGAGCTGAGGAGCAGGTCTTCCTGTAGCTAAGCCTCCAGATGACGGCAGCTTTAAGAGAAAGCCGGGCCAGAGCAACCCCCAGCTAAGCCACTCCCAGCTTCCTGACCCTCAGAAACTACCTGAGGAAATAAACGTTTGCGATTTAAAGATGCTTACTTTGAGTCACTTGTTATGCAGCAAAACATAACTAATACACACTGGCAGGGCCCCTATGACTTTTGACATAATGGCACTTTTGCCTTTGAGGGGGCTTCCTCCATAATATTACGAATTCCATTTGTGACTATGTTGATATAAAGACAAATATAATCCAGGCTGGATTTATTATTATATATTCATTATTATTATATTCATTTTACCTTCTGATTTTAAAAGAAAATTAAAACATTTGTGTAAGCCCTAAAGTATCACAGGCCCTGGGCACTGTGCCTTCTGTGTTGAATGGATGCCAGCCCTGCACATGGGAATCACATGGGCGGGAAATGCAGTTGCTGAAGAATACTGAATACTGAAGGACAAGTCACTGGCCCTGCCAGGTCCTCAAAACTAGGTAAGAAGACGAACACTTGGTAGAACTATTAGGATTGGGCAAAATCCTATCCCACGCTTGTAGATCACATTAGAGCTTCCATCTCAGGCAACCAGGAAGAAGCCCCAGTGACTGTGTGGGAAAAAAGCTGTTCTAAGTTACTACTAAAAGGCAATGACAGGAGCTGTACTTGTGGAGTCCAAACCCCATAGGATCCCATAAAATTTGGTGGATCGGCTATGACAACTCAGGCTGACACTGGACTGTGTAACACTGGATTGTGGACTCAGTGTCTTTGCAACTGATGTGTGATCATCACAATTTCAATTAAATCTGGAGGCATTAAGGTGTTTTGATTCACATGCACAGAAGCTAGCTGGCTTGATTTTAAATTCTACCTTTGGTAATTCCTAGCTGTGTTACCTTCGGCAAGACTTTTAACTTCTCTGTTAAAATTTTTAACAGCTCCTGGATAACTGCCAAAAGTCCAATAAGGCCAAGTGGACCGTGGACAGTTGGGTCATGTAAGACAGTCCATGTTTGGGCTCAACAGTTGCTGAAAAAAAATTGGGCCTACCAAGGTCAAGTTTGAATGGCACATACTAAAAAGGGTTTTCGTGAACAACCTGTAGAAGATCAAGTGGACTCACAGGGTGTCAGGACACGGTAGGCTGCAGTGGGTCTTGCTGAAGTGGGCCTCTGTGTAGACCAAAATGTTGTAGAATGGGGACATAGTGAATTCAACCAGGCACAATCTTAAATGCATACACACCACCTGCTGTGAGCAGAGGGACCATATTGGGGCCCTGTCTACAGGGCAAGAGGGGCCTGCTGTGTACTGAAGGAAGCTGATAATCATTTGGATTTGAAATTTGTGTTCCTTACCCCAGAGTCTTTGGCATTTAGCACCATACAAAGGCAAAAGCTTCATCAACTAGGACATCAAACCTAAAGTTCCTCTGTCCAGGGTATATCAATACATTCTACCAGTCAACAATATAAAACATGGCCCAAAAGAATGTCAACTCATTATATCACATAGGCTATTTTCAAAGTCAAAAGGGTTTTTAGAAAGTTGGAATGGGTGATAAGCTGAAACAATTATAAATATATCAAGTCTATGAAGAAAATTGTATCACTGAAAGATATAAAACAAGATCTGAATCAAGGGACAAATATATTGTGTTTATGCATAAAAACATTCCATTCTCTATAATGTAATATATAAATTAATCATGATCAGAAGGCCAGCAGAATTTTGTACAATTGAGAAACTTCAACTTCTAAAATTGATATGTAAGAAGAGGCTTCAAGAATAGTAAAGATATAGTGCAGCCACTATGGAACACAGTATGGAGGTTCCTTACAAAACTAAAAAATAGAGTTTCCATATGATCCAGCAATCCCACTCCTGGGCATATATCTGGAAAAAAACTATAATTCAAAAAGAAACATGCAGCCCTATGTTCACAGCAGCACTATTCACAATAGCCAGGACATGGAAACAACCCAAGTGCCCATCAACAAACGAATGACTTAAGAAGATGTGGTATATATATACAATGGAATATTACTCAGCCACAAAAAAGAATGAAATAATGCCATTTGCAGCAACATGGATGGACCTAGACATTATCATACTAAGTGATATAAGTCAGACAGAGAAAAACAAATGTTATATGATTCCACTTATATGTGGGATCTAAAAAATAATGCAAATGAATCTATATAGAAAACAGAAATAGACTCATAGGCATAGAAGACAAACTTATAGTTACCAAAGGGGAAAGGGAGCAGGGGAGGGATAAATTAGGAGTTTGGGATTAATAGTTACAAGCTACTATACATAAAATAGATAAGCAACAAGGATTTACTGTATAACACAGGGAACTACATTCAATACCTTGCAATAATGTATAATGGAAAATAATCTAAAAAAATATGTACATATAACTGAATCACTTTGTTGTACACCTGAAACTAATATAATATTGTAAATCAACTATACTTCAATTGAAAAAAGAAAAAAAGAATAGTAAAGATAGCTCTGTAAAACAAGAACAGAAGAGACATGCCTTAGCAGATATCAAAACATATTATGAAGTTACAATGATTATTGTGGTGTTAGTACAGAAAATAATAGAAAGTTGAAGATATGCATGTACTTACAGGACTTTAGTGTACGACAAAATTAATACTTAAAATTAATGAGGAAAGGAAAGACTATTAGTAAACATTGTTGGGATAATGGGTGAGTCTTTAGGAGAAAATTTTTTACATTAAATTGATATTTAACTGCATCAAAAATTTTTTTATTCTATGTAATAAATCATCATAGGGAAGCTAAAAGATAATCAACCTTTCAGCTAAAGATGCTAGATCTTTATCTTTTTAAATCTTTTTTTTAATCTTTCCTCCTTCTCAAGCTTCCACTAAAATATGTGAGAAGTCACAATCAAATATATAAACTCACATGGGCAAAAAGAATGGAAGAGGAGATATCAATGGATGAGAGATTTCTACCAATTTTGGGGAAATGCACAGCAAATGGATGACTGGTAACTGATTTAGAGAAGCGGAAGAATTTGAAGCCAAAATCCATAGGGGACTAAGGAAGAGAAGGGATCCAACTTGCCTCAACAACCTGGAGAGGCTTAGGACTCGGAGGGGCTAAGTATGGCCAAGGGCTGGGTGAGGTGTGACTCTGAAAACGTGGAGACTGGTTCAGAGTCTGCATGAAGTGTGGTTGGATGGATCCCCAGACTTCTTCCCTTACTCCTTGCACAGCCTGGAATCCAACCTGCAGGCAGAAAATCAGCAGTTTCTTCTTCAAAGAGACTGGGCAGCCCAGGAGGAAAACACCACGTACTGACACCTGAGGACCTCCAAGCCAACATTCCCTGCTCTGCTCTATTATCCTAAAGTGAAGCCCACTGGCTGACAAGCCAGGTCCGTGCCACCAGAGCTTCCAGTCAGCATTGTTTGGGCTCCTCTTGAATATAAACCATAATATAAGGAATGCCAGACATTTTAGGAAATGCTCCAACATAAAAGAAATTCAAGCAAGCCAACAGGAAAAATCAACCTGCCAAAAAGTAGATAAATCATACACCAGAGAAAATATTTTTAAATCTTTTTTTGTATCCTCAAAGAGATACTAGAAGATATTATACTCATATATAAGAACGGGATGCAGAGAGAGAGAGAGAGAGAGATTCAGAAATGAAGTGTATGTCCAAACTGAAAGGATTCATTGAGTAGCTAACATAAGAAGTGCTAATATATCTTCATCTTCACGAAATTCCTAATTATCATGAAATTTCAGAACACCAGGTATAAAATAATCGTATATGGGGATGGGGAAGGGTAAGCTGTGACAAAGCGAGAGAGTGGCACGGACATATATACACTACCAAATGTAAAATAGATAGCTAGTGGGAAGCAGCCGCATTAGCACAGGGAGATCAGCTTGGTGCTTTGTGACCACCTAGAAGGATGGGATAGGGAGGGTGGGAGGGAGGGAGGGAGACACAAGAGGGAAGAGATATGGGAACACATGTATATGTATAACTGATTCACTTTGTTATAAAGCAGAAACTAACACAGCATTGTAAACCAATTATACTCCAATAAAGATGTAAAAAAAATGTGTTTTTAAAGCTGTGTATGTATGTTTATATAAAATGGCCTACATCCTGCACTCAAAAAATATATATATAAAATGAAATAAAATAATCCTAAAAGTTTACAGAAAGAACAGATCACAAGTATCAGAACATCAGACTTCTCTGGTAGTCTAGATCTAGAAGAAGATGGAGAAATATTTCCAAAATACAGAGAGAATATGAAACACCCAGCAAAACTAGCAGTTTAGTGCAAGCATAAAATAAAGCCATTGTTTTATTATTATTGTATATTACCATACAAGTAAAGTGTACTTCTCAGGTATTAGAGGATGGACTCAGGCAAAACCAGGGAGTAAAACTAGAGAGGGATCTGGGGGAAAGAGCTCCAGGAAGGAGAGTGTCGGAGGGAAGTGCTGAACAGTAACTGTAAAGCAGCCTGAGAAATTAAAAATATACCATCAAAATAAAACATCCAATGAAAGGTTTTTGAAGATAAGGTCCAAGAAATTTCCCCAAAAGTAAAGCAAAAAGAAAAAGAGATGGAAGGTATTAGAGAGAAGCTAAGAGACACGTAGAATTAATGCAGGAATTCTAAGATCTGATGCAGGTGAGCTCCAGAATGAGAGGACAGAGAAAACAAGGTGGAAAATAAGAGACAAAGGGAGAGAGATTGAAGTAAGGCAGAGAGCTCTGAAGGGAAGGGCACCAGGGAAAATGAAAAATATATGATCAGATGGAGCATTTGGGGAAAACAGAGGATATATTATACAAGGGAAGAGGCAATTTGAAGAAGACACGAGCTGTCCTGTAAAGAAACTGTAATTATGGTATACGTCCTGGCCCTGCAATATATGATATTTGTGGAATTATGACATAAGTACTGGTTATTTGACTAAAAATAGTCATCAAAGTATATTGAAAAGGTGAAAGAAAAGAAGTAAATGTAAAGAGGAGTACATTTTTATCTGTCAAGGTAGAAACCATTAGATAATACCTAACATTGAATAAATCCAGAAGTAGTAATATAAGTATATTACTTAGGAATCTGAAAATTCCTAATAGAATCACAGCTAAAAAGAAAGCAAAATATGATGACTCTGGGGATTGGGAAGAAAGGAAAAGTAATAGAAGGAACTTCTTATTTTTATTATAAGCTTTTAAAAATATTACCAGGGGCACATCTAGGTTGTGTAGCACTTGAAGTTCATATAATATGGTAGGGGTGTCCCATTTAAGCAAAAGAATAACATTTATAAATAAAAATTAATTATAAAAGTGAATATTTGTTTAGAATGAAAAAAATCACAAAAATTACAAACTTAACATGCAAATACTGAAGACATCCTAAAATACAGAAAAAAACATTATTTTCATTAAATATTGCTTGATATAGACCTTTAATACACTTTCTGATATTTTCTGGATACCTCTTCATTTGTAATATGAAACTAATGTAATGACACTTCCTTTAGAGGTAGCAAAAGATAATCTTTCTTTGGCATGGGTGATTGAAATTGTTTTTTATTACTGACAGCTTAGAAAAGTTTCTTTAAGCTTCATGACTTGATATTGATAATGTCATTTAAATTACTAGAACTTAGGACAAGTTTGGGGAAAGTTCTATTTGCTTTCTTTAAGACAAGCAGTAAAGTGTCAAGGCATTTAAAATTTTCTTGCACAGCGACTAATCTTAAATACTCTTTAAGTTGAAGACACTCATAAACCAATTTGTCACTGATTCTTTCTGTCACATCAATTCAGCTGTCACTACAATTCTTGGAGTGATATGTCATATATTGATGTAGTGATTTATTATGACAAATAAGAACCTCCAGGTATGAATGAGAACCTGATCCTCTGTTTATAATATACATATCTGATCATTGGAAGGATTTCCCATAGCCTTGTTTTTGGTTCTGTAAATTTCAAACCTTGTTTCTCCTCTCTTACATGTTTCCAGTGCCAGGAGAATAGAGCACATTCATATTACGGTATGACATCTGGCCCCAAACCTTCATGTCACGACTAGGTGAGCTGGTCAACAGAGGTATTCCTAAAAGCAACTCCTATACCTCGATGGCCAACAATAACTTTACTGTGTGTTAAAGTGACTGCAAACCACTAAATATATCCTAGTAAATTAAAAAAAAAAAAAGTCCTCTTAGTAAGATGCCAATAACTCCAGTACCACCCAACACAAAAGGAAAGTAGAAGAGGCAGTGGTCTCAACAGACTGTCATTAACTTATCTTGTTTTTGTAAATGTTATGAAAATGTGACTGTGTGAGGACTTTGCTAGTACCTCTCTCAGGACTCTACAAAGAACCATGCAAGTGAAGGCCCTGACGTTCAAGCTTCATTAGTTTCAAGGGAAATCCACTTTGGGATATGAATATATTATTTTTTAACTCTCTGCATTATTATCTTGATAAAAACAGAGAATGGGAAGAAAAAAAAAGCATGGTGAATAACTGGAAATTGGGAGATTGCGACGGACATATATACAGTAATATGTATAAAATAGGTGACTAATTAAAAAAAAGGAAAAGAAAAAGGCAGTGCCATAGAAACATCCTGAATTCAGAGACATTAAAATGTTGAAAAATGAGGAAAAAATGAAAATATTTAGATCATAAAAAAAGACTAATATCCAGAATATATTTTTAAAACCTCATAGCCATTAGAAAAAGACAAAGAAGCCAATAGAAAAATGGTAGAAGCTACGACATGCACGTCACAACAAAAGGGTTATAAAAAGAGATATACAGGCTTCCCTGGTGGCGCAGTGGTTGAGAGTCCGCCTGCCGATGCAGGGGACATGGGTTCGTGCCCCGGTCCGGGAAGATCCCACATGCTGCGGAGCAGATAGGCCCGTGAGCCATGGCTGCTAGGCCTGCGCGTCTGGAGCCTGTGCTCCACAACAAGAGGCCACATCAGTGAGAGGCCCGCGTACCGCAAAAAAAAAAAAAAAAAAAAGAGAGAAAGATATACACAAATGGCTAGAAAACAAAAGAAAAGAATGATTTTAATAACCAGAGAAATGCTAATATACAAGAAACAGTAACCTGATAGGTGTTACTACACATTATGGGATCTTGTATGATATAAATAACAGGACTATGAGGGCAAAGGGGTTACAGGCATAACAACTTCTTCTTAGTCTATAATTATTTTGAAATTAAGAGTTAAAAAATGTTTAATAAAGAATCCCAAACATGAATAAGCCTACTGGTTTTAAGAATCCACGTGATAAATAAAAAAGGAAAGCCTGAATTATGGAGGAGGATCTTGAAATAATAATTTTTGAAAGAAGTGATGAAAAATGAATGTGATATCACAAGAGCAGCAGGCCTACAGGAACATGCATTTTACCTTCAGAGACAAGACTGCAAACCTAGCAAAAAGGGGAGCTTAAGATACCATGGTTTTCCCTGCTTCAAGTGGGGTTGAAAACACTTGCAAGTGGATTAAAAATAAGGACTGTAACACTGAGTGTGGCAGGCTAGCAGTTCCTGGAATCTGGTCTTATTTGGAGCCATACAAGCTGCTTCTTTTTGGAGGAAGGAAATTGAAAATGGCAACAAAAGCAGATTTCTCTTTTAATCCAGACTGGAAGAAAGAAGATCAGGACAATGAGCCATCTATCTCTGGTGTCACAACATTTGTCTTCAAATATGATGATATTAACCACACCTCTTCTCCACTGTTTAGAAGCTACAACTTACCACACCCACTTTCACCAAGCAAACTTCATTTCTCTTATACAGGCAAAGGCCTGTGTTTACTCTTAGTTATTAGGATTTTAAGATATTTAAAACTGTGATAACGTTTTCACTGGGTCAGTTTGTTTTATTTTAGTTACATTTTTAAAAGCATATTACTCTTGAGACTTACAGTTTTTAATGTTATGCCTTCCCCGAGTTCCAAAGAGTAAATCTAATCAGAGAAGTGGGAAAATGCAGAAAGAAATGAAAACAGTCAAGCAAGACAAAAAAATGATAGTGTAGCCATTAAACAATGGGAACTTTAGTCCCTGTGCAAGGGCTGTAGAGAATATTCTGAGACAAATCCTTTGAGCTGTTTTGCAGATACTGAAACCCCCACCAGGTGGAAGAAGTTAACTGCATGCTGCCCACAAGCATGAAGACCCCCAAATCAGAAGGTTGATGATGTTGACTCCTGATTACCTCATCACCAACCAATCAGAAGAATGTCCCCCAGCTGATCACACACCCCATAAGCCCTCCTCCACCCCCGCCTGTCTTTAAAAACGTTTCACTGAAAGCCATCATGGAGTTCGGGTCTTGTGAACACCAACTGCCTGGACTCCTTGCTTGGCGCCCTGCAGTAAACACTGCCCTGTCCTTCACCACAACCTGGTGTCAGTAGATTGGCTTTACTGCATGCAGGCAAGTGGATCCAAGTTTGATTCAGTAACAGTTCTATCCCCCAGCAGTTCCCTTCTCTGGAGAGCTAAACACTGCTTGACATTCACACCTCAACTCTGTGCCAGGTGCTGATAATTTTTTGACATGTTATACTAGTTAGGGTATTACTCACTAGCTGCTGCAAACTGTAAACCCCAAATCTCAGTGGCTTACCACAATAGAAGTTTATTTCTCCTCTGAAGTTTGATGAGTGTTTGGAAACACTTGTATCTTGTGGTCCCATCATCTCCTAATTCCTTGGAATCCTCATCTAGTTCTCTTGCAGGAGAAAGGAGAGCCATGGAGAATCACATGGGAGGTCTTTATGGGCCAGGTTTAAAAACAGCATACATAAGTTTTTCCCTATACACTATGGATCAGAACCCATTCACATGGGTTAAATGCTCCAAGGGATGCAAGGAAAGGTAGTCTAGCTTTGGTTCCCAGGAAAAAGAGCAAATCCATTCTGGTAAGCACATAATGTATTCATTATTTTCTGCCACACTGTATTAATTCATTTATTCCTCACAACAATTTTTAAGGTAGGCATGATTATTAATCCTGTTTTATAAACAGGTAAGCTGAGCACAGAACACTTGAGCAATCTGCCCAGAATTATACCGTAATTTCATGTCAGAGCCAGGATCTGAACCTAGGTCGTCTGGCTGCATCTCTTATGGTCTGCACTAATGTTGCCTCTTTAAACACCCCCTCCTCCAGTAAGTGGTAGCTCGAATGCATTAATAAACTAATCAACCAAATCGTTCTCTCTTTTTTAGAAACAGCTTGTCCGAGCTTTCAGAACCAACTGCGAATCCCATAGCTTCACTTGGAAAAGACATCTTCAAAACTACCTGTCCTACCTATCAACTTAGAGAAAAGGAAACTGAGGGAAGTGTCTTATCCTGCAGCACCAGGACTGGGAATACATTCTCCCGATTCTAGTGCTTTCCCCACCACATCCTGCTTCCTCTCAAAGCCCTGTTTGTATTGTCATCATTTTTTGGCACCAGTGGAGAAGGTCATACTCAGTTAAGTGCTAAAGCAGTGA
The DNA here is from genome assembly GCF_951394435.1 of Stenella coeruleoalba. Classification (NCBI taxonomy): domain Eukaryota; kingdom Metazoa; phylum Chordata; class Mammalia; order Artiodactyla; family Delphinidae; genus Stenella; species Stenella coeruleoalba. The sequence continues at coordinate 31,453,563 of NC_137155.1, read as the reverse complement.
GCTCTGCCCTTTTCTCTCCTGCTACCAGGCAGTGAATTTTCCTGTCACTTTCCAAATCTCTTCTAAATGCCACATACTTTAGTTCTGACAGCTCATGCACCTGGTGGCCACAAATATTTCTTATCTGTGGTGAAGTAAGTTCATAAAGTGAAGGAGGAATTTCACTCCAGCCTTAGGAGTGTTTGTGCATCAGCAAATTGCCAGTTTTTTCTGACATTGCTAAAAATTATTTGTGGGGTCCCACTTTCTCATATGTGACTGTGTAGATTCCCTCCCTGAAGCAGGGGTCATTTGGTTTGTGTCTCTGAGCCGACTGACCTGTGTGTAACAACCAGGCCTGCAAAAGCCTCTAATTCTGCCAGCTCACAAAACTACCCCACAAGAAAATAATGGTTTCCTTTTGTCAGATCTCTGCATAACAGAAGGCTGGCTGTAGGAAAAACAATGAAAAATACATTAAGAACATTTTTTCTTGACCTTGAGATCTTGATGGTAAAGATCAAGATGGTAAAGACTTCACAGAGACTACAGTTAGTCCCAGGGGTTCTCATTTTATTTGATCACATTCTTCCTAGTTATACTATGGGGTGTATCTTGAAACCTTTTCTCCTCCCATTGCTTGCTGTTTGAAAATTTTAAATGGCAATAAACCCATTTCACCTGCAATATGCTTTTTTTTTTTCCAAAAGTGCTTGGGAAATAGATTTTCTTTTTCTTTCTTAATAACAACATTTCAGCTCCATTTCTCACTAGCTCATATTTTCTGAGATTTGATCCAGGATTAGAGGTATCTTGAAGAAATTTAGAAGTCAAGGCACAGCTTTCCATGGGATTTAACAAATCTTAAAATGAAAAATGTCTTCTCGAATCTCGCTGTTTGGATAATTACCCAGGATATATTGAGTACCCAAATATCCTTGTTTTCTTGCTCTTGGTCAGAAGTCTCTGGCAGATGCTGTCAGTGCCCTGCCTGCAGCCCTCAGACCTCAGACCTTGCAGTGTGCCCTGGCTGACTTCCAGTTGCCAGGATCTGCATATCTGTGTCCAAGGATTACTTTTCTGGAACTGCAGAAGACACCCTGTCTGCTGCCATGGCCAGCCAGAGCACCAGGGAACTTCTCTGGGAACAGCCATCAATCAATAATGCTTGGATAATTGGTGTAAATACCCTGGTTCACTTGCCCTTTGGGTGGGAAAATTCTGTGTGTGTTTTGTACCATTTGCTACAAGATAAATCTACAGTTCCCACTATGGCAGGAGACTTAACATTGGAGACTTTAATGCCCAGCTTCCCATCTCTGTGTTACTTTCCTACTTCCCTATGAGTGTTTCCTACACTTCCTCAAATAAACTCCCTGCATACAATTCTTTGCCTCAGAATCTGCTTCTGGGAAAACCATGAGGTTGAGTCATAAGGAGGTAAACTAAGCAGTTTCAGACAATCACGTGAAGGACTATAATTCTTTGCTGTCTTGACACACACAGTCCAAAAAAGAACTGAATTTGCTGTTGCTTCCACATTTGGCAGGAGCATCATTCATACATTTCCCTCTGAGTGTGTGTTCCCTGAATGCTGGGGCTCATTCAAGGAGCTTTTCCTAAAATAACTTTATTCAGTTGTTTACTTCATGGAAAAGCCAGAAGTCTAGATGCTGAGTTCTAATCTTCACTCTGCTGTAAACTATCTAGGAGAGCTTGGGTTCTGTTGGTCTGAAAAATGTGGTTAGACTAGGTGTTCCAAGTTCCCTAAAACTCTAAGCATTTGATATTATGGTTTTCCAAGATTAATTTTTTTTTCCTATTGAGAGTTCCCCATCCTTTGTATCATATAAGATGAGAAACAACTCAAATGTCCATCAGCAGATGGATGGGTAAACAAATTGTGGTATATTCATACAATGGAACATTATTCAGCCATTAAAAGGAATGAAGTACTGATACATGCTACAACGTGGATGAACCCTGAAAACATTATGCTATGTGAAAGACTCCAGGCACAAAAAGTCAATATTGCATGATTCCATTTACTTGTAATAACCAGAATAGGTAAGTCTATAGAAATAGAATGCAGATTGGTAGTTGCCAGAAGCTAAGGAGAGTAGGAGCAATGGCTTAATGGGCACATAGTTTACTTCTGGGGTGATGAAAATGTTCTGGAGCTAGAGGTGGTAGCTGTACAACATCATGAACATACTAAGTGCTACTAAATTGTTCATTTCTAAATGGTTAATTTTATATTTTATATGAATTTCACCTCAATAAAATAATTTTTATGAACTATAGAATGTTGCTGAACTATTTTTTCAGGCTGGAGTTAAAGATCTTTATCATAAACATTAGTATAGAGAATTAATGAAATGATACTTCTGATGATAATAGTCACAATTTATCAGATTTCTACTTTGCGCCTTGTGCTTCATGTTCATTGTTTTTAATTCTCACATCAACCCTTATCTGTGCTGCACAGATAAGGACATTAGAACTCAGAAAGATTAAGTCAATTACCCAAGTTAGGCAGTTAGAAACTGGTAAAACTTATAAGACTTGAGGCTGTGTCTATCTGGAAATGCAACAAGAATTTAGAGTTAAATCCAACTATATCAGTATCCATTAAATGTAAGTGAACTAAACACTCCAAGTAAAAGGCAGAGATTGTCAAACTTATAAAAAAACAAGACTCAACTCTATGCTATTCACAAGAGAAGCACCTTAAGTATAGAGATAAAGAAAAATTGAATGTAAAAGAATGGAAAACAATATATCATGTGAGCAGTAAGTATGAGAAAGCTGGTGTGCCTATTAATATCAAAGTAAACTTCAAGATAAGGAGTATTACCAGAGATAAAGAGAGTAACTTCAGAATGATAAAATGAATTTAATTAGATATTTCAAACTATTTAATCTCATCACAACTTTTTTTTTTACCCGTGACATCTTTGGTCACCACTCCTAATGTAAAGCCCCTACCATGAGCTGTTTTCTCCCCATCCCTGTATCGCTCTGAGTTTGTTTACCCTTGATCCATACTTTCAAAGCTCTCCACTATTCCCTCTGAAACGCTGGATTATGGGATTAAATTCCTTTCAGTCTAAATCTCCTTATTGATCTTAGATCAATAGCCCACATTCATGAAGTACTCTGTCACTAAGTTCAGAATCATTCTCTCCATCACCCCTTCCAAGTCTTCCGTCTTCCTTGGAGACATCAGTGCCCTTGTAGACCTTTGTTCTTCTCAATGCAGTGAGCTTTACCTCTACACCACATCTTCTACTCATCCTCATAGCCAAAGATCAGTCCTTGCCATCACCTAGAAATGCCACACTCCGGATTCTTAAATTCATAAAATTTACTCTCTGGCCATTACCTCTTCTTCTTTCATTCATTCATCTCACAAATGTTTATTGACTATCTACTATGTTCCAGGCACTGTTGTAGGTGTTGGAGATACATCAGTTAATAAAACAGGTACAATTCCTATATTCTTGGAAATTATATCTCAGTTGTCCTCCAATTCTCTTGCTCCATTACCACATCTCTTCTCCCATCTCACTGAAAAAATGGGTTGTTTTGTATCAGCCTCCCTCTTTCTTCATTACTTTTCCTAACCATTCCAAACTCCATACCAACTGTTGCATTTAACCGTCTTGTCTCCTGCTCCCTTTGAAATATTTACTCTATAATACTGTTATACTAAATTTCTACTTTCAGACAAGATGGAGTAACAGAGACCAGATTTATTTTCCCACCCTAAACAACTAAAAAGTCAGACAAAGATACATGAAACAAAAGTTTTTAAATATTGGACATCAGGCACTACAGGACAGTGGTCCCTGAGAGAACGGGTAATAATGAAGTGGACCCTATGATTATCTCAGCTCACTGCCTGGCAGCTATAATTCAATAAAGGAGAACCCAGGCAGAACCTGGAAGTCTCTCCGAATTGAGGAGATGAAGTTGGGTGTTTGGGAACCACATAACTAGAGTCTGCAGGGCAGAGAGGAGAGAGCTGTACAGAGACAGCTCCAGAAATCTGCAGAGGGTTCCCCTTGAGTTTTCATCTGAGTATTGATCAGTGCATGCATGTGATGATACTATCCAAAGCCAGGGAAAGAACCCCCAAAAAGCAGGCAGAATAGTCCTTGTAACTGACCTAGGGCCAGGAATAATTTATAATACCTCAAGTTAGAGTCGAAAAGCCTTTTAATACGTGGGCATTAGATAGAGTTCTCTGAATGGTCTTGTCTCAGTTGTAGTAAAAATTAGCCTTAAACTAAAGGCTGCTATGATCACACCAAGAAAAGCTTAAAATCTCATCTCAAAAAGATCAAAGTGCTACCATGTAACTTAATTGCATCCAGCCCAAGGGAGATTTAACATCTTTCAAAAATATCTAGCACCTAACAAAGCAAAATCCATCATGTCTGGCATCAAATAAAAAATTACCAGGCATGCAAAGAACCGGGAACACATGGCCCATAATGAGGAGAAAAAAAAACGTTAACAGAAACTGACCTAAATATGATACTTACGATAGAATTGGCAGACAAGGACATTCAAACATTATGTTTGAGAAGGTAGACAAAAAGTATGTGTAGGGCTTCCCTGGTGGCACAGTGGTTGAGAATCTGCCTGCCAATGCAGGGGACACGGGTTCGAGCCCTGGTCTGGGAGTATCCCACATGCCGCGGAGCAACTAGGCCCATGAGCCACAACTACTGAGCCTGCGCATCTGGAGCCTGTGCTCTGCAACAAGAGAGGCCGCAACGGTGAGAGGCCCACACACTGCGATGAAGAGTGGCCCCCGGTCGCTGCAACTGGAGAAAGCCCTCGCACAGAAATGAAGACCCAACACAGCATAAAATAAATAAATAAATAAATAAATAATTTTTAAAACGTATGTGTATATTAAGCAGACATGAAAGGTATTTTAGAAAATATCAACTGGAACTTCTAAAAACAAACAAAAATACAACATCTGGGATGAAAACTGATACATGAATTCAAACCAAGAGCCTGACTTCATTCTCCTGAGGCTGCTAGAGACTGTATGATAAAATTATGTGGTTAGTACCACCATCAATTCACATCCACGGTCTAAATGTGCTTTGTATTTCTTCTAATGTGTCCATGGACAGCTCCCTCTCCCATCCCCTCAGCAGTTTCTCCAAGCCTTCACCAGTCACCACCTCCCCTTTCCTTACTCTCATTAAATAATGTGGGAACTGCTTCACAGAGATAACAGAAGCCATCTGACAGGATATCGTACATCATTTCTTTCTTCTGGCCTCTGGATACCACCTCCCCAATAAAACACACCTTTATGATCTCTGAGACTTTGATGCACCCATCATCTGCTTTTTCTATATTTAAGGCTCTATCTCAATTTCAGTATTTTCCTCTTAGCTTATAAATATGATACTTCTTGTTTACTACAAAATAATCCTCCCTTAGCTTTAGATTCTTCCTTGTTAAAGAACAGTATATATGAAACTATAAAACTCTTAGACAAGTAACTGCTGAACAATCATGAAGACACTGGAACTCACCAAAAGAGATACCACCTCACATCCAAAGACAAAGGAGAAGCCGCAATGAGATGGTAGGAGGGGCGCAATCACAATAAAATCAAATCCTATAACCACTGGGTGGGTGACTCACAAACTGGAGAACAATTATACCATGGAAGCCCACCCACGGGAGTGAAGGTTCTGAGCCCCATGTCAGGCTTCCCAACCTGGAGGTCCAGCAACAGGAGAAATTCCCAGAGAATCAGACTTTGAAGGCTAGCGGGATTTGATTGCAGGACTTCAACAGCACTGGGGGAAACAGAGACTCCACTCTTGGAGGGCACACACAAAGTATTGTGCACATCAGGACCCAGAGGAAAGGAGCAGTGACCCCATAGGAGGCTGAACCAGACCTGCTAGTGTTGGAGGGTCTCTTGCAGACGCATGGGGGTGGCTGTGGTTCACCACAGGGACAAGGACACTAGCAGCAGAGGTTCTGGGAAGCACTCCTTGGGGTGAGCCCTCCTGGAGTCTGCCATTAGCCACACCAAAGAGCCAGGTAGGCTCCAGTGCTGGGTCACCTCAGGCCAAACAACCAACAGGGAGGGAATCCAGCACCACCCATTGGGAAACAAGTGGATTAAATTTTTCCTGAGCTCTGCCCACCAGAGGAACACCCAGCTCTACCCACCAACAGTCCCTCCCATCAGGAAGCTTGCACAAGCCTCTTAGATGACCTCATCGACCAGAGGGCAGACAGCAGAAGCAAGAAGAACTACAAGCCTGCACCCTGTGGAATGAAAACCACATTCACCGTAAGATAGACAAAATGAAAAGGCAAAGGACTATATACCAGATGAAGGAACAAGATAAAACCCCAGAAAAACAACTAAATGAAGTGGAGATAGGCAACCTTCCAGAAAAAGAATTCAGAATAATGACAATGATGATGATCCAGGACATCAAAAAAAGAATGGAGGCAAAGATCGAGAAGATGCAAGAACTGTTTAACGAAGACCTAGAAGAATTAAAGAACAAACACCTAGAAAATTAAAGAACAAACAAACAGAGATGAACAATACAATAACTGAAATGAAAAAATACACTACAAGAAATCAATAGCAGAATAACTGAGGCAGAAGAACGGATAAGTGACCTGGAAGACAGAATGGTGGAATTCACTGCCGTGGAACAGAATAAAGAAAAAAGAATGAAAAGAAATGAAGACAGCCTAAGAGACCTCTGGGACAACATTCAATGCACCAAAATTTGCATTATAGGGGTCCAGAAGGAGAAGAGAGAGAGAAAGGACCCAAGAAAATATTTGAAGAGATTATAGTCGAAAACTTCCCTAACATGGGAAAGGAAATAGCCACCCAAGTCCAGGAAGCGCAGAGAGTCCCAGGCAGGAAAAATCCAAGGAGAAACATGCCGAGACACATAGTAATCAAGTCGACAAAAATTGAAGACAAAGAAAAATTATTAAAAGCAACAAGGGAAAAATGACATATAATATACAAGGGAACTCCCATAAGGTTAACAGCTGATTTCTCAGCAGAAACTCTACAAGCCAGAAGAGAGTGGCACAATATATTTAAAGCGATGAAAGGAAAGAACCTACAACCAAGATTACCCAGCAAGGATCTCTATTTAGGTCTTCTGCCCATTTTTTGATTGGGTTGTTTGTTTTTTTAATACTGAGCTGTATGGGCTGTTTATATATTTTGGACAATTAGAAATGAAGTGACCCATCTCCACTGCCACTGTTATGGTCACACCCTGTCCTTGCCTGGACAACTTGGCACTTGTCTCTCTACCACCAGTTTTCTGCCCTGTGCCCCACTTTCCTAATCCACGGTCTTAGTCGGTTCAGGCTGCTGTAACAGAACACCACAGACTGGGTGGCTTGCGAGTGCAAGTTTATTTCTCACATTTCTGGAGGTTGGGAAGCCCATAATCAGGGTGCCAGTAGATGTGGTACCTGGTGTGGACCCACGTTTTGGTTCCCAGATGATCTTCTGTTTCCTGTAACCTCACATGGGGGAAGGGGGTTTCTCTGGGTCTCTTTTATAAGGGCACAAATCCCATTCATGAGGTCTTGGCCCTCACAACCTAAGCACCTCCCAAAGGCCCCTCCTCGTAATACCATCACACTGGGCTTTAGCACACATTGTGGGGGGACACATTTATCTCATAGCATCCTCCTTCTGAACTGCTTCCAGAGAGCTCCAAAACACAAATCTGATCATTCAGCCCCCCCCATTTAAATGCATTCAAAGCCTCCCCAGGATAAACTGCAAATGAGCACACGGTGGGCTGACCCCTGCCTGACTCTGCAGCTCTGCCTCTGCCCTCTCCCCCCACACGCTTTCATTTCTGCAGGATTGAATGCAGCATGAATCCTGTGCCTCCACATTTGGGGACACTGTTCCCCAACCTTTTATCTGACTTGGCTTCTGCTTGTCCTGAGATCAGGCCTTTGTACAGACATGGCCTTGTTCCGAGCACACAGTGCTGACCTCTGCCCATGGTAACATCCCCTCTGGGCAGATGTCTTCTTCTTTTTTTTTTCCAACTAAATAATATTTTTATTTATGAAACTCAATGTACAAGATCCATTCTAGGAAAATTATAATTTAGATTATGTGGATAAATAATGGTCTTCCTTGCGTATATAATAATTCATTGATTTTTTTGGTAAATAAATATTACAGAGTAATTAATAAAATTGGTATTAGTACAATAACAATATCATTAAATTGATTAATTTTACCTTTCCTTTTCTTTTTAAACTAAAAATAGAACCACCGTATGATCCAGCAATTCCACTCCTAGGCATATATCCAGAGAAAACCGCAATTCAAAAAGATACATGCACCCCAATGTTCATTGCAGCACTATTTACAGTAGCCAAGACATGGAAGCAACCTAAATGTCCATCGACAGAGGAATGGATAAAGAAGATGTGGTACATATATACAACGGAATATTACTCAGCCATAAAAAGGAATGAAACTGGGTCATTTGCAGAGACGTGGATGAACCTAGAGATTATCACACTAAGTGAAGTAAGTCAGACAGAGAAAGACAAATATCATATGATATCACTTACATGTGGAATCTAAAAAGATGATACAAATGAATTTATTTACAAAACAGAAACAGACTCATAGACTTCAAAAACAAACTTATGGTTCCCAAAGGGGAAAGGCGGTAGGGGAGGGATAAATTAGGAGGTTGGGATTAACATATACACACTACTACATATAAAACAGATAGTCAACAAGGTCCTACTGTATAGCATAGGGAACTCTACTGAATATTCTTTAATAAACTATATGCAAAAAGAATCTGAAAAAGAATGGATGTATGTATATGTATAACTGAACCACTTTGCTGTACACCTGAAACTAATACAACATTGTAAATCAACTATATCCCAATATAAAATAAAAATTAAATAAAAAGCAGATGTCTTCTTAATTCTCTACACTTCCCCCCCAGGGGCTGAGCTCCTTGAGAGCAAAAACTGTACCCTCCCTTCATGCTACGCAGATTTATTGAGATGATATTTAGTGTACATCCCCTTGCTAGATCTTTCTGCCCTCATCGCCAGTGTTTAGAAGATTATCTGGCATGCGGTAGAAACCTGAGAAATGTTTGTTGAATTAAATGTCAACTCTTTTCAGTTTAATCAGCAATAATTAATTAACAATCTTCAAACTGCCTGCAGAGTATGAGGCAACATGCTGCTGCTCAGGAAGGCTTGTAACCTAACCTGAAGAGAAGGGAGAAAGCGAACAGTTCAAGTTTTCCAGTAATGTCTCAGGGGAAGGCGACTAACAGAGCAGTGGCCTTGAGGAAAGGGAAGCAGGAGTCAAAGAGCTTGGCCTGCAGTTAACGGTAATTCAAACAGCAAACTCGTGCTTTCCTCTCTCTTATGTCGCTGGGGGACAAGTAGAAAATGCAGTCAATGGAAGTGAGAGGTAAGGGAGTGTCTGCATCGAAGGAGAGATGCAAGCCCCCAGCTTGGCCTGTGGAGACCATTTTCTGTTCCTCCAAATTCTGCTGTGGCTCTCAGGCAAGGGTATTCTGAGAAATAGAGAGAAGGATCGTTTGCTTTGATTTTAGAATTGCTTGAATATTGACCGATAGCTATTAAATGTCCATGTCCTGATATCATCAAAATCACCTTCTGATTCATAATGTAGCTTCCAGGTTTGTCTTCCCCACATACCCTTGGGCCACTGTTCTCTCTTACTGCTCAGAAGCACAAGTGCCACTCACCCCAGATAAGTAAGTACCACAGTCCAGACGCTAATTACCACGGGACAAGACTGCAACGGAGGCGCCTCTGCCTGTGAGTAATAGCAATCGCAGTGAGGCCGTTACCTGCAGGGGCTCTAGAGCCCTGGGCTCTTCCACTTACTAGCTGAAAACATAGGGCAGTCACTTAAACTTTCCATGCCTCAGTTTCCTCAATTTTGATTGGGGCTATACGTAGTATTAGAGTTGATGTGAGGATGAAATGAACTAACATATATTAAGCCCTTAGAACTGCACTGGGTTCGTAGTAAGTGCTATGCAAATGTTAGCCAGTATTACTTATCAGGAGTGCGAACGGGTTCAGGCCTTGTACCGAGCACTTCGTATGGCGGATTCTGTTTATCACACACACGCTGCACAGTCCTGACAGTCCCGTAGTACATTTGAGAAACCAGAGGCCAGGTGCTTACGTGGATTATATTTATGACATGAACGAATGGACAGGGAATCAAACTCAAGACTCTAATGCTTCACGCTTTCATACTATCACTTACCACCCTGGATTACATTTATGTACATGCTCTGTCTCTTTTCAAAGAACGGCCTCTTTTGAGGTCAAGCTTCACATTTGACACATCTCTCTATTACACCATACTGGTAAGAATAATTTAAGTTATGCTACAATTGTGATTCCAAAATCTCAGTGGATTAACCCACCAACACTTGCTCATTCTTGCTACACGCCTGCCCGGCTCAGGTCAGCAGGGACAATTGCTCATGGTAGCCATAAGGGACCCAGGATGACAGGGGACCATATGAAGAGTTACCTCCTTAATCACTGAATCAGGAAAAAGGGAACATGATAAATTGTGTGCTGTCTTTTAAAGAATCGTCTTGGACGTGTCACATCATTTCTGCTCAAATTTCATTGGCCAAAGCATGTCACTTACCCACATCTAATTTAAAGGGACAAAGAAATACAATCCTACCCTGGGCCTGGAAGGAAAAATGAAACGTTTGTGAACAACCTCATTGACAACTACACTCACATAGCAGTTATCACTATGCACACAGTAGGCATCCAACAAATATTCATGAAACAAATAAGAGGTAGCAAACATTTAGATCAGAGGTTCTCAACCTTAACTGGAGAAGCTTTTGAAAAATCCAGAAAGCCAGGCTGTACTCCAGACTATGTAAATTGCTATCTCTGGACATACCACAGGGGCCGTGGGATTTTTGTTAAACTCCCAGGTGGTTTCGATATGCAGCCAAGGTCAAGAGCCATTGGTTTAGACTCTACCCCAAACATCATTCCATAGACCAGCCTGGCTCGAGTGCTGCACAGGAATGCTCAGTCTTGGCTACTTTATTTTAATTATATGATAGTTTGATTCCTGAGTGTAACTGGTCAATGAAAGGAATAATTTTAAGATCCCCCAAAGTCACATTTCTAGTAAGTTAACCATGTCCCATACTAGAATATTTTGCATTTAATTTTATTCTCTATTGCTTGTCATTGCTTCATGTTCATTCAAGAGCTGCTTTCCCAACTGGACGGGAAGGTTCCTGAGGGCAGAGACCACACCTAGCACTTGCAGCCACTCAGAGGGACACTAAGTTGACCCCAACTCAGGACACTCGGTAGTTGTTGCTGGTAGTTGCTCTGGGCACTGCCCTACGGCTTTCCTGATACAGTTCTCTCTGCCACCTGGCTTCACTCTGGAGAAAGACCCTTGATTATCAGGGCAGAATGTTTGCTTCTCTGTTTATACTCTATATTTTGCCTTCTTCCAAGAGGATTTGAGGTAAGGGACAGAACTTGTAATGCATTTGGCCAAAGACCACTGCAAAATTGCAGGAGTAAATAATAAGCAGCATATAATTATCAAAATTAATTTTAAAATGTGAAAACAGGCAAAACAATTCTGACTTTCTATGCATAAAATATGCAATGTGCCTGAGATTATGGAATTGAGGGACTTTATCAATAATATCAATGGGTCATCACCCACTGATTCAACTTAACATGTGTCCACAATCCCTGTTTCCTCTGACTTTTAAAGCAGCCTGTGCAAAACTGAGAATCTTCAAAGACAGACGTGTACTTATTCCACAATAACTTACTTTTCCAAGAGTATTCTGCAATATCCTGAACCTTACTCCCTCTCCCTGGGAACTTCTGCCATGACTTTAGGTAATCTATTATCTAATTACACAACCAGTATTATCTAATAACATAATGTTATTGATAATTGTGGATAATTATGATCCTCTAGTTCAGGGGATCCACAAGTTCAAATATGTTAGTTCAGAAAGTGCTAAGACTTTTTGATAAATGCACATGGCACTCAGGGACAGAAAAGCACAAGAATTCACACATCTGTGGGAAAGTGTGTGCTCACAGCAAGTCTCCCAAATGCCATTTTGTGGAATCCCTCTTTTCCCTTTGATCTCAGTTGCTTTCTCTTGATCTCTATTATTCCTCTCTTGGCCTTATTTTCATTAAGCCTTAACAACTTTTACTTAGAGGAGAGCATAATTTATCAAGAATAATAGTATAGGGACTTCCCTGGTGGCGCAGTAGTTGGGAATCCGCCTGCCAAGGCAGGGGACGCGGGCTCGGGCCCTGGTTGGGGAAGATCCCACATGCCGCGGAGCAACTAACCTGTGTGCCACAGCTGTTGCGCCTGTGCTCTGGAGCCCGCTCGCCACAACTACAGAAAGGCCTGTGCACAGCAACGAGGACCCAACGCAGCCAAATAAATATATTAATTAATTAATTAATTTAAAAGAAAGAATAACAGTAGGGCTTCCCTGGTGGCGCAGTGGTTGAGAGTCCGCCTGCCGATGCAGGGGACACGGGTTTGTGCCCTGGTCCGGGAGGATCCCACATGCCGCAGAGCGGCTGGGCCTGTGAGCCATGGCCGCTGAGCCTGTGCGTCCGGAGCCTGTGCTCCGCAACGGGAGAGGCCACAACAGTGAGAAGCTCGCGTACCGCAAAAAAAAAAAAAAAAAAAAGAATAACAGTATATGGTCAAGTTTATTAGACATACCTCACCGAGGGTAGAATTTACTTGATTCATCTCTGTTTCTCCCTTCGGTCCTTTCAATAGTGCCTTAACCACAGCAAGTATTCAATAAATGTTGAAGAAATGAATAAGTGCATAGTGTATGAGTTGAAGCTCCTGGTATTTTCCAGCCAGTTAGGCTTTTAATTAGTCTTTAAAACATCAAGATGTAGCAGCGTTATTCACAATAACCAGAAGGTAGAAGGTAGAAGCAATCCAAGTGTATATTGACAGATGAGTGGATAAATGAAATGTGGTTTATACATATAATGGACTATTATTCAGCCTTAAAAAGGAAGGAAATTCTAACACATGCTACAACACAGATGAATCTTGAGAACATTATGCTAAGTGAAACAAGCCAGTCACGAAAAGGCAAACATTATATGATTCCACTTTTATGAGGTACATAGAGTAGTCAAATATATAGAAACAGAAAGTGAAATGGTGGCTGCCAGGGGTTGAGAGGGGGAAATGGGGAGTTATTGATGAATGGGTTATAGTTTTACAAGATGAAAAAATTCTGGAGATCGGCTGCACAGCAATATGAACATGAACTTTACTGAACTGTACACTTAAAAATGATTAAGACAGTAAATTTTATGGTATGTTTATTTTACCACAATTAAATTAAAAAAAAATCAAAATCAACCTAAGCCCCAAATCACACATTATTTGAAGTGCTGGCCCAAATAAACTTTAATTCAGTTTCTACTTTGTGTTTGGAGGAGCACATGGGATGGTGCATGCCACACTTAAAAGAATATGCAGAAAAAATAAACTATAATCAGAGCAAGTGTGACTGGGTAAATATCGTGGCATAGAGGAATAGTGAAAGGAATAGGAGATGGCTAGCCTAGAGAGACATTTGGTTTGGAGGTTACCAAATTTTCTCAAGTATCTGAAAGGCTAAGCCTTGTGAAGGAGGGCTGTTAGATCTGGCCCAGTTTCCTCCAAAAAAGAGAATTTGAGCTGGGTGGACGCTCCATAGATACAGATATCAACTCAAACTTTCTATAAAAATACTATCTAAATGGGGAATGAGCTGTCCCAAGGGGGATTTCCCTTTCAAAACAAGTCACCAAAACTACAATGAGATATCACCTCACACCAGTCAGAATGGCCATCATCAAAAAATCTACAAACAATAAATTCTGGAGAGAGTGTGGAGAAATGGAATCCTCCTACACTGTTGATGGGGATGTAAATTGATACAGCCACTATGGAGAACAGTATGGAGGTTCCTTAGAAAACTAAAAACAGAGCTACCATATGACCCAGCAATCCCACTCCTGGGCATATACCTGGAGAAAAACATGGTTCAAAAGGATACATGCACACCAATGTTCATTGCAGCACTGTTTACAATAACCAAGACATGGAAGCAACCTAAGTGTCTATTGGCAGAGGAATGGGTAAAGAAGATGTGGTACATATATACAATGGAATATTACTCAGCCATTGAAAATAATGAAATAATGCCATTTGCACCAAACATGGATAGACCTGGAGATTATCATACTAAGTGAAGTAAGTCATACAGAGAAAGACAAATATCATATGACATCACTTATATGCAGACTTTAAAAAAAATGATACAAATGAACTTATTTACAACACAGAAATAGACTCACAGACTCAGAGAATGAACTTATGGTTACCAGGAGGGAAGGGTGCAGGGGAGGGATAAACTGGGAGTTTGGGATTGACATGTACACACTTCTATATTTAAAATAGATAACCGGGGCTTACCTGGTGACGCAGTGGTTGAGAGTCTGCCTGCCGATGCAGGGGACGCGGGTTCGTGCCCCGGTCCGCGAGGATCCCACGTGCCGCGGATCGGCTGGGCCCGTGAGCCACGGCTGCTGGGCCTGCGCGTCCGGAGCCTGTGCTCCGCAACGGGAGAGGCCGCAGCAGTGAGAGGCCCGCGTACTACAAAAAAAATAAATAAATAAAATAAAATAAAATAGATTACCAAAAAGAACCTACTAGAAAAAAAAATAAATAAAATAAAATTTCAGTTCCAAAAAAAAAAAAAAAAAGAAGAATCTGAAAAAAGTAAACAAATGGGACCTAATTAAACTTAAATGTTTTTGCACAGCAAAGGAAACCATGAACAAAACAAAAAGACAACCTACTGAATGGGAGAAAATATTTGCAAATGTTATGACTGATAAGAGGTTAATATCCAACATATATAAACAGCTCACACAACTCAACATCAGAAAACAAACAGCCAGATTAAAAAATGGACAGAAGACCTGAACAGACATTTCTCCAAAGAGGACATGCAGATGGCCAACAGGCACATGAAAAGATGCTCAGCATCACTAATCATCAGGAAATGCAAATCAAAACCACAATGAGATATCACCTCACACCTGTCAGAACGGCTATCATCAAAAAGAAAACAAATAACAAATGTTGGTGAGGATGTAGAGAAAAGGGAACCCTCATACACTGTTGGTGGGAATGTAAACTGGTGCAGCCACTGTGGAAAACAGTATGGAGGTGTCTCGAAAAACTAAAACTAGAACTACCATATGATCCAGCAATTCCACTCCTGGGTATATACATGAAAAAAACAAAAACATCAATTTGAAAAGATACATGCACTCCAAAGTTCATAGCAACATTATTTATAATTGCTAAGATATGGAAGCAGCTTATGTGTCCATCAACAGATGAGAGGATAAAAAGAAGTGGTATACACACACACACACACACACACACACACACACACACACACACACACACACACACACAGGAATATTACTCAGCCATGAAAAAGAATGAAATCTTACCATTTGCAACAACATGGATGGACTTGGAGGGTATTATGCTAAGTGAAATAAGTCATACAGAGAAAGACAAATACTATATGATATCACTTATATGTGGACTCTAAAATATAAAACTAGTGAATATAACAAAAGACAAACAGACTCACATATATAGAGAACAAACTAGTGGTTACCAGTAGGGAGAGGTAAGGGGGAGGGGCAAATAGCAGTAGAGGAATAAGAGGTACAAACCATTTTGCATAAAATAAGCTACAAGGAAAAAAAATAAGCTACAAGGATATATTGTAAAACACAGGGAATATAGCCAATATTTTATAATACCTATAAGTGGAGTATAACCTTTAAAAATTGTGAATCACTATACTGTACACCCGTAACTTGTATATTATTGTATATCCACTATACTTCAATTAAAAAATAGAATAGTCTGCAAAACAGCTTATCTAGATGTTATAAAATTCTTCAGAAAATAACTTGCTTCCATATAAGCAAGTGTAACTGGCTTCCCCAAACCCCTTTCTTTTCTTTGAGGTGTCCCACATTAATAAATGTTCTCTGCAATGCTGTCATCTAAATAAAATCATCTCTTTAATTTGGGGCATTTCTTCTGGCCCAGTTTTCGTTGTATGACTTGGACAGGCTTGGACCTCACCCTCAGATCTCCATTAACTCCACCTGACTAATGAGGCCTCTCAGAGCCTCTGTGCTCTGCTCCTGACTGGTGACCTAAGGACCCAGTGGTGAGTCTGACTCCTGGTCTTGTAATACAAACTCTTGCCCATTGGTAGCATGGCAACGATTTCATATGGAATCTCTCTGAGTATTTGCTGCAATTCTAGTGCCTGCTGCTTTTGGTTTTATGGTCTGACCATTTGGTGATCTCTGTAAATGGAATGATGGTTCATAGAGATCTTACATCTGTTGCGTTGGGTGAAAGATGAGAGAGAGTCTGGTTGGTTAGTGTCACCTATTGGTTTATCTATCTATCTGGTTTGAGCTTAAATCACTTAAGTCATCATACCCACTAGGAAGAGAACAGCTCTTTGATATGGTTCAGTGAATTTTGTAATTCTATGTTTACGTTTTATCCATGGCTAAAATTTTAGTAGTGAAGCCAGAAGCTGTGTCTGTATGTTCTTACATAACTTAGAAAAGTCTTTACCTCTCATTGGGTCAACGTATAATACTTTCTCTGAATGGTATTACCTAGTTAGATTATAAAATCCTGGCCCCTTCCTTCTCTTTGAGATGTTCCTCTTAATTAGTGTTCTTCCTATTGTAACAGCCTGAGTAAAAGCATCTTTTCATTGTCTGGTACATTTCTTCTTTTACAGGCGAGATGATCTTTAAGTATAGAACCATGTATTTTACCACCCAGGACACTTTTGAGCATGAAAGAAGATATCACAAAGTAAACGTATAATTTTAAAGAATATTTACTTACTGCTCAAGAAACTGTTTTTATTAAATTGGTAAACATACTCCTATTCAATTTTTTTTACATATAAAATTATTTCTAAAAATAAAAATAGCATATATCTGTGTATACTGAAACAAAAAATGTTTCTATACTGTTTACCAAAATGATCCCAGATTGTACCCAGAATGATATTAAAAAAAACATAAGCATTAAAAAATAATTCTGGGGGGAAGGAAAAGAATCATTCTGGGTACATATTCTTTTATTTTTAATCCATTTTTTAGCTGTATCAGTCTCTAGACAGTCATTAGGATCTTTCCAAAGAGTATATGTGGTTCTACTTTTAACTTTTTCATAAAACTGCTATCGATCTTCTTCACATTTACATTTTATTGTTGATGTATTTGAAACCGACCTTTCTCTGTAAGTCATAATATTTTTCATTTAGAAAATATTTTCTCTCTAAGTGTTGACATACCTGGTAAGGTCAGAGCAAGTGCTGATAAATGAAAGCTACCTGCAATTCTAATTTTTTATATAAAATTGTGAAAATATCTCAGCCCAAAGAGCCTCATGGGTCCTGTTTCATCTCTGTTCATAATGTCTTTCTTAAATATTTTTATAAGATAACATTTATCAAACAACTTGTCTCTATTTATAATTCTAGTGACTATTCAGACAAATTAAGAGGCTCCTAATGTTCTGTTCTAGCAGAGAATATAAATTTATCCAATTAAAATTAGGAGAACCATCAAAATATTCTTTCTACATGTGGAGATATTCCAAAAAACAAGTGGAGAATATATACACCATTGTGTACAGAAATGTACACCATTTGAGTGTTTATTAATTTATTAGTTCAGGTTCTCCCTTTGCTTTTGTAGGCACACATTTCTACCTCCAAATGTTCTCAAGCTTTGTTTTTAGTAATTGCAATACGCTAAATGTTTCGAAAGCTGAACTTCTCTGATGCTCTATTTTTGTGTATTAGAGATTGTGCCTTAAAGATTTTCACCATAATCCAATGAAAATGTAGAGGATTAATTTACGAAAAAGTTCTATACCATCATTGAACATTCAGGTTGATTTACAAAGTAGTTCTTCAACAGCTAGAAGTTTCTAAAAGCTAATTGAAGGCAGGGAGGAGAGTGAATACTGCCAAGCTGCGGTGTTTTTTCCTTTAAATCAATAGCTTCATCACAAAAATTCTACATTTCAGTTACTGTGTACATATAAAAAACTATATATTTGACAACTACTACTTCCATTTTGATTAGTAGAATACTGCAATTTGTTTGAATGAAATTTTTAAAAATACCTAAGTACATAAGGAAATTTAGCATCTCAGTATCAGATAAGGGCGGTACCTCACATTATTACTGAAGTGATGGACATTTTAATAAATAGTGGGGGAAAACTGGGAAACTGTTTGGAAAAAAAGATAAAATTAGATCCATATCTCACAAAATACATACGCATAAACTTATAGAATCTAAGTGCAAAAAAAGAAACAATACAAATACAAGTACACCTGGTGAATTCCTCTTTAACGTCAGTGTAGGGAAAAGCTTTTTAACCATGACCCTAAATAGAGAGACAAATAGGAAAATAATCAATAAATTTTACTGCATCAAAAAAATCTGCATGGCAAAACCATTATAATCAAAGTCAAGACCACAGGCAAAATGGAAGAAAATATTTATTACATATACTATAGGTGAAGGAATAATAGCCTTTATGTATATATACTTTTTTAACTCTTGAAAATTGAGGAGATAAGGACCAAAAATCCACTAGAAAAATAAGGAAAAGATATGGAGACAATTCCCAAAAAAGGATATAAAAATAGCTCTCAAGTACATGAAAATACATCCAAATTCAGTCATAATTAGAGAAATGCAAATTATAACAATACTGAGATACGATTTTTCACCTATAAGATTCACAAAAATTTAAAAGTATGGTAACACCTGTTGGTGAGTCTGTGGGGAACCAGGCATTCTCATATATTAACTGATAGGACTGAAAACTGATCGAATCCTGCTGGGGGGAATTTGGCAATACCTACAAAACTACGTGTACTTCTTTTTTAAATTTTCTTATTGTGATACAATATACATGACAAAATTTATTACTTTAACCATTTTTAAGTATACAATTCAGTGCCATAAGTACATTATCATTGTGCAACCATCACCACTATCCACTTTCTGAACTTTTGTGTCATCCCAAATAGAAACTCTGTACCCTTTAAATAGTAACTCCTCAATCCCTTTCTCCCAAGCCCCTTATACCTTTACTCTATTTCCTGTCTACGATTTTGACTACTATAAGTACCTTATGTAAGTGAAATCATATAATCTCTTCCCTCTTGTGTATGGCTTATTTCATTAAACATAAGGTTTCCGAATCTCATTCTTTTTTTTTAAATTAATTTTTTTTTAATTTTTGAATTGTATTTATTTATTTTATACAGCAGGTTCTTATTAGTCATCAATTTTATACACATCACTGCATACATGTCACTCCCAACCACCCAATTTATCACACCACCATCCCCAGACCCCCCTGCCGCTTTACTCCCTTGGTGTCCATGCGTTTGTTCTCTACATCTGTGCCTCTTTCTGCCCTGCAAACCAGTTCATCTGTACCATTTTTCTAGGTTCCCCATATATGTGTTAATATATGATATTTGTTTTTCTCCTTCTGACTTACTTCACTCTGTATGACAGTCTCTAGATCCATCCACGACTCAACAAATGACCCAATTTTGTTCCTTTTAATGGCTGACTAATATTCCATTGTATATATGTACCACAACTTCTTTACCCATTCATCTGTTGATGGGCATTTAGGTTGCTTCCATGACGTGGCTATTGTAAATAGTGCCACAATGAATATTGGGGTGCATGTATCTTTTTGAATTATGGTTTTCTCTGGGTATATGCCCAGTAGTGGGATTGCTGGATCATATGGTAATTCTATTTTTAGTTTTTTAAGGAACCTCCATACTGTTCTCCGTAGTGGTTGTATCAATTTACATTCCCACCAACAGTGCAAGAGGGTTCCCTTTTCTCCACACCCTCGCCAGCATTTGTTGTTGGTAGATTTTCTGATGATGTCCATTCTAACTGATGTGACGTGATACCTTACTGTAGTTTTGATTTGCATTTCTCTAATAATTAGTGATGCTGAGCAGCTTTTCATGTGCTTCTTGGCCACCTGTATGTCTTCTTTGGAGAAATGTCTATTTAGGTCTTTTGCTCATTTTTTGATTGGGTTGTTTGTTTTTTTAATATATAGCTGCATGAGCTGTTTATATATTTTTGAGATTAATCCTTCGTCCGTTGATTCATTTGCAAATATTTTCTCCCATTCTGAGGGTGGTCTTTTTGTCTTGTTTATGGTTTCCTTTGCTGTGCAAAAGCTTTGAAGTTTCATTAGGTCCCATTTGTTTATTTTTGTTTTTATTTCCATTACTCTAGGAGGTGGAATAAAAGAGATCTTGCTGTGATTTATGTCAAAGAGTGTTCTTCCTATGTTTTCCTCTAAAAGTTTTATAGTGTCTGGTCTTACATATAGGTCTGTAATCCATTCTCAGTTTATTTTTGTGTATGGTGTTAGGGAGTGTTCTAATTTCATTCTTTTACATGTGGCTGTCCAGTTTTCCCAGCACCACTTATTGAAGAGACTGTCTTTTCTCCATTGTATATCCTTGTCTCTTTTGTCATAGATTAGTTGACCATAGGTGCGTTGGTTTATCTCTGGCTTTCTCTCTTGTTCCATTGATCTATGTTTCTGTTTTTGTGCCAGTACCATATTGTCTTGATTACTGTAGCTTTGTAGTATAGCTTGAAGTCAGGAAGTCTGATTCCTCCAGTTCCCTTTTTTTCCCTCAAGGCTGCTTTAGCTATTTGGGGTCTTTTGTGTCTCCATACAAATGTTAAGATTTTTTGTTCTAGTGCCGTGAAAAATGCCATTGGTAATTTGATAGGGATTGCATTGAATCTGTAGATTGCTTTGGGTAGTATAGCCATTTTCACAATATATTGATTCTTCCAATCCAAGAACATGGTATATCTCTCCATCTGTTTGTGTCATCTTTAATTTCTTTCCTCAGAGCCTTATAGTTTTCTGCATACAGGTCTTTTGTCTCCCTAGATAGGTTTATTCCTAGGTATTTTATTTTTTTGTTGCAATGGCAAATGGGAGTGTTTCCTTAATTTCTCTTTCAGAGTTTTCATCATCAGTGTATAGGAATGCAAGAGATTTCTGTGTATTAATTTTGTATCCTGCAACTTTACCAAATTCATTGATTAGCTCTAGTAGTTTTCTTGTGGCATCTTTAGGATTCTCTATGTATAGTATCATGTCATCTGCAAACAGTGACAGTTTTACTACTTCTTTGCCAATTCGTATTCTGTTATTTCTTTTTCTTCTCTGATTGCTGTGGCTAGGATTTCCAAAACTATGTTGAATAATAGTGGTGAGAGTGGACATCCTTGTCTTGTTCCTGATCTTGTTCCTGATCTTAGAGGGGATGGTTTCAGTTTTTCACCATTGAGAATGATGTTTGCTGTGGGTTTGTCATATATGGCCTTTATTATGTTGAGGTAGGTTCCCTCTATGCCCACTTTCTGGAGAATTTTTATCATAAATGGGTGTTGAATTTTGTCAAAAGCTTTTTCTGTATCTATTGAGATGATCATATGGTTTTTATCCTTCAATTTGTTAATATGGTGTATCACATTGATTGATTTGCGTATATTGAAGAATCCTTGCATCCCTGGGATAAATCCCACTTGATCATGGTGTATGATCCTTTTAATGTGTTGTTGGATTCTGTTTGCTAGTATTTTGTTGAGGATTTTTGCATCTATATTCATCAGTGATATTGGTCTGTAATTTTCCTTTTTTTTGTAGTATCTTTGTCTGGTTTTGGTATCAGGGTGATGGTGGCCTCATAGAATGAGTTTGGAGTTTTCCTTCCTCCGCAAGTTTTGGAAGAGTTTGAGAAGGATGGGTGTTAGCTCTTCTCTAAATGTTTGATAGAATTCACCTGTGAAGCCATCTGGTCCTGGACTTTTGTTTGTTGGAAGATTTTTAATCAAGTTTCAATTTCATTATTTGTGATTGGTCTGTTCATATTTTCTATTTCTTCCTGGCTCAGTCTTGGAAGGTTATACCTTTCTAAAAATTTGTCCGTTTCTTCCAGGTTGTCCATTTTATTGGCATAGAGTTGCTTGTAGTAGTCTCTCATGATCCTTTATATTTCTGCAGTGTCTGCGGTAACTTCTCCTTTTTCATTTCTAATTTTATTGATTTGAGTCCTCTCCCTTGTTTTCTTGATAAATCTGGCTAATGGTTTATCAATTTTGTTTTCTCAAAGAACCAGCTTTTAGTTTATTGATCTTTGCTATTGTTTTCTTTGTTTCTATTTCATTTATTTCTGCCCTGATCTTTATGATTTCTTTCCTTCTGCTAACTTGTTTTTTCTCCTTTCTCTAGCTCCTTTAGGTGTAAGGTTAGATTGTTTCTTTGAGATTTTTCTTGTTTCTTGAGGTAGGCTTGTATAGCTATAAACTTCTCTCTTAGAACTGCTTTTGCTGCATCCCATAGGTTTTGGATCATTGTGTTTTCATTGTCACTTGCCTCTAGATATTTTTTGATATCCTCTTTGATTTCTTCAGTGATGTCTTGGTTATTTAGTAACGTATTGTTTAGCCTCCACACATTTGTGTTTTTTACGTTTCTTTCCCTGTAATTCATTTCTAATCTCATAACGTTGTGGTCAGAAAAGATGCTTGATATGATTTCAATTTTCTTAAATCTACTGAGGCTTGATTTGTGACCCAAGATGTGATCTATCCTGGAGAATGTTCCGTGCACACTTGAGAAGCAAGTGTAATCTTCTGTTTTTGGATGGAATGTCCTATAAATATCAATTAAATCTATCTGGTCTATTATGTCATTTAAAGCTTCTGTTTCCTTATTTATTTTCATTTTGGATGATCTTTCCATTGGTGTGAGGTGTTAACTTCCCCCACTACTATTGTGTTACTGTAGATTTCCTCTTTTATAGCTGTTAGCACTTGCCTTATGTATTGAGGCGCTCCTATGTTGGGTGCATATATAATTGTTATATCTTCTTCTTGGATTGATCCCTTGATCATTATGTAGTGTGTCATTCCTTGTCTCTTGTAACATTCTTTATTTTAAAGTCTATTTTATCTAATATGAGTATTGCTACTCTAGCTTTCTTTTGATTTCCATTTGCATGGAATATCTTTTTCTATCCCCTCACACGCAGTCTGTATGTGTCCCTAGGTCTGAAGTGGGTCTCTTGTAGACAGCATATATATGGGTCTTGTTTTTGTATCCATTCAACAAGCCTGTATCTTTTGGTTGGAGCATTTAATCCATTCACATTTAAGGTAATTATCGATATGTACGATCCTATTACCATTTTCTTAATTGTTTTGGGTTTGCTTTTGTAGGTTCTTTTCTTCTCTTGTGTTTCCCACTTAGAGAAGTTCCTTTAGCATTTGTTGTAAAGCTGGTTTGGTGGTGCTGAATTCTCTTAGCTTTTGCTTGCCTGTAAAGCTTTTGATTTCTCCATTGAATCTAAATGAGATCCCTGCCGGGTAGCGTAATCTTGGTTGTAGGTTCTTCCCTTTCATCACTTTAAGTATATCATGCCACTCCCTTCTGGCTTGGAGAGTTTCTGCTGAGAAACAGCTGTTAACCTTATGGGAGTCCCCTTGTATGTTATTTGTCGTTTTTCCCTTGCTGCTTTCAATAACTTTTCTTTGTCTTTAATTTTTGCCAATTTGATTACTATGTGTCTTGGCATGCTTCTCCTTGGATTTATTTTTCCTGCCTGGGACTCTCTGCACTTCCTGGACTTGGGTGGCTATTTCTTTTCCCATGTTAGGGAAGTTTTGAACTATAATCTCTTCAAATATTTTCTCGGGTCCTTTTTCTCTCTCTTCTCATTCTGGGACCCCAATAATGCGAATGCTGTTGCGTTTAATGTTGTCCCAGAAGTCTCTTAGGCTGTCTTCATTTCTTTTCATTCTTTTTTCTTTATTCTGTTCTGCACCAGTGAATTCCACCCTTCTGTCTTCCAGGTCACTTGTCCGTTCTTCTGCCTCAGTTATTCTGCTATTGATGCCTTCTAGTGTAGTTTTCATTTCAGTTATTGTATTGTTCATCTCTGTTTGTTTGTTCTTTAATTCCTCTAGGTCTTTGTTAAACATTTCTTGCACCTTCTCGATCTTTGCCTCCATTATTTTTCTAAGGTCCTGGATCATCTTCACTATCATTATTCTGAATTCTTTTTCTGGAAGGTTGCCTATCTCCACTTCATTTAGTTGTTTTTCTGGGGTTTTACCTTGTTCCTTCATCTGGTACATAGCCCTCTGCCTTTTCATCTTGTCCATCTTTCTGTGAATGTGGTTTTTGTTTCCTGCTTGTTGAAGAAGGATGTTGCAGAGCCTTCCCAGCGGGAGGTGCGGGTGAGGTCAGCTGCACAGCACAGTCTCAAATTAGTTTTTAAATGTTAAAGATTCAGTATGACTGAAGTAAGCTGGTCCAAAGGGAAATTTAGTTCTTCACTCATGATTTTACTTATGAATTATTTTCCTGAACTGGTACTTTATCCACAAATTTATATATTTTAAAACAATAGCTGCTAGTGTTGGAGGGTCTCCTGCAGAGGCAGGGAGTGGCTCTGTCTCACCGTGAGGACAAGGACACCGGCAGCAGAAGTTCTGGGAAGTACTCCTTGCTTGAGCCCTCCCAGAGTCTGCCTCATTCTTTTTTATGGCTGAATACTACTCCATGGTATATGCATAACACATTTTGTTTGTCCATTCATCTGTTGATGGATACTTGGGTTGCTTTCACCTTTTAACTATTGTGAATAATGTTGTTATGAAAACAGGTGTACAAGTACCTGTCTGGGTCCTGTGTGAAACTCTTTTGGAGTGGATCTGCTAGGTCTAGAGGAATTGTATGTTCAGCTGTTCGAGGAACTGCCAAACTATTTTCCACAGCTATCTTTTGACCCAGCAATTCTAATTCTACTTTTAGGCATCTACCTTGAAGACACACATCCAACAAAAGAAAAATATATAGGCACAAGGTTATTTGCTGCAATACTGTTTGTAACTGACAATATTAGAAACAACTTCAGTGCTCACATGTAGGAGAGTGGGTTGAATAAACATAGTACATCTACCCAATGGAATAATATACAACTGTAAAAAAGAGGAAGATTTCTGTGAGTTGATATGGTGTAATTTCCAGGATATATTAAGTATAAAAAACTAAGTTCAAAAGCCTATCTATAGTATGCTACCTTCACATGAGAAAGAAGGATTTAAGAAAATATATGTATATCTGCTTACTTGTGAAAGAGAAACGTAGGACTGATAAAAGCAGAAAATTAAACCCTGTAGGTTACTACAGAGAATGGGTGGGGATGGACTGGAAAAAATGGGAGAATGGGAATGAGGTAGCCGGAATGGGGAAAAAGCAACTTTTCTCTGAGTATATGTTTTTTACAGCTCTGACTCAGAACCAAAGTAATATTTCACAAACTGCAAAACGCATATATGTGGAATCTAGAAAATGGTACAGATGAATCTATTTGTAGGGCAGGAATAGAAACAGAGACGTAGAGAACGGACATGTGGAAACAGGGTGGGAAGGGGAGGGTGGGATGAATTGGGAGACTGGGGTGGGATGGGATATATACATATAGCTGATTCACTTCACTATACAGCAGAAACTAACACGACATTGTAAAGCAATTATACTCCAATAAAATATATATATATATATATATATATATAAATCAATCAGAACATGGAGGGAACCTGAAATGGAATACAAATATGAACCTAAATGTATCACTAATGAATAATATAAGTATATTGAAGGGGTGAGGAAAAAAGGAACTAACCTAAGTAAATTTGGAAGACATGATTTTGACCTCATACTGTAAGGCTAAAAGCTAAAGGTACCATATACAGATGCCCTTGCTAGTCAATTTGTTTCTAACAGGGATGTGGGCTAGCTATTCTGAAACTATTTTATGTGTATACTAGAATTGAACAAATAAGAACATACAGATAAAATGAGCCAGGTTTTCTCACTGTCAGAAAGATGGTACAAGTAAGGAAAGGGGAAAGAAAATTTCAAAAGAATGACCCCTATGGTATTGGATTAGTGTCAAAAGTATCACTATAAACTCATTTGTGTGTGTGTGTGTGTGTGTGTGTGTGTGTGTGTGTGTGTGTGTATAGATAGATAAATACAAAAATACAGATATATGTATGGATTAGTATACATACACAATGTTCCTTGTCTGCTGGGACAGCCTAGAAACAATGATACCCTAGTAGCCATGAGCACATCTAGTGCTCAGATTCTGTTTCCTAAATACCATTCTCAAATAAAAGAACCAGGCTCCGTGGAGAAGTGGGTGATTCCAGGACCAGAGTAGGCAAAACACAAGATGAGCCTGGAACATCTTGGTATGACAGAATACACAGAAATGCTCATGAAAGGATGGGGCCATGTCAACAGAATATTGAACCCACTCGAAAGAGATCCCAATGGCCAAAGCTGGGATAATTTTGAGCAAGAAAAGAAACAAAGATAGCATTGGATTATAACCTATAGAATAAAACAAGTATCAGTGAGTCTACACTGATATCAACATTTTAGTAAATAGGGTAGAAGAGACAACCCTTACAGAAGAAATGCAAT
Organism: Stenella coeruleoalba; assembly: GCF_951394435.1. Taxonomy (NCBI): domain Eukaryota; kingdom Metazoa; phylum Chordata; class Mammalia; order Artiodactyla; family Delphinidae; genus Stenella; species Stenella coeruleoalba. Next base: position 31,426,718 of record NC_137155.1, on the reverse strand, counting down.
TAATAAGTGTAAAAGGAATGGGTGAATAAGGAAAAAACTCCACAGTAACAATAATTGTTGTGGGGATTAATGGATGCTAAAATTAGTAGGTGAAAATTTAAGAAGAAACAGGATATTTACATAGTCTTAAAATTTCTCCCCAAATATATTTATTGATGATAAATGGGAAAACAGTAATTTTACTATATAGAAGCTAGGAGATACCACCTTAACCAGCAATTAAGGTTAACATCTCTAGTAATAGGACATGGACATCATGTACACCCGACGCTATGCAGAAAGGGCCCAATATCACTTTCATAGTATTCCTGCTAAAAATGCCTAACCTCATCTAAGCATGAGAAGACATCAGATAAACCCAGATTTGTAGAATGAAACACATTGTGCAAAATAGTACTCTTCAAAAGTGACAAGGCCACAAAAGTCAAGGGAAAGACTGAGAAACTGTCACAGACTGGAGGAGATTAAAGAGAAACAACAACTAAGTCCAACGTGGGATCTTAGACTGGGTCCTGGAATAGAGGAGTATGTTAGTGAAAATTCAAATAAGGTGAGTAGCTTTAGTTTACAGTATTGTGCTAATGTTTAATTTCCTTACATAACCTACTGTGATTATGGAAGAGGTTCAATTCGGGAGACTGAGTGAAGGATATACAGGAATTCTCTGTACAATTCTGCAACTTTTCTACAAGTGTAAAACTATTTCAAAAGAAAAAGGGGTTTTGTTTTTTAAAACCTTGCTGGACCTGAGGTTCCTTATCAAAAAAACGAGTGGTTTGCACCTTCTGTTTTCTAAGCTCTATTTTGGACATGAAATCATGAATCACCAATCACCACGCTAAACAAACATCACCCTTCTTCCATCAACATGTGCTTGAGCAATAACGATCATTTTGATTTACTAAAAAAGTATTTTGTTTCTGATGAAGGAAGCCCTCCAGTGTACATACATTACTTTGAAATAGTTGCTGGGGTTAGTATTTCTTTAAGAAATGAACCAGATCCCTCCTAAAGGCTGGCCATTTTCTTACCTCAGCTCAAGTCAAGGTTGGAAGATTGAATAAGACCAGAAATTAATCACTGAACAATTTAATCAGTTACTCACATCCTACGGCAATATCCATTTTCATATCAACAGCCACCAGGTATTGAGAATCTGCCCTGAACAGGGTACGTCACCAGGCTGTATATAAGAAGACCTCCAATCCCTTAGAGGCACACAGTTGGAACTTGTTACTGACTCCATTTCTTCCAGACAAAGACCAAGGGGCTCAGAGGGATCAAGCAAGTGGAAAAAAGGGTACAAAGCGTAAGATCTTTCCATCCCACTATTCTAGACACAAACAAGCTGAAGAAAACGTTAACAGCAGCAACCCAAAAAGAAGTCAAGTCCTCACTCCACATTTTTATCTCAGTCATAATAATGGGGAGAGAAATAATGAAAATACAGCTCAGGTTTCTCACCCCTCTTTTTTTAAACCAAAAGTTTGTTAAACTTGGGAGGTAGGGCACGAAGAGAGAAAAAGAGGGAAAGAGAGAGGGAGAGAGGGAGGGAGGGTACATGGGGGCAAGGGAGGATACATGGTGGGGAGGGAGGGACGAGCGGTAAACTTGCCATCTCCGTTAATAACATAGATAAAAGCGCACAGCCCCCGGAATTACCAAATACATACATATTCAAATAAATAAAACGACTTTCCTAAGAGCACCATTCATATTGTACCATAGAAGGAAATACTCCCTTCATTATTCACCTTTTTCTTATTTGTCTATTGGAGGAGGGAGGGTTCTCCTAGAAAGACAGCAAAAATCTTTCTTCGGTCCCTTAGCCCTAATTGATGGGCTGTTTTTATACAACAGTGCCATCTACTGGCACGACTCAGAATTACAGAACACTATAGAAATTGTCAGTCTGTTTTCTGCTTCACTTTTAAAACAAGCTTAAAAAGTTAAGATCCCCATTCTCCGTTACTGTTACCCACGGCTCCATCTTACTAACAAATACATCAGTAGGGCGCAAAGCCCTAATCAAATCCTGGGTGTGCACTAAAACCACACAACAGCCTACAAATGTTACTCAAGGATTTCATATTGGAACAAATAGAAACAGACCCGCGTCTGGGAGTCTGAGTTTCTTTTTCTTTTGAAATTGAAAAAAATTTATTGCCAAGAAATTGTTATTTGTAGAAAGATAAGAACATTTAGAGAGGCCAAAGGGCTACATAGCCACCACAATTCTGGTAACTAACAGCTACCCTTTAGATTGCTTTAGGCGTTTATTAATTACAATTGTTGTATCATACTGTATGTTGTCCTGTAACCTCTTTCTTCCATTAGCAATAGTAATAATATTATTATTTATACCTACCATTGTTCCAAAAATGTTAATTCTTATGGTTTAAGGTCAATGCACATCACTATTACATTTCAGTTCATTTGGACAACAGGGTCTCAGGACATCTTTAAGTGAGGACTTGATTCTCCCATAGGCGTTTATCTGTTTAATCAGCCCTAAAACATCTTCTATTAATAAGACGGCAAGAAAGTAAATACTTCTACCCTTTCTAGGTCTCCCTTGTTTCAGACTCCTTCACATGGAAGAGGGGAAGTGGGGAGGCTGAATCACAAAACAGAAAATAAATGAAAAGACCAGTTTCAAAAAGTTTCTGAACCATGAGTTCTCAGGGGTTCCTTAAGTATTCAGCAACTGTAGGGAGGGAGCACATTGTAAAAGACTAATTCCAATTTTTAAGAGGAACATGGAGGTCATTGGAATTATCTTGAACGCCTCTGCTTTTCAAAAAGAAATTTATAAGCCACAAGCCATTAAGTGATTTCCTCCAAAGTTATTCAAAGTTCTAAAAAGAGCAGTATTATTACCAGTTAGGTGTTATTAAAGCAAAGATCCTCAGTGCCTATGGGTTCAATTGGTCAGCAGTGCTCTTTCCTCTGTGTTTGCTTGATCTGGGTATGGAGTATATGTGCCTATTTTGTAGAACTTGGAAGATAATTTCATTTTTAAAAGGCTGCTATAGGTTTATGGTTTTTCTGTATCTACTGCTTTGACACATTTTGGCTCGTATTAATGATTTACTTGATTCTGAGGCCTTGTTCAGGAATACAACCCCCAACTAGAATACCATTCCTTTGGGAAAATATGCAACACTTAGCAACGATTTACTTCAGAAAGTGGTTTACAGGAGACTACTGTGGAAATAAAATGTAGTGTGGAGTTGGAGTTGTGTAGTTGTGTAGTGTGAGTTGGAGTTGGAGTTGTGTAGTTGGAGTTGGAGTTGTGTAGTTGGAGTTGTGTAGTTGGAGTTGGAGTTGTGTAGTTGGAGTTGTGTAGTTGGAGTTGTGTAGTTGTGTAGTGTGAGTTGGAGCTGGAGTTGTGTAGTTGGAGTTGTGTAGTTGTGTAGTGTGAGTTGGAGTTGTGTAGTTGGAGTTGTGTAGTGTGAGTTGGCGTTGGAGTTGTGTAGTTGGAGTTGTGTAGTTGGAGTAGTGTGATTTTGGAGTTGCCAACTAAAAATTGGCACTTGCCATCTGTTTCTACTAGAATGAAGTCATCAGCTGCTGCAATCACTGACCTTCAACACACCCTGAAGAGAGTTCAGGGCAGAGATCAGGCATGAGGCACTCTGAGCTCTGGAAAAAACTGACAGAACAGGCCTTCCGATAGTTAGACATTTTCAGGAGAAAATTTTATGAACCCAGTTTCTTGCATCTTCTCATACCTAGAAAAGCACTAAAATCATTAATGGAAACATCTGCTCCTCGGGGCTAGTGGCAACTTTCTGCCGAAATATGTCCTTGACTGCAAGTAGCCCCTTCACCAGAATCACCAGAATCACACATAGAGTGCCCTCGTCCACTACCTACCTCCTCGGAGCTCTCTGCGAGGCTGTCTCCCAGCTATAGTCCTCATTGTGCCTCACAAGCGACACGTTCTTTTCAGTCGTTAGAGTTCTGTGAAAACAAACATGATTCCTCATATATTACAGAAGGCAAATGAAGTCTCGGAGCACGAGGGATTTTGTCTCCCAAGAAACAGAGCAGAGGCTACCCCTCCATCTTCCCTCCACAGTGCATTATTTATTTATTTATTTTTGGCAGTATGCGGGCCTCCCACTGCAGTGGCCTCTCCCGTTGCGGAGCACAGGCTCCGGACGCACAGGCTCAGCGGCCATGGCTCACGGGCCCAGCGGCTCCACGGCACGTGGGATCCCCCCGGACCGGGGCATGAGCCCACATCCCCTGCATCAGCAGGCGGACTCTCAACCACTGCGCCACCGGGGAAGCCCCCCACAGTGCATTATTTTCTTAAGTTATATTCTTGGCCTATCCTCGACCAGGGTAATAAGAGTCAAGGGTGTGGACCTGCATGCCTGGGTTTGAGTCTGTTGCAAGTCTGTGCTTTCCTTAACGGTGCATTAGGCAAGTTGAGCCCTCTGTACTCAGTGCTCTTATCAGTAAGAAGAGATGATGACAATAATGGTACATAAGCTCATAGAATTGTTATGATGATTAAATAAACTAATATAGTATTTAGAACATTGCCTGGCAGATAAAAAAAAACCCTCAATAAATATTAGCTATCATTATCTACATGGTCAATAAAATCATATACTAATAGATATTTCAAGTACTCAAAAACATCAGCAAAGGCATTAACACAATTTAAATGACGTTCGTCAAGTCAGCAATTTCCATTTGATGGGTTCCTACTATATGCCAGACACATTACAGATTTTCTCTTATTTGCTCTTTTATCCCTGTGTCAGAGATGGCAAACCAGAGTCTCAGAAAAATTAAGTAACTTTCTAAAGCCCATACAGCCAGCAAGTGACAAAGCCTGGCTGAAACTCCAGGCTCCCCCACTGCTAAGGCCTGCAGACGTTCCAGCCATAAGCTAGATGACAGCACAGCAAACTGAAGTTAACCTTGCTGCATTGTTTATCTCATACAAGAACAACAGTCTGGCTCAGAGTTCAAAAGACGCACTTCTGATTGTGATGTACCACAAATTTCTTTTTAAACTATAGCTCATTTTAAGCTATGTCATTCTCTGAGTGTTTGTGTTTGAGTGGACCCAGTGCCAGACCTTGTGCCAGGGCCTAGAGAGTCCATGGTGAACCAGACACAGTCCCCGAGTTCAAGCTGCTCACAGGCTTGGGAGAAGGGGGAGTCAGACCACTAATGGGAAATTGTAGTGCGTAATGGAAAGGGTTCCCAAGTACCGTAGACTAAGATACTAGAGGGATATATTTCTTAGGAGGGGCACAGCCTTGCCTTGTGGGGTAAACGGTGGGTGGGGACCATCAACAATTTTTCTGGAGGAATGGATAGATGAGCTAATGCTTTCCCTATCCCATCAGATTGAAAATAGCACCAGCTAGCACACGATTATGACCTGATCATCATGAGGCAGGCACCTAAGACCCATTATCTCATTTAATCCTCACTACAATTCTCTAGGGGTGGTACTATTATTCCCATTTTGCAGGGGAGAAAATTGATGCTTTGAGAAACTAAGTTGTCTAATGTCACCCAGTTGGTAAGTGGTGTGCCCAGGATTTAAACCTGGTCCATCTGACCAATACGCCCAGGCCATTAACCACTCCACTGGACTGCCTCCATGCTTACATTGTTTTTATTGTGTTTGGTGTAGATGAATCTGAATTATAACTTTGCCTTCATACATATCTGTAGATTGCTGTTTCACTTGTTTCAACAAGCATTATTCCATAAATAAACAACTGTCATTCCAAAAGAAAAGTTCTTACTCATAACTCTTCATGTTAATAGGCTGAACCCAGTGCACTGCCTTTTTCTAACGCTTACAAAGGTACACAGTTCTTGCATTGTTTCCCATGCAGCACAATAGGTTGGTAAACTTGGGAAAGGACCCTTCAGGTTTGAATTGACTTGGTGGATCCAGATCCCCAGTCTTCTATTCTAAGTTCTGTTTGAAGGACTTGCAGCTGTTCATTTGGAAGGTTGTACAAGGCAACACAAGGTTATGGGAAAACAGACTGGTCTAACCTCGGTCTGATTCTTTGAGAAATCTGCAAAAGGAGGTAAATTACTTAAGGCCCTCATGATGTCCTCTTACGTCAGCATGAATCAAGACCAGATGAACAGCTATCCAAAAAGGAGGACGCTGGAACATGTAGCAAGATGTAATTAGCTGGAAGGTAGAATATGAGTAAAGCATGATGAGTGCAACAGTCAATAACCAGCCAGCTGCTCTGGCCACATTCTCTTCTGGGGCATCACTGTGGGCAAGGTCTGGCCCCTGACTCCCTTCCTTCTGGCATCTCCTTCAACCTCCCCTTCTCCCCCTCCCCTCCCCCCATCTGAAAACATCATCACCACTCGCGATCCATCCACAACAAGGCTCTTGCAGCTCCCCTACACAAGTCAGGCTCTTTCTGACCTCCCAGCTACTACACAAGTACTTGCCTCTCGCTCTTTCCCTGGCATGTCCTTCTGCACATGTCCTTGACCTCTGGCTTTGCACTTTCTCCTCAAGGTTAATTCCCATTCAGATCCTCTCCAGAGATTCCTTTGAGTCCTCATTAAAAGAATCAGGAGTTTTCTCTCTGGACTTTCCACTGAGCCCTCCGAAAGCCTTTATTCCTTCCCTGACACCACTGCTCTAATTCCTTGCTGCAGGTCTGCTTCCCTGATGCACCACGCAGACTGGAGGGCAAGAATCATATTCTATTCATCTTCAACTCACTTCATTTTGAAGAGTGCCTACTACAGGTTGGGTACTCAACGATCGAATGGATGGATGGATGGTATTAACTTGAATCAAGGACTCATCACACACTCTCGAAACAACTCAGGAAGGAAACTCCTCAGGAAAATCACCATCAATTGCTCAAGAATTAAGGATAAAGGAATTTCCAGCTTCAAGAAGAAAACATTTAAGAAGGAGTCCATGCTTACAGGAACCTTTGGCCCAGAGTGATTCTCCACCCACACCCAGTTCAGGCCAGTTGTTATATGTCATTGATGCAGACTAAACATAGAAAAAATTTTAAGGAGCATTTAAATACCATTTGCAGATGTCTTAGAAGTAACAAGGCCACCTTAAATAGGCAAAACAACAACAATAACTTAAAAAGAAAATGGCAGATATTCAAGATTAAAAAATGATGGCAGGGCTTCCCTGGTGGCGCAGTGGTTGAGAGTCCGCCTGCCGATGCAGGGGACACGGGTTCGTGCCCCGGTCCGGGAAGATCCCACATGCGGCGGAGCGGCTGGGCCCGTGAGCCATGGCCACTGAGCCTGCGCGTCCGGAGCCTGTGCTCGGCAACGGGAGAGGCCACAGCAGTGAGAGGCCCGTGTACCGTCAAAAAAAAAAAAAAAAAAAAAAATGATGGCAGGCTCTGGATATGGTAAAAGAAAAATGGACCATTCTACTCTGTCAGCTTCTGAATTCTAGTCCTTCCCCTGACGGACAAGAGCTGAGAGGCCAAAGGGGTTTTCAGTGCTCTACATTTGTGTTGCTGGTGAAATTCCACAAATGAGAAAAAAAGAAAAGGCATTTCTCTCCCTGCTTAAGATCTTCAGCAAGATTGCATTTAAGACTGTGCGGGAGTGAGGCTGTCGACCCTGCTATTTCCTTACCATTTCAACCGTGTTTGTGAAGCAGTACTCAGGCCACAGAAAAAAACAGACCAGGATGGTGTCTATCGGGCAGACTCCACGATAACTGCCCCCGCTTCTAGTAACTCTTGTTCGCATACAGAGGACTTGGTGTCTTTAAATTCTACCAGACTCTGCTGGTGGTGCCTTTACCACTTGCTCCTGGGGAAGTGATTACTGCAAACGTGCACGATTCATCCACAATATACGGTATCGTGTGAAGCTTGCTTTTATTGCCTTCAGCCTTTTCTTTCTTACAATTTATTTTAATACGTTTGGAATTATTATCCCAAACATTAGCCAGCTGGCCCGCTGGGGTTTCCTTTGCTGGATTCCAGGCCTCTTTTTTTCTAATCCTCTCTTCATGGATAATCCACTCTAATGCTTCTTGGATGTTGAGGAGGTTTTGCTATTACTACCTGTTGATTAGAAATTCACTTCGTCCTGTGTCGGTGGTTCTAATTTATTTGAGTCAGCTGAGGTCAGAGTTTAGTCATGAGATTTTCTTTCTTCTTTCCAGATTTCTGGATGCTTACTTGTCTTTTCAATTTTTTTTTCTCCTGAGCTACAATTCAGGTGGACTATGAAAACAGCCTCTAAGACCCCCCTTTCCCTCCCCACCCCCCCCCCCAAAAAAAAGAAAAAAGAAGAAGAAAAAAGAACAGTATGAAAGGAGAAGAGAGCTGTATGGTAAGATCTGAGAAACAGAAAGGCTTTTTTTTTTTTTTTTCTGGTATGCGGGCGTCTCACTGTTGTGGCCTCTCCCGTTGCGGAGCACAGGCTCCGGACGTGCAGGCTCAGCGGCCATGGCTCACGGGCCCAGCCGCTCCACGGCACATGAAATCTTCCCGGACCGGGGCACGAACCCGTGTCCCTTGTGTCAGCAAGCAGACTCTCAACCACTGCGCCACCAGGGAAGCCCCAGAAAGGCTTTTATTTCAGCTGTTCAGATACCAGGTATATATTGCTTTCGTCTTGCCAACCACTGGTCCTTCAGCGTCCTTGCTGAGGGCTGCCTTGGTGAGAGTGCTGGGGAGTTTGTCCCTCAGACGTTATGAGTGGAGTCCAGGAGGAGAACAGGCCACAGACGGTGCTTTCAATCATCAGAGGTCACCAGGATGCAAAGGGTCAGGAGAACCGAGCAGGATCCTGATGCCCTGCTGTCCCCTTTGAGTCCCTGCAGTTGGGTCACACGGTAGTCAGTCAAGCTGGGTGTGACGTGGCGGGAGCACCAAAGCTGAGTGTTCCTGATGGGGGTTGCCCACCCCTGCTGAGACTTCAGTGCAGCGGACTTTCTCCAGGATCCTCTGGGGAGAACACAAAATGAATCGTGCTTCCCAACACTGGTTTCAGGAAGGGGTGCCAGGATCTCTCTAGTCAGTGCATTTCTGTATTGAAGAATCTGTAGTCTGTATTTGTCCTAAGCTGTCCGCAATTTACAACAGGATAACCACTGGCTACATTTCACTTGAAAATCTAAAGAGTTTTCTAAAATTATTATATACGTTTCGGAATAACACTCTCTGCCCCCATGCTTGATATCCCCACACTGGGAAAGGAGTCCTTTTAATCTGTCTATAGCTACATTTTGAAAGTTTTAAGGTTTGTGCGGATACTTCCTCAGGGGACTCTGTTATTTATATGTGGCTATTCTCTCAATCTGGCATAGTGCTTCGCGCTTAGTAGGTAATTAATAAAAAGAGAGAAGACGTGAAGGAAAGAGAGAAAGCAGGAGGGGGTAGGAGAAGGGGAGAGGAGAGAGAGGAAGGGGAAGAGGGGGAAGAAAGGGAAAGGGAGGGAAGGAATAATATGTGCTCATTACACAGACTTGGAAAACATAAAAAGGTACAAAAAAGAAATTAATTACTCAAAATTCCACTGAGAAATAACGTTTGTTAATGGTTTGTTCTCTGTACTCTTCTAGCCATTTTCTGCTTAATTGTTTACAAAGTTCAGATCACACCGATATGTATTCAACTTTGTTTCCTGCCTTTTTTTTTTTTTTTTTTTTTTTTGCGGTACACGGGCCTCTGACTGTTGTGGCCTCTCCCGTTTTGGAGCACAGGCTCCGGACACGCAGGCTCAGCAGCTATGGCTCACGGGCCCAGCCGCTCCGCGGCATGTGGGATCTTCCTAGACCCGGGCACGAACCCGTGTCCCCTGCATCGGCAGACAGACTCTCAACCACTGTGCCACCAGGGAAGCCCCTATTTCCTGCCTTTTAAATTCACCTTTTACTGCCAGTGTTTTCACAAGTTCAAACTGTTGAAAGTAACATTTTTAATGGCTAGATCCTTTTTTACTCTTTGAATATATTGCAATACCATTGCTTCTTGAACCATTTTCCTACTGTAAGTTCCTGGTTGTTTTCATGTATCTGTTTGAAATAGATATTGTTCTCCTCGGAGGTGTTACTCTTTCAGTGATTTTTCAAAAGGTAGTGGTAACATGTATGGAACATACTTAGCACTCGAAATTATATTGTATTTAGTATAAAATGTCACGTTACTTACAAACCAGAATTGGTTCAATATTCAAATATACTCATACAAATGAGGCTATTACCTGCCCAGGAAATAAAATGTTTAATACACATTTTGAAAATAAGCGGTTTTATATTTGAACATTTGATATTCTATTGGTTATTGGTCATTTGGGGCCACATCTTTCATTCTACCACCCACTATGTGATACTTGTGATTATGATAATATGACTTTGACAGAACTTATCAAAAATCAGTGTACTGTATATTTCCCATACATAGTTATATCGTCAAAAATCTTCACTGATGCTGTGACTCTCCAAATACAGACCTCTTACCTTTAGTACTTCACATTCAACTCTTTTTGGTGGCGTGCCCACCTAACTGCTCTGGCAAATTGTCTACAGTTAAAAAGTCAAAATTAAAATAATTTTGAAGAGTATTCTATTTAGTATTGATTTTTCTGAGTTGCCTCCTCTTTCCTAGTGAGGCTTTTAACGAATTACTAGCAAATACCATGTGTCAATAGGTGTGTTTAATAAAGATAAGCAGCGTGATACACAAAGCTAGTCCTGAAACCGTGTACAAGGCCCTGGGTCTTTGTCTCTTGAGATGAAAGGCTGACTCAAGAGTTAAAGAGTAGGAAATGTGAAGATGGAGAGACAAAGAATAGCTGTTGGGCTGGGGAACTGGTAACGATTTATACTATAGATCTGCCGCATAGCCAAATCACCGAATTCCCAGTTCCCTGAAAGCCTCAGATAAAGGCCTGACACACATTCCTAAGTTGGTTTTACAGGAAGCAGAGCCCACCAGATGAAAACTGCTGACCACAAGAACGTAGATCCGAGACTGGCTGAAACCGGAAGGCGGATCGTGCTTGAAACTTCACCTTGGCGCCGACCAATCAGAGACTGTGCACAAGCTGATCACGCCCTGCTCCCTGAACACTGTTAACACTCCTCGCTACCCCCTCAAGGGTGGGACACACAGTCTTGAGGGCTTTAGCTCTCTGTGGCCCCCTTTGCCTGGCAAAGCAATGAAGCTATTCTTTTCTACTTCACCTAAAACTCGGTCTCCGCATTTCTATTCAGCACCAGTGAACAGAAGCTGAGTTTTGGCAACAGTCTTAAAATGAATTAAGCAAATTATATTTTCTAAAAACTACTAAGGTAATTGATCTTCGAAGATTTTTCTCAGGAAACTAAGTTCACCTCTCCTACAACAAGGATGGGCCAATAGTTCAGAAGAAAGAGACATTGACCAGTTTGCTTGCATTTTAATTTTAACTTTCTTGGCACAAATATGCCTTGTTATAATGTGTTTGATAAGGAACTATCAACCTGCCTTGCAGTCACTCTCTCTCCAAGTGTTCTCTCCTGAGAGACTCAGGGGAATGGAACAGAGAATAGTTGGATAAGGAGAAGAGAAGACTGAGCCACCCTGAAGACCTCACTCCTTTGGGAAAGGGCCCAAGAAAGCCTTCCGTGTGTGGTTGCACCTTACTTCCGCAACTCTACCTCTCTCATTTTACTGTGATTCGCTATTGAGAGGAATGAATGTTTTCCACTCTGATGACCCCTCCACGTTAAGACTCTGCTGTTTTTATCCCTGTGTCCCCAAAGCCTAGCAGAACACCAGGCGTGCTGAGCACCCCATTTTAATATTTGTCCTAAGAAGCAACAGGGGAACAAAGAGGACTCTAACTTAGCATCTTTAAAAAATAAAAAAGTTACTTGAAAAAAATCAAAGCACCTTAAATATGGGAGTTATTTCAGGATAATCACTAACTAAAATGATTTGGTTAAAAACATACTGTCTAAGGAGGACCTTCAAGGTGGCGGAAGAGTGAGACGCGGAGACCACCTTCCTCCCCACAAATACATCAAAAATACATCAACATGTGGAACAACTCATATAGAACACCTCCTGAATGCTGGCAGGAGACCTCAGACCTCCCAAAAGGCAAGAAAGTCCCCATGAACCTGGGTGGGTTCATGGGCAAAAGAAAAAAGAAAAAAAGAGACAAAAGGGTAGGGACGGGACCTGCACCAGTGGGAGGGAGCTGTGAAAGAGGAAAGGTTTCCACACACACAAGAAGCCCCTTCGCGGGCGGAGACTGCGGGTGACAGGGGGGGAAGCTTCGGAGCCGTGGAGGAGAGCACAGCAACAGGGGTGCGGAGGGCAAAGCGGAGAGATTCCCGCACAGAGGAACAGTGCCGACCTGAACTCACCAGCCCGAGAGGCTTGTCTGCTCACCCGCCGGGGCGGGCGGGGCTGGGAGCTGAGGCTCGGGCTTCGGTCGGATCCCAGGGAGAGGACTGGGGTTGGCAACACGAACACAGCCTGAAGGGGGCTAATGCACCACAGCTAGCCGGGAGGGAGTCTGCGAAAAAGTCTGGACCTGCCAGAGAGGCAAGAGACCATTGTTTTGGGGTGTGCAAGGAGAGGCGCTCCTTGCTCTGCGTGCCCATAGATGGCAGAGCACTGCCTTAGCAAGCTCCACAGGTGGGCACGAGCGGTGGTTATCATCTCGACCCCTGAGGTGGGCACAGACTGCTACTGCTGCCGCCACTGCCACCAAGGGTCTTCTGTACAAGCACAGGTCACTACCCACACCCTCCCAGGAGCCTGAGTGGCACATCACTGCCAGGGTCCTGTGATCCAGGACCAACTTCCCTGGGAGAACACACAGAGTGCCTCAGGCTGGTGCAACTTCATGCCGGCCTCTGCCACTGCAGGCACTCCCCACATCCCAATTATGACTACTGCACTCCTCCCTCTCCCCCAGTCTGAGTGACTAAGAGAGCCCTAATCAGCTGCTGCTTTAACCTCCTCTTGTCTGGGCAGGGAACAAATGCTTGAGGGTGGCCTACACACAGAGGCAGGGCCAAAATCGAAGCTGAACCCCAGGAGTGGGAACAAAGAAGAGAAGGGGAAATCTCTCCATGCAGCCTGAGGAGCAGCAGATAAAACCCCTGCAGTCAGCTTGGTAAACCCTGCATCTGTGGAATACCTGAATACACAATGTGTGTTCCCAAAACTGAGGCTGTGGACTTTGGGGGCAACAGTGGACTTGAGGTTTGCTTTTGATTTGTTTTTGGTTTTATATTTATCTTACTTTAGTTTTTAATGTTTGTTTTCATCTGTGGGTTTATTGGCTTGGTTGCTCTCTTTTATTTATTTTTTCTCTTTTTGTGAACATGTGTATGTTTCTTTGTGTGATTTTGTCTGTTTCGTTTTGCTTTTACCATTTGCCTTGCAGTTCTGTCTGTTCTTTTTTTTCTTCCTTTTCTTCCATGCTGTGTGGCTGGCAGGGTCATGGTGCTCCAGCCAACTGTTGGGCCTGAGCCTCCAAGGTGGGAGAGCTGAGACCAGGACAGTGCACCACCAGAGACCTCCTGGCCCCATGTAATAGTAATTGGCGAGAGCTCTTCCAGAGGCCTCTGTCTCAACACTAAGACCCAGCTCCACCCAACAGCCAGCAAGCTCCTGTGCTGGACGCCCCATGCCAAACAACTAGCGAGACAGGAACACAACCCCACCCATTAGCAGAGAGGCTGCCTAAAATCATAATAAGGTCACAGACACCCCAAAACACACCACCGGATGCAGCCCTGCCCACCAGAGGAACAAGATCCAGCCCCACCCACCTGAACGCAGGCGCCAGGAAGCCTACACAAGCCACTGAACCAACCTCACCCACTGGGGGCAGACACCAAAAACAATGGGAACTATGAACCTGCAGCCTGCAAAAAGGAGACCCCAAACACAGTAAGTTAAACAAAATGAGAAGACAGAGAAATATGCAGCAAATGGAGGAGCAAGGTAAAAACCCACCAGACCAAACAAATGAAGAGGAAATGGGCAGTCTACCAGAAAAAGAATTCAGAGTAATGATAGTAAAGATGATCCAAAATCTCAGAAATAGAATGGAGAAAATAAAAGTTTAACAAGGAACTAAAAGAACTAAAGAGCAAACAAACAATGATGAACAACACAATAAATGAAATTAAAAATACTCTAGAAGGAATCAATAGCAGAATAACTGAGGCAGAAGAACAGATAAATGAACTGGAAGACAGAATAAGGGAAATAACTGCTGCAGAGCAGAATAAAGAATGAAAAGAATTGAGGACAGTCTCAGAGACCTCTGGGACAACATTAAACACAGCAACATTCGAATTATAGGTGTCCCAGAAGAAGATGAGAAAAAGAAAGGGTCTGAGAAAATATCTGAAGAGATTATAGTGGAAAACTTCCCTAACATGGGAAAAGAAATAGTCAGTCAAGTCCAGGAAGTGCAGAGAGTCCCACACAGGATAAACCCAAGGAGAAACATGCCAAGACACATATTAATCAAACTATCAAAAATTAAAAACACAGAAAAAATATTAAAAGAGAAAAGCAACAAACAACATACAGGGGAATCCCCATAAGGTTAAGAGCTGATCTTTCAGCAGCAACTTTGCAAGCCAGAAGGGAGTGGCAGGAAATATTTAAAGTGATGAAAGGGAAAAACCTACAACTAAGATTATTCTACCCAGCAAGGATCTCATTCAGAATCGACAGAGAAATTAAAACCTTTACAGACAAGCAAAAGTTAAGAGAATTCAGCACCACCAAACCAGCTTTAAAAAAATGCTAAGGGAACTTCTCTAGGCAGGAAACACAAGAGAAGGAAAAGACTTACAAAAACAAACCCAAAACAATTAAGAAAATGGTAATAGTAATATACATATCGATAATTAACTTAAATGTAAATGCATTAAGTTCTCCAACCAAAAGTCACAGACTGGCAGAATGGATACAAAACAAGACCCATATATATGCTGTCTACAAGAGACCCACTTCAAACCTAGGGAAAAGGGGAAAGTGAGGGGATGGAAAAAGATATTCCATGCAAATGGAAATCAAAAGAAGACTGGAGTAGCAATACTCATATCAGAAAAAAACAGACTTTAAAATAAAGACTATTACAAGAAACAATGAAGGACACTACATAAGAATCAAGGGATCAATCCAAGAAGAAAATATAACAATTGTAAATATTTATGCACCCAACATAGGAGCACCTCAATATATAAGGCAAATGCTAGCAGCCATAAAAGGGGAAATCAACAGTAACACAGTACTAGTAGGGGACTTTAACACCCCACTTACACCAATGGACAGATCATCCAAAATGAAAATAAATAAGGAAACACAAGCTTTAAATGTCACATTAGATCCAATGGACTTAACTGATATTTATGGGACATTCCATCGAAAAACAACAGAATACAATTTCTTCTCAAGTGCACATGGAACATTCTCCAGGACAGATCATATCCTGGGTCACAAATCAAGCCTTGGTAAATTTAAGAAAACTGAAATCGTATCAATTATTTTTTCTGACAACGCTATGAGACTAGATATCATTTACAAGAAAAAACTGTGAAAAGTACTAACACACAGAGGCTAAACAATACACTATTAAATAACGAAGAGATCACTGAAGAAATCAGAGAGGAAATAAAAAAATACCTAGAAACAAATGACAATGAAAACATGACCACCCAAAACCTATGGGATGCAGCAAAAGCATTCCTAAGAGGGAAGTTTATAACAATGCAATCCTACCTCAAGAAACAAGAAAAATCTGAAATAAACAACCTAAACTTACACCTAAAGCAATTAGAGAAAGAAGAACAAAAAAACCCCAAAGTTAGCAGAAGGAAAGCAATCATAAAATCAGATCAGAAATAAATGAAAAAGAAGTTAAGGAAACAATGGCAAAGATGAATAAAACTAAAAGCTGGTTCTTTGAGAAGATAAACAAAATTGATAAACCATTAGCCAGCCTCACGAAGGAAAAAAGGAGAAGACTCAAATCAACAAAATTAGAAATGAAAAAGGAGAAGTAACAACTGACACTGCAGAAATACAAAGGATCATGAGAGACTACTACAAGCAACTATATGCCCATAAAATGGACAACCTGGAAGAAACGGACAAATTCTTAGAAAGTTCAACCTTCAAGACCGAACCAGGAAGAAATAGAATATACGAACCGACAAATCACAAGCACTGAAATTGAAACTGTGATTAAGAATCTTCCAACAAACAGAAGCCCAGGATCAGATGGCTTCACAGGTGAATTCTATCAAACACTGAGCAACGAGCTAGCACCCACCCTTTTCAAAATCTTCCAAAATATAGCAGAGGGAGGAACACTCTCAAACTCATTCTATGAGGCCACCACCACCCCGATACCAAAAGCAGACAAAGATACTACAAAAAAAGAAAACTATAGGCCAATATCACTGATGAACATAGATGCAAAAATCCTCAACAAAATACTAGCAAACAGAATCCAACAGCACATTAAAAGGATCATACACCATGATCAAGTGGGGTTTATCCCAGGAATGCAAGGGCTCTTCAATATATGCAAATCCATCAGTGTGATACACAATATAAACAAATTGAAGGAGAAAAACCATATGATCATCTCAATAGATGCAGAAAAAACTTTTGACAAAATTCAACACCCATTTATGATAAAAACCCTCCAGAGAGTAGGCATAGAAGGAGCTTGCCTCAACATAATAAAGGCCATTATGACAAACCCACAGCCAACATCGTCCTCAATGGTGAAAAACTGAAAGCATTTCCACTAAGATCAGGAAGAAGACAAGGTTGCCCACTCTCACCACTATTATTCAACACAGTTTTGGAAGGTTTAGCCACAGCAATCAGAGAAGAAAAGGAAATAAAAGGAATCCAATTGGAAAAGAAAAAGTAAAACTGTCACTGTTTGCAGATGACATGATGCTATACAAAGAGAATCCTAAAGATGTCACCAGAAAACTACTAGAGCTCATCAATTAATGTGGTAAAGTAGCAGGATACAAAATTAATGCACAGAAATCTCTTTCATTCCTATACACTAACAATGAAAGATCAGAAAGAGAAATTAAGGAAACACTCTCATTTACCACTGCAACGAAAAGAATAAAATACCTAGGAATAAACCTACCTAAGGAGACAAAAGACCTGTATGCAGAAAAGTATACGACACTGATGAAAGAAATCAAAGACAACACAAACAGATGGAGAGATATACCATGTTCTTGGATTGGAAGAATCAACATCGTGAAAATGACTATATGACCCAAAGCAATCTACAGATTCAATGCAATCCCTATCAAACTACCAATGGCATTTTTCACAGAACTAGAACAAAAAATTTTACAATTTGTATGGTAATACAAAAGACTCTGAATAGCCAAAGCAATCTAGAGAACGAAAAACAGAGCTGGAGGAATCAGGCTCCCTGACTTAAGTCTATACTACAAAGTTACATTAATCAAGACAATATAGTACTGGCCCAGAAATAGAAATATAGATCAATGGAACAGGACAGAAAGCCCAGAGATAAACCCACGCACTTATGGTCACCTTATCTTTGACAAAGGAGGCAAGAATATACAATGGAGAAAAGACAGCCTCTTTAATAAGTGGTGCTGGGAAAACTGGACAGCTACAAGTAAAAGAATGAAATTAGAACACTCCCTAACACCATACACAAAAATAAACTCAAAACAGATTAAAGATCTAAATGTAAGGCCGGACACTATAAAACTCTTAGAGGAAAACATAGGCAGAACACTCTATGACATAAATCACAGAAAGATCCTTTTTGACCCAACTCCTAGAGAAATGGAAATAAAAACAAAAATAAACGAATGGGACCTAATGAAACTAAAAGCTTTTGCACAGCAAAGGAAACTATAAACAAGATGAAAAGACAACCCTCAGAATGGGAGAAAATATTTACAAATGAAGCAACTGACAAAGGATTAATCTCCTAAATATACAAGCAGCTCATGCAGCTCAATATCAAAAAAACAAACAACCTAATCCAAAAATGGGTGGAAGACCTAAATAGACATTTCTCCAAAGAAGATATACAGATTGCCAACAAACACATGAAAGGATGCTCAACATCATGAATCATTAGAGAAATGCAAATCAAAACCACAATGAGGTATAACCTCACACCAGTCAGAATGGCCATCATCAAAAATCTACAAACAATAAATGCTGGAGAGGGTGTGGAGAAAAGGGAACCCTCGTGCACCGTTGGTGGGAATGTAAACTTACACAGCCACTATGGAGAACAGGATGGAGGTTCCTTAAAAAACTAAAAATAGAACTACCATATAACCCAGGAATCCTACTGCTGGGCATATACCCTGAGAAATTCATAATTCAAAAAGAGACATGTACCACATTGTTCATTGCAGCACTATTTACAGTAGCCAGGAGATGGAAACAACGTAAGTGTCCATCAACAGATGGATGGATAAAGAAGATGTGGCACATATATACAATGGAATATTACTCAGCCATAAAAAGAAATGAAATTGAGTTATCTGTAGTGAGGTGGATGGACCTAGAGTCTGTCATACAGAGTGAAGTCAGAAAGAGAAAAACAAATACCATATGCTAACGCATATATATGGAATCTAAAAAAAAAAAAATGGTTTCGATGAACCTAATGGCAAGACAGGAATAAAGACACAGACATAGAGAATGGACTTGAGGACACGGGGAGGGGGAAGGGTAAGCTGGGATGAAGTGAGAGAATAGCATGGACATATATACACTACCAAATGTAAAATAGATAGCTAGTGGGAAGCAGCTGCATAGCACAGGGAGATCAGCTCGTTGCTTCGTGACCACATAGAGGGGTGGGATAGGGAGGGTGGGAGGGAGATGCAAGAGGGAGGGGTTATGGGGATGTATGTATACATATAGCTGATTCACTTTGTTATACAGCAGAAACTAACACAACATGGTAAAGCAATTATACTCCAATAAAGATGCAAAAAGCCGCAAACAAACCACGTACTGTCTCTCTGGGGGCTTGTTAAAACGATTGCAGCCGATGGCTGTGGTGGGCATGATGAGATTTAATGACACAGTTGAACAACAGCTTTCAGGCACAGGTTGCTCAAGATGCCTTTGTTTTTCCATAGGAATTTCTAAATTAAAGTGTTAGTTGTGCTACAAGTTAATGACCTGATGAATTTTTTTGTATGTGATGTCCTGAATCATTCCTCTCCTTGTTGGGGGATTGAAGAGTGTACTTAAAAACCTTTCTGAAGTATATAATCTTGACTTTTTCCCAGTCTGCAGCCATGATGCTGATATCTAAAATATGAGCATTGCCATTTATCAATTTCATTCATTCATGGGCATGATTTGCCCAGCATAATGGGTTGGATTCAAACAGAATTGGGTTTGAATACTAGGTTTGCTACTTTCTAGCTCTGTTACTTTGGGCAATTTTTTTAACTCCCTGCCTTATTTTACTTATTTGTAAGAACAGAGATAATAATATCTACCACATTGGGTTGTTGTGAAGATTAACTATTCTACTCCTTTAATGTACTTGACACATAATGATTGTTTAATAATGGTGTTTGCTCATCAAAAAAATCTGTAAACAGGGACTTGCCCGGCACACCAGTGGTTAAGACTTCGCCTTCCAATGCAGGAGGTGTGGGTTCTATCCCTGGTCAGGGAGCTAAGATTCCACATGTCCCACAGCGAAAAAACCAAAACTTAAAACAGAAGCTGTAACAAATTCAATAAAGATTTTAAAAATGTCTACATCAAAAAAAAATCTTAAAAATCTACAAACAATAAATTCTGGAGAGGGTATAGATAAAAGGGAGTCCTCCTACACAGTTGGTGGGAATGTAAATTGGTACAGCCATTATGGAGATCAGTATGGAGGTTCCTTAAAAAACTAAATACAGAACTACCATATGATCTGGCAATCCCACTCCTGGGCATATATCTGGAGAAAACCATACTTTGAAAAGATACACGCACCCCAGTGTTCATTGCAGCACTGTTTACAATAGCCAGGACATGGAAGCAACCTAAATGTCCATCGGCAGAGGAACGGATAAACAAGACGTGGTACAGATGTTCAGTGGAATATTACTCAGCCATAAAAAAGAATGAAACTGTCATTTGCAGCAACATGGATGGACCTAGAGATTGTTATACTGAGTGAAGTAAGTCAGACAGAGGAAGACAAATATATATCTCCTGTATGTGGAACCTTACAAAAATGGTACAAATGAACTTATTTACAAAACAGAAATAGAGTCACAGATGTAGAAAACAACCTTATAGTTACCAGGGGATAAAGGTGGGGAGGGATAGATTGGGATTGACATATACACACTACTATATATAAAATAGATAACTAATAAGGACATACTGTATAGCACAGGGAACTCTACTCAATACTCTGTAATGACCTATAAGGGAAAAGAATCTAAAAAGAAGAGTGGGTATATGTATATGTATAACTGAATCACTCTACTGTAAATCAACTATACTCCAATAAAAATTTAAAAAAATAATGGTGGTTGCAATTGGTTTTCCCTTTTAACTTGTCCCTGTGCATAATTCCCTTTAGCACTTGGTTATTCCATTTTCACCATTTTTATTTTGTTTGATTACACTATTGGCTGGACTTACTGTAGATGTTTCCAGTGGAAAGGCCCCCAATGAGATGAATGGAAGCAAATAGCCTGGAGAAGAGTTAATGGCTGTCCTCTAAGAGAGAAACTGATTATGGTACACAGTTAAGATATAGTTTCTCTTGCTGTACCAATGACCCAACTAAATAATGATAGCTTAAACAGCATAGGAATTAATTATTTCTCATGCAATCATTGAGATTAAGAAGTGCAAGGATGAATTGACTTCATGGTATTGGGGACCTGGGTTCCTGGAGTCACCATTCTTTAGGCTATTTTCATCTCATTTTAGGTAGAGAGTCCACCTTCCACCAAGTGGGAAGGAGAAAAAGGACAGGACAGGGTACATGGGTACATTCTTTACTTTTAAAGACATAACTTAGAACTTGTATACATCACTTCTACCTTTATTTCTTTTGTCAGAACTTAATCATATAGCCACATGGTACAGGGAAGCTGAGAAATATGGTCTGTATTTTGTAAGGCCATGTAGATAAAATTCAGGAGTTCTGTTACTAACACAAGGAGGGAAAATCAGTTTTAGGAAAGAAATATAAATCTCTGCCCTAGATATAGTTTGGCATCAGCTGTGAAAGTTCAGAGGAGTCTGATCCTTTCATTGTCCCATAGTTGATCATGCTCTGGGAAGCTGACTCACATTGAAAAGCTCATGAGATGCTGATGTATAAATCAGAATGTAATAAAAATTATTATGAAAAATATTGCTTCCTAGGAGACTGGATGGATGGGTTGTCTTAAACACAACTGTTTCATGTAGGTAAGCTGCAGGTCATGGGGAGTAGGGTGCAAATTATCAGAGGGTTACTCGGTGAGCAAAGAATCAGAACATCTAGTGCATCACGGCACCTGGCTCTGCTAGCCTGTTGCCTCCATCCTCACACTAGATGGGCTACTCACACTAGTTTCTCTCCCTGGCAGTTTCCAGTGGACGCTGCAAGCCATTATCTCTTGAACTCTCCCTGGGCCATGTCCTCTTTGTTAACCTACTTCCTTTTTGACCAACAGCTTATTTCTTTAGATATGTTAATAACCCACCAGGTATAATCCCTTCATACTCAGCCCTGCAGTCCTTTCTGCCTCTCCTTCTGTCTGCTCTGATCCATGTGTTGGTTTATGGCTTTGCTCCCCTCTACCACTCCACTTCTGTAATACTTTGAGCTTTTAGTTATTATTTTATGTACGCGTTTATCATTTTATGTATTTATAGCTCCTATAGGGCAAGCCCCTCACCTCATATACCTTGGCACGCAAGCTCTTCAATAGCGTGCCACCATGGCACTCCCAGAGGTATGTGATATCGGTGATGGCTACAGGATGACGTTGGCACAAGGCTCATGGTGTAGCTGTCACCTGAGCATGAGGTGGTTAAAAATACCCTAACAAAAGTAAGGTTGGTGCCAGCAATAAAATGTTCATGGAAATTTAGTGACACGGGATAGTTAGTAAATTTAAATACAGAAGCTGTGGCTTTTTCACTTTGCAGTTATAGTAGGAAAAATGAAAACACATCACATGTTTTTAGACACCTTAATATGCCATTGCTGCATTTTCTCCAAATTGCATTAAGACTGCCAATCTGAGGTT
Organism: Stenella coeruleoalba; assembly: GCF_951394435.1. NCBI lineage: Eukaryota > Metazoa > Chordata > Mammalia > Artiodactyla > Delphinidae > Stenella > Stenella coeruleoalba. The sequence continues at coordinate 31,404,424 of NC_137155.1, read as the reverse complement.
AGTTTCCCACAGTAGCTGTGTGTGTGTGAGTGTGTGTGTGTGTGTGTGTGTGCGTGCGTGCGTGTGTTCGTTCACATACATGCATGCCTACTCTACTCCTGGCTTTAGTGAATGATGTGGGGATACATGACTGGCTTGGGGAAATCGGGTGCTTAGCAATACTAAGACCAGATGCGCACTAAAGAGAATGCCAAAGAAAAATGTTGGCATCTTGTTCTTTTGGAGAGGTGACAGAGTCTGATGACTCTGTGACAAGCTGGTTTGAGTCTGGGTGAAGTCATAGTCCATAAGCCCTCTGAACCTAGCAGACTAGGCAGAGCTATTAAATGTGAAGGGTTACAATTTGCAGCCCAGCCATTACTGTGCCAAAGGAATGGGAAGGGAAGTTTTTGTTTGTTTGTTTTTTTGTTTTTGCGGTACGTAGGCCTCTCACTGTTGCGGCCTCTCCCATTGCGGAGCACAGGCTCCGGACGCGCAGGCTCAGTGGCCATGGCTCACGGGCGCAGCCGCTCCGCGGCATGTGGGATCTTCCCGGACCGGGGCACGAACCCGTGTCCCCTGCGTCGGCAGGCGGACTCTCAACCACTGCGCCACCAGGGAAGCCCCGGAAGGGAAGTTTTGACGAGGAGGGGGATGGGAAACTTTTAAGTCCTGGGCACTGGAAGTGTTTATGGGGTGAGGAAGAGGGGATGACTAAGGGCCAAGAGCAGATTTGGAAGCGGGGGGGGCCCTGGGGTCAGACAAACTGGGAGCCAGGGAAAGTGCACATTCAGAAAGGTGTTAGAGCGTGGCTCCAGGCAGACAGGATGAGAGAAGTGGTAGCTGGGCCAGAACCAGTCATGGATAATGAGGGAATGGGACCATATAGAGAAATTTATCAGGAAATAAAGAGAAATGGAAAGACAGATGAGAGGAGCAGTCAGGTCAGGTGAACCTGTCCCTCTCCTCCATCATCCTCCCTTGGCATCTGGCTTTGTGGGATGGGAGCCTTTTAGCAACATCACACACCCATGCTATGCTGTGAGAAGTGAGTCATACCAGCAATGGAGAGGGCTGTTGGTGCTGAATATGAGAATCTGGGATAAATGGGAGCTGCTAGCATAGATCCAAGAAGCGCGAGAAAGGGAACGCCTGCTATAACCAGACAGGCAAGAAAGGAATGATGGAGAGACCCAGGGAAAGTGGCCTCTTCTGGGCTGAAACTTTCAGTAAAGGAAGCTGTACACCCTGCTCGGGATGCGAGTAAATACACACGCACCCACAGGTAGGGCTGGCCTATTCTGTGATGCAATGAGGTTGCCTAGCTTTAAGGGGATGGAGGGACTTAGTGGCAAGATTACAGTGTTTTTTGGTTTATCGTGTAGGTTGATTGGTTGGCTTTTCTTGTTGTTGTTGCTTTGTGGTTGTTTTGCAAAACAATTTTTTCTTGGCAACATGTTTGGAGGCTGAAAGAAAGCAGTTAGGAGAGAGCAGGTGAGAAGCTATAGAAGATGCAAGTACGTGCGTGGAAGTTCTCCCTGGAACCAGAAAGGGATGTGGTTAGGGCAGAGCATTAAGGGAAGTCTAGGCATGGATAGATATATACTGGAGTGATCTGTCACTCCACAAATACCTATTTAGTGCCTAATAGGTGCTGGGTCTGTGCTTGGCAGCCATCAATAAAGTAAGTGCCTAGAGGTCAGCTTGGGTTAGAGGTTTAAAAGAAGGTAAAACATTTGAAATAGCTTTGGGGGTTAAGGTTTGACTTTTAACAATGAACCAAAGGACAGATCACTGATTGCCTAGTGGAAATTGGCCAGTAGGGATTTGTGGTGGGACTTTAATGTCTGCAGAGTTAGCCGGTCCATATTAAGAAATGCAGAGAAACAAAAATCAAAAACAAAATGAAACCCAGAAATGCTTTATAAAAATAGCAGGATGTCAGAAAAAGGGCAAAGCACCCAGAGAGATGAGACGTTACACACTTCCAGGCTCCCCTTTGCCCTGGTGTTCGCCCACTGCTGTTAATAAGAACGCAGTTTCTGAATTCCCAGGAGCAGTGGAAAAGAAAAGCCAAACTTGCAGTCGAGTGAAACCAGTGTACCAGTACAATACCAGTACAATACAGTACAATACCAGTACAATACAGGGGCCTATTTCTAGCAATAAAGGCTGATGCATGTTAATTCACTCAGCCGGCCCCATTGTTTATAATTCTTGCTTACATTTGCTGTCATGCATTGGAGTTAAAATTTACACCCTTTTTTGGATGCAAGAAGTTATTTTTATTTATCCTTCTTTGTTAGCTGTTTCACTTCACAATAATTAATCAAATAGCCAAAGCAGCATCAGATTGTGGAGTGACGATTTATTTGCATTATTTGGCTTTTCTAACAAGATATCTCAGAGGGTGAAGCCTCTCCTATAATATGTCCCTCTTATTTTATGACAGGTTGTAATTTTCTTGTAATGTTAGATGTGGTTCATCTTGACAATTATGCTAAATTAAGTAGTCCTACACATTATAGAAATGTATGTGAAGATACATTAACTAACATTAAGAATTTTAATTAGGTTCTACATATCATGGGATCCATATTCAACAAGAATTCATCTGAAATTCAGATTTTGAACATAATGCTATACAACTCAAACAAATTATTAATGGAGAGGGACTTCCCTGGTGGCGCAGTGGTTAAGAATCCACCTGCCAATGCAGGGCACACAGGTTCGATCCCTGGTCTGGGAAGATCCCACATGCCACGGAGCAACTAAGCCCATGTGCTGCAACTACTGAGCCTGCGCTCTAGAGCCCACGAGCCACAACTACTGAACCCCCATGCCACAGCTACCGAAGCCTGCGTGCCTAGAGCCCGTGCTCTGCAAAAAGAGAAGCCACCACAACGAGAAGCCCACACACTGCAATGAAGAGTAGCCCCCGCTCGCCACAACTAGAAAACGCCCGAGAGCAGCAACGAAGACCCGATGCAGCAAAATAAATAAATAAAATTATTAATGGAGAGTAGGGGTACCCTCAACCTCCCAGCCTTTTCCCTGATAGGAAATTTTGTAATGGGTATTAAGGCTACACGTGAAAGTGGAAAGCCCATCTAGCTAGAAATTCATCTCAGATTTTCTCCTTTTGCTAGTCTATCCTGTTCCATGTCTTTCTCTCTTGCTGCTCAAGTATCAGTAACAGAGAAACTGGTCAGAAAAGCAACTTGACAGTTTCTATGAAATCTGAGTGCAAAGTGCTGAAGAAGAACAGATATAAGCCTAGAGCCGTGCCCTGGTGCTGGCAGCTGGATTCACTCTGCTTCAACGAACAGGGCTTTGTATCCACATCAGCTCTGTGACCACAGCTCTCTCTGTGGGACTGGGGATCCCTGCGAGAGTAAAAGAGGGGACCCTGGAAGACCATACCCCAGTCCTCACCTGGGGGTCCTAGCCCATCAAACACTGGGTCAGGCTTGTTAAGATGCAGGGTTGGTGCAGAAGGGGCTGTTGCTACACAAGACCTGGTCTCCTCCCAGTAGGAGAGGACTGTTAGGAACCACGGCACTGAAATTAGAAGAGCCACAATGTAAGCAAAATGATTAAAGAGTCTGAAACATACGGATCCTCTGCACTACTTTTTTGATTTGGTTTTTTCAAGCAGCTGAAACCAACTTTGATTGTTTGCCGGGGCCAAATTGTGTCCCCTCAAAATTCATACGTTGACCTCCTTAACCCCTAATACCTTAGAATGTGACAGTATTGGGAGATGGGCCTTCTAAGAGGTAATTCAGGTAAATGAGATCATATGGGTGACCCGCAATGTACTATGACTGTCATGGAAATGAACCTTCTCACTGTCTCTGACAGCTACACTAGACCATGGATTCCTTGCTGCCTCGTCTTCTAAAATCAATAGTAGAGTGGGGGAGGGATGGATGAGGAGTTTGGGGTTAGCAGATGCACACTATTATAAACAGAAGGGATAAACAACAAGGTCCTACTGTATAGCACAGAGAACTATACTCAATATCCTGTGATAAACCATAATGGTAAACAATATGAAAAAGAATGTATATATATATATATATATATACATACATATATATATGTATAACTGAGTCACTTTGCTATACAGGAGAAATTAACACAACATTATAAATCAACTATACTTGAATAAATTTCAAAAAATAAAAATAATTTCGTAAAAATCTCAAAAGCAAATAAATAAATAAATAATAAAATCAATATGAGTGTTTTACTACTTTTCTCCTTTCCTTTAGTGGCTTCCTACTGCCTTCAGAATAACGTCCACACTTCTTCATACGGCTTATAAGCCCTTCACTGTCTGCCCGTTTCCTTTGTATTAAGTCTTGCCTCTTGCCAGGTCCCGCCTAATACCGAATCATTTCCTGAATTTGACTGCCAATTTACATCCCTCTGTCTTCGCACACATGATTTCCTTTGCCTGATATTCTGTCTTTCCCCTTCCACCCAGGTAAACACTGGGTTTGCATTTGCAAGGTTTGTTATAAAAGTCGTCTCTCTCTCTCTCTCTCTTTTTTTTTTAATAAATTTATTTTATTTTTGGCTGTGTTGAGTCTTCGTTGCTGCGCGCGGGCTTTCTCTAGTTGCGGAGAGCGGGGGCTACTCTTCATTGCGGTGTGTGGGCTTCTCATTGTGGTGGCTTCTCTTGTTGCGGAGCATGGGCTCTAGGCGCACAGGCTTCAGTAGCTGTGGCACTCGGGCTCAGTAGTTGTGGCCTACGGGCTCTAGAGTGCAGGCTCAGTAGTTACGGCACACGGGCTTAGTTGCTCCGCGGCATGTGGGATCTTCCCAGACCAGGGCTCGAACCTGGGTCCCCTGCATTGGCAGGCAGATTCTTAACCACTGTGCAACCAGGGAAGCCCTAAAAGTTGTCTCTTGTGGAAAACTTCCTTGACCTTCCCTTGGTCCTCATCAACGATTTATTACTTACTTTCCTATGCAACCACTGAATAGATATTTTTAAAATCCATCTCCCCTTTGAGACTATGGGCTCCCCGAGGGCAGCGGTTTTGTCTTCATCATCTCTGATCTGTAATGTTCTCATTCAGGTCTGCGTTACTGGCTCGACGTTGATGATGTTGTAGGCTACACAAAGCAGCTCCTGTCTGCCTGCCACACTTGATAGGACTGGTCTTCCCTGGACCAGCTTATCTCCACAAACACCGTACATACCACCATGTGAGAGGCTTCCAAATAGACAAATGGCAACTCTGTGGTTTTGTTACGTCTCACAGCAGCATAGACTATGTATACATAACTAGCATGACTCTCAGTCCATAGATTCCCATGTACAAGCATATCGTATGCTGTGTTTTCTCTAAGTTGACTTGATTCCTAAATTTCATCATCAGTCCAGCCAGCTGGGGAATTCAACCTCCTCCTCCTGTTCTCCTGAGGCCATTTATTTACATGCAGTGCAATGGGGAAGATACACAATTGAAAAGCATCTATCTTGATATAGATATAGACATAATTGCACGCTTATTTTTATAGCATCATATTCCATAGGATTTGAGGCAGCACAGAATCGAATCAGAGAAGGATCTTTTTCATGTACATATGAAACATGACACGTGATATACGTATATATATTTAACTGCAGAAAACTATGCCCTCTATCATTTGTGTAAGACATGATAGCTTAGTAGGAAAATTTGTTTTAAGAAACTTCCAAGGGAACAAAGCTATAGGTTTTTTATGAACTGTTCTTCTAAAGGAATTTTTGGTTAAGAACATCATTTTTTCTTTTCCTGCTTAACAAAGGTTAGTCCTTTTTCACTCTTCTAATCCCATTCCTCGTGGTTCCCCCTGACCCAAACAAAGGAGCCCAAAATATGGATCTGGAAATTATGCTGCTTTTAACGCAGCTCTTAAATTGACTCTCTTTCTCTTATCTTTAGATAAAATTTAGAACTCATTAAATTAAGAAACTTAAAAACTATTGTCTTGACTCTTTTTTGTTTCCTATGAGACTCACTTGGGCTTAAGGACACTTTCTGGCTGAATACGAAGAAGAGATATTATCAGACTAAGGTCAATTGTGGCAAATTGAAGATGCCTTTATCTTTTGCCAGTAGTTTTAGAATTATCAATCATATTGTCCTTTGCTTATTAACTCTCTGAAGTTCAGAAGAACTGTGGTTGGTACAAGGAAGGAGGGAAAAAATTACCTTTATCTCCAGCAGAAATCTCATTTTAACTGAAGTAGGAATTTATTACACACTGAAAAAATAAGAACACTGTGTATTAGGAGAATTAAGAATGAGATTTCCAGGACAGAGCTGATGAGTAATTCCTTCTTTTTGTTTAACTTAATGGCTTTCAACCAGGAGCGATTTTTGCCCTGTAGGCTTCCATGGGGAATTGGACGATGTCTGGAGACATGTTTGTTATGACTGAGAATGCGACTCCTGGCATCTAGTGGGCAGAGGCCAGGGATGTTGCCAAACACCCTACAATGCACGGGACGGCCTTCACAGCAAAGAATTATCCTGCCCCCAGGGTCAACAGTCTGAGATTGAGAAACCCTGGTTTAACGCTACAAAATCTTTCCCTCTGGTGAAAGGTCTCTCACATGATTTTGTCTTCAAAATACCCCCCCTGAGGAGGCCATCACAAAGGAGAAATTGGTGTTACATTGGCACATTGTAGTCCCACCTCCCTATCCCCTTCACAGTTTGGTAGAAGAGAAATGAGACACAAATCACTTTCTGTAAAGCCGTTTTTTACAAAATGAATTGATTGCATACCATTTATTTTGCCCACTGGGTAAATCGCTTGGTATTTTTTTTAAATTGAAGTATAGTTGATTTACAGTATTTCAGGTGTAGAGCAAAGTGATTCACTTATCTATATACATACATATGTATTCTTTGTCAGATGCTTTTCCATTATAGATTATTACAAGATATTGAATACGGTTCCCTGTGCTATATTGCAGGTCCTTGTTGTTTATCTATTTTATATATAGTAGTGTGTATCTGTTAATCCCAAACTCCTAATGTATTCCTAGCTTGCTATTTTTCATTGAAAATACTGCCGTTTCTTTATCGGACTAACGCTGCCTGGGTCCTTTAAAGGGTATTTCGGGGAGAAAAGTTTTTTAATGGTGAGGTCAAAAGGTGGCATCCATACCTTTTCAGGAGTGCCCCCGGGGAAAGTAGGAATTTGGATTTTCCTGCTGGTTTAGTTAAGTCTCTGCTAAGACAAAAATAGCATTCTGCAATTATGTAGTGCTGGCGGTGGAAGCAAATAAAGAAATCAGGAAGAGAAGAGGCAGATGAAAGGTGGGGTGCACCTATCTCATGGAAGCAGAACTAGTAAATTCTCATTTTCTCCTTTCTTTTTTTCATGACTTAGAAAAGTTGCTTTAGATTAGACTTTAGTTTGCAAAAAAATATTTAAAGAGTATTTAAAGGGACGACAATTTAAAAGCCTTGCCTTGGGCACTGTCGTGCGTTGAATTGTGTCCTCCAAAAATTCAAATGTAGGAGTCCCCAGTATCTCCGAATATGACCTTATGAGGCAATAGGTTTATTGCAGATATAATTAGTTAAGGTAGGATGAGGCATATTGGAGTAGGGTGGGCCCCTAATCTACTATGACCGGTGTCCTTATAAAAAGGAGAAATTTGGACACAGACACTCAAACAGGAAGAACACATGTGAACATGCCTATGGCCATCGACAAGCCAAGGAGAGGGGCCTGGAACAGGTCCCAGCCTCGCAGGTCTCAGAAGTAACTAACCCTACCACTACCTTGATTTTGGACTTCTAGCCTCCAGAACTGTGAGACAATACATTTCTGTTGTTTAAGCCACCCAGTCTGTGATACTTTGTTAAAACAGCCTTAGCAAACTAGAATAGATACCCATGTATCTTGGGCCAGTCCTTAGTGAATATTCCACGGAGTCTCATAACTTTCGGATTAACTAGAGCCTTGCCCTCAAACGTCAATGTTCAATATGAGTCACATGGGGATCTTGCTGAAATGCAATCCTGACAGAGTAAGTCTGGGTGAGACCTGAGATCCTGCAATTCTTACGACCTCCTGGGTGACACTGATGCTACTGGTTCACAGATCATACTTTGAGTAGCAAGACTGCAGCCTTCTTGAGCAGTGACAGTAGCTGCCTCCCAATTCTTTCTTCACTGGGGATAATTCCACAAAGTGAATATGCGGGCCTTTGTGGGTGGGGCCTGGGCATTGATGTTTTTTAAAAGCTCTCTAGTGACTCCAATCTCCAGCCAGGTTTGAGAAACACTTAGCTAGGGTGTGATAAATTGGACATTTATACTCCGTCATTAGGCTACTAATGATGGAGTATAATTGAAATCAGAAATGTGCAACAACAGAGGATATCCCTGTGTTAAACTTCTGGCAGAAAACACTTTAAATGGTGACTCTCCCCCAAGTTTATGTGTTTGTCTCAAACAGCTCAATGTGATCAACAGCTCCTTTCTCATCATCAGAAGAAACCAGGAAAACTCTATTTAATAGGGCCTAAAACTAAATATAGCCCCCCTACCACCAGGCAGTTTTCAGACTCCTCTTCTTCCTTGGGAAAGCTGGCTGCAGTCCCTCATCCTCAGAACACACCTCTCTCTCCACCTTGGCCTTCTCTTTAGTCCTCTGGTTTCTCATGTTGCCTCCACATCTTTGGCTCTGACCACTGATCTACTCCCTGCAGGGATGGCCTCCACAGTCCAAATCCCTCCTCATCTCCAGAGAGCTCAGCCCATAGCAGAGCCCTGGGTCTCCAGCTCCAAAGGGCGGGGGGAGGTGAGGGTCAAAACAGACAAATCTACCCATCCATCTACCCACCCACCCACCCACCCATCCACCCCACCACCCATACAATCATTCATCCTGTCATCCACTCATCCTTCCATCCATCTACCCATCCATGTATCCAGGCATCCAAAATATACATCTACTATTTATTTGGGAATAAAATGGACATGATAGCCCCCGTCCCTTCCTGCTCATCAAATCCAAAGTACATCAGTATAACTGAATCACTTTGCTGTACACCTGAAACTAACAACACTGTAAATCAACTATAGTCCAGTATAAAATAAAAATTAAAATAAAAGTACATCAGTAAGGACAGTTGTTGAACATTACATGTGGAATGAGGGTTACAAAGGAGGAAAGCAGATCACTCCTTTAAAAGGAGACTTTAACCTCTCCCTGAGAAAGCAATGAAGGCTTCTAGAGGAGAGAAATTTTAAGCTGAGACGTGGAGAACAATTAGAAGCTGTCCGCCAGTTGGTGTGACAAGGATAAAGCACAACAGGAAAGAAAAGATCTAGCATCAGGATAGCACGTGGTAATGTTTGAAAAGCTAAAACAAGCTCAGTATGACCAGAAGAGAGAAAGTAAGGGGAGGGAGTGGGAAGACAGGTACTGATGACGCTGGCAGAAGCCACGTGGGGCACACCCCAAAGCTGGGGCTTCATCCCAAGTCTCCAGGATCCTCTACCTCGCTAACTCCTCAAATGCCTCAGGATTTTACTTTCCTTGGCTATATTCAATTCAAGGAGTGTTTTCTGAGCAGATCACCCCTGCTATGTTATACTCAGCACTGCACTAGATGCTATGGGGCCAGGGAAGTGATGCCAAAGCAAGGAAAGGGCTGGTGTCTGCCTTTGAGGAGCTTGTGGTCACAGCGAGATGGCAGCGTCTACGGTAGGATGGTGGAACCAAGTGGAGGCCAGGTGGAAAGCATTATGGGGGGCAGAAAAGGAGGGCTTTGATATAAATGAATACTCATCCATCCGTTCATCCCTATGTTCTAACCTATTTAGATTATATTGACATAATACATATAAATAAAACGTGCTTAGCTGTAAAAGGCATCCCTAAATTGAAGCTGGGCATCTTGCTAAGTTTGCAGCTCTGATTTTGGGAGAAACATTGGTCCTGCTACGAGTGCTGAGCAGGTTGTCCTTGTGTCCCTTTGCTCATGGTCTCTACCACCCTCTGCTTCAAAGCACTCAGGACAGAAGAACTACTCTTCAACTCTTGAATGGTCAGTTTTGCCAGAGTAAAAAAAATAGATGACAGCTCCTGAAGAAAATGAAATAATTTGTTTATAATAATAAACGAATCAGCACATGAAGTAATGTTTAGCATCCAGGACCTTCCGTCAAAGATGAATGAACCGGGCTTCCCTGGTGGCGCAGTGGTTGAGAGTCCGCGAGCCGATGCAGGGGACGCGGGTTCATGCCCCAGTCCGGGAAGATCCCACGTGCCACGGAGCGGCTGGGCCCGTGAGCCATGGACACTGAGCCTGTGCGTCCGGAGCCTGTGCTCCTCAACGGGAGACGCCACAGCAGTGAGAGGCCTGCGTACCCCCTCCAAAAAAAAAAAAAAAAAAAAAGATGAAGGGACTGCTAGGGCTAAATTATAGTGCAGGCCTGAATTTTGCTTTTATTTATTCTGTTACTGCCAGGCCCTGTATAGTAAAAAAAAAAAAAAAAAAAAATTATTTCGTTTTTCTTCCTTAAAATGTTAGTGTGCAAATTTAGGCAGTTCTACAGGGGTGCGACCACAGCGATGAGGGGCGTTGATGCCACACAATCTGGCTGAGCAGCAACAACTGAGAGGTGTCTTCTTGAACTCCATCTCCAGTGAGGCTTCTTCCTTAGTGGGATGACTCAGTCCCACAGAAATCCACAGGAGGGGGACCTACTTGGGACAATTACATTGAATCATGTGCCTTCCCTGTACAATTTACTCTGTGGGGAAGTCCCCAACTTGTGCCCCCCTATCCTTTCACAGAAGCCTTATTTTCTTTGCCTCAGAGGGAGGGGAAGTGGACGTTATCAGTGTTGGACCCAGAAAGAGCAGTATATGCTAGATACAAGCATTTTATAAACATCTTTTTAAGCAGGCTAAGGGTTTTGTTTTTCTTTTTTCTTTTAAAAGTCAGAAGACTCCTTGGAATGTGTATATTGCTATATTGGTGTCAAGAAGAAGTAAACTGGGATAAAGTAACTCAAGGAGAATTAAGCGGGGGCCAAGGCTTTTCCTGGGGGTGGGTGTAGAAGAGGGAGGGGCGGGCAGAGGTGGGTAAGCGCTGGCTCCAAGATGAAGCCTTTGTTTTGCAAATGATGGCTGTATATCTTGTGACCAGAAATTAATTGATGTACATGCAACATTCATTTAATCTGCCTAATTACAATTTGTTCACACCCGCAGGGGCTTTGTTACAAATGATTGCCCAGCCCCGACCACTACTGGGAGGGTGGAAAGGCACACCTCAGTGGTCTGTGGGGGAAATTTGCATATAACATCTCCCCCCACCAAATTATTAATTGGCTCCTGGGGAGGCACTGGTTACGGAGGTTCTGCTTAATTACTGTTCACGTCAAGGTTAAACATCTGCCCACATAAGCACAGGGACCTGCTAGCCCGTCTGCACTGGCTGTTGTCAGCATCGTGTTTACATTCGCTGCTAGGTAGCTCGTGTCAACACGTCCTTTCCATGAAAACAACAGAGAATGTTGCCGTGACACTGCTGAGCCGATGGCTGAAGCTGGTGTGGATAGAATGTAAAAAGGGGAGGAGGAGACACAGGGCAGTGGCCTGTTCTTCGTGGTGCCTCACAGACTGGGGTGGAGATAGAGGAACCCCACAGGTTCCTTCCCTCCCCTCCTTGCCAAGGGTGCGACGCTGTTGCCCAGTGCTGAAAAACATTCCCGACTCATCTCCTGGCATCTCCGGAAATTCGTGAAGTACTCTGGGTTTCTTGGAAATGAAACGCTTCCTCCTCCCAGCCCCAACACCCACAAGATTAAAAGATCCTGTTGGCTTCCCTGGTGGTGCAGTGGTTGAGAGTCCGCCTGCTGATGCAGGGGACACGGGTTCCTGCCCTGGTCCGGGAGGATCCCACATGCCGTGGAGTGGCTGGGCCCGTGAGCCATGGCCGCTGAGCCTGCGCGTCCGGAGCCTGTGCTCCACAACGGGAGAGGCCACAAGAGTGAGAGGCCCGTGTACCGCAAACAAACAAACAAACAAAGATCCTGTTTGGGAACATTAGGCTAAAATGTGCTTTGTTACTTTGTATAGCTAATTTGTTGTTCAGGCCTCATTTTAAAGATACTGACAGTCATTTAAAGACCAAGCTCTGAGGGCAGGATTAATCCCTGTTAAACTGCCTGCCAATGCTGTAAGCATCCGGATGTCAGTGCTTTTGATGTAACCTTCTGGTTCATTTCAGATATTCCTATGTCCTTTGGGACCTCATATGCAACTTATCTGAATGGGAGAGTTAGGCCAGTTAGGCTAAGGAGCAACCCCACCTCTTGGCCTTCTCCACTTCTCTCCAAGGTTAATCAATACACATTGCACACACTAAGCTGTCTTTGCAACTGGAAAACCACATTTCATTTTTCATAGCCCATGTTCCATGTAGCTGGTTAGAGACACCAATTTTAATAGCAAGAAGAGATGGAAGCAAAGAAGCTAACCTAAAAGTAAAGTTTCAAAAGAAATCAAGAACTGATCTACAACAGGGGTCAGCAAAACACAGCACACAGGCCACATTTAGACTGCCGCCTGTTTTTATAAATAAGGTTGTTTTTTGAATACTGTCATGGTCATTCATTGTTATTCTATTGTCTGCTATGGACTGAATTGTATTTCCCCATCCTCACGCTCTCTCCACTCAAATCATATGTTGAAGCCCTAACCCCCAGTGTGACTGTATTGGAGATAGGGCTTTGAGGAGGTAATTAAGGTTAAATGAGGTCCTAAGGGTAGGGTTCTACTCTTATAGGATTGGTGGCCTTATAAGAAGAAGAAGAAGAAGATTTCTCTCTCTCCAGGAACATACACAGAGGAAGGTCATGTGAGGGCACAACCATCTGCAAGCCCGGAAGGGAGGTCACACCAGAATCTGACCATGCCAGCACCCTGATCTCAGACTACCAGCCTCCAAACCTGTGAGAAAATAAATGCCTGTTGTTTAAACCTCCCAGTCTCTGGTATTTTGTTATGGCAGCCTGAGCCGCCTCGTCTATGGTGGCTTTGGGGCTATGGCAGAATTGAGTGGTTGGATAGAAACTGTATGAGGTATAAAACCAAAAAAAATTACTGATTGGTGCTTTACAGAAAAGCTTGCTGACCCTGATGTAGCCTGACTACCTTCCCAAACCATATTTAGAGACTAAAACTATGAAGAACCTAGGGGCAAGATGGGAATAAAGACGCAGACCTACTAGAGAATGGACTTGAGGACACGGGGAGGGGAAAGGGTAAGCTGGGACAAAGTGAGAGAGTGGCATGGACTTATATATACAGTACTAAATGCACAATAGATAGCTAGTGGGAAGCAGCCGCATAGCACAGGGAGATCAGCTAGGTGGTTTGTGACCACCTAGAGGGGTGGGATAGGGAAGATGGGAGGGAGACGCAAGAGGGAGGAGATACAGAGATATATGTATATGTATAGCTGATTCACTTTGTTATAAAGCAGAAACTAACACACCATTGTAAAGCAATTATACTCCAATAAAGATGTTAAAAAAAACCCCCAAACTATGAGAGATGGAAAAGCCCTCAAAACATCTTAGAAGCAGGCAGCAATGTAGAAGTTAAATAGGTGAATACAGACAGCAATTAATATAAAGATCTAGATTAGAAAAGGTACAAGTTAACACATGGAAAATATAGACAAAATCCAATTACTGATAGAGGTGAACTGAAAGAAATGAAAGAGCACAAGGAATGTGAAGTTTGGGGCAGAATTTTGTATTGAGGGCTAATTTTAAATGATTACTTTCTAAAAGCTGGTAGAGTTACAAACTGAAAGGTCTACAGCAAACAGGTAAGGGTATGGGCGCTTGACTGGGAAGAGCATATCCTCTGAGAAAATGGGCAGACATAGCTCAGCTCTAGCTGCTTCTTGTCGGTCTTGATTTCATTTAAAAAAAAATCTGCATCCTTGTATGAAATTTTCCAATCTTTAAAGATAAAAAGCACTCAGTCCTATAGAACAATGTAAGTAAAATCATTGACCGATGAGCTACTAGTTTGTAATCTTTTTGTTAGACCATTTTAAAAGATTTTTAAAAATTAATTAATTTATTTATTTTTGGCTGTGTTGGGTCTTCGTTGTTGTACGTGGGCTTTCTCTAGTTGCGGCGAGCGGGGGCTACTCTTTGTTGCGGTACATGGGCTTCTCATTGCAGTCACTTCTCTTGTTGCAGAGCATGGGCTCTAGGCGCACAGGCTTCAGTAGTTGTAGCACGTGGGCTCAGTAGTTGTGGCTCACAGGCTCTAGAGCGCAAGCTCAGTGGTTGCGGCACACGGGCTTAGTTGCTCCGCGGCATGTGGGATCTTCCCGGACCAGGACTCAAACCCATGTTCCCTGCACTGGCAGGCAGATTCTTAACCACTGTGCCACCAGGGAAGTCCTAAAAGATTTTTTTTTTTTTTTTTGTGGTACGCGGGCCTCTCACTGTTGTGGCCTCTCCCGTTGTGGAGCACAGGCTCCGGACGCACAGGCTCAGCAGCCATGGGTCACGGACCCAGCTGCTCCACGGCATGTGGGATCTTCCCGGACCGGGGCACGAACCCGTGTCCCCTGCATCGGCAGGCGGATTCTCAACCACTGCGCCACCAGGGAAGCCCCAAAAGATTTTTAAAAAGAAGAAAAAAGCAAAAGAAAAGAAAGAAAAAATTTTCTTTGCTGATTTCCTTAATAATCATTGAGGGCATACCTTCTAGAGATGCTTGAGTTTCAGATAGGTTCAGCTGCAGTATTTTCCCCATGGTTCCAAATTTAGCCAATGAATTAACCAGTGGGGTGTCACTTAAGCCCCATTAGTCCCTCATTTCAGGCACGTGTAATGTGGCGTGATGCATGAAATGTTGACTGACAGGCTTTAAATGCACCTAATTGCTTTCAGTGAAACAAACAATATATATATTTATGTATACATACATAAACACACATACATATGTGTGTATACATATATGTATGCACATGTTTTAAAAAGTGAGATCAAATAAGGTAGCACGATCATGTTCTAGGGCATCTTTAGCTCCCAACATAAAGATGCCTGCAGAACATCCTAAATGATATTAAATGAGGACATCTCTTATGAGCAAGAGCTTGTACAATTTGTTGCTTTGTTTTGTTAAAGCAAAATTTTCACTGCCTCTGGCACATCAAACTTTTTTTTTTTTTTTTAACGTAGTTGAGTTACTTTAGAATTACCATTTTTCAAGAGAAATAATGGGTAGAGGGTAGAAAAAAGTTGTCTGAGCCCAAACTTATAATAAAAGGCCAACCAGAGGATCCTAGGCTTTGTGAGGACTTGACGTTAGGTTCTTTGGGGCCACTTTGTTTCTTTAGAAGCTCAAGCTGTAGATGGTATCTGACGCAGAAGCCATATATACTAGAAACTCTCTTCACAGGGATCAGGACCTGTATTGGTTACTTAATCCAAAAAGTCAATTAAAGTGGGGAAACATTTTTTATAAGTTTAAAAATGCTTCGCATTAAGCTATAGTCATAGCTTAAACAATTTACTTTTCATGTAAAATTATAAATGAACATTAACTTGCCAATTCAGCTTGTTGACAGAGGGCCAAAACCTTGTCTTTGAAAATTGGTCCTCTGATGAGAATTCCTCAATATCTTTCTTGCATTAATCATACACACGATCCTACATGCAGTTTCCAGCCTGCTTTCCTCAAAGCGGAATGAAGGATTAATACACAGGCGAAGCGACTGAATACTTGAATACCTCCAGACTCTATATCCTCTATCATATTTGTCTCATCACTAATTTGAGAGTTTTGAAAGAAAATGTATTTTTATTAAGTCTTCTCAAAGTTTCAGCTTTGGTTTTCATAGAAACCACAACCTTCTTTATTCTCACATTCATATTTCATTGTTCTATGTAATATTTAATTAAACTCTATAATTATAATAGCAACTATGACTGGGCTATATAATTTTGGGAACAAGTACAGCTAACTCTTGGTAGATATTCAACTCAACTGGTGGGAGAGGATGTAGGAGGTTACATTTAAAAGAAACCAACTGCAGGCAGACCTCAGAGATATTATGGGTTCAGTCCCAGGCCACCCCAATAAAGCGAATATTGCAAGAGAGGGAGTCAACGAATTTTTTGTTTTCCCAGTGCATATAGAAGTTACATTTACACTGTACTGTTGTCTATTAAGTGTTCAATAGCAGTATGTCTTTTTTAAAAGGTACATACCTCAATTTAAAAATACTCTATTGCTAAAAAATGCTATCATCTGAGCCTTTGGCAAGTCATAATATTTTTGCCATAGTGACATCAAAGATCACTGATCGCAGATCACCATAACAAACAGAATAATAACAAAAAGATGGAAACATTGTGAGAATTACCCAAATGTGACACAGAGACATGAAGTGAACAAATGCTGTTGGAAAAATGGCACAAACTTGTTTGATGCAGGGTTGCCACAAAATTTTAATTTGTAAAAAAAAAACCAAAAACAAAACAAAAGACTCACAACACAGTATCTGTGAAGTGCGATAAAGTGAAGCACAGTAAAACGAGGTGTGCCTGTACCTGGGAGTGTTCAGTGGGGTCAATGGTCATTATTTACAAGAGAAAACAGACAGTTTTGCTTAATTTTGTATGTTGTTTAAAGGGAGATCAACTAACAGAACTCCTGCCGGAGAGCTTTGCTTAAAGAAGAAAATGGTATGCAAGGGGAAAAAAGCCCCTTCCCGGCATGTGATAGCTGAGATGGTTATATACGAGAATTAGAATGATTCCTGGTCAGTCACACACAGTAGAACTCCATAAATAAATGGGCGCCTCTCCTTTGGGTCCTAGACCATCTGTGCACCCCACACTTCCAGTGGGTAAGGTGCAGACTCTTCAGACTCAACCTGCTCCCAACTGCATGTCTTATCCCCACCCAAGGCTGTTCCTCCTATTTGACAGGACCTCCGCCAGCTAGGAGGGGTCATCCTAGAGTCGGGTGGCTCTCTTCTGCATCCCTAAACTCAACTGGACATTAAGCCATGTCCACTTTGCTTTTTACACTTCTAATTTTGTCTTCTCCTCCCTATGCCCCCTGCTCTGGCCCATAGACTTATTCAGTGCTGCTCCCATTGTCTCAGTTCTATCTTCCATACATCTGCCAGGGTGACCTTTCCAAACTGAGCTTCTGATGATCTCAAACCCCTAAAGAAACCCTTTGATGGCTGGCTATTGCCATCAGGATAATTTTGAAACTCTTTAGCCTGGCATTCACAATCCAACCTCTGCCAACATTTTCAATGACACGCCTAAACAAATGCATGTACTTTACGCCAGAACATACTAAACCAATCCCCAGACACATCAGGCTATTTCACACCGTCACTCGTTTTGCCTCATCTGTCTCCCTTCCTCACTAGGTCCCCTGGTTAACTCTGCTCATCTATTATGACTCAGCTCATGGGTCATTTCGTTCTATGTGTTACCTGAGTGCTCCCCAGTTTCAAGCCTCTCTTCTGTACCCCTTAAAGTGCTATTAAACTGCTTATTGAATCTAGTTATGATTGCTTTGTTACCTGTCTTTTCTATTAGATTGATGTTCTCAAAGACACAGAATGTATTTTGTTATCCTCTGTACCTCTTGCATGAGTATAAAGCCTGAAACGTGTTGAACTCAGTAATAATTTGTTAGATGAATGAATGAATGAATAAATGAATGGATAGATGGGGAAAAAGGTCACAAAAAGAGATTACTCTATGCCTTACCCACTAAGGTACTCTATTTAGTGTGAAGTGATATACACCTGAGCAACATAATTAAAGGGGAATTAATTTTACAGTACTGAAGTTTTTAATGTTTCTTAAAAGGCAGAAGAAGGAAAAGCACTGGGAGTTAGCGGATGCAAACTATTACATATAGGATGGATAAACAACAATTTCCTACCGTATAGCACACAGAACTATATTCAGTATCCTGTGATAAACTTAATGGAAAAGAATATAAAAAAGAATGTACACACACCTATATATATATATACATATTTATATAATCTGTATAACTCAATCACTGTGCTCTACAGCAGAAATTAACACAATGCTGTAAATCAACTATACTTCAATAACATAAATTAAAAAAAAAAAGAAAATCCAAAGGCATTAAAAAAATAGATATATGTTAAAAAAAAAAAAAGACATGGATTCCTGAACTCTCACCAATTGTAAGCAAACACACACTGATCCACGTTCAGGGAACAGAACTTTGAGGGGACGGGACTGAGAAGATTACTACTACGTAACATGTAAATACATATGGAAATTCACTGATGTTCACTAGGAATACCTCAATTGCTAAGAGATTACTCAGAGACTTCTTACAAACTTCAGATATTTGAATAAAATATCCAAACCAAAGTCTTGGACAGTTCCTGCTTTTCACCTTTTAGATCTATGTATTATTTTTAGCATTGTGCCATTCCTAATTATTTGATGAAACAGACTAGTTCTTCAGATTTTGAAGATTTCTAGATATATTCCTGGTTAAAATTTTTTCTATCTCAGAAATACTCAAAACTTTTTTTTCTTTGTCCCAAACATTTAGCTTGGATATGAAGATGGGATCTGATGTACTGTAGAATGATTATTTTGGTTTTAAAAGAAATCTCTCTCCCTTTTTCAAGAGTGTACCCAGTTAGTTGGAGTCCTTTTTCTACCAACGATGATGACAGTGATGGTGATGAAAACAGCAAATATTTATGCAGCACTTCCTAGATGCCAGCCACTTTCTAAGTGCTTTACGTCAATCAATTCTTCCCACAAGTAGATGTGGGGTATCATTATTACCCGCATTTTATAGATGAGGAAACTGATACATGAAGCACTTTGCCTAAGATCACACAATTCATAAACAACAACGCCAGAATTTCATTTCAGACCGTCTGACTCTGTGGTCTGAGCTCTTGATCATTACAATTTATTATCATCATCAATACTTGAGAATAAGATTTCTGGTGTCCAAACCCTTGTTATTATATTATCCTCTTCAACTGTCTACTGATATTCTAGCCCTCATTACCATCACTGCAGCGCCCATCAATATGAAATTGGGCAGGAAAACCATTTTCAATTGTGTATATATGCTCTGCATGGCTCCAGAAGACATCATTCCTATTGGCATCCTTCCTGATAGATCTGTGCAGTTATTACAATTTACTAGAAGATGGTAGTAAAGCGTCTTGAGGTGTCCTTTGCATAATCTCCATAATCTGCAGTGGGGACTGAATTTTGGCATCTCTGACTATATGGATGTGGTAGCCTGCGAAACACTGCCAGAATACTTTGTAGCTATTCCAGTCAAGAGAGATGCAGTCTATTTCTCCATCTCTTGAATTTGGACTGCCTTGGGACTTCATTGCACCAATAGAATGTGGTAGAAGTGATGTTGTCCAAGTTCAGGAGTGTAGGTTTCTGCCTTCACCCTTTTGGAGCCCTTCTCTAAAGTGGTTCAGTCCAAGCTACTGGAGGACGAGAGGCCCTGTGAAGGAGAATTGAGGCATCCCAGGTGACACCTGCAGGAGACTATCAGACACGGAGATAATGGCCCTCCATTCTGTCACTGCTAAGCTCAGCTCCAAGCTGCCCCACCAGCTGAATGCAGCTGAATGAGTGAGCTCACATGGGCCTGGTAAAATAATTTGGGGGTTGGTTGTTAGGCAGCAATACATACATTACATGGTACTTGAAAAGACAAATAGGGCTTCCCTGGTGGCAGAGTGGATAAGAATCTGCCTGCTAATGCAGGGGACACGGGTTCGATCCCTGGTCCGGGAAGATCCCACATGCCGCGGAGCAACTAAGCCCGTGTGCCACAACTACTGAGGCTGCACTCTAGAGCCCGCAAGCCACAACCACTGAGCCTGCATGCCACAACTACTGAAGCCCACTCGCCTAGAACCTGTGCTCTGCAACGAGAAGCCACCGCAATGAGAAGCCCACACACCACAACGAAGAGTAGCCCCTGCTCGCCCCAACTAGAGAAAGCCCGCACGCAGCAACGAAGACACAACACAGCCAAAAAATAAATAAAATAAAAATAAAAAGATAAAATTTAAAGCTCTATAACTATCTTTCTAACTAATGATGTTTGGAGAATTGTTCGATGTAATAGGGTTTTTTGATTCAATAAAATAATTTTGTATAAAAGCTGACCAAATTAGAGATTTAAAGGGACATATTTACTCTCAGTGATTTCCAAAATCACAAATTTTCATAACTAGCAGTAGCAGAGGAGGTCATTAACTAAGTGCATTGCTACAAATTCTGAATTGTTATCATTGATTTTATAATCTGAGATTTGCAGCCAGTGGATAGAAAAATTGTTTTTTAGAGTAAATTTGATAATGTGTTAAAAATAATATAAATCTCCTCTTTTAGAAAATATAATACGATATCAGAAATATGAATCTCCCCTTAAGAAGGGATTCAACTTCTAATTAAAGGGAAACTATGAAGCAGTCTCCATGGATCTAAAAATCACCTTTTTTTCAGTTACTGTATTGTAAATCCTTTCTGTGTGTCAGTGATGAAACTTGTCAAATTGTTTTACTACAGAGCTTGTCTTTACCCACCTAAATTGTAGACCTTTATATTTTTATTGCTGTCAAAAGTTTGTAAAATACATTTCAGATAATTGTGGAAAATCACAAAACCTGCCTGGAGTAGGAAATAGTAATAATTCACAAATTATACTCACTGTTAATCAGTTCAGACATAAAAGGAAGTTCATTTGCAGTTCAGTTATTTTTTTCTGCCTCAAACTAAGCCCCATGTTCTCCAACACGTTATGATTTCTTATAATGGAACCACGGATTTCTTTTGGCTTTTCTCTGCAGTGGTCACCAACATAAGAGCTTCTGACAGTTTCAAAATCTTACACACAACAGAGCATTGTTTTTTATTAGTCTGAGAGCAGTGGTAATCTAACACCATCTGTAAACAGACTAAAACCTTCATGACCTGACCAAACATGATGACTGTATGGAACTATAATGTTATGCCCGTTACACAACTATTAGTAGTTCCACAGAAGAGCAAAGAAGACTGGTGGAAAGGTCATATGTCTCCTTTATTCTTGGTGGATACTCTTTGGAAATTCCAAAGGCATACGACCATTTAGTATTTTGCGTGCTGTACATCTCACTGCAAAGTGTTAGTTGTTTGGAAGTTTTCTTGACATCCTAAATTTTAAAAGTAATTGGCCCCATAAGCAATCAATTATCTTTTTCTAGCTTCTATTATTGGCCTTTACTATGGACCATTAGTAATCTATCAAAAATTAGTAAATATTACGGGTAGTGCATTGAAGTTCTTCCATGAGCTCCCAAGAGCCTATTCATGCGAAATTGTTGGTTTGCATTTAGAACCAGTTTTTTTTTTTTTAATTACCACAGATGTAAATATTTTAGTTGGGTTCCTAATGGATTTATAAGATTTTGTGAGGCTTCTGTCGGATTTGTACACTAATAGGATCCATGCATCCATCCACATAAGGAATTTTCTCATGTGCTAAAAAAAAGTACTGAAGAATTCTAATGAGTTAGTCAGTCTCAAACACTGCCTGGAATTTTAAGAAAAACTTTTGACCCAGCTTAATCTATTGCTTTATTATCCATAAGACTGATAATAGTTCCTGCTCGTTATTTTTCTATGGTCAGTTTTCCTTGAGAAACTGTCAATGAGGGTGTGAACCGTTTTCAGATAGAAATAGACATACCTTCTCCCCACAACCCCCCGCCAGATGGTGTCACTCACCCTTCTAGGTAAAATGAGCTCAGCCACCCTTCCATCTATTTCTATGTCTTGCGTGAATTCTGATGCCCTCCCCAAGATATCTAATTCTGAGGGACTTTCACTTTTATGGCTACCCCCAGCTCTTTGAGCTTCGTCTGTGGCTTTAGTTGATTCTGAGAATGTTTTTACTCTCTTAAAACTGCTTTCCCTTTCTTAATTGTTTAAGCCTACATGTGAAATTCAACGCCTTTCCTTGATTGCCAAATAAACAACCAAAAAATCCCACTCCCAGAAGACCCTTGAGTGAAGCCTTAATTTGAACGTCTGGGAGAGATTTGGGGGAGGGATTTGGGGGAGAGATTTTTACAGGACTGCCACACAGCAAACCACTTAAAATTATTTACTAGATAGTCTTGATTCTTTTACTTAAAATTAAAACATTTTATTTTCAAAGACAATGCATAGCTTTAGCAATATATTTAACAATATGCAAAAGACAAGAGTCAAAGTTCTTCCTCCCATCCCTGACCTTCTGGCTACCGGTTGCCCTCCCCAGAGGTAACTACTCGTACTAGTTTTTTGTATATCCTTAAGAACTAGCCTATGAGTATAGAAATTATGTAAATGTTATCTTTTTTAAAAAAAAGAAGAAAATATCATACCACAATTTACTTTTCTCACTAAACACTGAATCTCTGAGATCACATATAATCATACAGAACTGCCTCAGTGCATACTAGTCATTGGATGTATTGTAATTTATTTATCCAGTTCCCTTTGATGAACTTTTAGGTTATTGCTAATTTTCTGCTATATCTTGTGTGTATATGTATCTTAATTGTTTAGGGCAAAAGAATATTACTGTTTTAATTTTAATTTAATTGAGTATTTGTAAAATTGGTTTGTAAGTGTTTAGGTTTACTAGGTTTTATGAATTTATTCTTTTGTAAATAGAAGTTCAGTTATCTTGTATTAAAATTGCATATAGTTCGTATATTAAAGTAGCATGTACATATATTCTGCTTCTGGGCTATTTACAGTCTTATGACAGTTCAGTTACTGTGTTTTTTATTTCTCTGTGTAGGCTGAGGATGAGCAGAATTAACTTTCTGTAGCAGAACAACTATTGGGTTGTTTACATATATATTGGCTTGTATTATATATTAATACCCATTCTTCATATGCATACAGTTTTTTTCTTCTTCTAAATTCTAGACTGGCTTAACAATGAATTATGGTGGGAGCCAAGTTTCTCACTGTTGGAGTGGGAATTTACAGATAAGCAAGGGGAAGAGAAGAGGATGACCCATATGATAATGAATTAGAGTTGGAGACATCAGTATGAACTCATGTTTAGCTTAATATAGATACAGATGACTATACATAGAAAATATTTATAGATATATGTCTATGCCTGGTATATTATATCTTGCTCTGTCTGTTGAGAGGGCCTAGAAGCAACAACACCTCAGTAGCACTGAGCACACCCAGCACCTAGACCTTGGTTTCTAATACCATTCATCAATGAAAGTAACCAAGGCTCCTTGGAGAAATGACTGATTCTAGGACCAGGACAGGAAATATACAAGGTGAGTCTGGAGCATCTTGTAGTACCACAAGGTAAGGACATGTTTTTTAAAACAAATAACACAGCGCAACACAACCGTAGGAGCCAACTGAAAGTATTTCCAATGTCAAAGCTGGAAAAGTTTTAGTAACAAAATAAATAAAGTAACATTGGATTATAACCCAAAATATACAATAAATATCTGTGAGTGCATACTGATATAAATTTTTGAAGAAATAAGTAAATGGTAACACACTACTTCTTAAGTGGGGGCTGTATACTCTTCCTTCCAAAGAGTAAAATATAAAAAACGGAAGAATGAATAAGCTTACAGTGGAGAATGTGACAAACACTATCCCTGACAGGTGATCAGGGTCAACATTAATAGTGAGAAGTCATGTACCATTTATATGGTGTGATATAAATGGCACTTTGCCTCTTCCTCCCCAAAACACGTAATCCTAGTCTAATCACGAGACAAACATCAGACAAATTTTAATAGAGGGATGTTTTACAAAATACCTGACCAATACTCTCAAAACTCTCAAAGTCATCAAAAACAAGGAAAGTTTGAGAAACAGTCATAGCCAAGAGGAGCCTAAGGAAGTACGATGACTAATTGTAATATGGTATCCTGGATGGGATCCTGGTACGGAAAAAGTACATTAGGTAAAACCTAAGGAAATCTGAATCAAGTATAGACTTTAATTCATAATACTGTATCAATACCAGTTCATCAATTGTAACAAATGTGCCACACTAATGTTAGATGCTAAATAGAAGAAACTAGGTGCGTGTGGGTATATGGGAACTCTCTAGTTTCTTTGCAATTTTTCTCTAAGTTAAAATTTGAAGAAATAAAATTTATACTAAAAAATACATTATAAAGTATTTATGAGATACCAAAAAGGTTAAAAATCAAATTAACAACACGTATCCACTTCCCAGCTCAAGAAATTATGCTAACCAATAGAGTTGAAGTTCCCTGTTTATCCCTCCTCATTTATACTCCCAACTCCCTTCTTCCAGAGATAACCACTATCTTGAATTTGGTATTTATTATTCCCAGGCCTTTATCAATACCTTTAGGACATATTGTTTGCATGTGTTAAATTTTTGTCTAAATTGCATCATATGACAGCTGCTTTTGAAAAGGCTTCACTCTATATCAAGCTTACACGATTCATGTTAATTTGTGTAGCTCTAATTCATTTACTTTTTCTGCTATAGAGCCTTCCATTATATGAATATACCCAAATATATTGATCCCTTTGATGGGCTTTTAGGGTGTTCCATCATTCCTGTTGTTGAAAGTCCTTCCATTCACCTTTCATTTGACACTAGGGATTTCTCATTGACTGATCCATTCCATATAACATTCCACACCTCAGTCTAACTTATCTCTCCCCTGCCCACTTGCTTCCTCATCCCCTTCCTCTCAGACTGGCCTTCTGGAGCTCCAAAGTCTTTTCTCCTTATTAAGCACACCTGTTTAGCACTTCTGTCCCTACTCTCAAACACAACTCCCAACTTGACTTTGTATAGTTACAAAACCATCCAAGACCTCAGCTGAGCAAAAGGACCCTCTACTTCTTCCCTAGTACCCCGCCATCCCACGGAAAACTATGACAAAAATCATAGTTAAAAAATTCCTCTCTTCAAATGTGTTATAAAATAATCAGAATGAGAAATATCCATTGTCCTTTTATAAAAAATATTCAATGACCTTGAATATCTCAACCTATTAGCGAGGGCACTGAAAATATAATCTTAAATACAATCTTAGGTAGTCTACATAAAACAAGTTTTCAATAAGTTAAGTTTCTATGAAGCACATGATTCTCCAGAACTTGGCAGAATTTGGAAAGAATGAACTAGATGGATGTCAGTAAAACCAGTTTACTTAAGCTTGTCCTAAAAGGAACACAGACCAATTTTTAGGTAATTTCTGTATCCTCTGAGTATATCTATGCTCTTCTTCTTTCCACTGAAAACCATCTACATGGATAAAAGAAAAGTTTTATCTTTGAAGGGATGCAGAAAGAATTGTGTGGACAAAAGCATCTTTCAGATGAAAGTAATTGGAGTTTGGAGATCCTTGAATTCTAAGGAGAGAGGTGATTTTCTGAACAAATAGGTAGTTCTCTTAGTTGCATTCCAAACTATAGAGAGTAAAACTTTTGGTATTAAGGTACAAAAAAATTGTCAAATTTAAATTTATATTGAGGGATAATAGTTAATAAAATCTATGCTGTTCTCCCAACTGGGAAACTTTTTGGCTGTTAAGAAGGAGACAAGCTTATTGGAAATGGTGTTTTTGCACTATTAACCTGACAATTACAAGTCACATGCATGAGAAGGTGAAGGTGTGTGTACATGTTTGTGGGGAGCAGTGTTGGTGATGAGAATAGAGCATCGGCGAAAACAGTAATTTAGGTATAAAGCTATGAATGTCTAGATCGGGGTTGTGACAGTAAGAATGGAGAAAAATGGAAAAGACTTTTACAGTGACCTGACAACATCACTTGGTGGGACTGATCAGTTGATGGGGAAAAAGGAGTGAGAAGACTCCAGGTAATTTCATAATTGCAAATGTAGGGCACTGGGATGAGGGCAGCACCAGTGACAGTAATGGGAAAGCACAGAACTGCACAACTCAAAGGGAGCCTGGGTATAGAACACCAGATCTCCAAATGAGAGGCGGGGCTGATTTGATAGTCAGGAGAGTGCCACTCAAAGGAGAATGAAGAGGAGAACAGTACGGAGGTTCATTAAAAAACTAAAAATAGAAGTACCACATGATCCAGCAATCCCACTCCTGGGCATATATCCAGAGAAAACCATGATTCGAAAAGATACATGCACCCCAATGTTCATTGCAGCGCTATTCACAATAGCCAAGACATGGAAGCAACGTAAATGTCCGTTGACAGAGGAATGGATAAAGAAGATGTGGTGCGTATATACACTGCAATCTTACTCAGCCGTAAAAAGGAAAGAAATAATGCCACATGCAGCAACATGGATGGACACAGAGATTATACTAAGTGAAGTCAGACAGAGAAAGACAAATATCATATCATTCATATGTGGAATCTAATTTTTTACAAATGACACCAGAGAACTTATTTACAAACCAGAGACAGACAACTGAAAACAAACTTATGGTGACCAAAGGGGAAATGTAGTTGGGGTGGGGGGATAAATCAGGAGTTTGGACTTAACATACACACACTACTATATATATGATAAATAACCAATGAAGACCTACTGTATAGCACCGGAAACTCTACTCAATACTCCGTGATAACCCATATGGGAAAAGAATCTGAAAAATGAATATACGTAAATGTACAACTGCTTACTTTGCTGTGCACCTGAAACTAACACAACACTGTAAATCAACTAAAAAAATTTTTTTAAAAGGAGACTGAATTTTAAAAAATGGAACCAGTGAAGTGGATGGGACAAAAATTGAGCCCCATAATATGGAAGCTAAAGAAAAAAATCAATGGTCAAATACAGTCAAGATGGGGCTTAGAGGAGGCTCTGGATTCCTGACTCACAAGTTTGATGCCCAGTCCTGAAATGCCTCACTTTCAGCTGCTAAAATCAGTTTGCTTCCTGTCACCTCTGAAGATGATGGACATTTAGCTCAACTGACTGCATAACACCTCCGTTTCCTTCTTCCATCTCTATATCTATCATTTATTTCATCCATGAGGCTACACCTGAAAATTCTCTTCCGTATCCCCTTGTATAAATCTTTAACTTCACATTTTCATACTCCCTCAACAAAAGTTTTCTCCCCACTGGAAGATCTATCCTATCGTTTTATAAATTTATGATTTTACTAATTACCTTGAGTGAACTGAGTTGAAATTACCGTTGAGAATGAAGAAGAAATAAATGACCCCCAAACCACACCCCTCATCCATTTATTCAGACAGCCAGGTACTGAGCACCTACAATGTATCAATCACCAACATAGGTGCTTGGGATACAGATTCCAAATAAGACATAGTCACTGTTGCCAAGGAATCTTCAGGGAGAGATGGATAAGTGAGTCAACCTTTCTAAATTTGCCCTGAAGAAAGGATTATCAGGAGAAAGATCTGCCCTATCCCATGACTATTTTTGTTTTATTGCTAGGGCAAAGGGGTGTTCTCTGAAGAAACTACATATAATAAGGGAACCAGGCTTTCTTTTTTTGGCTGATTGATGGTTTTACAAGAATATAATTCTGTCTGGAGTCCATTATAAATGTCACATCCAACTTAGTTTGTAGGAGTTGGTGTATGTCTTGGTTGAGTATACAAATAGGTTAACTGTGGGATTTAGCAAATGATGAAAGGCGAGAAAGCTTTCACATGCATATTTAGGAAGTTGTTACTGGACTTACTGAATATGGACACACTATCCTTGGTCCGGGCCTTTGTGTCTTCCACTTAGAATCTATAATTCCTTAGGAGCTCAATAAAAGTGAAACAGCGACTGGAGTGTAATTCTTTTCAAATGCTCTGTTTGCACTGAAGTTTCTTTGCCCTTTAGGAAAATTAGGCAGATTGGATCAAGAATCCTTAAATTAAAAAGAAATAGGTGCCTTTATCCACTGCCTTGTTCTGCAGTGTGGAATCACACACAAGGCAACATGCTAGCTTCCTTTCTGTGCCATTGGTGGAGCTGCTTGTTGTCCGGCTCTCTCCCTAAGGAGAGGATGACCGGTCTGTGGCCAGCACCACCCTCTCTCCCACACCACGGTGATCTTACTTTGTAATTCAAATCAGCCTCTCTTGAAAAACAAGCGCAGCAGCCTTAAATCTTCTAAGGCAGTTAAGCAAATTTTGCATTTTATGAGCGAGGATAATCCCTTCACATTTTCTGAAATAAGTTTACAAGCCCGTTCGCCTGGTGAGCAACGGAAGCTGCGTGACAAATGGGGACACAGAGCGTCCTCCAAGCAATCTGGGTGACGGGCGGTAAATCCCCCTGCCCTGGCAGGTCCGCAAGTGTTGGGAGAAAACAAGATCAATTCCCCCTCGGCCTCACAAGGGATCCTTCATTGCTGATTGCTGTTCAACCAGAGGAGAAGCTTAATGAAGTAGATGCTGCAGGCTGACAGGAGTATTGGAAGTGAATATAGAGAAAATGAAAATATTATGCACCTAATTGGCAGAACAGAAGACTGAGTGACTATTAGTGGGCGCCAGAATAGAGCGTGGCTGGGCATTTTCTCAGGCCAGCTGGTGACAGCAGAATGTCCACGTGAGGAAGTAGGAAAATGAAAATCCACACATGGGATGGGGGGTGCTTGGATATCCACGTTCTACTGCAGAAACCAGGGCACAGATTAGAAATTTAGGCCTGCCAGCATTTCAAAAACTAAACGCGGCTATGGTAAAAGGGAATGTGAGTATCTGAGTTGGGGAGGAAGGCAAAAGTAGAAAGACAGTGTAATGGAAGATAAACACCAAATAGCATCTGAGGGTGGAAAGCCTTTTTATCCCCTCTCTCCCGTTGTTTTTCTCCTCTGGCTACTAATTTGTTGCTTGTTTGGTCTATGATTGGTCACCACGTCCGTGCTCTCTATTTTTTTCTTTTGCGTTTTCCTTCTTTGAGTTTATACAAATGTACCTAAAAAATAACATTACAATTCAAGTGGAAAATCATTACAAAATGGGGAAGCATAATGTCTTACAGTTTTAACTGGCGTTAGCAAGCATGTCCATAGGAATATCAGAATGACAGAATAGGAAAATAAATGCCTTGTAATCAATAAGTAGAAGGAAAGTGGCAAGGGTGTTCCTCTCCTGCTTTCAAGGAAAGAAGGTCTGGCCATTGCAAAGAATTAAAAAATATGTATCATCAAAAAATGTCTCCTCTTCCTGCCGATGCAGGGGACACGGGTTCGTACCCCAGTCCGGGAAGATCCCACATGCCGCGTAGCAGCTAGGCCCGTGAGCCATGGCCGCTGAACTTGCACGTCCGGAGCCTGTGCTCCACAACGGGAAAGGCCACAGCAGTGAGAGACCCGCATACTGCAAAAAAAAAAAAAAAAAAAAAAAAAAAGTGTCTCCTCTTAATGAGAGAGACTCTCTGTGTGTTCTATTTAGCTGGAGCAGCAAGACTGCTGTTCACAGTCCCCTTGTCTCTTTAATATACTGCTGTTACCGCCCTTAACAAATTCCGTGGAGAGGTCCTCAGAGTACTCCCACTGGCCTGAGTTTAGGGTAGGATAGAGTAACCAGAGCATGCTACCTCATCTCTGAAGACATCTCCTCGGGGAAACTTTGTTGCTCTGGAATAACTTGACTGAAATGAGTCAACTCCGATGATATTGTTCTGTTAGGAAAATGGCAAAAAATGAAACAAGAAGAGATCACACTATTAGGATCGAATCCCCTGGGCTAGACTTGTTTAAAATAGAGAAGGGTATCAGCGGACACAGATTTGGGCATCTTTATCTATCATCCCTGTGCCTGACAGAGCAAGGGGGAACATGCATATGATATGCTATGTTAGAGCTATCTAACCAGTAAAGAGATTTAGGCATCTTTGCCTATTATCACCTTGACTGACATAGCAAGGGATAACAGGACTAGAACGTGCTATGTTAGATCTAGCCATTGGACCACAACCAAACGGGCAACTGACAGTTGGTTTATAGAATGTTGGGTTTTCTTGTCTGCCTCGAACAGCAAACCCTCAAGTGAAAACAAAATCTTTTTATTATCCTACCAGCAGAACTTGGAGCTTTGGTTCCAAATGGAATTCCATCTTTGCATGGGGAAGTATCTGCCTGGTTTTGAGACTGCTTTCCCAGAGGTGGTAGGTTTGCATCACGTAGTTTAGCTCTTTAATTTCCCCAAAGGTGAGTCTCAGACGTCTGAGGTTTTGAGTGGAGGAATTTACATTCCCTCACCTTCCCTCTGTTACCAGTTTCAAAGATGATGCCAAAGAACAGGGTAGAGGAGCTCGCAGAAGGGACAAAGGGGGAGGGGGGAAACGAGTGAAACAAAATGGATTATGAATTTGAAAATTGCCAATTATCTTGTATCATACAGCTCAGAGCCCTGGCACAATGACCAGCCACAATCCAGATTTTTCAGCTTAAATGGCGTTACATTCAAGCAAGCAAATTAACCATAAAATAGAGGGGGAAAAAAACACAAAATATCCCAAGAAAGAACAAACTGCAGATAATAAGCACCAATCTGGTGTTGAACGCAGCCCAAGACACCAATTGTTTTAAGTCACGACAAAGACAGCTGAAAGCTCCTCTTGTGGATACAGAGCGAGGATGATTGCCTGCCGTGAGTATCTTCTCTCACAAATAACAGTTTTTTCCCTCTTAATTTTCTGCTAAATTGGAAGCTAACTGCTTCCCACATTGTCATCGGAACACCTGCAGCTGTGCTGGATTTCTGCACACCATTTCTTTGAGGTAAAGCAGCACCCCACTTCCTGCAGCTCCTTATTATGCCGAGGGCTCCCTTTCACTGCGCCGCAGCACTAATGATTCAGGCAGGCTGGTCAGTCATTAAGTGACAAGCAAATGATACCGTGTGCAACATGTGAGTCATCCGTCTGAACAAATGAAATCACAGACTTGCCTCTCCCATCATTCATTTCACAAACAGTAGCAATGTGCCGCACAGCAGGTAGTTCAGTTAAAACCAGCCTTGTAAAACAAATTTCCTGCAGCCGTTTAAGTGAGCCGTGATGGGCTGGAGGCTTCAACTAGTGGATCATGCCCGGAGGAGTTAACAAAGGTTGGGGAGGAGGGAGACAGGGAGGGAGGTGCTATGAGGAGAGAGCTTCGTACATACATTAGAGTAATTAAGGGTTTCGTGTCTTATTGCTATGTTTTTCCTTTGTATGGATCTCAGAAATGACTGTTGCATGAGCAGACCCAAAACAGACATCATCCACTTCTCTGTGCCTTGTCAGGAGGTAGCTGTCAAGAGATTGAAGCAAAGTTCCCAAATAAATATTCTAAATTCGGAGCTGTGAAGACGTCATAGTAAATCAGATGGCTTGCTAGCAAGCGAGTGACGCAAATCACAGTGATTAAAAAAAAAAACTTCATGGCTTTTATTTTTGCAGTAGAACCCCTTTTGACTCATCAATTATTCTGTGAACAGTGCAACTGGCTTCTACTAATAGAAACCCAACTTGCATGCTAAAGCTTAAAACAGGTTCAGATAGCAACCCCCCCCCACCAAAAAAAAAACTAAAATTAGAGAAGATGACAAGAAAATCCGCGTAGTCCCAGACTTCGTACCTTTGGACCTCTGGCTACTGGACTCCACTCCTTGCCAGCTGGGACAGGGAGAGGGGCTGCTTTCTTCGTGGGACTGGGGTCTCCACTCAGGTTTCACTCCCAGGGTCAAGCCCACTGGCTCCCTTTGGGCCGAGGCCCTGGCAGGTAAGGAAACAGTAGCGTTTTGCTTTAAAGTGTGTTCTGAGTCTGTCCTAACTACAGTGTGGTCTGTGGGACGACTGCCTGGTATTATGAGTGCCCGTCGGCTCTGTTCTTCCCACACCGTCAGGGACAAAACTAACAGGGTCTCGAGGCTGGCACCTCTATTTTTCCTCTCTTGTGTAACCTCAATTTTGGCTCCAAATTTCCTCGTCATGTCCTTGTAGGCAGCCTATGAAAGTTCCCAGAAGAGGGCCTGGGCAAGGTGGCTTGACAGGAACCCACACGGCCTGTGCACGCTGACAAGCTAGGCAGGGCAGGGAAGACAGAAGTCCGCGGGTGGGGTGCTCGCACAGCCCCCCAACCCAGGACTGGGCTTGCACCGGCCTTAGACACTCAGACAAAATTGTGTCTCCACAGCCTCCCTCTGGCCCTGACACACTGTGGAACACAGAACGTGTTATAAGGAGTGAAAGGAAGAATATTCCTCAGTCAAGAAAACTTGAACTCCGTTAAGTCTCTTCTGGGTGAGGCCACCGTTCACAGTCTGGGACACCTTTGCAAACGGCTCTGACTCACTAACTAAAGTTATTGCAATAAGTCGATATAACAAGGTATTCTTGTAAACGGATGATAAGGCATCCTTGCCAAAGAACATTATCCCTTCAACCCCATCTCCATCTATGTGCAGCCGTAGATGAGTTTACCAAAACAAGACTGGTGCCAGACTGTCTTTGATTTGCAAGAAGGGTACACAGATTTTACAAGCTTTCAGTGGAATGTCATTGAATTCTTACATGCTTATTGTAGATAAACTGAACAGTTCAGAAGACTGTATTAAACACTCCTCTGTGCTCGCCTTCACTGGGGTATAACCACTGTTGTAAGGGATGTTGTGTGTGATCCCACACGTTTTCTATGCTTATACTAACATTCACACGGATGGAATCACCCTATTCTGCAACCAACGCAGTGGCCACCTTTCCATGTCAGCACATGTAGATTCACCTCATTCCTTCTAACATCCACAGAATACTTTGGCCTGTGGGTACATTCATTTATTTAACCAATCTTCTACGGAAGGACAATTGGGTTGCTTCCAACGCTTAATCTATTGATAATGATGTGGCACTGAAAATTCTTGTACATAAATCTTCACGCATTTGTGTGAGTAGAATTTGTAAGGTAGTCCTAAAAACAGAGTTACCAAATGGTACAATCCTTGCCAATCTGACAACTGGTTGTTTTTCACATTCAGTCTTATTTAATGGAATAAGAGGTTGAGAAACATTTCCTGTTTCAAAGACGTTTGCAATTCTTTTATTCTTGATCTTGCTTATATGCCCATTTTCCAGTTAGGTTGATGGTCTTTCTAAGTGATCTATAAACACACTTTTATGCATGTTTATCTAGCACGTGTTACAAATCCTTTTTGTGGTCACTTTTGGCTTTTTATAATGATTTTTGTCCTAAAGAAATACTTGGGATTTAAGCAAACACTATGACTCTTAACTCTTATGACTTCGGGGATTTTCATTATGTTTGAAAAGTCCTCTCCAGTCTAGTATTGTAAGACTCTTCACTCTTATTTTTTTAGAATGTTTATGGCTCCAACTGGGATGAACTGTAGTTAAGGGCGTGATAGATCCACCTTCACGCCATTTCCACGTGGATAGCCACTGTCCCAACACCATTTGCTCAGGGGCCATGTGACCTCTCCAGACTGTCATCTCATAGAAAAGTATGTTTTGCAAATGAAGCAACTGACAAAGGATTAATCTCCAAAATTTACAAGCAGCTCATGCAGCTCAATATCAAAAAACAAACAACCCAATCCAGAAATGGGCAGAAGACCTAAATAGACATTTCTCCAAAGAAGATATACAGATTGCCAACAACCACATGAAAGAATGCTCAACATCATTAATCATTAGAGAAATGCAAATCAAAACTACAATGAGATATCATCTCACACCAGTCAGAATGGCCATCATCAAAAAATCTGCAAACGATATATGCTACAGAGGGTGTGGAGAAAGGGGAACCCTCTTGCACTGTTGGTGGGAATGTAAATTGATGCAGCCACTATGGAGAACAGTATGAAGGTTCCTTAAAAGGCTAAAAATAGAACTGCCATATGACCCAGCAATCCCACTACTGGGCATATACCCTGAGAAAACCATGATTCAGAAAGAGTCATGTACCACAGTGTTCATTGCAGCTCTATTTACAGTAGCCAGGACATGGAAGCAACCTAAGTGTCCATCGACAGATGAATGGATAAAGAAGATGTGGCACATATATACAATGGAATATTACTCAGCCATAAAAAGAAACGAAATTGAGTTATTTGTAGTGAGGTGGATGGACCTAGAGTCTGACATACAGAGTGAAGTAAGTCAGAAAGAGAAAAACAAATACCGTATGCTAACACATATATACAGAATCTTAAAAAAAAAAATGGTTCTGAGGAACCTAGGGGCAGGACAGGAATAAAGACACAGACCTACTAGAGAATGGACTTGAGGATATGGGGAGGGGGAAGGGTAAGCTGTGACAAAGTGAGAGAGTGGCATGGACATATATACACTACCAAACGTAAAACAGATAGCTAGTGGGAAGCAGCCGCATAACACAGGGAGATCACCTCGGTGGTTTGTGACCACCTAGAGGGGTAGGATAGGGAGGGTGGGAGGGAGATGCAAGAGGGAGGAGATGTGGGGATATATGTATATGTATAACTGATTCACTTTGTTATAAAGCAGAAACTAACACACCATTGTAAAGCAATTATACTCCAATAAAGATGTTAAAAAAAAGAAAAGTATGTTTCAAGCCTGGCTGCTTTAATTGCAGACTTAGGCACTAATATTCAAAGCTACATATTCATAAGTTCTGTCCTTAAATGCCAACGATCTAAACTTAATATAAGCAAGATGTTTTAAACTTGTTTTAAGATCCTGGGACTTTTCATTCCTGCTGGGGCTGGTTTGCCTCCTCGTTCAAGAATGACTATTGCCCACAGTCTCGTATTCAGCACGCTGAAATGCAAACAGCTCCGGAGGCCCACAAGGTTTGCTTTTCACTTGCTTGATTTTTAATTCGTAAAACCTAAACCTAACCATCATGAAGCTATTTATAGTCTCTATTCTCTTTAGTCCGAATATCTACCTTTTGTTTCAGACCTTAACGTACGGGATGCACAGTCTGTTACTCTTGGAAAATTGAAGAGTATGAACTTCAAAAAAACATAGCTGGTTCTAAGCATTTCAGAAAGGGAATTGTCCTTCTGGTAAGAGTCATTTGTTGTCTCCCGAAGGGATAAAAGTTTGCCAAAAAAAGGGAGAAGAACGGAGTGTAGGGAGGGTTCATGGAAAGGAAGAGGGAGAGGATGAAAATTGTGAGAAACCTGAGCTGAGAGGAGGAAATGCTTTCATGGACAACGCTTCCTATTTAAAGCCGCAAACCTGCTTATCAATCAGACTTCAAGCTCCATGATATGGAGTCTGAGATTTTATTAAGTGAATAGCCGTCAGGAAGCCACTCAGATCCACTGCGAACAAAAAGCCCTAAAAGGTCTTGAGATTTTGAACACTGTCAAAATGAAAGAAAAAAAAAAAAGAGGTCATGATTAATATTACAGTGACTAAGAAATAATGTTGCGTTTCTGCATTTCTTCAGTGATCTTGCAGTACTTCTTGGTACTCTGGGATGAGGTTTCATTTCTGTCAAAGGGTTGGACCAGGAGACTGATTCTCCCAGACACATTTTTAGCCCGAGCTTTTTAGAGCCACGGCATAGGAAACCAAAATGCTCTTAGCTATGGCTGTTTGATCTAAAGGACCAGAAACAAAACAGGCAGCTGGCCTTTTCACAGTTGAAACCAAACAGAAGTAAATGCAATGTCCCTTAGTATCCACAGGTGAGCCCACGGATATCAAAATCCGATGCTCAAGCCCCTTATATAAAATGTCATAGCACGATGAGTACAACTGGAAGGAAAGACCTAAGAGGTCTCAGCCCTGGTTGCACATCAGAGTCATCTAGAGGTATATTTAAAATATGAACTGCAGAGGCACTTCCCCTCAAACTCATATGAGATCAGAATCACCTGGAGCTTTGTTTATGGAGTTAAACCACAGATCCTGGGTCCCACCTGCCGAGTGTCTGATTCAGCAGGTCTGGGGCAGGGCCCCGAGATTATACAGTTCTGACAAGTTCCTGGGTACTGCTGGTCCAGGGACTTCACTTTGTGCTCTTGATTTAATTAGTATGTGGTGTGACTTGAGTATTATTCATTTTCCAGAGTTCCTGAGGTGATTCAATGTGCATCCAGGCTGGAGAACCACTGAGCAGGGCAACAAGCCTTTCCCTATGCAACCTGACCAATACGGCCTGCATTTTTCTCCACACAGGAAGGAGACAGTCCTCCGTCTCCTTCACGTCGTCAGTACTTCTCACCTAACGGGATAAGGTTCACTACACAGTTCCAGAGAAAGCAGCAAAATGGCTTTGTTGAATACAAATATTTTCCAAGGACACATAACTAGGTGATCAGGATATGATTGGGAACAGATTTGGAAATGTTAAGGAAAACCTAATCTAAAACACATATTTTTTTATTTTTATTATTATTTTTTTGCTTGGAAGCATAAGTAAAGAGAGAGTTGGGTCCCTTATAAAATGGATATTGATAAACCATAATGGAAAAGAATATGAAAAAGAATGCATATAAAACTGAACCACTTTGCTATACAGTAGAAATTAACATGACATTCTCAATGAACTATACCTCAATACAATAAATTTTTTAAAAATACAGTAAGGACTTCCCTGGTGATGCAGTGGTTAAGAATCCGCCTGCCAGTGCAAGGGACACAGGTTCAAGCCCTGATCCGGGAAGATCTCACATGCGACGGAACAGCTAAGCCCGTGCACCACAACTACTGAGCCTGCGCTCTAGAGCCCTCGTGCTACAACTACTTAAGCCCGCAACAAGGGAAGCAGCCACCGCAATGAGAAGCCCGTGCACCACAATGAAGAGTAGCCCCCGCTCACGGCAACTAGAGAAAGCCCGCATGCAGCAACGAAGACCCAACGCAGCCAAAAACAGATAAATAAATAAATATTTTTAAAAAATACAGTAAAACAGGTGGGAGAAAAATGGATATAGAGAACTTACAATGGGCTATTGCTTAAGGGCCCACTATAATTTGGAGCATATCCCTGTGCTGTGTGAAAGTAAATTTTGCTTCAAGTTGCAATGAATGAGAAACTCCAGAAACGGCTCAAATGATGCCCTTAGAAAAGAAATTGCATAGTGATGACTGTCAGTTCATTTCTGGAAACCCCATAATCTACTCTTATGAAAAATCTTTTAATAGAATTGTAAAGATGAATGTCAAGGGTGAGTGAGGCATTTGATTTGTTTGAAATTTCACGTTAACCCACGATTTTCTTTGTCTGTTTATTTCTAGCTGTTGGAAAAGGCAGGAGACATCCTCTGGCATGTTAATTCACTCCCTGCAGTCTGTGACACTAGATTGGTTTGATTCTCCCTTATCTGTTGATTTTTTTTCTTTTTTTTTTGAAATAGTCTCTGGCAACATTGCTTGGCTCTGGGAGAATAGCCCCTTGATGCTGCCGAAAAAGAAATCTGGGAATTTTCCGATCTGCCTTTGTTTGTTTTCCAAATCTGCTTCAAGGACATGTGGAGTTGGTACTGATGGACCATGAAGGCGGAAGTTAGAGAATACAGACTTTGCTGTATGAAACAGAACAAAAGGAAGTAAGTCCGCAGAATTCATCAATACTGCAGGAGTAGTTTGCTCATTTCTGCACGAGCAGCCTTATTTACATGCTTACAGCAAACCTTCCCAAGTCCGCTGCACGTTCTATTTCACTGCTATGTAGTCCACACTCAGGTGAGAACACCAACCCTCACATGTATTAGCAAGAAGACCAGAGACAACAACAAAGATTGATGTCTGGCTTTACAAGGAAAGGCCGCATTTAGCTAAAATCGGCAAGACAGGAGTGTCTCTTAATTCCTTCTCTAATGTATCAATAGCTAATTGTGCCCAAGACACTGGGGTTGATTCAATTCCCTCACTTGGTCGATTCATGAGACAGTGTTTCACTGCCCAAGCGAAAACAGACGTAGTTTTATTTCTTTGGGTCTGAAATAGCTAGAAACCTAAGAGATGGGGGAATTTAGCATTTAACCGCTTTTCAGCGTTTACCTGTCTTCTTGGATAATAACACACAGGTCCTTGCACTCAGGGCAGAAGATAGGGGCAGTACTGCTAATCGATTATCATCAATCCCTCATTCAGTGGCCAGCCGTCTATGCATAGGACCTCCTTTTACCTGCCTCCACCTAATTTGAGGCTCATTTTGTCACTCACTCCACCTCTATTACGTGGATAGCAAGGGAAAGCAAAGAAGGTAAAATGTAAATCATTCAGTTTTGCAATTTGCTGGTTGGAGGGTAGAGGCAGCATAACATAAAATTTGACTTTCAGAAGTCAAGTTACAATTCGGTGACAGATCAGAGCTCTAGTTTCCTACCCTTTCCTAGGTATCACACTCTGCAGTGGAGGACAGTAGGCTGGGGCTTTTGCCATCCTCACAGGCTGGTCACGGTAAAGCCCTTAGGGGCTCTGATAGTGGGGAACGGCAGCTGACTATGAGCTTCTTCCTGCCTGAATCCCTTTTTTTTTTTTTTTTTTTTTTTGGTATGCGGGCCTCTCACTGCTGTGGTCTCTCCCGTCGCAGAGCACAGGCTCCGGACACGCAGGCTCAGCGGCCATGGCTCATGGGCCCTGCCGCTCCGCGGCATGTGGGATCCTCCCAGACCGGGGCACGAATCCGTGTCCCCTGCATCGGCAGGCGGACTCTCAACCACTGTGCCACCAGGGAAGCCCTCTGAATCCCTTTTGCTTTTGCTCCTTGCTATCCACCCACATTGGCATGCTGTGAACTGGGCTGACCATCAGGGATTAGGATGCCCCTTTCTCTGAGTCCCAAAAGCCATTAGAGGCTATCTATCCTTCAAGGTAGTCATCATCCTCATTCCAGAGCCCACAGCACCTCCCACCAGTCACATTCTCTTAGAAAACCCTCTGCTTCTGCTGTCAATTTCCAGACTTCTGTCAATATCCAGGCTTCTCCCGGCTATATGAGCTTTGACCCATTCTCCAACAGATTCCTAATTCCCTGCGTTGTGTATCTTCCAAGGTTTCACCCCAATATCTCAGGCCCTCATCCCCAAAGGGCTGTGACTTGCTTTATTATCATGTCCACCTTAATATATATCATGACACATCTGCTTCTTCCTTGTGACAAAGCCGAGAGTCAACCTGGAATAATGGGTCATGCACGATAGGTAAACATGAGGTTTGCTGCTTAGTGTACAGAACCTGGAACTTCCCACTAAGACGGCTATTTGATGCATAGTAACGGCCTAAGGATGAGAAGCAGGCATAAAAGACCCACACCAATCAGTTAGGAAAAGACGAGCAATCCAAAAGAAAAAGGGGCAAGAGGAAAGGAAAGGATCATTGAAAAAGAGAAAACTTGAAGTACCAGTAAACATCTGAGAAGAAACAACCTCACTAGTAAGCAGGGAAATGAAAATAAAACCACTATGACATTAGCAAACTTTGAAAAGTTTGATCATATAAAATATGGGGATGGGGGCAGGGGGAAATGAATATTCTCAGCTCCTGCGTGTAACCATGTACACTGTCCAGCCACTCTAGGGAGGATACACCAATGGGCAGGGAGGGTGATGGTGTACTTGACATACAGCCCAATATTTTATCCTGAAGTATATATCCTAGAGAAAGTCTTGTAGATGTACACAAGACATTGTTTACAAGGATGCGCATCAAAACATTGTAATGGTAGAAAGGCAAACATTCTAAATATTTATCAATAGGAAACAGAAATAAATCATGGTATATACTCATATAATGGAAGAGTCCACAGCATTTAAAGTGAATGATGTAGAGGTACCTGTCTCAATATGGATAATTCCTGAAAACACAATGGAATATAATACAATTTACCTAGATTCTAAAAGCACGACACAAAATACCACAACTATGTATACTATTTATAAACCCATGCCTGTGTAGTCAAAGTATTAAAACATAGGCAGAAAAGGGAAACATTGACGCTGATACTGTGGTCACCTCTGGAATGAGTGGGACAGAGACATGGAAAGGCTGAGTGCTGCAGTGGAAGCTTCTATATCCGAAAGGTTTCATTACTTTCAAAAATGAAGCAACATGGCAAGGTGTTTATTAAATATGGGTGGGCATAGATATGGGTGCTTTTAGTGTATCTGAAATATTTCTCTTTTTCATCATTATTATAATAACTTCCATTTTATCAAGAATGGATCTTTAACCTCTTGCTATGAGGGGCAAACGTAACAACTAAACTCTGAGTTTAGTCGTGGACTCTTCTCTGGGGCTTTTACATGAGGCATAGGAATAGAACCCAAAGTCGTAAAATGGACAAGCTGGACGCACAGAGGACTTTGGACCAGCAAACTGCTCCTCAGGCTAGGGCTACAAGTCAGTGCTGAGACACTTCCAGAAAGCTCTTTTTGTTTCATTCTCCTTTAAATGGTACAGAGGAAGAAACAAAAGGAGATGCCCCCCCATAGCTTTAAGTTAAACCCTTAATTTTATTTGAATACCGTTTTTTGTCGTTTAATTACTGCCACTGTTTTCTTTTCTTTTCTTTCTTTCTTTCTAAGC
This sequence comes from Stenella coeruleoalba, assembly GCF_951394435.1. NCBI lineage: Eukaryota > Metazoa > Chordata > Mammalia > Artiodactyla > Delphinidae > Stenella > Stenella coeruleoalba. The sequence continues at coordinate 31,363,855 of NC_137155.1, read as the reverse complement.
TTCTAGATTGCTGTGTAATTTTTGTATCTACACGGATTAGACTCAGAGTCCAGGAAGACCCAGCCACATAATTAAGGACAGAACAGAATCTTCCACTTTACATCCATCTTCCCCAATTTAAAAAATGACATTTTCTGTTTTCTAACCATACATGGTTGGCTTCCAGCTTTTCACTTTAGACAAATATTTTCTGCCCAAAACCTGCTGCAATGAATTTGCAGCCTCGCAAGTAAACGTGGATTTGCGTTGACAGGTCATCTCCAGAATTCACTGGCATTTTTGCTCTGGATCCACATCTAGGAAGTGGGGACCGTATGAGAAATTTCTCCCTCAGTCAGGGCTTTCCTTGGGAGTTTTTGTAGGACCTCGAATTAGAACTTGTTATAGATTTGGGAAGACCTCCTTGCTGCACCTAGATGTCTTTTGTTGCCTCGCTGGCCTTGGAGGCTAAATTACCTTTAGAGATGTAGCTAGAGCAACAATGGGTTATCAGTCAGAACCTAGAAGGCAGGTGATATACCTAAATTTGGGGATTTCAGGAAAGTTTGATACAGGGACTGTTTACAAAGATGTCATCAGGGTAAAGGAGACCATAAGACTAGTGATCCTGGGGCTGTTACCACCCCTAGGCTTCAACAGGCAACGAGGAGGGGGTGGTTATCTATAGCCAGAGAGAAGTGGGTGGAACAGGTAGCCGACAGGACATGTGACAAAGGCACCACTGCAGGGAAGAAGGTTGGAAATAAATACCCCAAATCACTTCCTCCCCTCCCTCCAATCTCTTACTGGTGCTTCCCATTGGCCATAACCCAACTGGAACCAGAAGGTACAGAAACTCATTGATTCAGGTCAGCCTTCCTGAGCACAGAGTAGGGCTAAAAGGTGGAGTGGATAGCCAGCACACCAAACTACCCAGAAAAGGTCTATAAATGCACTTAGGTGTCTACATGTTGAACATTCCACATAGGCTAATATGCATTAGAAATTATTCCAAGGATAAGATAGTCTCCATTTGGGTGGTTGGGGCAGTCAAATTCCTCAGGCAATTTACATACCATTTGGAGATACTCTGATTCCCAACCTACTCCATTAGTGGGACTCAATAATTAACCGGCTCAATATTATGCTTTGAGTGTATAAATAAAGATGATTCATCATGGGAAGGGGCAACACGTTTTGCACTTACCAACAGTGTAATAAAATAAGAACAAATGCAAGTGGATGTAATAACAGCCAATTTCTGACATCAAAAAAAAGTCTTTTTTTTTGGACTTTTGTGTTTTGTAGAGCATTGATAGCAATCTTCCTATTGACAGAGGAGATGTCTGGATCGTCAAAGAAAAAGTATATTAGGTTCTCACTGATGTGAAGATTTAGTAAAACTGCTATGGGTTTCACATTAGGATACATTACTAAATTTGAAAGAAAAATGACTGGCTGCAAAATATATTATTTCCATATTAGAGGTATTACTAAGATGAGTAAAGGCACAATTCCTGTCCACCAAGACAAAAACAAATGGTCCTCTTCTGCAACAAGGAAAATAATATCCTAGACACAGGTGGAGACGTATCTACAGTCACACCCTACCCCCTTGCTGGCCCTGTCTGAATCCTTTTCCATTTAAACCTCCTTCTTGCTGAAGTTAAATAACATAATACACGTGTTTCATGCTTATCAGCATCCTGGCACATAGTAAGTGCTCAATAAATGCCAGTAGTAATAGTAGTAGTAAAAAATAAAATAAAATAAATACCAAGAAAGTTCATACAACATTCAGAAGAAAAAAGCTCATTTGTAGTTAGAAAATCCAGAAAATGTATTATTAAACTAACATATGAGATGGGCTCAGAGACTGAGTAGGTTCTAACAAGTGAAAAAGAGAATAAGATTGGCACAGAGTATGGGGTCGACTGAATAGCATTTGTGAAGGTAGTAACGGTCATGAATGAGACTCAGGTACATTTGTCATAATCTTGGGCAACAGATTTTGGACTTCATTAAGTTAACATGGGAGAGCTATTGAAGGAATTTGGGGGGGATGGCAATAATAATAATATTAAAAACAAGTAGCTAACATTTGTTGAGCACTTCCTATGTATCAGGCACTAAGCCCTATACATGTGTTCATTCACTCATCCTTACAAACATCCTATGAAATAGTTGATTTTAACCACTACACTGGGTTAGGTGCTACAGGTGATTTCAAGATTACAGATTATCTCTGAATTCATTTACACACTTGTTTAGGGAGGAGGGGAAGGGGGTGTTTTCATAGAATTTTAGAATGTTAGAGTTGGGAATTGCCTTCAAGTTATTAATTCACTTACTCTTCACAATAATCCCATGAGGTAGATGCTCTTATTATATCAACTTACAGACAAGGAAACTGTAGCAGAGGGAGTTCAAGTCCTGGAAGCGGAGAGAGTCCCATACAGGATAAATCCAAGGAGAAACATGCCAAGACACATATTAATCAAACTATCAAATATTAAATACAAAGAAAAAATAGTAAAGGCAGCAACGGAAAAATAACACACAAGGGAATCCCCATAAGGTTAAGAGCTGATCTTTCAGCAGAAACTGCAAGCCAGAAGGGAGTGGCAGGACATTTTTAAAGTGATGAAAGGGAAAAACCTACAAACAAGATTACTCTACCCAGCAAGGATATCAATCAGATTCGAAGGAGAAATTAAAAGCTTTACAGACAAGCAAAAGTTAAGAGAATTCAGCACCACCAAACCAGCTTTACAACAAATGCTAAAGGAGCTTCTCCAGGCAGGAAAATCAACAGAAGGAAAAGACCTACAATAACAAACCCAAAACAATCAAGAAAATGGTAATAGGGACATACATATTGATAATTACCGTAAAAGTAAATAGATTAAATGCTCCAACCAAAAGACATAGACTGGCTGAATGGATACAAAAACAAAACCCATATATATGCTGTCTACAAGAGACTCACTTCTGACCTACAGACAAATACAGACTGAAACTGAGGGGATGGAAAAAGATACTCCATGCAAATGGAAATCAGAAGAAAGCTGGAGTAGCAATTCTCATATCAGACAAAATACACTTTAAAACAAAGACTATTACAAGAGACAAAGAAGGACACTACATAATGATCAAGGGATCAATCCAAGAAGAAGATATAACAATTGTAAATATTTATGCACCCGACATAGGAGCACCTCAATACATAAGGCAAATGCTAACAGGCATAAAAGGGGAAATCGACAGTAACACAATCATAGTGGGGGACTTTAACACCCCACTTTACCAATGGACAGATCATCCTAAACGAAAATAAATAAGGAAACTCAAGCTTTAAATGATACATTAAACAAGATGGACTTAATTGATATTTATAGGACATTCCATCCAAAAACAACAGAATACACTTTCTTCTCATGTGCACATAGAACATTCTTCAGGATAGATCATATCTTAGGTAACAAATCAAGTCTTGGTAAATTTACAAAAACTGAAATCATATCAAGTAACTTTTCCGACCACAACGCTATGAGACTAGATATCAATTACAGGAAAAAATCTGTAAAAAATACAAACACATGGAGGCTAAACCATACACTACTAAATAACCAAGAGATCACTGAAGAAATCAAAAAACACCTAGAAACAAATGACAATGAAAACATGACAACCCAAAACCTATGGGATGCAGCAAAAGCAGTTCTAAGAGGGATACAATCCTACCTCAAGAAACAAGAGACATCTCAAATAAACAACCTAACCTAAAGCACTTAGAGAAATAAGTACAAAAAACCCCCAAAGTTAGCAGAAGGAAAGAAATCAAAGATCAGTTCAGAAATAAATGAAAAAGAAGTGAAGGAAACAGTACCAAAGATCAATAAAACTGAAAGCTAGTTCTTTGAGAAGATAAACAAAATTGATAAACCATTAGCCAGACTCATCAACAAAAAGAGGGAGAAGACTCAAGTCAATAGAATTAGAAATGGAAAAGGAGAAGTAACAACTGACACTGCAGAATACAAAGGATCATGAAAGATTACTACAAGCAACTATATGCCAATAAAATGGACAACCTGGAAGAAACGGACAAATTCTTAGAAAAGCACAACCTTCTGAGACCAAACCAGGAAGAAATAGAAAATATAAACAGACCAATCACAAACACTGAAATTGAAACACTGATTAAAAATCTTCCAACAAACAAAAGCCCAAGACCAGATGGCTTCACAGGTGAATTCTATCAATCATTTAGAGAAGAGCTAACACCTATCCTTCTCAAACTCTTCCAAAATATAGCAGAAGGAGGAACACTCCCAAACTCATTCTACAAGGCCAGCATCACCCTGATACCAAAACCAGACAATGATGTCACAAAAAAAGAAAACTACCAGCCAATATCACTGATGAACATAGATGCAAAAATCCTCAACAAAATACTAGCAAACAGAATGCAACAGCACATTAAAAGGATCATACATCATGACCAAGTGGGGTTTATCCCAGGAATGCAAGGATTCTTCAATATACGCAAATCAATCAATGTGATAAACCATATTAACAAACTGCAGGAGAAAAACCACATGATCACCTCAATAGATGCAGAAAAAGCTTTCAACAAAATTCAACACCTCTTTATGATAAAAACCATCCAGAAAGTAGGCATAGAGGGAACTTACCTCAACATAATAAAGGCCATATACGACAAACCCACAGCCAACATCGTTCTCAATGGTGAAAAACTGAAACCATTTCAACTCAGATCAGGAACAAGACAAGGTTGCCCACTCTCACCACACTTATTCAACAGAGTTTTGGAAGTTTTAGTCACAGCAATCAGAGAAGAACAAGAAATAAAAGGAATCCTAATAGGAAAAGAAGAAGCAAAGCTGTCACTGTTTGCAGATGACATGATACTATACATAGAGAATCCTGAAGATGCTACAAGAAAACTACTAGAGCTAATCAACAAATTTGGTAAAGTAGCAGGATACAAAATTAATGCACAGAAATCTCTTGCATTCCTATACACTAATGATGAAAAATCTGAAAGAGAAATTAAGGAAACACTCCCATTTACCATTGTAACAAAAAGAATAAAATGATTCAGAGAGGGTTGTGAAAGTCTTACTTAGAAACAAAGACAACTACAAGCAGCAGGGATAAAGGAAAACATCAGATCCATAAAAATGCCAAGTGTATGGCTTGAACCATCCATATCTTTAGTTACTGAGAGTCATTATAACTTACTAGTAATACTATAATAATTATCTTATAAGGCAATACCTACTTTGTTCGCCAACATAACCATCCAGGCTGAGGGGGGTTGGCCCACTTAAATACAAAAGGTATGTCCATGAGAAACACAAAGCAAAAATCACCCCTAGGAAGATAGGGAGTGCTGGATTCAATAAAATCAATTTCACAAAACTGAGGAACCTTCGTGAAGACTCTTGAATACGAATTCTGTCAGCAGTGGCTAGTACAAGGCAAAGGGGTTAACAAGATGGAAGTGTGGACAAAAGCAGATTGAAACATGTTTATTAGAAACATGTGGGCAACCTTCAAAAGGTAATCCAGCTATTTCCATGAATCCAGCTCTTGGCTATAAATTACAGAACGAAGGAGAGAGTAGTAAGTACAGTTCAAAAGAAGAGAATTCCCACCCAAAATAAAAAGGAGAAACCCACCCTCCTTTACTTGCCATCTTCATGGAAAGTTTTATGCTTTTTTTGGCCCCCTTTCGTTCTCTCCTTGTCTCCTGACACCCTCTAATTAGTATCTCTGCCTCTGGCACCCGTGCTTGCTGTAGGTGGCTGGTGTGACATTGGATGCCTGCCCCTGCAGTGCGATTAGGCACCCTGCGGTGCACAAGCAAAAAAACCAGAAAGCCTGACCCAACTATTTTCCTATGAATAGAACGTGTTTCTTTATCAAGATAAAAGATATTTGTGTGTGTCTATTTGTATAGAGATGTGCTATACATATAAACATAAATATAGGGGATTTTGTGCATGTGTATTGCATGTGAGCTTCTTAGTCTACTTAAAAGGTTCAGGGTCAGAAATATTTTGGTATGTCCTCAAATAGGACTGGAAACTCCTAAACATTTGTCCTTCATGTTTGAAAGACTAAAAGAAGAGCATGAAAGTTCCTAAGCAAGCCAGAGTTGAGTGAAACTTTCTTGATCTTGAGATTAAAGAAGGTCCCAAGAAATAGTTAACCCTCTCCTTCCTCAAACTTCTTCAATGACATCTTAAGGTGGAATGTCTTCCTGTGCCTTGGAGACAGAAATCTGTGTCCCTGCACTTTTAGTCCTCTCCCACCTCCAGTGTAAGATGGAAAGAACTTATTTCCCACGGCCAGATATCCAATTAGTGTTTATCGAGTGATTACCAAGGACTGAACATTCTGCCTCTTTGATCAAAGGGCATTTCACATCTCACTGAGGTTTATTTTCCAGAGAGCTATAACCACCCCACTGTGAGTGCTGTGATGCTGAAAGATGATGATGGTGGATGGTAATAATCAATGATGAAAAAATGGTGCCGCAGAGGAGGATTTGCAAGGGGACAGTCTTCAGGGGGGTGGTGACATATTTTGGAAACTCCCAGTATTAATACTGAAGGATTAGTGTTAGGGCCAGGGTAGTCAAAACATGGTGACTAGTTAGACCTATCAAAGCCCACTCAACTCTCTAAACTTTAATTATGGATGCACTCTGCTACAGTCCTTACTGATGACCCAGACCTGGAAGGTAGGTTGTCCCCTTCTCCCAATGTCTGTCAGACCCTCGAGCTGGGAACTCTTTCATAAGGGCACTAATCCCAATCATGAGGGCTCCACACTCATGGTCTAATCACCTCCCAAAGGCTCCGCCTCCTAATACCACCACCTTTAGGGTTAGGATTTCAACAAATGAATTTTTGGGGGACACAGATATTCAGACCATAGAAGATATCAGCTCTAGTGCCTGGAGCAGGGCAGGGTAGCCAATTAATAAATGTTGAGCAAGTAAATGAATGGGTGTATCAACTACCCTAAGCATGCTATGGGTTCAGAGAAGGGGAAATCGCCAAGAGTTAACACAGAATGGATTGGTTTAATGGACGAGATGGAAACCCTCATGGAAGAATGAGTTGGATTGGGGACTGCAGAGAAGTATTCCATTTCAAAAGGACAGCATGAGTGTAGGAGTTCAGACACAACCGGCTGACAGTTGAGAGGAATGAGAACTTCCTAAAAAAATAGATGCAAGGGCTCATTTCCCCTGTAACCATCACATACAATTTTGCCAACAGAAAAAAACCAACTTTACTTTCCAATGTAAGGGAAAGGAGTGACGTAGTGAATTTTAGCAACATCCCAGCTATTATTAGCTATGTAAGCCATTACCTTTTTGAGTTCACAGTCTTTAGCTGTGAGTACTCATGTGAGTTGACTTCCCATGAAAGGCCTGACATTTTAGATATAGCTCTGAACATATTCAGAGCCTCTGAATTCTTTGAGGTGAGAGAAGAGAGTTTATTCTGACAATTCCAGCTAAACATGAGCAAACAATGCCAAGCATGGACATGCTAAAAGCCAGGGACCACAAACTCAAATGGCTTCTGGGGCCAGGCAGGTAAGGTATGAGTGAAGCTGACAAGGTGTAAAACAGTAAGAAACAGCAATAGGCATGTGTCCTCTAGAGAGTGTGCAACTCTCTTAAAGCAATCAAGCTAACTTTTAAAATCCACTTAGCTGGGACTTCCCTGGTGGTGAAGTGGTTAAGAATCCGCCTGCCAATGCAGGGGACACGGGTTCAATCCCTGGTCTGGGAAGATCCCACATGCCACACAGCAACTAAGCCCATGCGCCGCAACTACTGAGCCCGCGCTCTAGAGGCCATGAGCCACAACTACTGAAGCCCACGCACTCTAGGGCCCACGTACCACAACTACTGAAGCCCGTGCTCCGCAACAAGGGAAGCCACCGCAATGAGAAGCCCGTGCACCGCAACGAAGAGTAGCCCCTACTCGCCACAACTAGAGAAAGCCCACGTGCAGCCATGAAAACCCAACACAGCCTAAATTAATAAATAAACAAAAAATTTAAAAAAATCCACTTAGCTAACCAAAGAGATTATCTGTGAGCTGAACGGAACCTCTGGTTACCAGTTTGCAACTCACAGAGCAACAAAATACCTATATGCCATTGATATGTCCAAATAGCCTAGAATGCTTGAAAGTTTAACCGAATAAAAAGGTCTGTGAGACAAGGGATCCTTGTTTGTTCCCTGATGCCTCCCAAGTGCCTGGACCAGATGCTGGTGCGTGATAGGCACTCAATAAATGTTTGCTGAATGAATGACTAGCCAATGTCCCAGAGACATTTCATATTGATTACCAGAAAAGAACTCAGTGACCATGAGGTTAGGTGTCTGGGTAGATAAAAGGAAGATTGTTCTGTTTTTCTCATGCTGCAAATTTAGTTGTGGCTTTACTGGCTGAGAACCTTGGAAACTTTTGATAATTAAACAGATCCCAGTCCTCCATTTCCGTGGGGACAAATTGTCTAGGATCTGTACGCTTTGACAGTCTCCCTCTGAGCTACATTCATAGAAGATGTATTCTATACAAATTAGACTCTGCAGGGAGATGTAAAGAGCCATTAAAACTACGCTGACTCAAAAGTCCACGCTTTTATCACCCAGAAGGTGATGAGATCAAACACTCTTAAAACCAAAGCTTGCTAAACCTTTTAAATGTAATTTCTACCTGGGGATTATTGTGGTTCACGGGGAAAGTGGGGTATGGCAATCATTTCCATATATTCTCAAATGCTTTGACATCACAATAAGGATGGTAGGTAGCAACTCTATCCTAGACCTCAAAGTCACATTGTTTTCATCAACGTGACTAAAAGAGTCAAGGATGGACTTAAGGCTTCTAATTCTGCGTCCACTACCAACTGATGTGACCTTGAGCAAGCTGGTTTATCTCCAAAGAAGGTAAAGACCGTAACCTGAAACTGATCTCTGGAACATAGCTTATATTTAAGAATGAATCAGTTTGCAAAGGACTCTACCTTAGACAAAAAAATAAATACTAAGTTCTAACAACAGAAATGAGCACAGTTGCATGGTTTCATTAATGAAATGAACAAGCAAAAACACTGAGGCATTTACGGCACATACTATCAGCGTCACAAAAGGAATCTATAAGGCTATGCCTGAAAAGATAGACCACTGGCTCCCCTATCAAAACTGGACTCCACTCCATTCTTTTGCGTTTTAACAATGCACTTTCTGTCCTTTTCAGTGTTACTTCTTGGCTACGTATTTGAATATTTTTTAGTCTACCACAACTCTACTGTGTGCACCTCACCAAAAGAAAGAAAACGAGGTAAAGAAAGCGAGGCACGCTCTTTAAGAAAGACTGTTCATTTACCGTCTAATTTTTACAAGAACATTTTCCTAAAGCTAAAAAAAGTTCTCAATAAATCTGTGTTTAATTCAAAATAATAAAGGGAAACACCTAGCCCAGTACCTGGAACATAAAAGTAACTTCGTGGTAGACGTGGTCACTATTATTTTAGAAAACAAAGCACAGTGTACGGCTTTGCTTTTTTCAAGACAGGTAAAATACACTGCATAAGATAGTTCTCAAATGCATCTGGGCATGAAAAGGATCTGATGAATATGTTTAAAATATAGATTCTCAGGCCTCACTAAGTCAGATGATCTGGGAATCTAAAATCCCTGATTCTACATTTTAAGAAATCTGCCCAGGTTATTCGGAGGCAGATGGTCCATGGACTCACACAAGGGAAGCACTGCCCTAGATTTTTCATTAAACACCTGAAATTTTAAGAATCCAGTATATGTTATTAGAAAGAAAAAAAGTATATAGTATGTATGTGTGTGTGTCTATATATACACACACACACATATAATCACACACACATTTTATGTATATATACATATGTGTGTGTGTGCATGTATGTGTGTGTATGTGTATGTGCGTGTGTATGTGTGAGTATGTGTGTGTGTGTGTGAGTGTGTGTGCGTGTGTGTTAACAAAGATGCTTTGCTCGACGAAACTTTAGTCAGGCTCCTGAACCTCCTCCTAGGCCCATCTGCGCACTTCCTTATAAAATCCAGTTCTAGCTAAAACTAAGCCAGTTTAGTGAGTTTTCCATCCTCCATATCTGATCCCCCTCCGTATCTGAGCAGGTTCCTCAGCCTCCACCATTCCCCAGGTGATGTCTGATCCTCTTGGCCTGTCTTCAGCAAGAATCCTGTTAGGTCAATTTAGCCCAAAATCCTCTCACCCCTGATATTTTCTCTTAGTAATTTCCATCCACTGACCCCTACCCTGCTCCTTGGCTATAAATCCCCTTTTGCCCACACTATATTCAGAACTAAGCTTGGTTTTACACCGAGGTCTCTTCTCCTCTATTGGAATAGCCCTGAATGAAATCTGTTTTTACCTCTTTAACTACCGTCCAGCTTTTTCTTGGACGTGTCCATGTGTATGCATGCATACACAGAGCCACACTTTTCATTGCCAATGACTGCTTCTCAAGGAGAAAGATCTTTGCCTTATGAGCATTTAAAAAGCACCACCCTGAACTAAAATGAGTGACTGAAGCCAATAAACCTCTTAAACTTAGCAGGGAATCCTCTACACAAGGGAACTTTTAATCTCAATCCTTAAATGCATTCATTGACTTCTATAAGTAGGAAAAATAACAGATATAACTCATTTTTGACAACCAGATCTGAAAACTTGCCTTTGTGCTGAAAAAAATGAGAAACTTAGAAAATACTATCAAAAAGTGGGAAAGCTTCTGAAATTTCCCAGGGTGGGTTGTCAAATCCTTGTGTGCCCCCCTTCGCCCCACTTTACAGCCTTTCCCACTGTGAACATGGTACTCAGGGCCTGACTATATATAAATGTTTAGACCATTTCATTAATGGATTGGAGGGGAGGCCTGGGTACAAAGGAAAACTGGGAGATCCCCTCTGCGACTGGGGAGGCCACCTGAGTCAGCGGGAAGTTAACTGACTTTCGACTGGGGCTGCGGGTACTTGTTACATCCTAGGGAGAGACATATTTTTACTGATGCTGCAGTCTGATCTGTACCTGTATTCTTAAATTTAAATAATTTGGAATAAAAATACTTCTCTTTCATTCTCTCTTTTGATTCACCATCTGCAGGGATGTTCTAATAGGAAAGCTGATTCCTCAAAACTTCAGAGACTTTGGGGCCTGAGGGGATGCTGAAACAATTCCAGCCCACGTAAGTAAGGACACGAACGGTGTCATTCATTCTCTCTCTTCCCCTCTCCCCCTCCCTCCCTCCCTCCCTCTGTCACTCTCTCCCTCTCTTCCAGCCGTAAGAAAAGATGAACGAGCTGGGCCTGCTAACATTTTCCTGGACCCCATAGCTTTAAAGGACAAGCCTCAAGGTCTATGCCTAAGATTAGGATAGGATCGCGGGATACTTATCTCTTTTAAAAATTTGATACGCCAAGGCAATGATAATTGTCAGAATTCATGGGTCTCATCCATTACTGACCAGCTACATTAGGATGATTATAGTTTTATTATAAGTAGCAAACGGACAGAGATTTTCATGTGACTTAGAAAACGACATGATTGTTAGTTAACAATCCACACGGGAAGACAGTTGAACACAGTTTTACAGACATGACCCATGATATACTTACAAATGGGTAAAGAAAACATCTCTGGGAGAAGCTTTATGATAAGTGAAGAAAGCACATACAAAATTGGGTAAAACTATGCTGCTCACCAGTGTCTTCTGAGAAAGTACCTGCTGCAGCACGGTGGCCTGGTACATAGGTGCCACAACAATTATTTACTAAACAAATAAACAAATGATTTGAGCTATGGAAGATGCATTGGGAAAAAAATACTGGAAGGAAAGTGCCCGTGTGTTAATAGTGTTCTCCTGTCTCTTTTGACTTTTTTGTATTCTTTGTACAAATTTTCTACAGTAAGCATGTATGACTTTTATAACTTGAAAAAATAAATACAAAAACAAACAAGGTCTTTTTGTTTTCTAATTCTACAGTTTTTTCCCATCTGAAAACTTTGAGGTCTGTTTTCCTATAGCTGGCCATTCCTTTTGTATTTTATCCCACGAAGGAATATTTTTTTCCAATATTGAGAGTACAACTCTAGAGAGAAAAAGATGCCCTTTAGCTAGAAGAGCTTAAGACCAACTAAGAAAGTTAAGATAGAACGTAACAGAAAACTACAACTGGGCTTGCTAACAACCAAACAGGAGCAAGTAAATAGAACAGGAAAATCTGTCCACAGAGTAGGAAATGACAGTATTTCATCAGGTTAGTGCGCTCCACTGTCATTTACTTCATTATCATTGTGGTGTAAAAGCTGGGAGAACTGAAGGAAACTCTGCAGGCTGGCTGAGGTTTTCTGAGCGTTAATTTGTATCCACTCATTCCATCACTCATGTTATTGCCACACGCTTGTCAGTCACAGTGCCTTTGTATGAGGCTGGTTGAGATTCAGATCAAACGTGTGGCAGATAAAAGACTCCTGAAGTTCTTCCAGTCTTAAAAGACTTTGCAGATTGGACTGACTTTTACTTAAGCGAAAGAACCTCATCAACGACAAAACCTAAGGCATTCAACAGCAGAACTCCTGATGAGCTGAAATGCCCTTGGGGAGACCAACGATGGCAGCCGCCGCAGGGCCTGGAGATCAAGACCGTAATGAGTGGTGCTAGGGGGAGAGAATCTTTCATTTTGTGTAATATGCTCTATTTACATTTGTATAGAAAATTTCAAAATCCTTTCAGAGCATTAATCACTTTGATCTCTGTAACCACCCTTTCAAGTAAATACGGCAGAGTGCATCATCCTCCTTTCACGGACGGATAGATTGAGGATCCCAGAGATGCAGTACCTTATAGACCTTTACACTGGTTTCTGGGAGGAAACTGAAGCAGGCCTGGAACTGGGTTCCGTGCCCTTTCAACATGCCTCACTGCCTTTATGTGCCCTGCAGGAATTGAAAGAGCGGAAATGCTCACACCTATGGCACTGAGATACTCTTAACTGTCATTGGTATTAGGTGAACAGTCCCTGGTAATTGATCCAGTTTGATGTGTACACGGGCAAGTAATTTTCTGTTAGACATCATCATCATTAGCATTCAACAATTAAAATTCTCATCCCTTTAGCCCGGAAAAGCCAATGGAGAAGCTGTTCAGGTAGCTCTGATCCAAATTTCACGGATCCAAGAGGCTTGGTTTTTCCATCGAAGGTACAGTAAAGCATATAAATAATTGGCCCTGGAGCGCTGCTGAATGGCTGACCCTTCTGAGGCTTGCCGGCCACCGTGGGTGGTTCTGTTCAGACTGTCATCTGGCAGCTGCAGCTTTCAAGCAATTACCCATGGCCACTTAGTGACAGCATTAGGAAAGTTAAGTTGGGATAGCTCCCAACTCGTAATTTACCTCTCAATAAAAATGGAAACTTAAAAAGAAAACTAGCTTGGCTGCAGCCTCTAAGTGTTTTTGAAAGACCCAGCTGGGGCAGGGGGCTATGAAGGAAGCCATCTGACCAAGAACTTGGATTAGCTGGAGATGTTGGGGGAGGACCTGGAGAGCCCCAGGAGCTCTTTGCAGGGGGCAAAGGAGCTACAGGGGTTTTAAGAGGAGGAAGTGGAAAATTGGTGCTTATCCAGAGGGTGCTTCTCTCTTACACATGCTCAGACTAGACCCTGTGATCTCTGCCCTTTTCAGGCATGTTTTCTTTCCTCTCCTTTGATAGTGCATCTTAGACCTGGTACCATCAATGTAAACATTTAGGACTCTATTTTGTAATGTTGGGGAATTCTTTTTGCTACATGTGACCATTTCAGACGCCCTAACTGAAAGACAGTCAACTTGATCTTAATTTTGAATCCTGTGAGTTGCTTATTTGTTTGAAAAATTATTTCAGATTCAAAGAACTTTATAAGAACTATAATCAAAAGAAAAAAAGGAAGTGGGGGGAGAAACCACCCACCATGCTACCACCCTAGCGTTCACTTTTCCTCCTATACACTCATTTCAGGGAATTTTTAATTTAATTTAATTTTTTTAATTTTTTATTTATTTATTTTTGGCTGCCTTGGGTCTTTGTTGCTGCGTGAGGGCTTTCTCTATCTGCAAGGAGTGGGGGCTACTCTTCATTGTGGTGCGCGGGCTTCTCATTGTGGTGGCTTCTCTTGTTGCGGAGCATGGGCTCTAGGCATGTGGGCTTAAGTAAGCTGTGGTGTGCGGGCTCAGTAGTTGTGGCTCGCGGGCTCTAGAGCACAGGCTCAGTAGTTGAGGCGCATAGACTTAGCCACCCTGAGGCATGTGGGATCTTCCCGGACCAGGGCTCGAACCCGTGTCCCCTGCATTGGCAGGCGGATCCTTAACCACTGTGCCACCAGGGCAATCCCTCAGGGAATTTTTTAAAAAGAAGTTTCCCACTAAAGATGCTGCATATTTCACGGGACAGGGCTTCAGCACAGCAATCAGGATAAAGTGGCAGGCTTAGGGAGGGTGACTATCGTTTTAAACGTGAGTGAATACCAGAACTCTCCCAGAAGTCCTCAGCTGGTTAATGTTTAGCTGCTTCTCCAACCTCCAGCTCTGTAGGTTCTCCCACCGCCCATGGTTCTGTTCCAAGAATTCTTGACATTGGAAATTTGCTCAGCTCCTTAAAATTCAAGCAAGACTTAATTTAAACAAATGGTTCCGTTACCATCTGGGAAAGGCCTGGCAGAGAGGTAGAAAAACCCTCTAAGATGTTTAGTCGGTTTTACTCTACATTTTCCTAATAGTTTGCGTTGTGTGCCTCTTTCTAGTTAGCTGTTGCTAAGTCTTCATGTTCTCCTTGCCCACTTTCACCTGTTTAACTTGAATTTCTGTGCCTCTTCCTTCTCTCTCCAGTTTCCCTCCTTTTGATTTTTTCTTCCTTCCTCTTCTGATGGGCTGCTAATGTAGTGTGCAGCACATCCTCATAGGCTTATTCGGAAAGGTTCCTGCAGGAAGTGTTGCTTTTTGGATCATCCTGGGCAGCAACATCTTCATCGGTCGGTAGGAGAGGGACAAAAGTGCTAACTCTGGTTATGATTTCATTTCTCATCCTATTTCTAATTTTTAAAAGCTGACAGACACCAAAAGCAAAGGTAACAGAAGCAAAAATAAAACAAGTGGGACTACATCAAACTAAAAAGCTTCTGCAGAGCAAAGAAAATCATCAACAAAATGAAAAGGCAACGTACTAAACGGGAGAAAATATTTTCAAATCATGTATCTGATAAGGGGTTAATAGCCAAAATATATTAAGAACTCGTACAACTCAATAGCAGGAAACCGAACAATTGGATTAAAAAATGGGCAGAGGCAAAAAAAAAAAAAAAAAAAAAAAAAAAAAAGGGCTTCCCTGGTGGCGCAGTGGTTGAGAGACTGCCTGCCGATGCAGGGGACACGGGTTCGTGCCCCGGTCCAGGAAGATCCCACATGCCGCCGAGCAGCTGAGCCCGTGAGCCATGGCCACTGAGCCTGCACGTCCGGAGCCTGTGCTCCGCAAAGGGAAAGGCCACAGCAGTGAGAGGCCCACGTACGGCAAAAAATAAAAATAAACAAATAAATAAAATAAAATAAAAATTGGGCAGAGGATTTGAATAGACATTTTTCCAAAGAAAACATGCAGATGCCCAAGAGGTACATGAAAAGGACTCAACACTACTCATCTTCAGGGAGATGTAAATCTAAACCATAATGAGATATCACTTCACACGTGTCAGAATGACGCTCATCAAAAAGATAAGAAATGGTAAGTGTTGGGAAGAATATGGAGAAAGGGGAACCCTGTGCTCTGTTGGTAGGAACCGTGAATTAGTGCAGCCACTAAGGAAAAGAGTATGGAGGTTCCTCAAAAAATTAAAAATAGAACTATCATAGGATCCAGCAATCCCACTTCTGGGTATTTATCTGAAGAAAACAACACTAACTGAAAAAGATATCTACACCCACATATTCATCACAGCATTGTTGACAATAGCCAAGAGGTAGAAACAACCTAAGTGTCCACCGATGGATGAATAAAGAAATACATACATACAATGGAATATTGTTCAGCCATAAAAATGGGAAATCTTGCCATCTGAAACAACACAGATGGACCTTGAGGGCATTATGCTAAGTGAAATAAGTCAGACAGAGAAAGACAATACCATATGATCTCACTTAGAGCTAGAATCACTCACACACACACACACAAAAGAACTCATAGATACAGAGAACAGATTGGTGGTTGCCAGAGAAAGGGATTGGGGTGGGTGAAATAGGTGAAGGGGTCAAAAGGGACAAACTTCCAGTTATAATATAAATAAGTCCCAGGGATGTAATATACAGCATGGTGACTACAGCTAATAATACTGTACTGTATATTTGAACGTTGCTGAGAGAGTAACTCTTAAACGTTCTCATCACAAGAAAAAGAAATGTGTAATTATGTGTGGTGATAAATGTTAACTAGGCTTGTCGTGGTGATCATCTCGCAATATATACAAATATCGGATCATTATACAGTACACTTGAAACTAATATAATGTTATATGTCAACTATATCTCAACAAAAAATAAACTAAAAGCTGACAAATACCACAAAATCCAGACATAGCATTACATAATTATTAAAATAATAAATATCTATATTATGTATTTTATAGAAATTATATATACATATAAATTATAAAATGTATATAACGTACTTATGGAATGTATCTATATAATGTATTAATGTATTGACTGACCAGTCCACCATTATTTTTTCCTACATTTTTGGTTATGAACTTTTTTTTTTTTTTCGGTACGCGGGCCTCTCACTGCTGTGGCCTCTCCCGTTGCGGAGCACAGGCTCCGGACGCGCAGGCTCAGCGGCCATGGCTCACGGGTCCAGCCGCTCCGCGGCAGGTGGGATCCTCCCTGACCGGGGCACGAACCCGCGTCCCCTGCGTCGGCAGGCGGACTCTCAACCACTGCGCCACCAGGGAAGCCCTATGAACTTTTTATATAAAAATGATTTTTGTAATATCACATAGAAGCAAGCAACTCACTATTCTTAATGTCACGTAAGTTTTTTGGATTGTTGTCAAACTTAGGAAAACTACTAAGTTTTTGTTTCAGGAGTAAGTCTTAAGATTTCAAGGCATTAATCATTTTAAATACTGTAAATTGAAGTAACTTATGAATCAGTCTGTCATAGATGTCCTTGTAGTGGCCCATTATGATTTTTAAAAAATTTTTGATCTCTGGCAGGATAAAACCTCCACTGTGACCCAACAGCAATGAGAACTAAATCTTTTATTTATAATACTAAACTTCTGATGACTGCACAAGTTTTATACAGACTAGCTGCCGGCTGTGTACATTTCAAACCAGTTTCTTCTTCGTTACAGATACACTTTGGTGTTGCACAGCCTTGTTTTACAATGCCAGGTGAGGAAGCACGGTAGACCATAGGGATGTTCATAAAAGCCCTCCCCACACTGGGACAATTAGTGTGACTTATTTCTACAGGAAAAAAATGGGAACCAAATAAATATATCCCATGAAATCCAAACCAAACGTTTGTGCAATTCAGCTTTCTCTTAGCTGGATCCCCAAAATGATGGTCACCACCTCTGATGACACCAGATGTAAAAAGTCATTAGAGGGCAAGTTGAAGAGGAAAAAGTGTTTTTAATGGATTACAGTTAAAATACCTTATTATTTCCCGATTTTACAAGGACACTTGACATGTGAACACATTCCTGGTCATGCTCAGGACCTTGCAAGAAGCCATACAAATGATAACTCTGAACCTGCAGCTTTACTTGCTTCACTGTGAATCTGCCTCTGCGATAGAATAAATTCAACTTGGGCTTTTTTAGAGATAGAAAAAAGCTTTAAGGACAACAGGAAATTATTCTGTAATGAGAACTAAATTCAGTTGCCTTTACATATTTCAGCAGACAAAAATCATAACTTTTGTACAGTGGCTGTCTGTATAGATGCAGCTATTGAGTACAATTTCAGACCCATAGATTATGAGAGGCACACGGTGACAGTGAAGGGAAGGGTGGCTTGTTGAACCAAGGAACTGGTGAAGCAGAGCAATTGGGAATCACTTCAATTCAGACCCCAGGCAATTCTGGCCTTGCTTCCGGCCCTCCAGTGTTACCCAAGATATTGAGAGAATCACCATCTCATCTTTGGCAAGCAACTTCTTTCAAAACCAAACCAACCAAATGAAAACATCAACCTTTCTTCCTCTTCCATCTCACCCAAAAACCTCATCCTTTCCTTGTCAAATGCTTAACCCAGCTGATAGGAGAAAGGAGAGTTCTTTTTGTTTGTTTGCTGGTTTGGAAGACACCTTGACTTCTGCCTTGGAGTCTATTTTCATTAGACACGCCCCTTTATAATGGGCTCTGATGTCCATCTTCTGGGTCTCCACACTGAGAAACCAGTGAAAACTCTTCCACAGCAGGTTAGGGAACATGGGCTGATCCAAGATGGACCTTCATGATATCAACAGTGGTGGAGGGGGATCTGTGTTCCTTTGCTCAGTGGGTGTGTTCTTTCTTTTTTGAAACTGTGCTCTTTGTGGGTTTTGACCCTAGAGAGTAGAAGGGAGAAGCTCAAAAACCTAGTGATGTGGAGAAGTGAAATATGACATTGCTGAGCTGTTTTCCCCACAGCTATCTCCCACTCTAATTTCCCTAATGAAACAACATCCAAGAATCAAAAACCACAGTTCACAAATATTTGTTAAATGCCAGCATTGAAGATGTAGCAGTGCACAGGGCAAAGTTTCTGTCCTCACACTCATGACATTCTAACGAGTGAGGCCCTAAGCTGGGAATGAGAGAAGCGACAGCTTAGTGGGAAGTAGGGCATGGTGGAAGATGAGGAGGGAGAAGTGCCCTGGGTCACAGCCGCTAGAGCTTCAAGGGCCACAGTGAGGGCTTTGGATTTTACTCTAATCCATTGGAAAGTTTGTGACATCATCTGGTTATTTTAAACGGCCCACTCTGGCTGCTGTACTGAGAATAGACTGTAGGGGGCGCGCAGAGGCAAGGAGCTCGGTTTAGAGGTCGTCGGAATAAGAAGCGAGAGCTGAAGGCGGCTTGGTCTAGGGAGGTCACTGTGAATCCGCTTTTGTGCGTCAGTACAAGGAACTGAGAGCTCACTGATACACAGCAATGAGCAATGTTTGACCAAGTCTGGACCCAAAACCCTTGCTGAATTTGCAAAGCCTCCTAGTTACATTTCCCACAAATTTTCTGCATCTAACTCCAAACGGAAGATTGCAGAACTTGCATATCATCATAGCAGGGGTTAGATTGACAGACTGAGTGCCCACGCTTCCCTTATTCATTTGCACAAACTGCACAGTGGATGACAAAGTTTTGGGGGCCAGACAGACCCGGGCTGGAGTCCATACTCTGCCAAGGAGAGCAGAGCAACTCTGGACAAGTTCTTAACCTCAGAGTCTCCGTTTCACAGGGTGGAAATGGAGAGACTGTTGCCATCAAGTTGTGGGAGGGACAAATTAGAATTATGTAAGGGTTTAGCAGAGTGGAGGGCATTTGATAGAAATCGGATCCAAAATATAGCCACATCAGTGTGAAAACGGCCACTTTCTGCACTGAGGTAAAATTTCTTCTGCAATTTTCTAATTACCTGCTGAAACATCTTTTGGAAAAGTACCCAGATTCCTGGCAAGTCTCCAGGAAATAGACTTGATCTGGCTGATTCTCTAAATTAGCGTATTTCCAAGTAGGGACTGCACCGATTGTGACACCAGAGGTGCTTATTAAAATGCACATTCCTGGGCAGCGTCCCATTAGTTCCAAACAAGAAGCTCTACGGCGAGGGCCAGGATCTGCATTTAAGGCTCCTCACCGGTCGTGCTGCCTTTCAAGAACCATCCCCCTGCGAGCTCCAGGTAGGCCCGGGGAGAAGGGGCCCCAGGACACACCCCAACGGCCATGGAAGCGTTGGAGCCAGGGCTCCGCCGTGCTTTGCAAAAAAAGCCCCCTCTGCCTCCACCGCGGCGGCCGCAGGAAGCTCCGCCGCCAAAGGGAACAATTTTCATCTAGGGAACATCTCAGTCCTTTTGGTCGTTGCAGTTATTTACCTCTTAGTTTAGTGTCCCCTCCCGCAGCCCCCCACTCCCACCGCAGGCCAAGCCGGGCAACGCACGGCCTTCGCGCACCTTGCAGGCTCTCACTTTCCTGACCGCAGCGACACCTGCTGAGGCAACGCAGTATGTGCATGCGCAACGCGGAGATGGTGCCTCTGGCTGAGCATCCCGGCGGCCGCGCGCGGGGCAGGGGGACCGCACAGGGCAAGGAACGCAGGCCGGTCGCCTGGCTAAGGATCGTCGGGGCCGCTGCCCGGCGTGGGGGCCGTAGGGGAATTTCAGAGTGGGCCCCGCTGGCCCGCGAGATCTTGCTAGAGGACCAAGTGTCTTTTTAGAAAATCGAAGGACCGGCGCCCTCCTGCGCTCGCCAGCCGATTAGCGTTTCCGTTAGAGTGAAATGAGCCTCACAGAAAGGGAAGGATGCGACCCTGCAGTCCAGGATGAAAAAAGATGCTGCAATCCCCTTGCCGCTCCCTGCCAGTCAGGGCTTGGAGCCACGGCTCCTACCACTCCGCCCTGTTTATGTGGGTCTCTGCGCCTATCTCATCACTATTCCCCAAGCGGTAACTCTGCAGGAGAACCTAAAAAATTAGGTATAGTGGGAAATGTCCCTGGGAACAATTGAAGGAAGGCAGCAAAAGAGGGGACAGATGTAGAGGAAAGCGAGAGAAATAAAGAGAGCTTTCTTAGAAAGGTTTAATCGGACAGGAGGAGGGCAGAAGCGAATGGGATCCTAGCCCATGACACTACCCTCCACACCTTCCACAGCCACCCCATCTTTCTCTCCTTGCTCCTGAGGGGTGTCTGGAGGCACAGGACTTGACACTGAAGTCTCCCTCACTTGGGTATCGTAGCTTGGGCAGCTGTAACAAATATATTAGTCACTAGGTGACTTAGAAATTTGTGTCACAGTTCTGGAGGCTGGGAGGAAAGAGATCAGGGTGCCACTATGGTTGGGTTCTGGTAAGATCCTCTTCCTGGTTTGCAGCCCAAGGACTTCTTGTAGTGTCCTCACATGGTGGATAGCAGACCGAAGTAGTAAACTCTGTCTCTACTTAAGAGGGCACTAATCCCATTCACAGGGCTCCACCCTCATGACCTAATTTTGTTCCAAAGGCCAAATACTATCACTTTGGAGATTAGGGCTTATGAGATTTTGGGGTGTGGGGGGATGCAGTCCATAAAAAGGGCCCCTCAGGATATCTGGGGGGATCCTGAGATAGAAGTAATTTACTCTGTCACATTAGATATTATCACCTTGTGTTCCTTCCACTCTCAGCTCTATGAGATATGAGACTTTGTGTCCCTGTTGTACCCCAGTGCCTGGCATATAGTAGCTGCTTAATACGTATTTGTTCAATGGACAATTCTAAAACACACTAATTTGGAGTTTACTGTGTGCCAGGCAGTGTTTTAAGATCTTCACCTATAGTAACCCACTTATTCCTCACTACAACTGTAGGAGGTAAGGTTTTCAGATAAAGAAAGCCAGTCATCCCATAATGTACATGGGGTCACACTATGGAGTCCTCACAGCTAACCAGGGCACCACACTGCCTCTTATGAATGAATTCATAAGGTTTTCTGGAAAAAGATATAGGCTTTTGGGCTGCAAAGACCTTAGTAACAAGGAGGCCTTCTGACTTAATGTTGGGGAAGAAGTGGAGCTGAGCCCTGGGGTCTCTAGGCTCCTAGACAAATGTCTGGAACCTCACCCACAGTAACCAGCCCCTAGGGGCTCTTTCTCATGCTTGTGGCTATGGCCATGGTTCTCAACTTGGTCTGCACATTGGAGTCACCTGCAAGAGCTTTTTTTGAAAAAACCCAGTGGCTCAGGCCACCCGTTAACACTAACTGAATCAGAATCTTTAAGGCTGAGTCCCAGCCATCATTTCAGTACTTCTGAAAGTTTCCCCGGTGATTCCAACGTGCAGGTAAAGCTGAGGATATGGGGAGTTGGCTGGGAAACAGGAACCTTGTTCTTAAACTGTGGCCATTAATCACTGATTCAGAATCACTGGGTTTGCTTTTCAACAGTATAGATTTCTGGGTCCCATCCAGATTTACTGAATCAAAATCTCTTGGAGTGGGTCACAGGATCTGCTCAAAAGAAGAAACAAAACACAAGCTCCCAGAGATTTACATGCACCCTGGAGTATGAGAACCGCTAGGGCAGCTGTTTTTAAAGTACGGACCACCAGCAGCAGCAGCATCACCTGGAACCTGTCAGAAATACAATTGCATTGGCTCCACCGCTGACCTCCTGCACCAGAAACTGGGAATGGGGTCCAGCAGTCTGCATTCAATGAGGCTCCAGTCATCTTGGTGCCCGCCGCAGTTTGCAAACCACTTCTCCGAATAAAGGGCCTCTGGTTCGAACCCCAGCTTGGTCACTCACTAGCCATGTGACCCCGGAAAGCTTATTTAACTCCTCTGGGCTTCAGTTTCTTCATTTGTTAGTTGGGTATGGAGTGTTATTGGTTGAATTATGTTCTCCCAAATGCATATGCTGAAGCCCTCACGCCCAATACCTCAAAATGTGACCTTATTTGGAAATAGAGTCATTGCAGATGTAATTAGTTAAGATGAGGTCCTACTGGAGTAGTATGGGTTCCTAATCCGATATGACTCGTGTCCTTATAAAACGGGGAAATTTGGAGACAGACAAGCACACAGGGAGAATGTCCCATGAAGAAAGGTGTATATTGCCACAAGCCAAGGATCTACCAGAAACGAAGAGAGAGAGACCTGGAATACATCTTTCACTAGTACCACAGAGGGAACAGGGCTCTGCCCACACCTTGATTTGGGACTCTCGGTCCCAAAGAACTGTGAGACAATACATTTCTGTTTAAGCCACTCTGTCTCTGGTACTTCTTGACGGCAGTGCTAGCAAACTAATTTGGGGGCGTTTGGGATGAGACACGGAGCACAATGCCTGTACTAGTGGTTTCCCAATAAATGGGAGATTTTGTTATTTAAAAAGAAGGGAGGAAAGTGATTCTGTACACTGTCTCCTTAAGTAGGGGTTAAACCTGAGAGTCAAGAAATGAAAAAGCCGAACGTTCCACCCAGTGGACTGAGGCCGGGGTGGGTGGCAGTGGTGGTGTGACTCAAACCGCTCTGGCCCTGGCTGGAGGCTAACAAACAGCGGACAGATGGTCACCATTTCTGGTCACTCCCGATCTGGATAAGAACCAAATGAGGGATCCAGAGGCAGTGGCGTGTTCAGCTCTGATGTAGCTGTCCTCATCTCTAAAGCTCTCTGTGGAGGCCTCAGCTGCCTTCCATGAATTGTCCCAGCCCTTCCTGGTCAAAAGCATCCCTGTCCCGGGGACCAGAGTCTATTACCAGTCCCCTGATCTACTCAGACCCTCCAAAACTCTGCGTGTGTGTGTGTGTGTGTGTGTGTGCATGTGTGTGTGTGTGTGTGTATGAGAGATTCACTGAATCACCTGAAATGAAATGAATGTTAGTGAGGCAGAATAAAAGTTCCCTTCATCACTCTCACAGCGTAGTTATGTGGCTGATGGTTAGACAGTGCCCAACCTCTGGAAAAGAGTAACTTCTTTCGCTTCTATTTGTTCACCAGAGAGCAGGAAGGAGCCAGGCTGCTTCAGCCTTCCTTCTGTGCATGTTACCTGAGCAACTGGTAACCTGTTGGAACCAGCAGTTCCAGTTCCAACTGGAACCAGCCTTCCTTCTGTGCATGTTACCTGAGCAACTGGATCCACTTCTTTCCTGCCAGCCCCATTCTACACCATGCCTAGCACTGGAGATTGGAGCCCATTTTGTGAGAGCTTGTCCCAAGGCAGCTGGCAAGCCAGGTTTATCAAGGGAGTGGGGTCTTATGCAATTTCCAAGGTGCTTTCCATTTTAAAGCCTGCACCACTTCTTCCAATTCACCAAGGAGGTAGAGATCATCTGAGGGACAGTGTTCCCCAGTGGCAGCTGCTCAGTGACAAAGGGAATCATCCCAGCAGGCTGGGCTGACTTCCACCACTGCCCTAGGACCTGCACAATTTCATGGCAACTTGGGGGAGTTAATCAGGCTCAATCATGCCACATCATCACAAGTGTGACCCTTAGGCCTGCTGTTAGCTGACTTCAGTAGTTAACAGTGAGAGGCCTTCTGTTCCAATAGGAAGCTAGCATTCCAACCAACTGTAGAGTTTAAATTAAAACTACCTACTGACATCACATCCAGTTCTTGACTATCCTCTTTCCCCTCCAGGCAGTAAGGGAAATAAGGGTCACCAGTCTTGAGTTAGTAAGACTCTGCGGTGTGAGGTTGTGCAATTATGCAACCTCTCTGAATTTCAGGGCTCTGGTTTTTCTCCTTTAAAATGGGTTTAATAATACCTCTTTGGCTTTTCTCATAAGGCCGTTAAAATACAAGGAGGTTGTGTATGTGAACAATAAAGAGTGATACACATGTAAGCACTGCACAGTAGTGAAGCGGATCGTGGCATTGTAAATATATCCTATCCTGCTTGTTGGGTGGGGTTCACTGACCTGGCTATAATGGCTTTGCTTATGTCTTTAAAGAATGCAGATGAAATTCAACAGTAAAGTAGCAGATTGAATAAGGGCAGACTGAAGAGAACTAACATCTATGGGCATTATCTCATTTAATTCACTCAAAAATCAAGTGAAAGAGAAGCTGTAACCGAGTAGAACCCTATGGGGTCTTTCGAGGACAGACCCCCTCAAGTCCTCTGCCTGCCTCTTGTTTGTAGAAAAACTTTAGCCTCCTAGGCCTTCCTGGAGTTCCAAAGAATATATTTAATTAGAGACATGAGAAGATGCAGAAGCAAAGGGAAACGTCAAGCAAGACAAAATAATGGTAATTTAGCCATTAAACAAAGTTGAGGACCTTTAGTTCCTCCTCAAAGGCTGTAGGTAATATTCTGAGCCAAATCCTTTGAGCTGTTTTGCAGCTACTGAACCCCCGCCAGGTGGAAGAAGTTAACTGCACGCTGCCCACAAGCACGTAGACCCACCCCAGACCAGCTGGAACCAAAAGGTTGATGTTGTTAACTCCCAATTACCTCACCACCAGCTGATCACGCATTCCCAACTCCCCTCCCTTACCCTGTCTTTAAAAACCTTTCCCTGGGGCTTCCCTGGGGGCGCAGTGGTTGAGAGTCCGCCCGCCGATGCAGGGAACGTGGGTTCGTGCCCCGGTCCGGGAAGATCCCACGTACCGCGGAGCGGCTGGGCCCGTGAGCCATGGCCGCTGAGCCTGCGCGACCGGAGCCTGCGCTCCGCAACGGGAGAGGCCACAACAGTGAGAGGCCCGCGTACGGCAAAAAAAAAAAAAAAAAAAAAAAAAAACCTTTCCCTGAAAGCCTGGACTCCTTGCTTGGTGCCCTGCGATAAACCGCACTTTCCTTCACCACGACCTGGTGTCAGTAGACTGGCTTTACTTTGCACAGGCCAGTGGACCCGTTTGGTTCAGTTACAAAGTAATGAACCAAATGTTAAACCAGAGGTTCCCAAACTTTCTCAGTCATGGTCCTCCTAGCGTGTCAGCATCCCTAGTAAAGGAAATACCTAACTGTTCTATTTATTATGTAGTCAGGTTCAAACAATTTAATCCACATTGATAGTCTAACTACTTATCACCTGTTGGGCCCTGCACATCCTCACAGTTTTTAGAATCAGATACAACGGCCAACTCATTTTTCCTTCCACATTCCTTTCATACAGTTCTAGTATTTTATCACAGCTGCAATTTTTGCTTGTCATGAACATGACATCAACAGAAGGCACGTAGTGATTTAAGATTGAAAATGAACCGTCTCAAGCTAGTGGTTCACACAGCATTGGACCCATGTTGTTGTGTTGCCCAAGAAATGTAAAAGTATCCCAGAGAACCCCCTGTGAATTCACTGGGGTGCCTCAGTGCACAGTTTGGGAACTAAGGTAAAAAACGAATGCTCAAAGGTGTGAAGTAACTTCCAGTCAGAGCTTTTCCAATGTTAACATGCACAGGGATCCCCTGGGGGTCTTGTTACACTGTCGGCTCTGATTCAGCAGGTCTGGAATGGGGCCCGAGAGGCAGCTTTTCTAACAAGCTCCTCCTGAGTTTGGGGGATACGGCCAGTTCATGGACCGCGCTCTAAGTAGTGAGGCTTTCAGTGAAGCAGCCAGGAGAGGTAGGGCAGCGAACAGTCCACATCTCCAAAGCCCATGCTCTTTCCCACAACCATACTGCTTCTCATATAACTTCTAGAAATTAGAATTTCTAGAAATTCTAGAAATTCGAATTCCAGTTTCTAGCTCTGCCCATAATGAGGCTTGAAAGTTCTCTCTCTCCTCCACAAAATAACCAAGAAAGCCGAACAAACCAAAATTCAACAACTCCTCTTAGGTCCGTCAGAGAACTGAGGTCACAGGACAAGCCACTGCCCCCAAATCTGGAGAGACCGACAGGCAGACGCAGAGAATCACAACTTACCAGAGCAGAAACGTCCGTGGAAACCAGTGCCCGGGAAGGAAAGGTTGAAGTGTATTTGCTGACTTGCTGGAGAGTTAAAGCTCCCGGGAGGCGCCCACACTTCTGTGTGTTACCTGAAGGAGCCCTGCCAGGCTCTCACAGGGAAGATCAGAGAAAAAGCCCCTCCTACTTCTGAGCAGGGGAGGGGGAAAATAGCCTTTATTAAATACACCTGGAGAATTCCATTCTTCTTAATTAACAAGGCCTGGCCTCAAAAGAAACCAATTTACCAGAGCCTAACCTGCTGAGGTTTTCCCAGATTCTAACCAACCTGGGGGAATGGAAATACCCAACTCAGCCCTCTCTAGCCTCCCTGTCTTGCCGAAAACGGAAGCAAACAAAACAAAACTGAGAAGCTCTTGTGAAGGTCACAGCCTGGACCCAGGCTCACTAAAAGGGCTGTGATCTAATCACAGGACCATAGACGCTTTCCCTCCATATCACCTTCCATCCACATCACTAGGGCTCCCTATAACAACTGGGGGATACTCCTGGGAGAACTGTGCCTCTCAGAAGATTTAAGAAGCCTCTGGGGAAATCCAAGGGCAACAGGAGAGGTAAAAACAAGGACACTGGAGGAAAGATTAGCCTCTAACACCTTCAGCTCCAGCAAACAGAAAACACAGCCCAACCCCAAGCCAGATAAACACAAAGCCTCACACTAATGGCCTGTTTCCTTCAGTTCCTTGTACCCAGTACTTCATGTCCCGGCTCACGACAAAAAAATTATAAGCCACGCTAAAAGGCAAAAACCGCTATCTGAGGAGCCTCCAAACCCCGGGCCCATGTTTCATTGTCCCATGAGACTTCACTTACAAAACACAAATTCAAAACTAAAATAATTCAGAACTTCAGGACAGAAGCCACAGAGCATTACAGCCCAAGCAGGCCACATGTCTGTGAAGCCAGCCTGCACGTCAATCACAGTCTGGTCAGCAAGTGTGACTCTGGTTATTCACAGCTGAACTCTGTCTGCTTCAGATCCTGCCCGAGAACTAAGTTCTGGAAAGCACGGAGTTTTGAGCAGTTGGTCTTACTGCATCCACCGTGTTTTCCTTCAAATCACAGTACAGGCGGACCTCAGAGATATGGTGGATTTGGTTCCAGACGATCACCACAGAGTGAATGTCACAACAAAGCAAGTCACAAATTTTTTGATTTCCCAGTGCATATAAAAGTTATGTTCAATGTGCAATAGCATTACATCTAAAAAAATAACGTACATACCTTAATTTTGAAATACCTTAATGCTAAAAAATGCTAACTATCATCTGAGCCTTCAGCAAGGTGTAGCGGTAACATCAAAGATCACTGATCACAGATCATGACAACAAATACAATCATGAAAAAGTCTGAAATATTTTGAGAATTACCAAAATGTGATACAGAAACACAAAATGAGCAAATGCTATTGGAAAAATGGCACTGAGACACTTGCTCCACGCAGGGTTGTCACAAACCTTCAATTTTGTAAAATATCTGTAGAGCACAATAAAGCAAAGTACAATAAAACGAGGTCTGCCTGTACTGTTCCTGGGACCACCTGTGCCTCAGCGGGCCTGTGGTCGCCCACGTGGTTTCTCACTAGATGCATGCCTTGGCCCTGAGGGCAAACCCTCTGTCCTGCTGCAGGACAGAGCCCCCAGTCCTGTGTATGTATCTGCCATGCTCCATCACACACTGAGGGATGTCTCCTCAGTGCAGGCATGCTTAGCTGTTTTCAGATGGAAACAGTATGTATGAAACGCTGCATGTCATCTGCAGAAGCAATTCAACTGAAAGACACTCTCATAAGATATTTACTTAAAGCAAATCAAAGCTATTCAGTAAGACAAACAGTAAAACACGGGCGACATTATCTCACTGCAAAGAGGATTGCCTCACCGACAGACGCTCATGGCCATGAGAACATAAGTAAAAACTCAACAAATGCCTGGTCCCAGTGGGTGTTCTGTCAGCCATCAGAATTTAGGCACCAAACCATAGTTCATGCAGCATGTTAGAAGCAGTGGAGCGTCAACTGAAAAGGGGAACATCCATGGTTAATGACTAATAATGCAACAGTAATTGTAACATAGGGATAGGAATTGCTATCTACCATCACAAGTGCCTTTTTGAGGGTGGATCCTGGAAAAATGAAAGGCTCTTTCATTCTGCCCAGTTCCCAAATGGGTTTGGACTTGCAGAGTGTGGCTTGGAGCTAAACTTTGGTAGTGGGGACGGTAAGGAACTGAAATTGGAAGGATCTGCTTTTCCTCCTAAAAGGAAGGCAGTAGAGGAACTGAGGAAGCTGGAGTTTGCACTATGGAAAAATGGCCAAGTGATTTTTTTTTTTTTTAAATAAGGGATGTCTTGAATTCAATGTTAAATTGTATGTGTTGCTATATTCATGGGATGGTACGAAATGCTGATTGAGATCCATTTCTGACTCCCGAGGTTACAAAGTGGTGCTGTGATAACAACGGATACAGGGCACTGTAAGCAACCAAGTTCCCAGATTCTCCAGGTCCGAGGGGCTACCAGCATTCATATGGGATCTATGTAGACAATGAGTCAGACCTGCAAGGGGAACCAACTCCTGCTATCAGCAGACACATAAAGGTAAACCAGCGTGCAGTAAAGGGTTAACCTTTTTGCCCAAAGAAAGCCTGGACCCACGTGAGGCGCCTCAGTTAACCTCTGAGCCCGTGGAAGAGCCTGCCTGGTCAGTGTCTTTGTTTACCTGGTTGCCTTGGACCACAACGAATGGTCTACGCCAACAATGTGATTTATGATGGAGGCCTTGGGCCATATGGTATCAGCTTGACCTCTAAGGGCTGGAGACTGAAGTCAGTCATATATGTGGTCAGCTATGCTGACATGACCGACCCCCAACAAAAACCTTGGGTACCAAGGCCGGGGTGAGCTTCCCCGGTAGTGATAACCTGGGCACGTTGCCACACATCACTGCTGGGAGAAGTAAACACAGTTCCATGACTCCACTGGGAGAGGACCGATGGAAAATCACACCTGGTCGCTCTTGGACTCTGCCCAACACAGCTCTTCCGTTTGCTGTAATACGTCATAATGGTGAGTACAGTCACTTTTCTGAGTTCTGTGAGTCCTTCTAGAGAATCATGGAACTTGAGGGTGGTCTTGGGGACCTCCTGAACTGCAGCCTGGCTCTTCTTCCCCTCACCAGGTAATTGCAGAGAAAAGAAAGGGTGGGGGCCGCAGAGCATGCCCATCCCCTTCCAGTTCTGCAGGCTCAGATCCCAACACCCTGCCCTGCCTTGAAGGGGGTGATACTGACAGGAGAGTGGAATTTTAGAAATAAACAGCATGGAATTTTTGTAACCAGAAGAAGACTGTTAGAATAACAAAGTGATTGGAAAGTAAGAGTCAGCCTGAGATGTGGAGGGAGCCCGCCTGATGCTTTAACAGAGGCCAGTGGGAGGAGTTGTTGAAAAAAAGGTTCCTATTGATACCGTACCATTTGAGATGCCTCAGTGAAGCTGGCCTTCACACAAATGTTCTTTCTGCATAGGGCAGTCATTTTCAACCCAGACTGCACTTAGAATAAGGCCCTAAGGCATGTAGGCCTTATCTGCAGGAATTCTATTTTAATTAGGGTGGTCTAGAGGGTTGCCATTACTAATTTTTTAAAATTAGCTTTATTGAGAAATAATTTACAAACTATAAAATTACCAGTTTTAAATGTACAATTTGTTGAGCTCTGAGAAACGTACATACTAAAAACACTATTTCCATCTCCCCAGAATGTTCCTGTCTAGGCTGTTGAGGCTGCTATAACAAAATACCACAGAGCGGGGAGCTTGTAAGGAACATACACTGATTCCTCCCAGTTTTGGAGGCTGGGAAGTCCAAGATCAAAGTGCCAGTATGGTCAAGTTCTAGCAAAGGCCTGCTTCCTGGTTCATAGCTGGTACCTTCTCTCTGTAACCTCACACAGTGGAAGGGGCTAGGGATCTCTCTGGAGCCTCTTTTATAAAGCGTGAATCCCATTCATACAGGCTCTGCCCTCATGTCCTAATCACCTCCCAAGGGCCCCACCTCCTAAGACCATCAACTTTGGGAGTTAGGATTCAACATATGAATCTGGGGTGGTGGAGGCCACATTCAGACCACAGGAGTTTTCTTGTGCATCTGTACCTTCGATACATTCCTCTAATCCCTGGCCCCTAACAGTTATCTAATTTCTGTCTCTATAACTGTACCTTTTCTAGAATGTATATAAATTATATCGTATGTAGTCATTAGGTCTAATGTCTTTCGCTTAGCATTATGTTTTGAGATTCATCCACATTGTGCTTATCAGTAGTTTGTCATTTTTTATTGCTGAATGATTTCCTAATCTCTGTATATACTGTAATTTGTTTATCCATTTACCAGTTGGTAAATATTTGGGCGGCTTCAATTTTTGGCTCTTATGCCTAAGTCATCTATAAACATTTAAGGACAAGTCTTTGTCTTGACATAGCTTTTTATTTCTCTTAAGTAAATATCTACGAGTGGCAGTGCTGAATCGAATGGTAAGGATCTGTTAAACTTTATAAGAGACTGCCAAAATGTTCTCCAAACTGGCTGTACCATGTTGCATTCCCACCAGCAATGTAAGGGAGTTCCAGTTACTCCACATCCTTGCCAGCACTGGTTTTATCTTATAGGTCCTCTTTTATCAGAGTTTGATGATTCTTCGTTTTACACTTTCCCTGTTTAACCTCCTGTGTGGTTTTAAGCTCCAGATTGGATGCAGGCAAACTGATACAGATTTTAAACCATAAATTCAATCTCTTCAGTTGATATAGGACTATCATGTTATCTATTTCTTTTTTTTTTTTAAGTCTTTACTGAGTTTGTTACAATATTGCTTCTGTTTTATGTTTTGGTTTTTTGGCTGTGAGTCATGTTGGACCTTGCTCCCCGACAAAGGATCGAACCCGCACCCCTTTTATCGGAAGGCAAAGTCTCAACCGCTGGACTGCCACGGAAGTCCCTTATCTACGTCTTCGTGAGTAAGCCTTGTTAGTTTATGTTTTTAAAGGTATTTGTCGGGGAGTGACATCATCAAAATGTCAGAATAGAAGTTTTCTACTATTCCCCCCAAAGAACACCAATCTGACAGTCATTCACGTATCAGAGAGACTTTGTGGAAGTCCAGGAGTCCAGCAGAGAAGTTCCAGCGCATCACTGGAGGAAAAACAAAAATTCCGAGACTGGACACATCAAAGAGGGTAAGAAGAACAGCTGACTTGACCTATAACATGCCTCCCCCGGGTAGCTGAGCTCAGGGGCCAGAGAGCCTTTCTCCGCCTGTGATTTCTCCTGTGGGAGAACGTGAGTGTGTGACTGAGCGCCTGGATCCCCCAGCTGTGTGGACGCTGCCAGAGAGGCTCATTTCATCTAGAGCTCTAAGTCAGGAGCTGCACGCACACACGGACAAACCCTTAGCTAGACTAACTAAAAAAAAAAAGAGGAGACTCAAATAAATAAAATCTGAAACAAAAGAGGAGATATTACCACTAACTCACCACAGAAATACAAAGGATCATAAGAGATAATGACGAATAATTACATGCCAGCAAAGTAGATAACCTAGAAGAAATGGGTCAATTCCTAGAAATTTACAACCTACCAAGACTGAATTACGAAGGGATAGAAAATATGAACAAACCAATAATGAGTAATTGAATCAGTAATCAAAAACCTCCCAACAAAGAAAAGTCCAGGATGAGATGATTTCACGAGTGAATTCTACCAAATGTTTAAAGAAGAATTAACACCAGTCCTTCTCAGACCCTTCCAAAAGACAGAAAAAGAGCGAACACTCCCAGGTTTGTTTTATGAGGCCAGTATTACTCTGGCCAGACAAGGACACTATAAGTTAAGAAAACTACAGGCCAATATGCCTGATGAATATAGATGCAAAAATTTCACTAGCATATTAGCAAACCTAATTCAAAAGCACATTAAAAGGATCATATACCCAGATCAAGTGGGATCTATCCCTGGGATGCAAGGATGGTTCAACATCTGCAAAACAGTAAATGTGATACACCACGTTAATATACACATAGACCAAAGCAATTTTCAAAAGTACTGTAAGAGCTTGCTGAAGTTGCAACGGAAATACAAAAGATGGGCACATGGTCCAAGTGGAGAGGGAGGGAGCAAAGAGAGAGGGATCAGATCAGATATAGATTGCCAGAGAAAGTGAAATCTAAGAAGAAATGTAAAGGATGGATACAGACCAGATAGATGAAGAGAAATAAAAGAATCTTCTATGCCAATAGTTCTCAATCCTGGCTGTATGTTTTATTTTTTTAAAATAATATATGTAATTTTGAGGTCTGTGAGTGAAGAATCTATTCCAGGCCTCTCTCCTTGGCTTGTAAATGGCTGTTTTCTCCCCGTGTCTTCACACCATCTTCCCTCTATGAATCGAGGTGCATAAAAAATGAGATGAGACTTGTCCCAATTTCCCCTTCTTATAAGGGTATAAGTCATATTGAGTTAGGGGCCCCATCCTGCTACAATATGACCTCGCCTTAATGAATTACATCTTCAATGACCCTATTTCCAAATAAGATCACATTCTGAGGTACTGATGGTTAGGACTTCAACATATGCATTTGTGGAGGTAACAGTCCAACCCATAAAATGTGTATGGTAGCAATTATCAATTTACAACTTCATGTCTTTGAGAAGAAAATCTCCCGAATCCTAGCTTTAGGAAGCGGATGACATTACCCCAGTGGTTGCTGGACAGTGTGCTACCACATTCTGTACAACGGGGTGCACAACTGAGCCTCCTCTGATGCCTTTCTCGGCCTTTCCCTGAAGAAGTACCCACTCTGGTGACATGGCAGATGAAGTGCTCAGTTGAGTGAATCTCAAGTTGCAGAAAAGAACAGGTGATGGTCTGTATGAAGTTATCTCAAATTGGCTACAAAGAAAGACTGGTCACTTACCAAATGCTGGATAACTCTGCCTTGTAGATACAGAAGGAATCCCAGTGGAGAAGAAAGCAGCAAATACTGAGAGAATATGGCAAAACTGATTTTTTAGAAGTATTTTAAAACTTTCCCTCCTAAACTGGTGTCCGCTTATACCCCCATTCACTGTAGTGCCTCAGGCACAAAAATATTGAACACTACTGCTGCATTAAATGACCTGTTAGATGAAAAGATTAAACGGTTGGCTCTTAGGTGATTTGGGGGCACTGCTGGGCTCTCATCGTGGTGTTGAGGTCTTGCTTTGGCTGCCTGCCAGACAGCCTCAAAACCCAGCATCCAGGGCAGTTTGGAGATGCTTGCTCAAGAGGGATTGGGTCTGATCTGGGACGCTGAGAGAAAGTTTTACAGATTAATTTATTTCCATAGGGCAGAAGAGGCTCGGCTGCCTTGCAAGCATGCGGACCACTAGATGGCGCTCCATGCTCATACTGAATCTGCCAGAATTCAGCATCTCCAGAGTCTGGCGGGCTTCCAGTACTGGCTTATCCCTTGGGCGCCACAGGCACAGGGCCTAAGGCCCACGATACCTTTAGAAACCCATGGAAGTATTTTAATTTCTTCTAAAATCATGAGAAAACAAGGAATAGAATACTCCCTGATTCTATTCAACTTTATACAGTCCAATTGTTAAATATACTTTCATATATATAAATACATATATATACACATATATATTATTATTTCTAATGCAGGAAGGGGCTCATGAAGACAAAGTGTCTAGGGCCCACAAAAGTCATAGTATGGCCCTGTTTCCCTGCATCACATCTGGAGTATTGATCAAAAATATCACTGAAGGCTTCCCTGGTGGTGCAGTGGTTGAGAGTCCACCTGCTGATGCCGGGGCCACGGGTTAGCGCCCTGGTCCGGGAGGATCCCGCATGCCGGGGAGCGGCTGGGCCCGTGAGCCACGGCCGCTGAGCCTGCGCGTCGGGAGCCTGTGCTCTGCAACGGGAGAGGCCACAGCAGTGAGAGGCCCGCGTACCGCAAAAAAAAAAAACACAAAACAAAGAAAACAGTCACCGGAATTGAATGTAGTTCCAGGGCACACCTCTCCTTGTGGACGTATTTCAAGATGCATGCATTCATAAACTTATTTAACTCAACAGATTTGTTCTCAGTCACATGTCCTCTTGATTTCACCTCCTAAATCCCTCCCCAATCTGTCACCTTCCCTGCACACCTATGCTGCCACCTTAGTCTGGGGCACTGGAACCTTCTCTTGGACTTTGACAACAGCTTCCTACTGGCCTCTCTGCCTCCAGGCCCTTCTCTAAGCAGCCAGGGTCATTTCTCAAAAATCAAATCTGATCATGTCAGGTTTTTTGCTCTCATCTAAAACCTGCCGTGACTCTCCACCGCCTACAGTAGTGGTCTCTCAAACGGGGTATGTGTACTAGAGGAAGCAGACAAGACAACTTGTTGGAGCATAGAATGAAAACAGAACTTCTACTTATATTTACCTTTTATCTGCTTCTTTAAACATTTCTGGGTTTTTGTATGCTTTATTTATTTACACAACACATGCGCATTACTTATACATAGGTATACATGTATTGGGAAAGGTGTCGGTTTTCAACCTTTTTTTCCACCAGAAAGATGCATCATTGAAAGTGTTCGGAAACTTTCAAAATGATGTCCAAGCCTTTTCGAATCGCACACAGGGCCTTTTCTAGATGCATCAGACCAACCTTTAGGATCTTCTCTGTTTGCTCTAGCCACACAGAACACCCCTTAAGTGCTCAAAGCTCTTAAGCTTTCCTGCATTTACAAATATTTCAAGCATAGGCTGAACCTCCCTAGTCAGCATCCTCATCGGACCAAGTCCACCTCCCCCCTCAGCAGCGAGCCCCTGGCTCCTGCCCTCTGCCGCCGCCTCTCCTGGCTCCTCTCAGCAGCCCTGCTCTCCCTTGTGCCGCCTTAGCGAGAGCCTATTTATTTGTTTACGTTTTTTCTTTTTCCTTTCTTTATCTTGTGATGAGGTATGTGGGTGGGTGTCTGGCTGTGTGCGTGTGTATCCACAAAAGGGTTGTGTTGATAAAGCAGCTATTAGATGCTGGGCACTGGGCTAGGCCCCACCTAGGTGTCATTTCAATTCATCTCTCATGTAGGTGACCAGCTTATCCCAGTTTGCCTGGAACTTTCTAGGTTTTAGCTCTGAAAGTCCTGTGTCCTAGGAAACTCCTGTCTCAGGGCAAACCGGGATGGTTGGTCACCCTATACAATAATCCCATTATACCAGGGAGAAAACTAAGGCTCAGAGAAGTTATCAAAACTTAGCTAAGCTCACAAAGCTAATTAGCACTGGGACCTGGCTGTGTCCCTCAGAAAATCAGCACTCTTTCCACCATAGCATGTTGCCTCTTCATGGGCAGGGACCGCGTCTTATTCAACTTTGCGTCTTCATGCCTGTCATGATTCCTGCATATATTAACTAGTTGATGGATGAGTGAATGAATGATTGAGTGAACTCTCCAACAGAGAATCAAAACAGCTGTTACCTGGTGACATAGTGAACTAACCAAGCTGTGTCTCCTCCCTATGATTCTACGTCATCTCAGAATGTAAGAGAATTGGGCTCAGAGAGCAAAAATGACTTGCCCAAAGTCACAGCTCCTGGAAGAACGCGGGGCAGGGAGCAGAACTCAGGTTTCCTGACTCACACTCCAGGGATCTTTCTACTAGAATATTGAATGAAATAAACCAAAGGGCAGAGGAAATAGTGGGAGAAAACTGGGCTTATTTTTTAACATCTAACTGAAGACGCTACGCAGCTCTGAATTGCCAGAATTTGCATCATTTAAAAAACCCCTAAGAGTGGGAACTTTTCTTAAAAGAAAAGAAACATAACCCTGTCAAAAAAGAGTGCCTCCAAATGAACTTATCTACGAAACAGAAACGGACTCACAGATACAGAGAACAGACTTGTGGTTGCCATGGGGGAGGGGCAGTGGGGGAGGCATGGATTGGGAGTTTGGGACTAGCAGATGCAAACTATTACATATAGAATGGATAAACAACAAGGTCCTACTGTATAGCGCAGGGACCTATATTCAATATCTTGTGATAAACCCTAATGGAAAAGAATATGAAAAAGAATATATATATATATATATAACTGAATCACTTTGCTGTAAAGCAGAAATTAACACAACGTTGTAAATCAGCTATACTTCAATAAAATAAAGTTAAAAACAAACAAACAAACAAAGAGTGCCTCCACGTTGGGAGGGCTGAGTACCAGAGCATGAAATACAGGAAGTGCTGTATTTGTCGTCCAGAGGGAGCCTTTGTTCTTGTCAATCCTCCCCACTGTGACCCAGAACGAGTCAAGCCTTGGGTCCACAACAACCTGGCATCTCCAAAGTGGAAGGGCTATTTGGAGAACCAGTGGCCAGGCTCTGCCAGCCAGAGAAGGGGCAATGTCCCACACCCACCTCCTGCACCACTCTGAAATGCCCATTTATCTCCACGCTTATGGGCGTCTTTTGGCTTCCAGGCTGTGTTTGTGCTTTGTCCCTGGCCTTTATTGACCTCTTTGATTCTGTGGGGAAGCTCGGCCCCGGGCAAACGGGAATTTCAATGCACAATGGAAAACACGGGTTCCTCTAGGGCCGCTGGCTGATCCCAGCCTCTTGACCCTGTCCTTTCCAGAGAAGTTGTGGTCCCAACCCTGCCTGTGCCAAAAAATAAAAGGAGCCCAGTGGCGACCACTGGGGCCAATGCGAGTGACGGAGGGGACTTGCCCTTCTGTTCCTTCTGGGTGTGCCCTCAAGGCTTCTGGGAAAGAAGGGGAGGGAAGGAAATGAAGCTTTGTCTTTGCTTTCTGTCCCCCCCGACCCCAAACTGGGGTGGCAGGCTGCCCGCTGAAGCCACACCTGGTAATGGTCCAGCTGCTTATATACGGCTGGGGAAGCAGGGCTGAGAGAGTGAGGGAAGTGCTTAGCCCTCGTGGCATCTGGGAGTGGTCAAAGTTTAGCCCTGGCAGGATTGTTGGGGTGACGATGCGGGGGTGAAGGCTGAGCACAGGACAAGGATTCTCAGTTCCCCTATCAGCGACAGAGTCGTTGCTGAGCAGGGCTCAGCTAATGCCTCCCCTGGTCTCCGCTGAACTGTGGACAGTGTTCAGGGCCTCGAGGAAGAACGTGACAGTGGTGGCCCGGGGCCCCTGGACTGACTGCTGCTGGCGCAGACCTCAGGCCTGGTTTACCTGGAACCTGCTCTGGGACAGGGGACTTGGATTTACCCTGCAATAAGCATTCAGGAATGTGCTGGAATCACTACCAGCTCCACGGACAGGCAAACACCACAACACTGGGAGGGGCCAAAACGACCTCGCTGCGGCTCGCCCTCCTTTCCGGTCTTCTCAGCAAGGCTGTGTTAGTGTTCTGGTGTAGCTATGACACAGTCCCACAAACTGGGCGCCTAAAACAACAGAAGTGTGTTGTCTCGTGGTCCTGGAGGCTGCAAGGTGTTGGCAGGGCTGGTTCCTTCTGAGGGCTCCGAGGGAAGGGTCTGTTCCAGGCCTCTCCCTTGCCTTGGAGACGGCGTTCTCCCTGCGTGCATCTCCAAATTCAACATTCTTATAAGGACACCGGTCCAACCTGATGGCTCACACCCAAAGGACTTCATTTTAACTTGATGACCTCTGTAAAGACCCTGTCCCCAAATAAAGGCACACTCTGAGATCCTGGGGGTTAGGACCTTAACCCGTGAGCTTCGAGG
Organism: Stenella coeruleoalba; assembly: GCF_951394435.1. Classification (NCBI taxonomy): domain Eukaryota; kingdom Metazoa; phylum Chordata; class Mammalia; order Artiodactyla; family Delphinidae; genus Stenella; species Stenella coeruleoalba. The sequence continues at coordinate 31,325,409 of NC_137155.1, read as the reverse complement.
GGACCCGATTCAACCCGTAACAAAGGCCTTTCCTGGCTACCCTGTCGAACGTTTCCCCCCTCTTCCTGGCACTCTGCAATCCTCTTCCCTGCTTTAGCTGTTTTTCTTTAGGAACTTCTTATCATCTGACGTACTAGTACATATTTTCCTTATCTGTCTTATTGTCTCTCTCTAACTGGATCGAAACTCCATGAAGGCAGGGATCTTTGTTATGTTTGTGGCTGTTTTCCCATCACCTAAAGTACCTGGCACATAGTAGGTGCTCAAAAAATACACATTAGATGGAGTTGATGAAGTTTGTGGCAGATTAACAGGTTACTAATGAACGAGGGGGGGCGGGCTTGCTGGTTGATTTAAAGGAAGTTAAACATTGGCAAGTGTTACCTCAGGCCCAGGGTGAGCTGTCCCTTCTTCTATTGGCCTCCCCTGCTTTTCTGCCTTACAAAGGCGACTTCATCTCCAGCCAGGGCTCAGAGCCTAGGCTCAGCCCTTTCGTGCTCACACCAACTGACTAAACGAACCCGGAGAAAGTTGTCCCAACTGCAGAGGACGCAGTACAGAACAGTGAGCACTGGTCCTTCTCAGTTTCATGTCAGAATTAGGATGCTTCTGTGTTGCTGCCAGGACACCTGAAGCTTGTGAGGGGAGCTGCTGTCCTGGAGTTCCCGGGCCTGGGGTCCGAGCAGAGGGACAACAGGGAAAGGGGTGGAGTGGGACCAAGGAAAAGCCCTTCCGGGAGCTTCATGGAGCCCGCAGAGAGGTCGTGGCCCTTGATCCGATGTGCACAGGCTCCAGGTCTGCTCAGCCTTTCTTCTTCCTGGGTCAATATGTTAATGACAATGTTAAGACTAACAACACCGTTACCCCAGTTGTGCAGGCTGTATCAGACATCTTCCTTCAGATCAACTGGCCAATATTTAGGGAGTCACTGCTTTGTCCCAGTGTTGAGCAAAGCATGTGGGGATTCAGAAGGCAACCTCACATGTGTATCTCACTTCAGCGCGTACAGAGGACGCTCACACGCATTGTCTGTTTCATTCGCACAGCTGCCTGGCGGCAAAGATGTTGCTCATCATCTCGTTGGACAATCGAGAGAACTGAGGATGAGAAGTTATGGGCCCACAGCAGAGGAGAAACGTGGGTGCAAATCTTCTGGCATGCATCCAGGATTCATCCTCATCCTCATCCTAGTTACCATAGATCATTTTCATTGAGTGTCTACTATGTACCAAGCATTATACTAAGGGCGTTACATCCATTTCCTCATACAACCTTGTAAGGGAGGAGGCATACGAACCCCCATTTTCTGAGGTGCAGAAACAGCAGCTAAGATCAAGGTGGAAACTTTCACCAGTTCTCCCAACTCTAAAATGCCTGAGCCTGATTTGAACCTGGCAGTCTGGCCTCAGAGGCTATGCTGTTAACCCTTTTCCTCACCCTCGAGGCAGCGCATGTAGGATGGGTGGCCAGATGCTGCATTGTGGGACCTGCTGTAGGAATTCAGACAGGGATAAAGGGGTTCAGCGGGGGACGGGGTCCTCCAGGAGGGCTTGGGAGTGCACGCGCCTTCCTTGGGGGGTAGGGAAGGGGGGTGGAAGAGAGAAGAGCCTGGCCAGACTTGAGTGCCGGGTCCAGGCTGGGTGCCTGGGAGAGAAGGCAGGGAGAGGCCAGGTTGTGGGAGCCCGGAACACAGTGACAGCAGAAAGGACGAGGTTCGCCTTTGCTGTGGACCTTCCTTACCCCTCGGGAGGCGGCGGCCAGCTTAGTGCTCGGTAGCAGGCCCTGCTGCGTTGACTCCAGGGCTTTATTTGGCTGTTTACTGCAGGCCTTGATCTCTGATAGGACTGTGGAGTCAGCACGAGGCACAGGACGGGGAAGGGGCGAGGCGCTCCTTTCCGCCCTCGTCCCACTGCCTTTCCCTTCCAGCTGGGGCCCAGCCCAGGTCAACGGAATACAAAGGATCATGAACAGTTCTTTCTTCCCACATCAGCCAAGTCACTTCCTGAAACAAAACAAAACCAATTATCTCTGGCAATCGCAGATCTGCACCAGTTTTCTTAACAGCCAGGGGCTGGAAGGGATCGTAAAGGTCTTCTCTCAGAGCCTCCATCTGAGGATCGAATTGCTAGTTGGTTTGAGGTCTGTCTGCACAGCTCTGGTAGGAAAGAGCTCAGGATTCTTAAGGCAATTCTGGTGATCTGGGCAAAGCCAGTCAGAGCCCCTGCCCCAACCCCAGCTAGCTCTGAATTCTTCCCAGCCTGGCTTCAAGATTTCACATCTGAAAAGGAGCACATAAGTCTCACATACACTGATTTATTTAGCAAACGTTTGGTGCATTTTTTTTTTTTTTTTTGGCCACTGCCACGCAGCACGCGGGATCCTTAGCCCCCCAAGCAGGGATTGAACCCATGCCCTCTGCAGTGGAAGTGTGGAGTCTTAACCACTGCACCGCCAGGGAAGTCCCAGGTGCATGTTATTTTCAGCTGGCATTCTTACTGGTATGAATCAATGAATCTCCCCGAGTAGAATAGCAGTTTCAAGGGGATGCCAAGTTATTCGTCTTCTGGAGGCATCTTCCCAATCTCTTTGGCCCTGGACAGATAAGTAGAGGCCAGAATGTGAACTTGCATGCTATTGAGGTTCAGTTCTATAGCTTGGAAGGTGCTGCTGAAGGATTCTGAGCTAGGACAGACACGATCAGATCTGTATTTTAGAAAAAAAAAAAATTGACGGGGGAGATTTAGACTAAAGGGAGGAAGCATAGGTAGACAGTTACTGTAATGATTAAGTAATGGATAGTGAACGCCTGACCTCATGCAGGGAAAGTGGGGACAGAGCAGCTGGTGGAGAACTTGATGAGCAAGGGGTGCTGGACGTGAGGAATCAAGATAGTCCGTTCCCATGGTTTGAACTTGGCCGTCACTGGCCATACAAGGTTTCCCAGGAGAAAGGGATTTACCTGTTATGAGACCCAAAGAGCCACCGTTGCTGTAGAAGTTGGGAAAGATCTTGCCACTGTCTTAATTCTTGCATGTGGGCTCGCTGGTTTTAAGCCTTCAATCTCTCTGCTGCATTGAGTTATTTTGTTTGTTGTTGGGTTTTTTTTTTTTTTTTTGGTTGGAACTCTCAAGACCGAGGTGACCACTGCACGGATTTTCTCAGAATGTAACTATTTTCACTCAAGTTCTAACTAGAGATTATAGCCTCTAACCCTCTAACCACACACAGACAACTTGGGAACCTCTAAACTTCTCAGAGCAGGAAAGGGGCCTTCGGGAGAGGCGGGCTCAATACCACTTCCCAGGGTTGCATCTCAGGCGAGTAAGCCTCCACGGTGGGGTCTGCCTTAGGGTCTTCTCTATTAAGGCGCACCTGCTGCCTTCAGAAGCAGGGATGCTTTACTGAAGGACATCAGCAAGTCTAAAGCTTTAGGACTTTCATTCGTCTAAAGTCGTAAATGGAAAACAAATACACAAGTGGCTCACTGGGGATCCAGGAGACTTCGAAGAGCTGGACCAGACCTGGAGCTCTCATCCTCCAAAGTCCGATTTTGTAGCTAGTGCACCAGGACCAGAAAGTTCATTTTGAGGTTTGCTAGAACAAGAACCAGCTTCTGAGTCTGCGGGAGCCTTCATCTTCCCAGTACGGACAATCCCAGCAAAGAAAATCTCTGAGAATCCTGAGCAATGGGAATTTCCCTTTCCCCTCCGATTCCCTTCTGAAGCTGGAGCCTAGGGCTTCCATCCTCCCCTCGTCTCCTGCGTTGCTCCAGATCCAGGCCGGAGCCCACAGATGTAGTGAGGATGGGTCAGAACGAAGCAGTCAAGCTCAGTGGTCCTCCTCTCTCTGCTCCCCAAGGTCTGAGAGCCCATTCCCCCCCTTTGCCATCTCTTCCCATTTTCCCTTGTTACAGAGAGTACCCCTTCCTAGTGATCAAGAACCCAAGAGAATCATCTGGTCTTTACCTTTTCCTACATAAACACTAGCCCTTTGCATGGATAGAGGACAGCCGGCGGTTTTGTCCATCAGGTAATGTGCAAAGTCAGTACTATCACCCCGACGTGGACTGAGGGAAAGGGCCGTTTATCAAGAAAGCAGTGTCCTGGAGACTGCATTAGTCAGTTTTGGTGAAATTCCACCCGGGTAGTCACCTACCCCCGCCCTGCCACCCAAGTGCAGTGGCTTCTAATGATGTTTTATTTCTCACTCAAGTGACACATCCTTCACAAGCTGGAGAGTCCAGTGGATGGAGACACCTTTACTCGGACACTGCGGGTCTCCTAGCAGAGGAGACATGGCAGCCACAGGTTACCTCAAAGCTTCGGTCTCCAAGCCACACGGGTTGCTTCTCCCCGTTTTTCACTGGACAGAGGAAGACATTTAGCCGGTTCTCAGCTCATCATGGTGAACGACATAATCCTCTTGCAGGGGGAGGGATCAGCACATGCCAAAGGCCAAGCTTGACATCAATGGGCAGGATGTATAATTCTTCCGGAGGGAGGGGGAGAGAACAGTCTGAAGGATAAGTCTACCCCAGTGTACGTGACCCTCATCTTTCCATTCCAGTAGAGCATCATTGCCACCCCTTTGCTTCATCGTCCCACCCGTAGCTTTTGTCCTGCTGCTATTCCAGGCCTAGGGCATCACCACCAGGGCTTGGAGCTTGCCTCAGTGTCTGGGCTGGTAAGGAAGGGAGAGTACGTGGTCCCACCTGAGTGGGGTGAGGTAATGACAGGGGTTGTTGGAGTCTCCACATCCCCGAATACGATGCGATTTCCAGGGTCTTTAGGTTCTACAATAACTCAATGGCATCACAAGTGATGTAGGCTTCCATGGGTCGCCTGAGAATCGCTTCACCTACTTGTAGGCTGTCAGCAAGCAAATGATTTCTGAGTTCCACACATCTGAGCATAATACGCTGCCGGAACACAGGCTACAGAGCCCCCAGACATCACAAAGCAAGAAGCTCTGAGGCATGAATAGTATCTTTAACGTCATCTTATATTTGGAAAAGCAGTTTTAAAAAAAAAACACTTGAAAATACAAGATAAGGTAACAGTGACTTACATGTAAGTTCTCACCTTATATTGCTTGGCCATTTTTACATATAAATTATTGCTTACTAGCTTTGATAAATACACAGCACAGTCATATATACAGAAGCAGAAAGCATGAAAGATGAGAAAGAAAATACTGTTAATGGCAATTCTGGTAATTCCACAAATGTTTCATATTTACCAGCTCTTCTAATGGTGGAAAACTACAAAGTGTAGTCCCTGAGAAGTTAGGTAGACGCCCTGATTGTGGGTTTTCTATCTCCTGTTAATGCAAGCTGATAATGTCACAGCGGTCTCATCGATTTCATCCCAGTATTTGATAACAGTGGAATACGAATAAATAGGCTATGCAAATAAATATTACTCTGCTAAAAAATGTTTAGTATATACAGCTTTGCTTTATATAGTACATTTTCATCTAACTTTTTGGCAATTTTTAAAAACTTTTTTCCAGCACTAGTTTTAAGCACAATGGCTCACTCGTTAATAAGCAGGCTGAAAATTTAAGGACATGTCTTCGAAGCATTTAAAAGAAATGCTATCCATGTTAGATCACCAGAGTGGACCTGATCTTCCCCATTTGAATGTTTTTGCCTAGTTTCTGAGAAGCTCAGACTAGCTCTGCCATCTAGGGACACTTGGAATCTGTGGTGTGTGAGATGGCTGCAACAAAACCACTGGGCAGGGATCGGGGCAGCAGTGGAAGCCCAGCTCCAGGGATCAAACGTCACCAGCACCTTCTCTTTGATGCCACTGTGTCTCCCTACTTGGAGGTGAGTATGCATTAGTGCAACGTCTCCCTACAAGCTGGGAGGTATGGGCTGTTACTTTGTCCCTATGCTTCTGAATTTAAGGTATTCTGCACCCAACTTGCTTGTGGACAGGGGGCTAGGAAAATGAATTCATTCTAACGAGATACTAGAATAGAGTGAACGCAGGCCATAATATGTGTCACTACAACCGTCTGGCGATTATACAGGTTATAACGAAGAGTGAAGTTATTATAAAACACTGTAGTCTTAGGAGCATCTGCAAATGGGTATGGAAAAATTTAAAAAATTTTTTTGAGTGGTTGTGATTTTGCCGATAGGAACTTGCCCTGTGCTAACTTCTAAGCAGGGCTGGTTTGCTGACAGATCCAAAGACCCATAGGACTGTCTGAAAATTGTGCCATAGCGAAAATAACCCCCTCAGAAGTGCCCACGCACCCGTCGCTGGTGAAGGTCTCAGGTGATAGGAGATTTTTCAGAGTGAATGGAGATTTCGTGCGATTGTGAAAATCTAACAGAGTTAGAAAGGAGCTTACAGGTCCTCCTGGCCACCCTTCTGGCCAGAACAAAACCTATTCCAAAGAGGCCTTGGCAGATATATGCAGAGGGAATATGACCCACCCCTATTAACAGGGACCCTGCTTAAGTCCCCTGCAGCCTGTTCACTTGGACAGCTCCAGACTCATTAGAAACAGCTCCATGTTGAGCTACATCTGGTTCCCATGATTCTGCCTTGAATTCATTGATTCCAGATTCACGTCTTCTCATTGCTTCTGAAATTTCTGAGAGCTGCTGCCTGGGAGACCTCTGCAGATCGTTGTTAAATTTCAGGAAGATTTAGAGATTTTGACTTTCAGAAGACAGGGATGGAAAAGCACATCTCAACAAAACAAAATCCTTCCCTTTTGTTGCCCCAAGAGCCATTAAGACCATGGCTGGAGGAAACAGCGGGCAAGCGCCGTTCTCTCCCAGTCTGTTTCCACCCATACCACGTGGGGTACTCCGACTACACCCTCAAAATCTGTTTAGGTGTGATGTACGTGTGGATGCGTTTGGCCATGCACACATCTGAGTTGAGGTCCAAGCAGCAGGTGCTGTGCTAACATAGTTCTCCACTGGAGCAACTGCAATACTTTTAGATGGAGCAATGCAGATCTAATGTGAATAACCATTTAAACTGTAAAACACAAGAGACGATGTCAAAATGGCCTCGTAGGATTAGAATGGCCCAATGCTACTCCTGAGCATAGAGAAAAGACCAGAACACACACTGGTGCCGTAAGCCCACAGCGTCCTCAGTAATTGCCAAGGGGAGCGCTTTTCCAGTGTTTGATCAGCCATGAGAAAAGTCTCTTTTCCCTGGTTCTGGTGGGTCTGATCTCCTCCAATGGGTCTCATTCCATTCCCAGGAGCCTGGGGCATTTCTCTGAGTGGACTAGCCCTGGATGGTGCCTTTCTATAAAGCCGTGTTAATGTTCAGGACTGAAGCCTGACATGCTGGGACAGACTCTCTTTCAAAGTCCTACCCCAAATTTGCTCCCTGTGGCTGCTAACAGGGATCTCTCAAGCTCAGTGCGGCTCCCGAGCCCAGGAAACAGCATTGCTATAAAGGTGTAAGAAAGCATTGGACACATCTCAGTAATGAGGTGCTGATGGGACAAGAAGAAGCGATTCTGTACAGGCACCAAGGAGGGGACCAGGCAGGAGAGGTGAGAGGGGCACCAGGATCACATGTGTGGAAAATGAATGAACCTAACAGGCAAAGCAGGGCCCTTGTATTTTAGCAAAGTGACAAGGATCTAGCTGGCAGGGGTGGATTTCATTACTGTATCTCACAGGCTTTTCTGTTCACTTGAAGGTTGAGGGAAATCCTCTAACCAGTTCTTGAGAACAGCAAGAGGTCATATTTACTGTAGGAGCCCCCACCTGTAAAAACGGGAATAAAAAGACTTAAAAGACTCTGAGAATTTGGGGGGAAAAAAAAAAAGGCAGATTATAGAAAGGCTCCCTGCCTTGGTTGGGAGGCAGACTATAGGACTTTTAAGTGTCCAACACACATCAGACATTTAGATCTTTGGGGTTCTTTTCATTTGCTGAAAGATGGGCGATCACCACCATTTTAACCCCTTGTTCTTCTCCAGGGAGAGCTAAGTGCTTCACACATCACATCCCACTTAAGCTCCCTGTATGGGCCGTTCTCATTCCAGAGTATGGGCATGAGGCTGCTGGAAGCAAGCAACACACGAGGGCATCGCCAGGCACAAAAAGGCGGGCCTTTGTGACCGTCACCCCCAGGAACAGTTAAGAGTGCCTGCAATGTGTCAGGCACTGTGCTTTTGTCAAAAATCGTATTGTACCCGAGATGAGAGCCTGCTTGCACGTGGAAAGAAAATCCCCAGAAATTCAATGCGTCGATTTCTGAAAGGTGACTGTTCTTCCGTGTTGGCAAAGCAACTTAGTCTAACTTGCCTACAGTTGTGAATCAGTTGCGCAGAAACGCATTTCACCTGCGAGCACACATCGCTAAGTGACTGTGGATGCCAAGAAATGCATGCCTTGACATTTCTCTTCTGGAGATCAGAGCAGGGATGCCAGCTGCCAGTCCTCACTAACTCCCTAGACACAAGTGGCTTTTGGTGATGTCATAGTTCATAAAGACAGAGACCGGTGCGTCTCCCTGGAAACCTAGAGATGCCGTCACTGTCTTCAGGTGTTCAAATGAGCTCCCGCTTTGACAGCCTAGAAACAGGCATCTGCTGCCAGGCAAAGTAAAACTCCTCCCAGGCTCACACATGCTCTTACGGAGACACCTTGTCACCGTATGACAGGAGACGGTCTCTCGTCTTGACGCTGGCGCATCTCAAAGTGAACATTGGATTGGTTCAACAAGGTGATCCTAAGAAACCAGGCAAAGTAAAACTGCTCCCAGGCTCACACATGCTCTTACGGAGACACCTGGTCACCGTATGATAGGAGACGGTCTCTCGTCTTGACGCTGGCGCATCTCAAAGTGAACATTGGATTGGTTCAACAAGGTGATCCTAAGAAACCAGGCTTCTCCATTTCGAGAAAGCTTCTGCCTTCCCCTTCCAACCGCAGCCTCTCCGCATCTCTGGCAGCTGACATCACTTCGCGAGCACGCTCTGGCTGGCTTTCCCGTGTATGTCTTGTGATACGCTGATAAAACTCAGCAACTTCTTTTCTCTCAGGAAAGCAACGTGCTCGGCGCTGCCATCCCCGGAGCTCCCGGGGCTGCGGTTCCAGGGTGGCGAGGCGTGGGGGGGCTCACACCCGTGGCTCGATCCTGTGCGAGAGCGCAAACAGGGCCTGCTGGCTGTCAATGACGCACAGGTGGTGAACGTAGGATTTTAACTCTGGGTGCTCTTTTGGAGATATGTCACCTCCTATTTTGGGGAAGGAAAAAAAGTCAATCTCATGAGAGCAGTAATGCTGTTTCTGAATACCAGTAACACCCCACCTGAAGGCGTAGGGTAAACCCAGAAGGCAGACTCGCATTGGTCAGAGTCCCAGAAGAGATATCTTTATCCTAATCCCAGAGATGCTTTTCCAGCTCAGACCAGATGCCTCAGGTCAGGTAATTAGACTGGCAAGATGTCTGTTCTACCAACATTGATAGAGCAATTTCTCCTAACATTATATAGTATTTAGTGATTGTTATTATCTCCCTCTACAGAACGTGAAACAGCACAGACCTAGCAGGTAAGCGGCAGAGAAGGACCAGAACCCAGGCCGTGAGGCCCCCAAGTCCATGGTCTCGGCTCCCACGCCATGCAGCTTGTCACCGTGACTGCCCCATTAAATGGCTTTCACAGGCTCTTATATCTCAGGCTGGAACTGTCAGAAATCACTGCTAACCTGGTGACTGCATGGACACATTAGTTCTTTTTTTGATTTTGTATGTCCTTATTTTGGTAGGAAAATCTTTTGGTGTCCTTATTTTGGGGGAAAAAAAATTAAGAGAACAATCAAATGAACGGATATCACAGAAGTGGACTAAAGGTTTGGTGTACAGGCAAAGCGGGTTCAGAATGTGTGTGGATGGGGTAACGTCCATGCAGCGAAGGACAAAGCAAGGGAGTTTCTACTCCCAGACGCAGGGCGGTTCAAGGGCCACAAGAGGCTCTGGTGCACTGTGAACCCGTGTGTGCCATGCTGCTGACAGCTCTGATAAGGAATCAGAGATAAAGTAGCCTGGACAGTGGGGCAGGCCCACTTCCCATGGTCAGGAACAAACAGAAAACGCATTACGGCCTGGGGAGATGGGCTAAGCTGCCCTCCAGTGAGACAATGTAACTGTGAGTCTTCTTGCTTTGTGGGATTTCAGAGGGAGAAGCCGGGGGTGAGGCTGGAGTTCAGCTGGGGCAGAAAAGGGGCCCCCAGGAGGCTGAGCATTTTAATTCAGAAATTTTACCTCTTGGTGAAAACGCATTTTTTCCTCCTCTGTGACAAATACGTTTTATGAGGAAATAATTTAGGGCTTGTATGTCATGGACGGCTTGTAGTTCTTAGGTTACATAGAAGCAAGGCTTCTTGGTTTCAACAAGTAGAAGCACCAGGAGTTAAAGTTCTACCGTTCCCCCTTGTTTGGTTTAGAAAACATGATGCTACCGAGATAGTTTTGTTAACTTTCCAGCCTTAAAAAGACGGCAGGCGGAATGCTTCCAACCATGACAAGTGACCCTTGCATGGCACTCTGGAATCTCTAAGTGGCTTGAGGAACATTGTTTTATCCCAAGGGCTGACGTTGTTTAACTCTGCCTCTATAAACTGTCAAACTGAATTTCGATAATTCAGTTCCAAACTTGAATTTTAAAGATATATAAATACAAAACACAAACTGGCCTGAGAGTTATGTAAATTCCTCCTTTGCCTTTTGCTATGCAGACTTACTCTCTGGAGATGGGAGGCTGGCAAGGTCAAGGCCAGCCCCACTGGTATAACCTTCCTGCCCACACCTGCAGTGTATATAGACCGGAATCCCTTGGTAAGTGAGACTGAGGTCTCAGAATTAGCTGAGTACCCATAAATACTTGGGAAGCAAAGGGGGGGGGGTGAAAGAGATACAAATCCTTTACTCATCAGCAACAGTATGCTTGTACATTTGAATGAATCTCCATGACAGTGTTATTGCTATTTCTATTGAAACTGCATTGTACTTGGGTAGTTAATGGACAATTATATAAGCATGTATCAAATGGTATTCCTTGATGTGAGCACTTAGAAAATTAGGTCCTGTGTTTATAATTCTCTCTTTCAAACAGGAACTTTGTAATCCACACAGAAGTTCAGTTGCTTTGTTGGAGGACAGTATTACTACCCAAGACGGGCATGAACAGAACGAAAATTCTTAAGAATATGTACCAAATTGTTAGTAACATTTTCCTTAGGAAGTGGGACTTTGATTGTTCTACTTTAAAGACACTTCTGTATTGTTGAAAAAAATGGGTTTACAATGAGGATGTATTGCTTAACAAAGTAAGTTTTACTGAGTGGTCACTTTTGATTGATCTATAATTACTGAACTCTCTGTTTTTTTAATTGCCCTGTATACTTATAAAGTCTGCACAAGGCGAAGGAAACGGTACGGGCTGGGCAGTCAGGTACTTGGTCTGAGTAACGGCTGAAATTTAGCCTCTCCGAGCCTGAGTTCTCTGCTCTGCACCCACAGGGTCTATAATCTCCATTCACCAGCAAGAGGGTCAGGATCCCACTGCCCATGTGAAAAGCTCCTTGAACTCAATACAGTTGATTTCCTTCCTTCCTGCAATGTTTTAACATCATTTAAACACAGTGTAAACTATTCTTGAGATTTAAAAAGGAATAAATATTCCTACATACATCAGTCTCAGTGGGGAGTCAACAAAAGCGCTCAGAAAAATACGTTTTCAGTGAAAGGCAGCTCCAAACAGGAAGTTTTCATTGGAGAGGAGAAAAGATTCTGCAAGGCAGCTTTAGGCATTTTTACAAACTATATTCCTATTCCAGGAAGGCTCCAAGCAAGGAGGTTAAGGACAGGGTCACCCCTGATAAACCCACGGGTAATTCTGAGCCAGCAGGCAAGCAAACAAGACTTTCTGGGTCAGGGGTGCAGCGGGAGCTTCTGACCGTCTAAAGTCACGCTGTACAGTGTAAACTTGCTGCCAGGAGAGGATAAAAAGCTGCCATTTCTTCTCCTCCTCTGCCTCCCAAACATGCGGTGATGAAACAGAGAGAATACAGTATATGCATGTGATATGCATATTATATTTTACAATTTTTTTTTTTTTTTTTTTACCACCAATACTTGTGATATGGCCACAGTCCATACCAACGGATGATAGACTAACATGCCATACCCAACTTCAATGACTCACCAAACTGGTGAGTCCTGCAGTGTCTCAGTGTTCGGACAGTGTCTGCAATCATATGCTGGAAGGCAAAAGAGGAAACACATCAGCGGAAGGGTCATTTCGGGTGTTGCTGAACTAGCGGTGCTGTGAGGCTGGTTGGATGGTCTAACACCTTTGGGTGTAAATAGAGGAGCTATATTTGGTGCGGGACCTAACTTTAATTGATAATATATATTGAGTTTGGATTACAAAAGAAAATTTGACCTTGTCTTCAGAAACAGTGGCTCTCAACCCCGGCTGCACAGATTCTAACTGAGCCATGGGAAAACATACTGTTAAGAAATGCAGTACAAGATAACCTACTGAATGGGAGCAAATATCTGTAAATGATATGACCAATAACGGGTTAATATGCAAAATATATAAAGAGCTCATACAACTCAACATCAAGAAAACAACTCGATTAAAAAATGGGCAGAAGGGGCTTCCCTGGTGGCACAGTGGTTGAGAGTCCTCCTGCCGATGCAGGGGACACGGGTTCGTGCCCCGGTCCGGGAAAGATCCCACACGCCGCGGAGCGGCTGGGCCCGTGAGCCGTGGCCGCTGAGCCTGCGCGTCTGGAGCCTGTGCTCCTCAACGGGAGAGGCCACAGCAGTGAGAGGCCTGCGTACCACCAAAAAAAAAAAAAAAAAAAATAGGGCAGAAGACCTGAACAGACATTTTTCCAAAGATGACATACACTTGGCTGACAGGTATATGAAAAGATGCTCAATACTGTTAATCATCAGAGAAATGCAAATCAAAACCACAATGAAATATCACCTCACACCTGTCAGAATGGCTAACATTAAAATGACCACAAATGTTGGTGAGGACATGAAGAAAAGGGAACCCTCCTACACTGTTGGTAGGAATGTAAATTGGTGCAGCCACTATGGAGAACAATATGGAGGTTCCTCAAAAAACTAAAAATAGAACTACCATATGACCCAGCAATTCCACTCCTGGGTATATATCCAAAGAAAATGAAGACACTAATTCCAAAAGACATATGCACCCCAACGTTCACAGCAGCATTATTTACAATTGCCAAGATATGGAAGCAACCTAAGTGTCCATCAACCGATGAATGGATAAAAATGTGGTATATATGTACAATGGAATACGACTCAGCCATAAAAAAGAATGAAATTTTTCCATTCCCAACAACATGGATGGGATTGGAGGGTATTAGGCTAAGTGAAATAAGTCAGACAGAGAAAGACAAATACTGTATGATATCACTTATATGTGGAATCTAAAAAATAAAACAACTAGTGAATATAACAAAATGAAACCGACTCACAGATATAGAGGACAAACTAGTGGTTGGTTACCAGTGGGGAGAAATAAGGAGGAAAGGCCAAGACAGGGATAGGGGATAAAGAGGTGCAAACTATTATGTGTAAAATAATAAGCTACAAAGATAGTACAACACAGCGAATATGGTCAGCATTTTATAGTAACTATGCCGGGGTACAACCTTTAAAAACTGTGAATCACCATGCTGTACACCGGTAACATATAATATTGTACATCAATACATACCTCAGTTAAAAGAAAAAAAATAAATATTTAAAAAATATATTAAAAAAATGCAGCGTGTCCACCCTCAACCAACCTGTCCACATTTGCACATGCTTTTACTTCAGAAGGTGTTTCACCTTCTCCCCATGAAGTCTTTGTGAGTTCACCTGCACTTGGGAAGCTCCATTCTCAACCTTCCCACTGCTCTGTGTACAGTGTTTATGGGGTTTGTGTTGCTGTGATCACTTCGTGGAACTTTCTTCCTCCTCTAGAGCAAGTACCACGAGAGGGCTTTGTGTACCCAGCACCCACCGTACGGCACACACGTGGCCTCACACATACTTGCTGAATGGAGGCCAGAAGTTTTGTGGAATCAAAGACTCAAGTAACTCAAATGGTGACAGGAGATGAGATATTTATGAAACAGGTACATTTTCTAAAACATCAATATCTTTACAGAGACCGTTTTCTGTTTATAATGTACATTCCCTTTTACAGTCTTCAGTTTTCTACTTTATTTCTCTAAGCTTCTTACTGATCTCCAGGCAAAGATTGCTTAAACTCACAGCTCCTTCCTTTGGACAAGATCCCCTCGCCTCATACTTGTGTACCTGCAACCGCCTTCTAGCTCTCTCTACCACGGTAAAGGAAACACGGCATTTAGGACCAGACCAATCTCCACTACACTTCCTCCTGCGCGGTTGCTAGAATAATCTCCAAACACTTGTCCTCATGTTCTAGTCCTCTGGAAGGCAACAGTGACTCCATACTATTTCATACAAAATCCAAACATAACCCTGTAATTCAAGAATCAACGTTATTCATGATCTGGTCCTCCAAACCTTCCTAAATGGGCCATCATATTTTTTTTAACAATTGAAGTACAGTTGATTTACAATATTAGTTTCAGGTGCACAACATTAGTTTCAGGTGATTCAAAATTTACAGATTATACTCCATTTAAAGTTATTATAAAATATTGGCTATTATTACTGTGCTATACAATATATCCTTGTATATTATTTATTTTACACATAGTAGTTTGTACCTCGGGCCATTGTTTTTCATGTCCTGCCTACACACATTGAACAGAGGATCGTCTATATACAGCAAACGCTCAACAAATGATTGCTAAAATAATGATGTTAATACTAAAAATAAATTTACTTAAAATTCAGCAGACCTCCAGAAACATTATTTGAATATGACCTACTTATTAAATTGTTCTCACAGGCTGCATTTCTATTGTATTTCTACTCAATAGTGAAAAATAAACAGGACAGTGATTACAGCAACAGCTCGAGTTGCGTTTGTAAAGGAAACGAGACCTGACTCATGTCTGAGAATGTATTGTTAAATTTCCTTCCCCCAATTTTACCACTATTCCCAGGACAGTTCTGTCGTTGTTTTAAGGTATGGCGTCACCTTGATTTCTATCACGTGCCATTTGCACAGCTGATGTAAGGTCAGGTACTCAGGGCAGCACTGAAACCAGAGCCCTGATCTCATCTTTAGGTTTTCTGAAGGGAGCGGGGAGGAAGCTACGATAAAAGATGATGCTCTTAACACTGAGTGATAAAGAGAAGAAAAGGAGAAAGCATTTGTTTCTTCATTATTTAATGGTCTGAGGCTGAAACATTTGGAGCTGCTGAGGCAGTGTGGGGAACAATGGAAAACTTATTAGGTCCAATAAGCACTTCTGGGTTTCGTGTTCTCTGACCTAATGTGTTGGCCTGGATCAGCCTGATAAAGATAACACACTGAATTATCTGCTCACTGGCTAATATCCATCATGAGGAATTGGCTTCCCACAAGTTAATTCAGTTAGGTTCTACTGGTTCATTACTGTGAAAGATGATGCTATTTTATCAATAGCTTAAGTGAAACCCTGTCTTTTGCTAAGAAACGTGCTGAAACTACTGACTCTACTAGGAAATTCAGTTTCACTCTCCAGCATCCAAGTACAACATAGGGCTACGTACAATGTAAAATACAGTTTTGTCTAGAAAAAATTCTGACTTCAGCCTGTCTTCTCTGTGCAAGGGGCGGGGGGGGTCAGCATGAGGCATGCTGCACCTTAAATGCCATCTGCTTTGAGGACCAGGAACACAGTGACACAACAAAATCTGCTCTCTTTAGAGATGATGTGATGGCAAGCGACTGATGGGTGCGCCTGTGTGCCGTGGGCCTGCTGCATGCATGTGTAACTGCACTTACCTTCTAGCTGTCTTTTTAATAAGAGTTCTCTTCAGGAATTTAAAATAAAAGATTACCTATTTATGCCCTGTTATTTCCTTAAGCTTTATTAAAGGGTTCAGGGTACATACAATTATTGACCCTAGGAGCAGTACTATTAGTTAGACTTTGTTTCAGTCCCCACGGTTAGTTTTAAGTCTTGTCTCTATGATCCTAGACTACGTGAGTCAGCATTAAAAGGCTTCCACTGGACCACTGGAGAAAGCAGGGGAAAAGAAAAAGAGACGCTGGTCAGAAAGAAAGAGAGAGGGTGTAGGAAGGTTTCCATCGTTCTTTCCCATGCTTGCCTTTACTGAATTGTTCTCTCACTTGGGGAGCTCCATCTGGGGGGAAATGACACAATGAACTTAACCAAATCACTGGTTCTCTTTGGGAAGGGGGCCAACCACCACTGTACCCTTAACAACTGACCACAGTCAGTGTACAAAGAGTACACTGGCTCTCGCATGTTTCCTCTGGGTTAGTCAGAGGGAAGGGTACTAGACCTTTAGAGGGAATTCCACTTGGTGTGACACAGCTCGTCCCACATCTCTTACATGCTCGCCAAAGCTTATTTGGCGTTCTTAAGCAGAGGTGTTGGCCAAGATTTGACATAAGTACTGACCAGAGGCTTCTTATTCCTGCAATCATTTCATTAATACCAAACACTGAAGATTAACCTGTCTACAGACTAGAACGTTAGGGCCTACAGTCTTTGGCTACAAAGTGGGGCCCTGGGATCTTCAGAACATTACTGGGTGACACCAGAACAAATCTCTAAAGAGTAAGTACAAGAAAACCCAATACTTTAAATATCTATTTCGGGCTGTGTTGGTTTGACTGTAGTATCTAAAATAACTGAGCTGGATTCCAAAGCACTTAGTGCAGAGAGAGACGCAAAAAGTTATGGACATGTCTATGTCAAAACTAATGAGCAAGAAAGCCATCACCCTCAAATCATTAAACTGAGCTAAGGCAAGCTGTCCCAAGACGCCAGTCTTCCAGATTCAGCTGCTTGGGTTTTCAGGTTGTACCAGAGCCTCCTGTACTGGCTCTGCACCACCTCATCCCGTGTGTGGCGAGTTAACCTCACAGTTAGAGCGGGGCACCTCTGAGCCAAAGGTCAGAGGCCAAACCTCATGTGGACTCATCAGGTGGTACTGTTCTTTGGTCATGGTCTATGGCCCCCGTCTCACTCAACCTTCTCTCAAATGCCTGACCCAGTCTCACAGGGAACCGGGGGTCATTCCTGAAAGAGTTCACAGAAATCCATTACCATTACTGAAAAGGTCACTCAAAGGTCAGGGTCTACGGACAGGGGTCCCTGATACCATCTTTAACCATGCATGGCAGGCTCACCTATGACACTAAAGTTCATCTGTCAGACAAATCCATTCTTGTGGTCCCCAGGGTCTCTTTGGGGCACTCCTATTTCACAGTTGCAGGCAATTCCTCCTGTGCCCACAGCCAGTGAGAAAGGCTAGTAGGAACCCGCTGCATGACAAAGCACCTGAGAATGTCCTGGAAACAGTTCTCAAAGAGGCGTTTCAGTGACTTGTAAGAAGGGACTGGCCAGGGACCCCTTTCTCGTGAGTTCACTTTCTCACTTTGCACGAGGTGATCTCTCCACAGTGGCACCATCTGTCCACAGGCTGATAGAGGGGTGGTCCTTCCCCTCCCATGCAGACCCTACAAATTCCATCTTCATATCCAAGATGGACATACCTCCCCAGAAGGAGAGCTTTGTCCCGTGCCTCAGAAGCAGCGTAAGCCAAGACACAGGGAGATGCGTTTAAAGCAACAAGGCTGAACCTCAAGACTGAACTCCTGCTGACAGGAACCTTACAGCTTTCATTCTAGTTCAAACACATACACTCAACCACTGACGTCAATCGAATGAAGTTCCGTTTTCAAAAATAAAAAGCAGATTTTCATATTTGGCCCCAGAACTTGCCAGCACACTTATTTTTAATTGGAACGCACTGTATTGATAATGCACAACATGCAGCAAATACATCACCGCACGTTCAGAGGAGAAAAGCACTTAAACCATTTGTTTCTTGGCGCAGAAAAGCGTACGCTTCCCTTACAGTGGGGAAAAGGAGAAATAGTGAAGTTTTACATACCAGTTTTTCAAAATTGACAAGATTATCCAAAAATGTTTTATTTCCTTCATGAATGAACGTTACATCTGAAAATTAAAAACAAAAAGAGATATGTACCATTAGGAACGGATCATGACTCAGAGTTGAAGAGGTATAGATGCAATGCAGCTTATTAATTTTTCTTAAACGTTATGGATTATTTCATGCAATTGACCAGGCAACTTGAAATTGAATCTCAATAGTATTTGATGTGAGGGGGCATAATGTACGCGTGTGGAGAGAAAACATTATAACACTCATGCAAGTATGTATCTTGCTTTTACATTGCAGGCTTTGACTTCAACCTGCTTAATATCCACTAACACTATTCTATCACTTAACTGGTCCATATGTTTTTAGGTCAGAACACCGAGCGAAAAGAACTGAACCCCCAGAAACAAAAAGGATTTTAATATTTATGTGTTTGCTTTTTAACAATCCCTGGCAAAGTATACGGATCTGTTTTACTTAAAGCATTAAGGTTTAGATTTGAATGTTTAGATTTTTGGTTTTCAAAGCCAGGGCCTGACTGCGTATCTGAAGTGAATGAGGAATGGGACAGGTTTGGAAAAGGCAAGATTTCTGGGCCTATTCACTGATGAAAACAACATAAGGAAAGTAGGATGAAGATACATTTTCAGAGGACGGGAATGTTAATTTTGTTTGAGCCTCACTGCATTTGAAGTGAAAGAAGATATTCAAATAAAAATCTCCTTTTGGTCGCAAAACTGACTGGAGTGTCTCTTCAAGAGACAAGGATGAGTTACAATAATAACAGCAACTGAAGCTCTGAAAGGGGGTGGCTTATAAGAACTCAAATCAGAGGGTCAGTGACTGAGCATTAGGGAATCCTCACAGTGGAGAATCAAAGTAAGAAATGTACTACAATTTAAAGAACATGCAAATAATCACAGACATGGAGGACAAACCAAATGAACATCATTTTCAAAAATCTTGTTAAAATAACATGATATAAAGAGGGAAACGAACAGATTAAAATTCCTCTAAATAGAAAGGAAAAGCATTTGCATTTAATCAAGACTTTGATTCTGCTGGTCCCTATGGGGCAATTACGAGATAGGTGCTTGGGAAATCTGCCTGCAACACACCCAGCCGCTGAGCTTTGACTGCCCACCAGGGGGCAACACCAGTTGCACAGTTACAGACTACACTGAAGACGACCCTTTTCTCATGGCATTCTTTATTCACAGCTTCCAGCCCCACCAGACTGCAACGTTTTCCTAAGCTTTTTCCCCTTGATTTTTTTTTTTTAAACTGATGTCTTAGCAGGGAAGCAATTCACAATTACACAGTCATCTGACAAACTCTCTGGTTATTTTCTTTCACTGTTTTGCTTTCAGAATAGAATTGCAAGCTTTCAACCTCTGACACAATATTTAGAGAAAGAGTAGCCAACACAGTTAGCTTGTACCTTGTTTGTACAGCAAGCAAAGCACTGTGTGTACTCTCTCTACATTAAACACCACCTACGAGCCTAGTAACTCCTCACTCGCGGAGAATTCGGATTACAAATGCCCTGTCAGAGTTTCTTGGTCCATTTCCCCAGTGTTCCAAGGTTTGTCATCCCCTCCCTATGTTCCCAAAGATGATGATAATAACGCAGCTTATATTTATTACCAGCGTCAGACATAGCATTAACTCATTTAATCCTCACAAAAGATTATAAGGTAAAAGCCCTAGCAGGAAAAGAATGTGAAGAAAGGATGGTCCAAAGAACCAGCACAGCTGGCCCATGATCACAGCTCTAAGTCTCAGAGCCAGGACCCAAGCCCAGGCAGCCTGCTTGCTCTCTCCACGGTGCCTCTCTGGTACCCGAAAGGACTTGGACATTTCTGACCACCCGTTACAGCCACCTTGCTGAATTCATGGGAGACGGGGGCCTCTGCAACTTTTACAGTGTTTCCTTTGTCCCTCTTTCTATCTCCTCCCTCTCCTCTGCGTGGGTGATCTTGCTTAATCTCAACTCTCAAGGACTTGTCGAGGTCAGCGCATGAGGACGGCAGCTCTACTGAGGGTGGGGGGCTGTTAGGCTGATGCTGGCCTGAGGATAAGGCAGGGAAGGTGTGTCTGGCCAGGTGGGGAGGCAAGAGGGGCTGGAAGGGGCTGCTGCCCAGGAGAAGGGGGTCAAATGGCTGAAGGTTTTGATGCAGATGAATGGCAGGTGTGTGATGAGGCAGGTGTGAGAGGGATAAACCAATACAGGTGGTTGAGCTCAAAAACGGGGGTCTCAGAACCTAAGTCATGGGCTGTGAAGCAGTTCAGGGCACCCACCAGGTTCAGAGTGCTAGAAATGAGCAACTGCCAGACTCCTTTATCTGGAGACATCTGAACACGCTCCTAACACTTCATATAACAGGACGGGGGATGAAAGGACTCCGTTTGAAGAGATGGCAAGTGAAAGAGAAGGAAAAAATATACAAGCACCTCAACATTCTATTCATTTAAACACCCCGCAAATGTGCAATAATAATCTGTGCCCCAAGATACAAACACGACCTCAGTTTACCTTCAGACACCTGTTGATTATTCACTCTACTGGAAGGACTACCATCTCCCAAAACGCCGTGATACAGATTATTCAACTGCTTTTGACCTTTAGCTCAGCTGGATCCTTTCCCCAACACTTACTTAGGGTTTCTCACTACTTTCTGAACTGGATTCCACAGTAGGGGGGGAAAGTAAATCAGAAGTAAGAAATTCACTGGGAAGTAGAAAAGCTGATGGCTGGAAGCATTTTTAGGTTACCTGCTCACTTGATAATCTGCGTGGTATTGGGAATTGACTGTCTCAAAAAATGAAACATGGGAGCCCTAATCCTTCTTAACACCCAAGGAGTTCAATTTGGTCTCTTTCTCTAACCAAAAGCAACGCAGAGCAGGAGGCACAAGAGGGGAGGGCTGGGAAGTTTTCATGAAATGTTGGTTGCTCTAGTTTACAGCAAATTTTAAAATAATTTTGCATTTAACAAAAGCTAAGAATGTCATTTATGTTTTCCAAAATGTCTTACCTCAGACGTGATACACCCATATTTAAAAGTTTCATCCTGTTTTCCTTTGGAAATTATTTCAGACAAAAATAGTACCTTTAAATGCAAGAGAGTACTAACGTTGTTTTATAATGACAAAAAATTAAGATGAAGGAAAAACAAGTGCTTCTTTAAACTCGAGCTTCTAATGAAAAAAAGTTTAATTTACTAGTGTGAATGAGAGAATGTATTTTCAGTAGAAAAAAGGGAAATTCGAAAAGCTGCTCAACATCACTAATTATTAGAGAAATGCAAATCAAAACTACAATGAGGTACCACCTCACACCAGTTAGAATGGGCATCATCAGTAAATCTACAAACAATAAATGCTGGAGAGGGTGTGGAGAAAAGGGAACCCTCTTGCACTGTTGGTGGGAATGTAAACTAATACAGCCACTATGGAGAACAGTATGGAGGTTCCTTAAAAAACTAAAAATAGCATTAGCATATGACCCAGCAATCCCACTACTGGGCATATACCCTGAGAAAACCATAATTCAAAAAGACACACGCACCCCAATGTTCATTGAAGCACTATTTACAATACCCAGGTCATGGAAGCAACCTAAATGCCCATCGACAGACGAATGGATAAAGAAGATGTGGTACACATATACAATGGAATATTAGTCAGCCATAAAAAGGAATGGAATTGGGTCATTTGTTGAGACATGGATGGATCTAGAGACTGTCATACAGAGTGAAGTATGTCAGAAAGAGAAAAACAAATATCGTATATTAACGCATATATGTGGAACCTAGAAAAATGGTACAGATGAACCGGTTTGCAGGGCAGAAATAGAGACACAGATGTAGAGAACAAACATATGGACACCAAGGCAGGAAAGCGGCGGGGTGGTGGTGGTGGTGGTGGGATGAATTGGGACTTTGGGATTGACATGTATACACTGATGTGCATAAAATTGATGACTAACAAGAACCTGCTGTATACAAAAAAATAGAAAAAACCTATTTATTAAAAAAAAAACTTAAACACACACACACACACAGACAAAAGAAAAAAGGGAGATTTGTTTTGCTGCCGACAAAGAGGTCTAGATAAACTCAGTATAGCAGAAAATTGCATCCAAGCTAAGACGTAAGTGTGAGGCACCTGACTGCATTAAGTACCTTGGGGGAAAAACCACTAATGTATAGCAGAAAGCTCAGCTCAGATCTAATTAAGTTAACGGGACATTGTCGACTGTTTTCTCATTACCTTAAAAACATCCACTGTTTCAAAATTTTGTCTTCCTAAAATCAATTCCTTTCCCAGATCTGTCTTCGCTTCCTAGTTTTCCTCTTTGTGTCTAAATAATTCCAAGTGTCACTTCCCACAGGCCACCACCCCCGCTCTCCAGCTGGTGTTTTATTTTAAATAAAAATCAGGAGACTGAATAAACTTATCTTAGAAATAAACATGAAAAATTAAATGAACTTTTAAGTTGGTATTCTGGCTTTACAATCTCTCCTTATTTCATCCATTTACATTTCGCAGAACCTTTTGAGCTGGAAGGAAGCATTCTGTGTGACTCTCAACTGTCCTAATCCATTACTGTTTCCCAGAAAGTCTTGCTTTATACTAGATGAAGATTGAATAAATAGCTGCAGGGATGCATAGCAACTCAACACTTCTCCAAGCTCTGGCTGTTCTTGAGAGAAGCCGAAAAGGGAGCATAGCTTCATTGCCAGTGGGGCTGGCGATGGGGGGAGGTGAGGGAGGAGACGGCCAGGCCAACCAGCAATCCAGTTCCCAGGTATTTCACTTCCAGAATCACATTTATGGGTGTAGGCACCGGGGACTGAGCCAGCAGAATTTACAAGCTTCTGAAGGGTGAAGGCAATCTAAAAGAGTATTCCTATAATCCCTTGGAAAGAATGAAAACACAGCCAAGAAAAATGACCAACCCGCTTTTCCTGGAAAGCACACAGATATACTAAATGTCAGGAGCATAGGCCAGATGAAAAGGAACTTCCCTTTCATTAATCCCCCGGGTCTGAAAGAGACCCCTGAGAGCGTTAGTAAATTTAACTAACATGTTTCATGATGAATGATCTGGCGCTCTCTACAGAAGACAAGTTAGTTGACTAACTTGGAGCTGTCAGATACCTTCCCAACTGGATTCACTCCTGGAGAGAAGGAAGTACATTCCCTACCAAAATTGTTCATACGCTACACTGCCTGGGTTGACCAAAGGTACTTCTCACACAGCAGCAGGCCACGGGTTGAATCTCTGAAATTTAAGCTGCAAACGTAGACCGGGACTGATCACTGTTTGGATTCTTTATTCCAGCCTTATTCTTGGTTGAATTAAGTGAACTGTAGACTCAAATAAGACGATGCTTAAAGCAGAGTAAAGTAAAAACACAAACGTTTCCAGTGCCAAGTTCTGTGAGTCAATCGAAAACACTTTGATGTCTGCTTAAGTACAATTAAGTATTTTAAGCATTTCAGAAATAATTGAACATTTGAAAAACAATCACAAGCCAACACAGTTAGGTCTGAATGTCAAAATTACTTTAAAGAAATAAACTGAGATTCCTTTTCTAGCCCTCTGTAGAGTGATACATTTCTGGAAGATGGAATTACATAGCATAAAAGATAGAAAACCATTACCTTTAAGCAATAAGGGCATGAAAGGGATTTTGGGCGGCTTCATCTTTTTGAATGCATCTCGGTAGGCTTTGTGATTCAGGGAAGGATCCTGCCGAACCAAGAAGATTACAAAGAGAAAGAAAAATCAATGCACTATAGAAACAATTCTAAATCCACTTTTACTATACCATTTGAACATGATTTAGATATAGAGTGGTTCTTCCTAAGAACAAAGTAGATAAAGGTTTCCTAGGAGAATTAACTCACTAAATTAGGGCAGGAAATCTAGGCAATGAATGAAAGTCAAGTTATCGGTTGACAATAATGGGAAATGACTGCAAAGGACAGACACCTTTTGATTGCCCTATTATTCTTCCCTCAAACAGGTTCCTTAAGTACAGCTTCTTCTCCATAGTTTCTACCATGAGGTAACCCCACAGCCTTTTGTTAAGCACACTGCAAAGAAAAACTGCCCTCGTAATGCACAGATAATGCAGAGAAAACAAGAGAACAGTTTTATTGTGATCTGAAAAGAGACTGAAAATTGAGTATACTTAAAAATCTGCCTTCTGAATATCATACCAAGAGGACCATTCTCACTACCTTTTTCCATGGAGAGGAAGCAGTGTTAACTTGCTTCACTCCGTAAGAAGCAAAGCTACATTTTCATACACAAGTGAACTAGTCTAAGCTACCTGACACGGTAGAGTGCAGATACCGACTACTGAAATCTAGAAAGAAATTGGACACCAGCAATCAGTTTGAAGAATAAGTCTACTCCGGCTCAACTACTTACTGTTAAACTTTCAAGTTCAGAAAAAAGTTTCTTAAACTTCCCAGGGATTTTCTAAAAACAAACAAACAAAAAAGAAAAGGTCAAAAGAAGTCAGTTATTTTGAGAGGCACTAAGGGAAATGTTCATTAAGTTGTGTTATATCTGTCACATTTCTGAACATAAATAGCTCTATCATCTGGTTCTACCCTGATTGCTTCTCATTATGCAGTTTTCATCATTCCCAGTTTAAAATAAGTAACAGCCACATGAATCGGGAATCCAGCTGGTTAGACATTCCACACACTGGTGACCTTTTAATAAAAACTTGGATTTTGGTTCTGTATCTTACCTCTGACAAATGCTCTCACCATATTTTTCTTTTTTTAACTTATTATTTTTGGCTGCTTTGGTTCTCCGTTGCTGTAAGCAGGTTTTCTCTGGTTGTGGAGAGCGGAGGCTACTCTTCATTGCGGTGCATGGGCTTCTCTCATGGTGGTGGCTTCTCTTGTTGTGGAGCACGGGCTCTAGGCACGTGGGCTTCAGTAGTTGCAGCATGTGGGCTCAGTAGTTGTGGCTCGTGGGCTCTAGAGTGCAGGCTCAGTAGTTGTGGCCCATGGGCTTAGTTGCTCCGTGGCATGTGGGGTCTTCCCGGACCAGGGATCGAACCCGTGTCCCTTGCATTGGCAGGTGGAGTCTTAACCACTGCTCCACCAGGGAAGCCCTGCTCTCACCTTCTTAAACAGTCTTGCTGAGTGGGAAATAATAACGTTGGTTGATGCTTTTTGTATAAATGATATAATTATGTTTCACAGCAGAGGGCTAAATAGTGAAAGCCCATGAAAACCCTAAATGATGAAGCCTGCACTTGGATGGATAGAATCACTGAACTGTAAAGATCACACCAACTGGTGGCATGAAGATTCACAGAGGATGGAAACATAGGTCATCTTCCCAAATAAAAATTTGGGCCTAAGGAAGAAGGGCCTGGAATTTTCCAGCCTGCCTTTATTTATTTATTTATTAATAAATTTATTTATTTTTGGCTGCGCTGGGTCTTCATTGCTGCGTGCAGGCTTCCTCTGGTTGCGGTGAGCAGGGGCTACTCTTCATTGTGGTGCGCGGGCTTCTCATTGCAGCGGCTTCTCTTGTTGCAGAGCATGGGCTCTAGAGTGCAGGCTCAGTAGTTGTGGTTCACGGGCTTAGCTGCTCCGTGGCATGTGGGATCTTCCCGGACCAGGGGTCGAACCCGTGTCTCCTGCATTGGCAGGAGGATTTGCTTTTTTTTTTTTTAACATCTTTATTGGAGTATAATTGCTTTACAATGGTGTGTTAGTTTCTGCTTTATAACAAAGTGAATCAGTTATACATATACACATGTTCCCATATCTCTTCCCTCCTGCATCTCCCTCCCTCCCACCCTCCCTATCCCACCCCTCTAGGTGGTCACATAGCACCGAGCTGATCTCCCTGTGCTATGTGGCTGCTTTCCACTAGCTATCTACTTTACGCTTGGTAGTGTATATATGTCCATGCCACTCTCTCACCTCGTCACAGCCTCCCCCTCCCCCTATCCTCAAGTCCATGCTCTAGTAGGTCTGTGTCTTTATTCCCGTCTTACCCCTAGGCTGTTCTTCATGACCTTTTTTTTTTCTTAGATTCCATATATATGTGTTAGCATACAACCGCTGCGCCACCAGGGAAGCCCTAGCCTTCCTTTAACATGGTGAAGTGAAAAGCTAGATGCCTCAGAGTAAGTCACTCTGAATTTGAATTCTGCCCCTTTCTAGCTGTGCGTCTGCAGTGAGTCTCCACGTTGTCTGACTGAAATGGAGATAACTCACAGGAAGTGTACAGTCCGTGGTCGGTGCTCAGCAAACTCCAGCTATTAACACTTATGACTGTTCTAGAAGATTTGTGAGATTTTCTGTTTCTAAAACAAATCAGAATAATGAGGTAGACCCCACAATAGACTTCTAAATTATTCAAAATGATCACATTGATAATTTTGCATCTGGACAGCACACAGGTTGTGTGATCTGGCAGCTACTGTCACACACACCAATACACGTGTATTAATAAATTAATAATAAATTTTATTAATTAATGCAAGACAAAGCAAATAAGAAAAGGTAAAACACAGACACCTGCAACTGATGGCAATTGCTCCTCTGAGCTGTGTATCTTAGTCTGTTGGATATTCCACACGAATATCCCGGTGTCATCTCAAACTCAACATACCTAAAGCCAAACTTGTCTACTCCAGGGGTCAGCCGGGGCCAAATCTGACCATCTGCTTCTGCAAATGAAGTTTTACTGGAGCACTGCCATGCTCATCATTTATCAACTAACCATAGCTGCTCTTGCACCTCAATGCCAGAGTCGAGTCACAGCGGTGGAGACCACATGGCCTGCACAGCCTAAAAGTATTCACTATCTGGCTCTTTCCCCAGAATGCCTGTTGACCTCTGTCTTAGTTCCTTAAACCGACTTCTTTTCCTATACTGCCTAGTCAGGACAGTGCGATCACTTTCCAGGCCTAGAGACACGGAGCTCACCTCTGCGAGGGAGGCCCACCCCAATGCTCCCAGCAACTCCTGACTCAACTTCCAAGGCCCTGCTGCTTAAGGCTTTTCAGCCACCCTGAGACAGCACGATTCCTCCATTGCTCTGCTGGGGTCCGCCTGGAACCGGTTCAAGACCTCCTTGACCACAGCACTCCCTGTGCTAATCTGGCCACGTTCCACCTGCCACGGCATTGATGCAGAGCTGCGCACATGGCAGGCGGTCACTGTGCACGTGAAATACACACTATGTGAATTTCACTGAATTGTTCTCCTTTCAGTGTTTGCAGATCAAGCCTTCTTTCTGTGTATAATTTAAAATTCCACTCTCCTCCCCGGACCCTTCCTAGCCACTTGTTTTCCTCCTGCTCTGATAAACTGTGGCTTTTTTTGCCCACCTCCTTGAATCTCATGAAGTGTGTGCGCATCTGGTTTGCTTAACCAGAGATGCAAGCCTTTTGTCGCTTTTCTTTTGAACCCCTTTAAGGAGCACTGACCCTGACCCTCAGGTCACCACCGCGCATTCCATCAGAGTGTGGCCCCCGACGAAAGAAGGTGAACCCCAAAGCTGCCCACAGACCGTCACTGAGATGGAATGTGAGAAAAACAACAGTTGGCCTGTCAGCTTCTCTCCTGCAGGAGTGTGAACGGGGGACCATGAAGAGTGCAGGGTAGGCAGGAAGAACAGCTGAATCTGAGAGGGTGGGGAGAGGCCGAGGGAGCCGCAGCGAGCCACAGCAGGCTGGACCCGTAAGGGAGAAGACTTGACGGTGAGAGAGAAAGGACGAGAGAGAGAAATGGTATGGGGAATTAGGTACACAGTCAGTAGCGAATGGAGAGAGAAAGAAACGAAAGCCCAAAGAAAGACGGCGTCGGGGTCATGGGGGAGGCAGAGGGCCCAACATCCGTGTCTGGCTACATTTAGGGACACCCCAGTTTCCATTCTTCCCACGCAGACCCTCAGAGTCCACGTTTCAGAACGTGCGCTAACTTGAGTGGCCCTCTCCCACCTCGAACCCAAACAGCCTTAATCATACAGCCCTGACAGGCAGAGCCAGGACTGGGGAGGCCCGAAACTTAAAACATTTTGTGAGTCCTCTTTAGGAAAAAGGAATATAAAATTGCTTTTGCAGATTTTGTAAAGATATCCATCATCCACGTGAACATACCGCCAGAGGCCCCACAAGTGAGAAGACTGGTAGCTTAAATTCATTAGCATCTCTGCAAATCTGCTTCTGGACACACAGGTGAGCTTTTGAAATGACCAACAGGGAACTGTAACCATGCCATCACGGGAGAAAAGCAGAAAACTAATTCTAGCTGGGAAGCATTTTACAAGTTGTGTTTCTTTCATATATATTATAGAACCATTTTGAAGACCATTTGATGAAAATAGCTCCTGACGACTTGAGACACTAATTTTTTAACATTTTTTTCTAGTGCTACATATCTCATTTAAGCCGTTTATTTTAAATAAAGACTGTTAGCTGGACCACTTCCCGTTCAGTTTTATTTGTCCCCAACTCCACCCTCCGTATGGACCCCCAGGGCTCACCTCCCAGGTCTGGGACAGCCGGCTGACAGAAGCAGTGTTGAGACCCATCACAATAGCAAAGAAAGAATTCAGGTTTCTCTGGGCTTTGCAGCTATGGAATAAAAGAAAGCAGAAGGCACTCTGAGGCAACGTCCTTTCACCAGATGATCACAAAAGATAAAGCTGCCAAGACTCTCCCAGGCCACAGAGTTCAACCTCTAGGGCAGGGTTGAACTCTGCTCTGTGACCTACACAGCCTTGACTGTCCCTGTCGGATGGGGCGGTATCCCCTCAACACAAATGAAAGGATTCCAAATGCTTCCTTACCTTTAGGAAAAGATCTGTGTTCTTGATACCCTCTGGATACTTCAAAAGATTCCTCCCTTTTAAAAATCTATTTTGGATGCATTGACAGTTTTAACTGAAAGCTCTTACATTCATATTTCTGTATATATCCCATACTCATTAGAACAGCCCCTGATTCTGTATCTTTAATCTGTATGTTGTCTTTCTTTTTTGAGAAACAAGACCCTCTTACCTCACAGGGCCCTCTCCCGTTACATTTAGACATATTTTCTTTGCTCTCAACAAAATAGCTACTATGTTATGTATGTATTTAAAATACGGCATATATTATGGGGACGCTGACTCACATCTCTCATTTAAGGAATAAAGGAAATAAAATGCAAAATAAGACCATGTTGAGCTCCGTTCACTCTGGAAGATTATATGCTCTGCAGAACGTCAATCTTGCCCTTCAACTTAATCAGTCAAAACTCCATTAATTTTCAAAGCCAGCAGAGGGGCTTGATACAGCAGAGGGAGTGTGGGCCTCCAGGTTGGCCGGAACAGCCTGTGAATTCCAGATATTCCTTAATCTGGGATGTATTAGAAAATGGCTTCTCTGAGGAAAGATTTAAAAATTTAAAAATTACCCTGACTTAATAATATGAAAAAAGATGAAAGTGCTTAGCAGTAAGCCAGAGGCATAAAAAGTCCCTAGTGTGTGTTGATCGAGCTGCCCTCACATGTCATCTCTTCCATGACATCTCCATCAATGTCTCCAATGGAATTTGGGAACATTGTATACACAATTCTGCATCCCGAGTTCTCAGTTTTATACCATGTTATATAATATATTACGGATTCTTCACTGTTACCATTAATGTTATGGAACACTTCATCAAAAACGTATTTCATAATTTGTTTACTTATTCCCTTGTAGACATTTAATCTATTTTCAATTCAATACAATTCAAATCAACGTAAAATGCTACAATAAATGCCTTCTGTGAAAAAAACTTCTTACTGTATTTATGATTTTCTAAAATTAAGTTAGACTTCCAGTCATTACATGATTGATCAAAAGCTATGATGACTTTAAAGGTTCTCAACACATATTAAAAACTTCTGTCTCTCAAAACTATACTGATTTCCAGTCGCACAGGTGTGTACAGGAGCATTGATTCAGAACCAGGAAACTGTTTTCGGCTCTTAAAGTGGTAATATATAGAGGTGGCTGCGCCCTGGCCGGTCCTGCCTAAACCTGCCTGCTCCCAGAGCCAGCCTCATGGACTGGACACTGCCCAGTACAGCTGTGCGTGGGTCAGCCATTTGCGAGCATTTTGGAAATTCTAGCTCCATTAACAGGGGAACCAGGAAAGGCACTGCTGCCTATGCACCTAGTGTCCAAAATACCTGGGTGAACACAGTCCTGCAAGCCCCTCACTGCTGAGTCTCCACTAGGCATGGTCTGTTCCTTTCAGTCTTCCTGTCCAGCTTTGGACTCTGCCTATAGTTCCCCGGTAGGCAAGAGGACCTGAAATTCAGTCTAACTGGCCCCTTTCGCTGGTTTCTGCCAACTGTCTCCTGGGTAGACCCTGCTTGGTATATTCCATGAACAAACAAACAGGCCACTTCCCTGGTCTGTGGTTCAGAAATCTTCCTGTTTCTGAGAAACTGGTGCCTAAAGGCATCAGCACTACAACTCTGCTTCCCTTCCGCCACTCTCTTCCCTCATTCCGCCCCTTCTGTCTCATCACACCCTGGCAAGTTCACACCAGCCAGAAGAGACTTGAGTCAGCTCCATCTCTTGATGAGATGATGCCAGGCTCCCCCGCCAAGATGCTGAGGTCAGCGAGAAGTGCCCCATCCCTATGCCAGAGGCACTGGATGCCCTCCCCTTAGTCCCAGTCCTCCCACCTTACTGCATGATGGAAGCCCCACTGGTCCTGTCATGGCCCACCAGATATTTTTATATTCTGCCCATCACTCAAATGCAGAGTAAACAGCAAACCTTTCAGATAGCAACTGCCGGAGCTGAAAACAAGACTTTTCGGGGAAGTCATTTTATTATTAGTCATTATAAAAAGTTTATTCTTCTTCTTCGTATTCAGAATCATTTATCTACACAAAATCTTAGATATAAGTCTCATCTTTTTATCTTTTATCTCCCCATAAACAATTTTCCTGGTTCAGATCTCTTTTTTAGTCATACCTAAAATTAAAAAAACAAAAACCCACATATACCTAACATCTGAATCTGTAAAAAGAAAAAAAGAATTAATATAGAAATGATTTCTCTATAAGACGAATTGATACAGTACAAATATGGGTTACCATTCCCATCTGGAATCTTCCTTTACCAAGGTCCGTTCATTTCAAGGTAAGAACAGACTGACACTAAAACATTCCAGTTTAGTGTCAGTCTAACACTCCTTTGTGTAAGGAAATAAAATCCACTCAACCCACAGAGGTGGGGGGATGGGACTGGTAAGAAGGAAGGAAACATGAATATGCAAATAGGATGCCTTAGGCAGGGAAGACATTTCCTGATCACCGACATGATTGTTTTCTCTTGGCTATTCCTACCAGTATGATTATGAAGAATTTAACTTTGTGTTTCTGTTGGCATTCTATTCTATGGGCCAGGGATAGAGACCAGTACAGCAAACAATTCAAGAGCATGGGGCCATATGGAGAAGATGTGAACAGACATATTTCATTTCCCTGAGGACAGATATAATCTTATACTGGGAACTAAGCTATGTGGTGTCATCTTACTCCTTAGGACATTCATGTCCCATTTCACCAAGCAACTGGCATTTATAAGAAAGTTTTTGATCCCAAAGAGCCTCACATTTAAGAATGTCACAGGCTATTATAGAAAATGTACTGGCCAAACAAACAAAAAAGGAGCATTCATCATAAAAGCAGTCCAAGATTTAGGCATATCTGTTATCTATCTCTCCTTCCACCACCAGTCACATCAAACACCAGGTCAGGAACCGCCATTATCTCTCACCTAAGTAGACAAAATATCCTGCTTCTGGGGTCTCCTCACCGGCAGTTCCGTCTAGGTGCTACTTTCAGATCAACCTTCCTGAGGGACAACTTGGATCGTATCCATCTCCTGCACAAAAACTTTCAAAGAATCCCTACCACCTTCTCAATTCAGTCTAAACTTTTCATTCTGAAATTCAACATCCTTTACAATTTGGCCCCATCTTCCTTTTTAGATCAGTCTCCCACGACTTCTTTACAAATACCTTCCGCTCTGGCCAAACTGGATGAGGTTCCTTTCTCTGACCACATGCTCTCTGCCTCCAATGAACTGCTTTGCTTCTCTCTCATGAGTCTGACCTCCACGGACAGTGTGCTCTTTTGAATTCATACCCAGAATTCAAAATGCTACTTTCTCCCAAATGGTTTTCTAATCCTCCTTTCCCACACCCTTGGCATATACGCGTCCCATCCTCTAAAGCCCCTGAAAGAAATTCATCTCATAATAGGGCACCCTCAGGTTCTATTTTGAAAATTAGACATTTGAGTTATAGAAAGTATCCCCCCAGCCAATTGGGTGCAGGCTCACTCTGATTTCCCCACAATACCCTGCATGGATGTGCAAACATTAATGAGTGATCAATACATATTTCCTAA
The DNA here is from genome assembly GCF_951394435.1 of Stenella coeruleoalba. Classification (NCBI taxonomy): domain Eukaryota; kingdom Metazoa; phylum Chordata; class Mammalia; order Artiodactyla; family Delphinidae; genus Stenella; species Stenella coeruleoalba. The sequence goes on along the minus strand of NC_137155.1, from coordinate 31,292,836 downwards.
ATATATTACACTGACATGTACTCAGAAACGGTTTGATATAAAAACTACTTTGAAAAACAAAGCAAAAAAAATGGGAAGACTGGAAGGTAGAAGGAACTGGGAAAGATTTTGATTCATGTTGCCTGTTTCTGTTGGGAAGCTGTCCCAAGAGTGGTTTCAGAATATTCATCTGGTATTTTAAGAGATGCTCCCAGGAAGTTACTAGAATGTTATTCAACCGACTTTACTGAGTCACTGCTATTTACCAAGTTCAGTACTAGGCACCCCAGGTACAGTGATTGATTAGAAATGGTCCCTGTCCCTTGGAAGCCAACACAGTCCACTGAAGGAATTCTATATAAAAAGGTAAGTTTAGGGCTTCCCTGGGGGCGCAGTGGCTGAGAGTCTGCCTGCCGATGCAGGGGACACGGGTTCGTGCCCCGGTCCGGGAAGATCCCACATGCCGCGGAGCGGCTAGGCCCGTGAGCCATGGCCGCTGAGCCTGCGTGTCCGGAGCCTGTGCTCCTCAACGGGAAAGACCACAGCAGTGAGAGGCCCGCGTATCGCAAAAAAAAAAAAAGGTAAGTTTAATCAATAGTAATAAAGAAGTTTTTTAAAAAAGGAAAAAAAAAACGTGTGCATGGTAGGGGGAGGTCAGGGTAAGAAAGAGCTGACCCTGCATTTGAAAGTCAGGGATGATTTTAGGAAGGAAGCAACATATGACCTAGGTCTTGAAGAAGGATAGCAATTTGCTGGGTAGAAGTGCCCATTCTTGGCAGAGCTAACAACACATGTCCAGGCTTGGATGATGGTCTGCATGGGAAAGGGAGAGCCATTTAGAGTGGCTGCAGCATGGGGTGAGGCTCAGAGGTCAGGTGCGACCAGACAGTGCACAGCCTGCTAAGGAGTTTGCAAAGTTCATACTCTGGGCATCAAGGAGCCAAAAGCAGAATCTTGAAATGCATCTAACTTTCAATGGTTCTCACCCCCCTCACATCACCTTCCCCCATTTTCCTAACCTACTGTAGCTCACCTGGCTACAAGGGTAATTTAGCTGCACGATGGGGCATGTGTGCACTGCCTGCTTTTTTCTACAGCACAGAGCAGAGTGCTTTGGTCTAGTATTTTGACCTTTACTTTAAGATATAAATACTTCAAAGGCGAAGAGAGAAATATTCAAAAAGAGACCTTTTCAATCATTTGGTCACTTAACTCAATAGTACCCTTTTGCATCTCATC